>NC_088267.1:5270000-5921983 GCF_036013445.1 Caloenas nicobarica | reverse complement strand
TGAAGGCTAAAAAATGGCAGAAAAAGCCTAAAAATAGTGTCTAAGAGCTCTTGCCATTTTCACTACCTGCTTATTGTACCATCAAAAGTATTATTACTCCTTTATGCCGCTACGCGGGTTTTTTTGCCCCCGGATAACTTCGACAAACCCACATTCCTCCTGTGGAAACCATCTGAAGTGGGAGGAAAGAGATGGTATTTCCAAAATTGTGCATTAAAAAGCGTCAACCAACACAAACAATCAAAAGCAGAACGCTCCTCTCCAAGACTCACTAATTTCGGCCACACATCTCGATCCGCTGCTAAGTCAGTGAAGGGATCAGAATGTCCAGAAGTCAATTCAGTCCAGCCTAAAACTGGCTGGAAATACTGCTATTTCCCTTAAGTACACTAAGGTTCTTTTAGTCTGAATCACCAAATGCATCCGAACAGTGTTTTCCTCATCACCGAAACGAAGCTGGAGGCCAAAACCTTGTGCAGCTTTAAAATCCCCAGCAGCACGAGCTCAGAGCAGCGAAACCTTCACAGCGGAGGGGCAGAGCCTACAGCTGCTTAAATGAGAGATTTTTAGGCTCAAATGAAAAAAAAAAAAACAACGCACACATTATAATGTAGAATGGAGACAAAACAGCAGCACGGAAGGACAGATACAGAGCAAGTGTGCAAGGTGAGATGTGAAAACCTCCTTCCGCTATCAGCGGAAGCGACAGGCTTCTCCGAGAGGTAAAAAAGGAGGTTTTGCCTCCAGGATCTGAGGAGGTCACTGTCTGCTACACGGTACGAGCACCATTCATACACGAACGGAGCCAACTAAGAGGCTACGAGTTGGTAACGTCAGGCACAAAAATATCTGCAAGACATAAAAAGAAGCAATGTTAAAAACTGTTTGAAAATTAACTCCTTAAGTAACTAGATAACAATCTTTAAAGCTGATGTCTTCGACCTTGCCTATGCATCAAAGCTTAACCTAAGTACTGCAAGTCATTTAAAAACATTCCATTTTAATTAAGCGGGTTAATACAGGGTTGCTTTCGACATGCGAGCGAGGGCCCCTCTGCATTGCTAACATACCATCACAGACCTCACGTCGGAAAAACTGCCTTCGAGCTCTAAGGATCATCTCAGATCGTGAGCTGAAATGAGTGAAAAGTGAATTACACATCAACCTTTCTCGGGTGTTGGACATGAACTGAAACAGGACCATAAAAAAATCAAGTCACTCATAAAGTGACTTTCACCTCTAAAGGTCTCTAAGTTGTATGAAATCCGACGATAAGCCGTTTCCCAGCACGGCAGCGTTTTCTGAGCCTGGTCCCCAGCAGGACGAGGTTTCTCAGGAGCAAAACCCCTGCGAGGGGAAGGGGAGAAGCAGGGACCGAACACTAAAGCGCCCACAGCTCTTCGGTAAGGAGCTGTTTTCCACCTACAGAGTTATCTTCTCGGGATGCCAACCATCCAGGCACAGAGCGTTGGTTTTTTTAACTAAACCTACAGGACACCATCCAGCTCGGATATTGCATCTACTCAAGCGCACCAAAAACTAAGGGGAAAAAAAAAAAATCTCAATCTCTCTATGGACCGTTTTAAGGATGGAGGGAGCAGAGATGCCTTAAAAAAAAAAAAAATAAAGGAAACCTCACTGAATAATGGAGCTCTGCAGCCGTGAGGGCGTTCCGGATGAAGGCCAAGAGGAGGGGGCCAGGGAGGTGGTTTTGCCTCCCACGGAGCATCGGGACACGACCTGGGAACACACGGCAGCCCCAGGAACGGGCTCCCCCGTCCCCTCCTCCCGCAGCCGACGGGAGCTGAGGATCCGCAGCGGTAACTCTGCCAACTCGAAGGAAACGTCAGGGGCTGGAGAATTTCCTCACGTGTTTCCAATGTGTTCTTTCTTTTTTTTTTTAAATGCATTTTATTGCTCATCTGCCATGCAGATCAAAAAACGCTGGAGGGATTCCAACTATTTCGCACAGAATCTCACACTCCAGGCTGGCTGCAGCCCCAAAGCCGGAGTTTTCTTCACTTGAAATACTGCCCGGTGTTATTTTGGGATGTGACCCGATAGCGGAAAGCCCACGGGGACCCCGCCACGATAACCGTTCCAGCTGCGATCGGCTGCCCGGTCCTCGCCGGTGCCAGCGTGGGTTTGTCGGTGCTGCTGACAAACCGGGACTCGGCAGCTCACACCTTCTTGTCACACCACAACAAACCTGAAATCGCACAATCTGGTACCCGACGGAGCGGGCAGGGGCATTCGTCTCTCGCAGGGAAAGGGTTGCAAGTCCTGGCACGACCGGCACACGGGAGCCAGTTAGTTCACGCTGGAAACAGCAAAGGTTTCTTTGAGATGAAAAGAGGAGCCACCATTTCGCTGTATCTGATACAGCGCTCGTTTGTTAAACAAACACCAAGATGAAACAACAAGAAATACTTTAAGATCAAGGTAACGAAATCCCAGAGGAGAAAAGATTCAAAGCTCCGCACGGGCCCGTCCCACCGAGCTGGAAGAGCAGGAGGACCAACCAGAACGCAAACGGGTGTCCCCATGGGGACCGTCCCGTCCCCTGCAAATCCTGGGAGTAAATGTGTACGGAGAGCACGGGGAGAGGGAAGGAGCGACTGTCGGGGTGGTGGGCACTGCCACATCACCAGACAGCGCTCAAGGAGATTATGACCTGGAGACGGGCGCCTGGTGAAGCTTATAAATGCCGTAAGGGCAGCTGTCTGCATAAAGATGCTACGAGCAGGACCAGGGAACAACGGCTACGTTTATTCCCCAATTCTTTCTGAAAGGCAAAAAGCCTCTTCACTGCTTTTAACTGAAATATCTGCTTTCTATTAGAATCTCATTTTCTCTGCAGTTTCTTCTTTGGTCATTCAAGAACCACCAATGCTTAAAAATCACAAGCTTGTCCTTTCCTTCCCCTTTATTTCCACCCCCAAGACACCTCGGTCCTCTCTATCGCAAAATTGACACGGCTGATGGGCAAACTAGGACCTATCTCCCTGCTATTTGGGGAGAAACTGAAAGACTCGTTCCTCCTTCTGTGGTACAGACCACGGAATCTTGCATCTGGTGCTTCACAAAGCGGCCTGGAGACCTGACCATGCTCCATTTACACCAGGCTTACAGAACTGCTTTCCCTGTAGAAACCAGAAGCTGGAGCTGAGCAACACAAGCTACAGTAGAAATCCAGTTGAAAATGTGCTGTTCCAAAGGCAAAGTAGCTTTCCAGGTCCTGTCCCATCCCCAAAACACACAGGTTGTCCCAGGAGAAACCACCATTTGCCTCCCTCTGCTCTTCTACCATCAGTTATTGTGCAGCTGACACCAAGTCCATCTTTACAGCACCAAAAGCACCTTCCAGACGAGCATCATTCTTGGTGCACGTAGGGGCTGGATGAGAGGCAAAGGAGGCAGGATGCGAGCGGGATGTCTCCAATAAAACCTCCCTCCACATCTAGAACATTTCTGGAATGTAAAGCAAGTGGAAGATCCTGTTAACGCTCTGCTCCCATGTGCTCTGCACCCTCTCATACTTTGGGAGGAGTGGGGTAAAAAAAAAAAAAACAACCAACAAAAAATAAATCTTTTTAAGCTGCCATTTTACCTGTTATTGATTCATTGTATGTGTGAGAAACATGTTCATCCACATTCCCAGGCTACCCAAGATGACTAAAGACAAATATAACCAAAGCCTAGCAACACAAGCTGGTTTCTTCTTGACCACATACAGCTTTCCCCCAATGCCATGTGGCTCTTACCTCTCAGTCTCTGAGACACTGCAAAGTTTGGTTTAACAGGGCAAGATCCCTTTCTCCTGGCATCAGAAACAGGGAATGCCCAGAAAGGAGATCAGTGTCACACTGGCACGAGCTGCACAATACGCTTCTACGTTTCATTAAAGCTTTTTAAGTTCATGGCCTCGCCTCTTCTATCCCCCTTCAAAATGGGACAAGATCTGTCATCAGAAGGAACAAAGAGATTTAACGATGCAATGAAATCACAGTGTTTGGCCACTTGGATACGTCCCTGGAGGCTCAACCTCTGATCTGAGCAAGGACCACACGTGAGCAACCAGAAACTGGACAGGTCTCGGGTTCTGCAGCCAGCTCTTGTGGAGGAAAACCGAGGTTCCTGGTTACAAGACTAAGCATAAGGACATTCAGGACCTCTGAAGTGCCACTTACTCACCCAAGCAGCCCTTCGGTAAAGGAAATCAGCACTAGACTTTTCCTACTTCAAGGGAAAACCACCTGCCCACTGAAACAAGTATCAGGAAGGCAACACCATCTCGGCTTCAGCCTCTGCTACGTGGAATCCATATTCCCTTCCTTTACGAGGAGTTTAAGCTCCTCTCGGGCATCAGCGCTGACAACAGCAAACCTAAGATGGGGACTAGAATGTGCAAGAGAGATTCGTGCAGTTTCCTTGCTCAAAAAGCAGCTGAAAAGCTCATTCTTGCCGTCTGGCTTTAGAGGAGCTGGTAGGAGCTGCCGGCTGTAGCTGCACTGCAGGAAAAGAGCGTTGGGAAGGAGGCTGTGGGAGGAGGGGCTCGGTGTCTCACCAGGAATTTCACTCCGATTGCAAAAATAAGCTGCGGTTCTAATCCACCTCGGTAAATCTAGGTGAGTCCGGTTGTTTGGTTGAAGGCAGGTACAAAATAAAGAGAGGACGACAGACGGAAGCGCCGCTGGCTTTACTACATTCCTGCAACGGGAGACCGTGCAGAACAGCCAGCGCTGCTACCGCAGCAGCCATTGATTTTTCAGAGGTCGATACTCCACTCCCACAGATCCACTCGGCAGGAGCTTTAATCACATCTACTGCTCCTACCCCTGTGCCACCCCCTTTTTCTTCCCCCTCCAAATAAAATTAACAAAAAGGGAGACTGGGGGACAAAGGGGTTTTTCTCCCCCTCCAACCACTGAGCAAACACAAATTTCATATTCTCGGTCTTTGGAGAGATTCGAAGGCTGTAGTTGCAGCACCAAGTATAGAAGGAGCAATATGATTCATCCACCCAACAAGATGTTGCTGAAGGGAAAACCCCCGGCCTGGAAGGGCAGCGTTCCCACCGGGAGCTCTTCTGAGGACCCTGGGAAACACAGCAGCAAAACTCTCCGGCAAAAAAAATAAAGAGAGTTTCCATTTAACCCTTTGAAAGCCGCTTGACTTCTATAAAGTACTGCCAGGTTTATCTAAACGTTGATACAACATGAAGCGTTCCAAGCAAACGCTCCCGTTTCGCTTGAGTCGTGTCACCTGGGTTGACACAGAAGTGCCACCCGGCAGCGCTGTCACACAAAAGGACAAAACCTCCAGCGTCAACAGCCACACGCTGGCCCTGAAACAAGCTGCGGGAAAAACACGTGGAGGACGCCGGGCGCAACGAGCAGCAGCATCGCAGCAGCGTCTGAGGATGCTCTCGGCAACACTGATTTTTCGGAGGGTGTTGGGGATGCGTGGAGAAAGAGACCTACATGTCGATCACATCCGTGAGCAAGGCCGATCCCACCCAGGCCTTGGGAAAGTGAGAAACCAGCCCAGGTCTCACATGACTGACCACAAACCCTTTAAATAAAGAGCTTTCTTCATCTTCTAGAGGTTTTTCAGTACTCTGCTTCAGTCTGAAGACCGACCCCAGATCACATAAATCGCTCCATTAGCGGTAGTTGTCCCTCCCATCGCCGGCCGGGAGGATCTTCCAGCTCCCTCGGGACAGCACTTTCCAGCCTTCAATGTGTTCCATTTAGACTCCGAAGCATTTAGTCACTCAGTATGTGATGGCGCCACCACGCCAACTGCACGAGTTCAGGTGGGCAAAGAAATGCAGCAAAGGCAGGAGTTTGAAATAATTAAAAAATTTTAAAAGCCCCCCGTTCAGGCCAATACTTTGGATTTTAAGACAATTCAGCTTTTAGTATGATCAGCCTCTTTGAAACAATTAAGAGTGACAGAATCAATTCCTAAAGAAGTGGAAGGAAAGAAGATTTTAGGAGAGAAGATTTCTAAGGCATCAGGTATTTGCAAGGCTGATGAACCTGGCAGTCGCCTTGCTGGAAAAAGCTGCTGCAGACACAGCTGAAATCCAGCAGCTCCTTCCCAAGGTCCCTGGTACCTGTGGGGACACGAGGGGCCAGGCTGAGCCCCCAACACGGCCAGCTGGCGCATCGCTAGAGAAACCACCTGCAGGCAGGAACTGTCTGCGATGCTGCACCCGGGAACCGCGGAGCTGGACGGGACAAAGAAACCGGACAGACGTTTGGAAAGAACCACGGAAACTCTGCTCTCGCCCTGGCTCAGAGCGGCGAGCGTGCACGGGAAGAGGCAGCAGAACCATGGAAACCTGGCCCAGGCAGACGCTGACGTGCGCCCGGCGCTACCTGCAGGGTCAGGGTGCCAGAACAGTCCACTCCTAGAGATGTCACTTCTCGTCACTTCAGGAAATCCAACTTTGTTTGGTAAATAAAGGTTACTACTCTTCTGGGTAAGACTCGATTCAAAATTGTAATAAAAACCAATTCTACAGCTCCTCCTCCAATTATCAGGACTTGTTTGAAATGACCTTGTACACCCAAAGGTGTCGGCGGCCAGGAGCGGAGCAGCCGAGCCCTGGGCCCCTGCCATGCCCCACATTTCAGCACCATGTGGAAAGTTTTCTCCGCGGCATTTCTGACCGTGCACGTCTCTGAGACAAGTCAATCCAGCACGCCGAAAGGACGCCAGCAGGAAAACAATTCCTGTAAAGCGAGAGCTCAGGTGTGGCAGCGTTTAAAACGCGTGCAGGGCTGTCGGCCAACGTTAAACACCTTCGTTTATCCCCGCGACCGCTCCGCGCAGCAGAGGAAGGTCAGACCAAGGCAGGCTCTCCCTTGCATGGTGTGGGACCTCAGGCAGGGGGAGGTTTTGATGGAAAGGGAGGAGGACGAGGCTGCTCCGTCCCACGTCAGACTGACAAGAGGCTTCCGCACATTTAAAGAGTCTCCAATGACACCGAGTCAGCAGCAGAGAGGAAGCAAAAAACCGATTTCCCTGCGTTACAAAAAGTGTGTTTCACAGCAGAGGGTCACGTCACACAGCGTGCAGCTCAGCAGTGACATCCGAGGAGCAGCCCCACGTTTCCATCCGCGGCAGCGCCGGGGATGCGTGCGACAGAGCACGGACTATTGTTTGGGATCTAAGAGCAGAAATTGGTCATCCTACAGCAATTTCCTGATTAAACACTGACCTGCCTGGTCACTCTGGCCTGGCCTGAGAGAACGAGAGCCCGTCCCTCTCACCCACCTCCCCGCGGGGTCACCCTCTCCTCTTTCGCTTGGGTCCCTGAGCGAAAATGTTCCTAATAAAACACAAGGCCAGCGGTTCGGGGAATCTGTGCGAGGCGTGCGGGCAGGAAGCAGAGCTGAGCCGCTCGTGACCAGAATAGAAACAGGAAACGAGCCCGGCACTGAGCAGAGCCGCACCAGTGGCTCCCAACAGCAGCAGCTCAAAAAGGACGTTTACTGGTGGCGGAGCCTCCACGCAGCGCGGTGTGGGGACAGAATCACAGTGTCAGGGGTTGGAAGGGACCTCCAAAGCTCACCCAGTGCAACACCCCGCCGGAGCAGGAACACCCAGATGAGGTTACACAGAAGGTGTCCAGGCGGGTTGGAATGTCTGCAGAGGAGGAGACTCCACAACCTCCCTGGGCAGCCTGGGCCAGGCTCTGGCACCCTCACCGGGAACAAGTTTCTTCTCGTCTTTAAGTGGAACCTCCTGTGTTCCAGTTTGTCCCCATTGCCCCTTGTCCTGTCACTGGTTGTCACCCAGAAGAGCCTGGCTCCATCCTCCTGACACTCCTCCTTTCCATGTTGATCACCGTGAATGAGTCACCCCTCAGTCTCCTCTTCTCCAGCTCAGAGCCCCAGCTCCTCAGCCTTTCCTCACACGGGAGATGCTCCACTCCCTCCAGCATCTTCGTGGCTGCGCTGGACTCTCTCCAGCAGTTCCCTGTCCTGCTGGAGCTGAGGGGCCCAGAACTGGACACAACATTCCAGATGAGGTCTCCCCAGGGCAGAGCAGAGGGGCAGGAGAACCTCTCTGACCTACTGACCACCCCCTTCCAATCCCCCCAGGTCCCATTGCCCTTCCTGGCCACAAGGGCCCAGTGCTGGCTCATGGTCACCCTGCTGTCCCCAGGACCCCCAGCTCCCTTTCCCCTACACTGCTCTCCAACAGGTCATTCCCCAACTTACACTGGAACCTGCGGTTGTTCCTGCCCAGATGCAACACTCTACCCTTGCCCTTGTTCTATTTCATTAAATTTTTCCCCACCCAACTCTCCGGCCTGTCCAGGTCTCTGGATGGCAGCACAGCCTCCCAGTGTCAGCCCCCGCTCCCAGTTTGGCATCAGCGGGGTGGGATGCAGCGGTGGGGGATGCAGTGAGGCCTGGGGAGGTTCCTCGCGAGGAGCGGGTGGGATCCACTTGGTTGGAACGCGGAGGAAGGGGTGGGAGGAAGAGAAATTGCCACATGGACAGACAGCTGAGTGAGCCTGAAGAGCAGCTCACAGGCGCGAAACGTGTCGCTGAAGCGGCTGGAAGATCAGGGTCGGTTTGTGAGTGCTGCTCAACGCTCTGCAGAGGTGTTAGAGGTTATTAGTAAAATTAAAAAAAAAAATTTTAAAAAGGCACAGCCTTCTCAATAAACCACGCAAAAATGATGGCTGCAGTCGCACCAAGAAAAGCTCGGGTGCAGGAGCCTTGGTCAGAAAAAAACACTTCCAACTCCCTGTATTGCCATAACTTGGGACAGAAGCCTTCGTATCGGCATCAACTGGAGCATGCCGATCTCTCTATACCGTGTTTCGGGTACTGCACTCTGGGGCCAGGCCCTGGGGTGTTTATCTGCACATCCAGTGTGCTGCCCGGGCACCCAGCGCAACCGCCCTGCTTTGAAATGCATCTGCACTCATCCCTCTCTTAAGACAAGCTCAAAAGGCCAAATACAAACCAAACAGAAGCAGAAAGTCCCACATGGGGAAAAAAAAAAAAAAAGAAAAAAGGCCTGAAGTGACCAGCAAATTCAACTCTAAAAGGTTCTTTTCCCCTCCTCCAAAAGAAATGGTCAAAATGATTAATTTTGAGCTCAAAGAATTTGTAAGAAAACATTCATTTCCTGGGCTGCATCTCCCTCCCCATCCACGGCAGCTTTGAGATTTTTTTGCTGCAGTTCAGCCTGTTGCGTTGACTATTTCCAGGTCAGGGGACGCAGCTGACAGAGCTCAACCTTATTCCACTTCAAGTGCCTGCAGAGTACAAGTTGCAATGACCACTTGGTACGAACGGAAAATCCAAATGGTGCTTCCCCAACAACCTCCACAGTGTCCAAATTCAGAAACTACTTAACTTCAGAAAGGGAGAGGTAACCAAACGAATGCTCCATATACTCACAGCAGGGTTCTTGCCGCACAAGCCAGAACTCTGCAGCCTCATTTCTCACCCCTCTCCACAAAACTTCATTTTGCTAAATCCATCCTGCAGAGATCCGAGCCCAGAATGCACATTCGGAAGTTAAATATGGATCAGGAATTTGGTTTGGGTTGGTTCTATTCCTTCTGCCACTGACAAGACACTTTTCAGACCTGAAGTCAGAGATGAATCAACGCAAAATGAAGTTGAATAAGCAGAACGGTATTCCAATAGCGCAAAATACTGAGATTGAAACAATTCCCACCCCCCCGCCCGGCAAGACAGAAACAAGTTGCCCACAAAAGGGACGGAGTTACTCCCTCAGGCCACGCAGCACATTGACCAAAACAAATGCATTGACCAAAACAAACTACGGCCGTTCTGGGGTGGGAATTCTGAAACCTCTGTCCAAGCTGCCCCAGTTTTGCTACATCACGTATTTGCTGCAACAAAAACCCAAAGGCAATCTCGCTATTTCAGGACCTCGCAATCCTTCCTCAAGTCCCAGCGCACGCAGAATCTTTCCCATGGAAGCACCACATGGAAGCATCACCTCTCGCAAAAGTTCTGGTTTCCACAGAGAGGAAAACTTCACTGGAGAAATCCCAGAAGGTCCAGTGAAAAGCAAATACAAGCCAGTCTATACTGCTATCAAATCAGTCTTGCTTATAAATGGCTTTTGGGGCCGACCTAGAAGCCCTCATCCATCTCAAAGATATCAGGAACTTGCAGTCAACTCCTTCACACAGTCCATAAAACAGAGACTGAGGCAAAAGAACAATCTGTTGCATGTTTCATAACGAGATACAAAATTCCTCCCAAGAAACCTAGAAGTCCACAGAACTTTGCAGCAGAACTGATCTGCAATCCAACCCCAAACGGGTGTCCTAGCACCCTCTTTCCTCCCCCGGTACTCGCTACCAGCACCTTCCACATCTAAGCAGAAGGTAATTAATAGCTGGAAATATGTGACTCCTAGAGACCCAGAACCCAAACCTCAAAAGGCGAAGACACCAAATAAACTGGATAAGACTTGCTAGGAAGAATTCTTTTGCTAAGGAGAAGAGAGTCAGGAATCTCCTGGGAGAAACAGATTTATACTGAGGATGACTATTCCTCTATTACACCCAGAGACAAAAGACGGCACTTCACTTCTCCCATACACAATAGCAATCACAGTTTAGTTTCACTGCAATCCTGACAGAGCCTCCCTGGGGAAACCGCAGATTCTTCAGAGAAATTCTCACCTACGGGAAAGAGAGGACCAGCCGGGACACTCGCGGGGACGCGTTACTCTGTAAAATGCATCGGTGAGTTCAAGTTAGCAGCAGCATTCTCCCCCAAAATGCAGCAAATATAATTTTCAGAAAGGGAACAAGAAATCAGGAAATACGTAATTAAACTGGAACAGCACCAGTAGAAATGGAAGACCAGACATTTTGCTACTTACAGACAACGCGCTAGAGAAGTCAGTAATTTGACTCTTCTGCTGTTAAAAGTCTGAGTATGGGAACATCGTCAGGAAAAATTTAGTGACACAAGAATGTTTATCAGGAAGGGATCTTGAAGACCCCCACGCAGAATGATCAACGTGACATTTCTCAGACAGACCCTGACAAAGCCAGCAAGAGCTCGTGGAGTGGAACAACTTGACAACGTCACCATCCAGGAGATCGGCACCTCCTGAAATGGTGATAGGATCAAAGAAGTACTTCCCCCTTTATTGCTTTGAATTCTAGCATTAGTGTTGATGTACAATATTAATGTGTAAAGGCCAAAGATTCGTAAAGGCACTGGGTACATAAATTTCACACTTCGTAAGTACCTAAAAAAGCAGCAACCTCCTTTTCCTGCTGGAGCTGATCTACGTTTAATTAAAGCTGATGCACGGCACGATTTGCCCCGATTCCAAGATACTCAGTGAGCCGTTCCACGAAACCCACCGAGGCTCGGAAAAGGGCTCAGAACTCCACAAAAAAAATTAAAAGCCCACAAAACTAACTAAGCTTCTGTAAGTCATACATAACGGCAAAACAGGGATCCAGGAATCCTCCTGAGCAGGATAAAACTTTCTAAAGCAGACAGACTGAGCAATAGAAGGAAGATAAAAAGAAATTGATAGCACCCTTCCACACAGATCTTTTGTTTCCAAGCACTCCCAGGCCAAACTTTGTGCAAGAGATTGATCACCGAAATGAAGAGTCGGCTTCCAACACCTCCGAGGTTCTCCCCATCAACCCTTCCAGCATCACTCTCTGCTGCATTTCTCAATTTATAGACACGGGCGCTGGTCCTGTCCTACCAGATCCTAACTAGAGGACAAAGAACGATCGAACACCTACAAGAATAAGGTTGAGTTTCTGCAGGGGGGTCTCCTTTTTTTGAAGTTTTGCTTACCGAGGAAAAGAAGGTCCAAAAGTACAACAAGCTAAAGACTGCTGGATGTCTTAAATGCAAATTATTTGATGATAAAGTCAGGTAAACAAGGTGTTTCAAACAGAACTGAGCTTTATAGCTGGCCTATTCTAACAGCTATTTTTTTGCACCCTGGATTTCTCTCTCTAAAGTACCTGATCAAAATTGGTGGACATTTAAAATTTTCAAACGGGATCATATTCCCTTATTTCTAGAGATCTGGCGATCTTTTCTTCAGCTGCTTGGGGAAGAAGGAAAACTCGCAAAGGGCCCAATATACATTTAACCGCAAGGTATAAAATAAACTCCTGCTTGGTGCCGAGAAGGAGCCACTTGTGCTAAGCAGAGCAGCTAATTCCTATAATCTGAGTCAGAGGGCGCCGATTGGGAGGATTCACGGAGCTCTACCAACAACGCGACTCAACACGACTTCCCACCGTTCCGAGCCAGAGCAATTTCTTCAATTACTTCAGTGGCTTCACTTTTCCTACGTTCTTCGCCAAAAGATGGGTCACATGGAAGAACTTGTGGAGAAGCAGAGTGGAAAGAAACATGCTATTTAAAAGGATTTTTTCCCCAGGCCTCAGAACAAATTAAATCTTTGTAATCAGTGTCCAAACGGCAGGGAAAAAAAAATAAAAGAAAGAAAAAAAGAAACAACCCACAACTACTCCTGTTAGGTGGTCAGAACTAGAATCACTTTGTGTTTTGGGTGACAATTTGTACCCACAATCCATAGGAATTATTTCAAGGGGCTCATAACAAAGCCGTTCTCGTTGCTGAGAGCAAAAATAACTTTGTTCTCTACGCAGCTCACCCTCCTCTGACCAACCCAACTGCAGCTTCGAAAACTGACTCAGCCAGTGGCTGAATAAAAAAATAAAAGCTCCTTCACTTCCTACTGGTTACAATGGAAGTAATCGGCAAAAATCAGAACTCCGCAGCTCAGGACTTGCCCTCCAATTCAGAGGCACAGACCAACTTGTGCAAACTAATCTCAACTTTTAACCCTTCTCCATTTTCTTGGTGAAGTTTTAACCCAAAGGTAAACTATTCTGGCCCAAAACCTGCTGGAACACTGGGCACTAATCACACATCCAACTGTTCACTGTACATACAGCAAGCAGATGTAGAATGCAAAAGAAACCATAATTCTCCATCTGCCAAGGAAGGAGCTGTGACTGATCTTCCTCACTCCAGGTACTAATAAACTTGTCTTTTTCACCAACTGTTCAGTCAGATTGGACCAAAGAAGCTTAAATGAGCAGTACAAGGATCCAATGACACAGAAAGGGAACCGCGCTGCCAGTCTGCAAACCACCAGTTGAAGGAACGAGAAAATAAAATAAAAATGAGATCCTTTCCCCCGAAGGTCAGGGGAGCTCTAAGAGCAGTCACGTACTTCAGACACGGCAAACAGAAAGCTCAAAAAGATCTTTTAGCTAGAATATGCAGAGTATTTAGGGTTAAATTTTACTCTCAAATCCATTACCTTTGTAAATTACGTTTAATCTCCAGTGGGAAGCCAGAAGCTAATGACTTAGTAAAAAGCACAGGCAGGCTCCATCAGCCCCGTTTCCACACGGAATAGCACCAGCACTCGTTTCTCCTGCTGGGCTCTCATTCCCTCGCCCTGTTCAGCACTCACCGGCAGGCTGGAAGGTCTGGACTGAAGGTTCAAGTTCATGTCTTCTTGCCCTTTACTGGAAGCCATGGAGGGAGCAGACGATGCCTGGGACCCAAATGAGTCTTGAGATAACTCCTGAAACATCAAGAAACACCAAAAAAGAAAAGGTAATAAAATAAAAGGCTCTGCTGGAATCATTCTGGTATATTCTCACATTGTGGAAGAATGATGTGCCCTCGGTGATGTTTGCCCAGAACAGGAAATAAGAGAGCAAAGAGTTGAAGGCATCATGGCTACAAACGCTGCTGGGCTGCTGCGGAGGGTGCTGGGAGTGCTGTCTAAAACAGGACAAAACAGTAACTCTGCCGTTTTCTCTTATTACAGACCCTGAAGAACAGCGACTGCCCGGGGAGGATGCCCACTCAGCCTCTGGATCTGACAGCTTACGATAGCTCTAAGTACTTCATTGCACAAACAAGGCAAGTCCATTAAAATCTTCAGCTTTCCAAAAGCTGCCTTCAGTGCATTGCAATGTTGGCTGAAAGGTCTCAACTACCTTTTCACACTACTATTAAAATATTATTAAGCCCTGCTAAAAATATATAAAATTTATAGTTAAAAAAAAGCTTCATGATTTTATCTTCAATTCCATGCGCTTGCTGCTTTATTTCTCCTCCTAAAGCCAAGTTTTACATTTAAAAGCGAAATCCTCCGTCACCATCTACGTGCCACTCTACAAACAGTGCTCCACTATTGTGCTAAACCAAGCGGCTCTGGGGACCACCTGGACAACTTGGGCAGCGTGACAACCATCCCAGTATGAAATCCTCTAGACTGGTATTGCCAACCAGCAGCATTTACTTGACACTAGTCTTGAAATCTGCAGTATTAGCACCATAACGTCTCTATGTAGATACAGACCTAAGTATGACAAGGCAGCACATCTATTACCGTCATTGTTCCAGCCAGCTTGCTGACTTCAACCACCTTTAATGCACAAAGAAGAGGATTTGCCCAAGTTTTTGGGTTTTTTTTTTGTTTGGTTTTTTTTTTTTTTAAAAAAAAATCCACAGAATCACAGAATGTCAGGGATTGGAAGGGACCTCGAAAGCTCATCCAGCCCAACCCCCCCGCTGGAGCAGGAACACCCAGATGAGGTTACACAGGAAGGTGTCCAGGCGGGTTGGAACGTCTGCAGAGAAGGAGACTCCACAACCTCCCTGGGCAGCCTGGGCCAGGCTCTGCCACCCTCACCAGGAACAAGTTTCTTCTGAGGGGCCCACAACTGGACACAATATTCCAGATGCGGCCTCACCAGGGGTGCTAATAAATCTGCAGTATTAGCACCATAACATCTCTGTGTAAGAGATACAGATCTAGGCATGACAAGGCAGCACATCTATTACTGTAATCGTTCCAGCCAGCTTGCTGACTTCAACCGCCTTTAATGCACAGAGAAAAGGATTTGCCTAAGTTTCTTTAAAAAAAAAAACAAACACTTACAGAAGGCAAGCAAGCAGGGGACGGCTTACCTGAGGAGGGGGGAAGCGCTGCTGGGAGTACGCAGACTGCTGCTGCGGTGCCTGCGACGGGGGGTACGACGACGACTGCTGCGAAAGAGCCGAGGAAGCCGCCTGCGGCGTCTGCTGCTGCTGCTGGTAGGGCGACTGCGCCTGCTGCTGCGCGTAGGGCGGCTGGTTCTGTTGGTGCTGTGGGGCCGCGGGCTGTGGTTGGGGATACGGGGTCGGGGACTGATGGGGCGGCTGGGACGGCTGCTGGGGGTACGGCTGCGCCGGCTGCAGCTGGGGAGGCTGAGACTGAGGCTGTTGTTGCTGCTGATAGGAAGGCTGAGCGTGAGGGGTCTGCGAGGGAGGCTGCTGCGAATACGGAGCCTGCGGCTGCTGGGGGTGAGGGCTCTGCTGGTTGTAGTACGGAGTCTGGCTTTGCTGCCCATATGCACTGGGGCCCTGCTGTCCGTAAGGAGGAATCTGCAGAAGAGGAGGGTGAACTTAGATCAGTTACAAAGGTATTTTACACACACAAAGATTATTCTCAAGAAGAAAAAATTCAGAGACACATGCAGAGAAGTTAACTGGGAATGTACTGGAAATGCCACTGCCCAGCTACTTCCCAGACAACAGCAAAAGTCACTTGTGTATGACATTATTCTTGGCAGTAACAAAAAAATTTTAATAGGCACCATAACTAAGTTTTTAGGAATCTTTATCTGACCAGCCTTCAATGACAGTAACATCAAAAAGAAAGACTGTTTGCTCCAAAAAAAAAAAAAAAAGGCAGCCTTTTGAATCCTGCAAACAGTCCGGCATGATCCACGTGGATCACGTAGAGAACCAAAACTGACCTGAAGTCCTGTCTTCTGTAAAGAGCCGCTGTGTCTTTAATAGAACCCCATGGAAAGAACATCTTACTGCCCTCGCTATTGAGTTTTCCCTTGTTTGATTCACCGCTCTGCCGCCGCCTCTCTTGGAAGCAAGAGGTCCCTGTACACCCATCGCACCCGGATCCAGGTGTGGTGCGACATGCAGCCCAAAGAAACACCACTTTACCCAAGAACGGATTCCAACCCTTTGAGGCCGGTCCCTTCAGGAGACGCGGTTCTTGGCTGCTCCTCTGCCTGCCCCTGCTGTAACAGAGAGTACAGAAGCTCGGTGCTCTACCTGCTGTGCATATGAGAGGCCGCCCATAGTACTTTGCGTCCTGCTCTGCATGCCCATGGGGTATCTCTGGGGAGCCTGTGGTCCGTAGGGCTGTCCTGGGTAGCCGTGTCCTGGCTGCGGCCCCGCCTGAGCTCCCTGCTGTTGCGTGTACGGGTTGTTTCCTCCATACGGCTGAGGCCTCATCTTCCCCATCTGATCCATCGGGCTTGAAGGCTGCAAAGCAAGTTGCGACACACGATGTACATCCAAGGAATCATTCCCAACTTCCCAAAAAACCCAAAAGAAAGACTCGGACGGGTTGGCGCAGAGAAGGAGAAGCTCATCTGTGTCTTCTCAGGTGCTAAACCCCACGGTTACATTGGGAACTACAGCAGGATTCCCGCTGCCCTTTTGAACCTGCAGACGTTTCACAAAGAGCAAACCCAATGAGAAGATGCCGTTTTATGCTGATGTATCTCCCGTGGCTGGAGGACAGGAAAGAAGGGGGCAAAGATCATTAAGAAAGATTAATTATCAGCGTAAGTGGCTTTTCCCCATGGCAGTAGTTTAATGTCCAGGTATTCCACAACAAGGTAAATTTAGGCCGAAAATTTAAATATTCACAAGAAACACCGCTTCCTTCACATATAACAAGGTCTCCCCAAACACTACAGGCTGTTAATTTACACTTATGCATCTCAATTAATCCATCTTGATGTAGTAATATTACCGGGCAGTGCTACTGACATTCACAGTGTTCAAGACTGCAGTTCCATTTTTGCCTTTATTTTTCTTTTTTTTTTTTTAAAATGTGCTTTGTGCCTGTTGCCTTTTGTAGAATAAAGGTTTCTAAATCAAATTTCTTCGGATACATGAGAAAAAAAGAGCATCAGCCTTGAAAGCCGGGTCCCCGAGTTTTAGAGCAGACACTGTGAGTGAATAAATGCAACTTTCTAAGAACTTCCTAATCTCTACTACCCCTGCCTGGAGCCAAGACATAACAACAGTCAATCAAATTTCCTGAAAATACTATAAACCTCAAAATCCAGTCTTCCTACCTAGGCAGCACTATTCCCACACCAAAGGGCTGCAATCACAGTGACCTCTAAATGAATCCCAGGCGCCGTCTTTAACCTGGGACTGAATAAGAATTGTTCGCTGATCTCCTGATGACCTAACTAATACCAATGAGATGTTTTCCACCCATCACCATGACAATGGGCTCTCTATTACACCGCACCTAGCCCTAGGCTGGTATTTGTGCAGATCCACCCCTCTTGCTACGATCCGCGGCACTACAGGCCTGCACAAGCAAATATCACCCCAACCAACCCAGCTCCTGCTGGAAAAGGATCCCAGGGACCGGCACGGCGTTTCAGTTATGTTTGCAGAATCCACCCCTCCTAGGGGAAAAAAGATAAATAAAAAGTTTGCGCGACGCGCTACACTTCAGAAAATCCTCCCACAAGAGCCAACGCTTGGAGTCCCAGCACGCAGAGCCTGCAGAGGTTTGTTTGAGCAGCTGCGTGCGGAACGGTGCTGCCAAGGAGGGGGACGGGGCACCACGGGGAGTTAATGGTGCTTCTGGGGGTTTAATGGAGATGGCAGGAAAATCGCCCCGGTTTTGGTAAGGGGGGGACTACCCGCTCAACTGAAATCAGGCTCCCTTGGATAAACTCGCACAAATCAATTAAGAACTAGGTCCAAGTCCCTTCCTCCGCTCAGTTCAGCCCCAACGCCGTGTTTGCCGTCCTGCAGAGGCCATTCACAACCAGCCACGTGCACGGCACCAGTATGATTCTCTTATCAAGGCACATTTAGATGCCCTGCACACTCAGTTGTGCTGGACATTTCCCTTTTAGTCCATACCAACACTGAAACAGTCCTGGAAAAGCAACGTTTCACTTTTTACGCTCAAGTTATCGCAGGTGATACCACTGAGGAGCAACATGGGGGCAGGAGGAGCTCGGGAGGACGGGAGAAGCGCTGGATCCCGCACCGTACCCCGCACACCATGCACCCACACAGGGTTTTGTGCCACCCTCTGAAGAGCAGCTTCCATTCAGGGGGTGAGGAAAAAAGCCAAATGTCTTTGATGGCTGTGGCCTGAATCCTGAGAGCTCCAGTGACTCCTCTCCTGAATGGCAGCAGCCATGCGGAGCTCCCATACACCCTAAGGATGCAAATCGTGTTTACATCTTTCAAGGACTGTCCCTAATGCTTCCTGAGCCTTGTGGGTATCACCTTCCGCTGCTGACATCTCTCCCCTCCCCACATTATCTTCTTTGGTATGTAAAAGCGGTGCCCACAGGAGTTTCCCAGCCCCCAGCTTTCACAGCTCTTTCACCTCACACCTCTTTTCTTCTTCTAGTCCATCAAGTGCAGCTTTGGGGCTACGGACTAAACATTTCAGCGAACATTTCAGCATCTTTTCCGTTCGTTACTTGCTTCCTCCCGGTTGTTGCCTCACCTCCGCAGCCCGCTAGCGAGGGCAGCTTCTCAAATACGTTCCTGTTTGGGGATTTTTGTAGGTCTTTTTTAAATACGCACGCACCACAGGCTGCCTCCTCTGCACAGATTGTCTTGTCTGTGGTCACCCACAAAGCTAACCGTACCTTCGGGAAGGAGAGAAACAAGGGGAAGATCCACTTTTCCATGACTCCCTACAGGAAGCACGACAAAAAAAACTTCAAGAAACACTTGGAACTGTTTAGGCAGTCATAAAGAAAAACAAACCCAAAACATAAAACCCAAATGTATTTCCAGGATGCGACCAAGTCGTCACCTTGACTGCTCGGCGTAGGAGTTCACAGTGCTTTGAACCGGCACAAGGCCCTAATACACAGAGGATGCTGAAAACAAACACGAAGAGCATCGCTCTGAACTACAGCCTCACAGATAAAGTTCTATAAACAGAAGAAACGTAAACGCCTATTAATCTCTAATGATGGAACTATTTCATACACATACTCCTGACTCCATGCAGGCTCGTTTGTGCTCCCTGGGGCTGCCGTGCGTATCTCAAATGCTGCAAAATCTCCCATTAAAGACACGCATTTCTTTCACCGACGGGGTTTAAACTGCTCTTGTCTTAGCAGCGTTGCTCTGGCTTAAAGATCCTACCATCGGAAAGATTTACTTGAATCTCAGTCCTTTTAGGGAATTTCACTACTCAAGAAGAGTCAGAGTTGTAACCCGGTGAAGTGCAGATGGATCCAGGAGCTCCCGCGCAGTTTTTGGGGAGCAGGGGTGCTGCACAGCTCCTGCGCACACCCGTGTTCCACCAGCCGGGGAAGCGACGCCTGTTCGCTTGCAGAACACTTGGGGATAAAGAAGGAAATACCAAACCCCGACTGCAAAAGGCTGCGGATTCTTCTCTGGACTGATACATGGGAAATCCTTTCAATAGGAAACCACAGGAGTAGATTACTGTGATTACACTTCAAAAGCAAAGGCCCTGCCACGGAGAGACATAATTGAGGGAAAGTGTCGCTCCTTGATCACTGAAGTCCAGACCCCCTGCTTACACCTCCTTGCATTCATAGAAATTGCTTCCATTCTCCCTTCAATCTCGCTATCTCTGCTGTTTTATAACACTGTTAAGTACCAAACCTTGGTAAAACACAGTCCTGTCACCAGATGAAACTTCTAAAAGCAAAGTTGTTTGGTGTGGTGTGTAATGAAGGCGACGGTGAGCCAGTGCTCCGGAGAAACTGCTGAGCTTTCCAGAAAATTTCAGATATTTCTAGAGCTGGAGCCTGGAAGAGCAAACCCAAAGTGAGCTGAAATTGCCAAGTTCAAAAGCTCTCCAAATCAGTATGTGTAATGTAAAGGGTGTCAGACCCCTCGAATGAAACAGCACCGTGAAAAACAGCTAATTCTTCAAAAATAACACTGGAGTTTTCCTAAAAAAAAAAAGAAAAGCAGACAAGAGGATTCCACAAACAGTTCTTTCTTTCAAGAGGATTCCACAAACAATTCTTTTCAGAGTTTGTCCGGTAGAAGAGAAATTTGGCCTCTCAAAAGAGCAGTTTGATTAAATTGGAGGGGACTTGCTTAATGGTCCCAGCAGGAAAACAAGGGAAGAGGCAAAATCCCACTTCGGAAGCAAGAGCCAAACCCTCCACAGCCGTACAGAAAAACATAATTCTGACTTTCCCTGATTACCTTATTACGTATTTGTGTTTTATTACACCAGAAGAAAAGGAGGAGAGTCATTTACTGAACTCTCCGGTTTCACATCAGCATCACGCAGGTATTGGCAGACGTGGGTATTGGCCACAACTGGTTTCCTCAGCTGCCCCCAAAAAACAGAAAGGCCAAAAAAAATAATAAAAAAGCCCTGAGCTCTCACCTTGGATCCAAAATCTTTTCCTGACCAGATTTGTTGTCCATTTTTTGTGATAAAAAATAATAAAAAGCATTACTGGCTGTTTAACCGAGAGAAGCCCTAATTGATTCCCACAGTAATTAACCTGCATTTTACCTCAGAGAGTGGTAGTTAAGGAAGTCGGCACTGCTATTTATAACTCATCTCAAATTGAGGGCAGACTGCCTAAAATCTAACACATCCCAGCTGTACTCCTGTTTGAACTGGGGCCAAGGGAATTTTTTAAAGCAATCTTGGCACTGAATGAATGACACCAACAGTACGAGCGCGTGTGGTTGTGTTGTGGTGACGTAGCGGCGGAGGTGGAAGGGAAGGGGGGGGCACCGCGCCGTAATCCCGCTCCCAAACCCGCCGACCGGCTCGGCCCGGCCGGCACAACCGCGCTCGGAGCCGCCCACCGAGAACCAAACACAGGAAACGGCTTTTCCTGTGGAAACGGGCGCCTTCAAGTGAGAAGCACATGGCTAATCTGCATAAAAAGCAAAGCCACCCGCGCTCCTGCCAGGAAGGTTCGTGCTCGTAATCTCTGGCCGCATGGAGCTGCTGCCTGCGAGGACTTGGACCCGCGCCTGATAACCCAGAAACAGCCGAGAACAGATGGGCGAGGACCCCGCAGAAACACCCGCACGTGACGCGCCACATGGCCCCGGCACTAACTATTGTTTGGCTGCGACGAAAGGCCGGTACAAAGACAAACCCCGAGCGGGCCCGGTGAGTGTGGTGAGAGGCATCAGGCTGGTCTGAGGATGGGGAGCAGCGAATCGCGGGGGCCTGGAGGTCACCGAGATGAGAAGATCAGAGTCACCGAATGTCAGGGGTTGGAAGGGACCTCGGAAGCTCATCCAGTGCAACCCCCCGCCGGAGCAGGAACACCCAGATGAGGTTACACAGGAAGGTGTCCAGGCGGGTTGGAATGTCTGCAGAGAAGGAGACGCCACAACCTCCCTGGGCAGCCTGGGCCAGGCTCTGCCACCCTCACCGGGAACAAGTTTCTTCTCATATTCAAGTGGAGCCTCCTGTGTTCCAGTTTGCACCCATTGCCCCTTGTCCTATCATGGTTGTCACCCAGAAGAGCCTGGCTCCATCCTCCTGACACCCACCCTTTATAAACATTGATGAGGTCACCCCTCAGTCTCCTCTTCTCCAGCTCAGAGCCCCAGCTCCTCAGCCTTTCCTCACACGGGAGATGCTCCACTCCCTGCAGCATCTTCGTGGCTGCGCTGGACTCTCTCCAGCAGTTCCCTGTCCTGCTGGAGCTGAGGGGCCCAGAACTGGACACAACATTCCAGATGAGGTCTCCCCAGGGCAGAGCAGAGGGGCAGGAGAACCTCTCTGACCTACTGACCACCCCCTTCTAATCCCCCCAGGTCCCATTGCCCTTCGTGGCCACAAGGGCCCAGTGCTGGCTCATGGTCACCCTGCTGTCCCCAGGAACCCCAAGATGCCGACCAGGAGGCTCGGAGTACAAACTGCTCATGCCCCTGAGGCTGAATCCGGGTGGGATCTTACTGAATAAACTAGGTCTTGGTAGATAAGCGTCTCTAACCCCATGTTACCCAAAGGCAAGGGCAAGTGGTCTCTGCAGCCACTAAGTTATAAAACAAGTTGCCACGCTGGCTACCAAAACTATATTAGTGATGGACAATGCTGGGAAAGGGGAGTCATTTTCCCCAGGAATTAGTTACCTGGGGTCATTGTCATATTGAATAGTTGGAACCAGGCAAGAGAATAAACCCGCCCACGCTCCCCCAACCCTTCTGTGCCGTTTCTATCAAAATCAACAACCTGCACGAAGCAGAAAATCCGCCACAGCAGCACCAGGTAACATCTGCAGTGGCTCGTGGGAGACCTGGGTTCAAAATCCGCAGCTTTTCCACCCCGTTGGGAAACACCAACCACGCCAAGGCGGGCAGGGGAATCTCCACGGGAGAGTCACAGCAAATGGAGAATCACAGGGAAAATATTGTGTCTTGATGGCAAAGCCGACTAGAGTCTTTATCAACTGAGATTAATGTTTCTAAAAAGTGACTCTAACGAAAGCAGAGAGGCTGCTTTGCCATTTCTAGTATGTTCCACGTCCTCTGGAGCGACCAAGGGCTCAGGGTGCTGTGAGACACCAACGCTAGGTCAGGTCCTGAAGGTCCCAACATCCAACACCACAAACACACCACATCCATGCTGCTTCCTAAGCCCTCCCCTAAACTAAACCTCTGCCATATTTCAAGTTCAAGGGGCACCATGACCTCTGGCATCAAGGCGCCAGCACCTCGATCAAGATAAACCCTATTTTCCACATACTCACCAGCGCAAAGCTATACGAGGTGTGATAGCACCTGCATGCAAAGCACAGGTACTTGCGGACGAACATGATGCGCGTGGGATTGTCCCAAGCTGATACCAAGTCTGGGAGATCCACCAAAACCAGCCAGGCTGTGACGATGCACACGACCAAAGGCCAGTGTGAGCGGTCAGCTGCTCCTTTGCGACATCGCCCAACCATGGCAACGCCGTGATGTCACTGAGAAAATAGAACTAACGGGGAGGGGGAGACGTGAGGACACCCAGCAGGCAACACAAGATGCTCCAGCAAACTCTGTTCCCAGCCGGTGGCTCTCACAGCTCAGACACCGTCCTGCCCGTCCGTATCTCCACAAACTCCACGCACAAGCGACTCCAACTCCTCCCTAACCAGCCTGGAGAGTTCAAACCGAGAAACTAGCACAAACTGACAACCGTCCTCATTCAGGAGCAAACAGGGCTCACCTTCCAGCGAGGAACACTTTCATCTGACCTATTTCAGGTGCAACTGGCTGTGCTAAGGTCAGCGCCCCAGCCTGGACTCACCCCTTTCGCAGCCTTCGGAAGGGCCGGCGCACCGCGCCACACTTCACGGCCTCTCGCCCTATGGTGCTCTGCTTTTAAAGAGCGACAGAAGAGGCTGAGGGGAAATTAAAGTTAGGATACAAAGAAAACTCCTCCTGTAGTAGGAGAAGATGCCCCCAAAAGACAAAACACACACAAAACCCGGCAGTAAACACTACACTGACGCGTTATTGGGCAGTTCCAACGACAAGTGTGTCTTTCTGAGGACGTCATCACAGAAATTTGCACTTCCTTTTTTTTTATTTTCCTTTTCCCCTCCCTTTTTTAAACTTCAGAAATCCACCAAGTTCCTCCAGTCCCTCAGCACAAGCAGGACAACAGGCAGAGTCCGTGCGGCAGCACCCACCCCTTTGGGAAACCACCCATAAGCCTGGCCTACCAAAACCCGACCTTTGGAATAGGAACAGGATTGGTTTGGGGCTTACAAACACTCACCCTTTGGAAACTTGCAGGATAAATCCATTTTTACGTAAGCTATGGAAAAAGAAAACTGCCCCTCTCGTCCCCACTAATCTAGAATCTAACTTAGATTTGAATATATAACTAAGAAGCAATATATCATCATCATCATCCCATTATCAATGCAGATTAAATTATCGGTTGCCAAAGTGTTCAAATAACTGACCTCTGCTCAGTAGTTTCAGTTCTGCAACCAGAGGGAGCCTGTTTTTTCTTCTGACTTTTTCAGTAGGTCAAGTTTGACTGAAGACACTTTCTATTCCTCTAATCTCCTGCTAACACGCAGACCTCAGGATAAGCTAATGCTGCACACAAAAGGAAAACACAACATTTTCTAAATTACCTCGGTCACCTGCTTCTCACCGAGAGTTATCGGGAGCTCCTGGAAACTTGAGATCGGCCCTGTTGAAAATTGCTCCTTTCCTCGATTAAACATTTATTACATCAGTTCCTTTGGGGAGATTTTCTGTAAATCCAGGATACTAAATTTTACCAGCGGAAAAAAGATGAGTAAGTTTTCTCCAAGCAGCTATACTGTGAACTGTCTCTGGCTAAACACAATTCAGTAATTACCCCATTAACATTTCTCAGCAAGAGGCCAGTCTGCACATCTCGGAGGACTTTCCTAAGCACCACTCTTACTAATACTCTTCGAATTGATTAAAACTGACCGGAGTTTTGCTTACAGGATGCATCATTATGGAACGTTTTATTCCTGAAAGAAGTCAAGCAGAAGGTGATTTGGTGGGGAAGTGAAATGGGAGCCCCACCTCAAACCCTCCTGGAAATAACCTGACGGGGTACAGCGTTTGTGGCCAAAACCAAGCGGGATTCTGTATTTTGTTCTATTTTTTTAAGGTGGAGGGTGAGAAAGCACCGAGCCTGCCTGTGTCTTAAAGTGCATTTGTTGATCCCATCTTTCCTCCCCAGCCTGACTTTAAGCCCTCCTTAACAAATTCAACAAATCCAGCTTATCGAGGCTCTGGATTTCAGTCGTTCTCTCTGACACGCAGTCACACTGCTTATCGTGCCGCATTATTTAGGTGCCTCTCACGACCCTCAACGTAATATTTCAACCGTTATCATATCTGAGGACGACACACACCAGGTTTTCTGCTGTCTTGGGGATCTCCTCGAAGGCAGGTGCATGCTCACATTAACAGGACATTTTTCCGGAGTTGTGAAAAGCTGTAGTATAACAGGACCTGAAGTCAGATTGATGCTGTTAAGACTGAGGTGGGCTGAACTGGGAGAGGGGGAAACTCTCTCGACTTACAGTGAAGCACGAAAACATCATTTCCTTCTACCCAAATAATGAGGTAACTCGTTAACCCCTCACTCTCAGACTTCAACTCACTTCACAAGCACACTTTTCAACCAACTCGCCCCCAGGTTTCCCAAGTGCCGCTGTTGACTCCCCCCAAATCCACGCGAGACCGAGCTGCAAAGAAACTGCGTCTCAGCTCCACGGGGATGATCCCGGGAACACGCGATGGTTGTAATGAGGTGGCGTTCCTTTTAAGATGGAAAGAAACTTCCTTCCTGACTATTAAATCGGGCTTTAAGTTGAGCCAACCTCCTACGTCTGCTCTAATGAACTGGAGGCAAGTCAACAAAAAGACGGGCGAGCGTCTCATTACAGCGTTTTCGTTCCAGCCCGACTTCCACACTGGAAGGAGCGAGCGAGCTCGTGTTGTACCACAGACATGGGACCGGGCCAAGAGCAAGCCATAAAAAAAGCAGGAGGAGGAAGGGCTAGGATGGAAGAGCAAACTATACCGAGTGCCACCACTACTCAAGTGATCTAATTTTGATCGGTGACAGAGCAGCTGTTCCAGATTGCTCGCAAGACGCGAAATATTCGCACTAAGCATCACTGAGAAGCTGAAAGGGCTCCAGAAGCCCCGCGAATACATCCAGACAACAGCGACCTGTGGCAAAATTAAGTCATCCAGCTAATTCCCCATAACCCCGTTTCCTTCCAAACACGCAATATTATCTCACGGACAGGTGTCTTTCGCTACTGAACATGGTGGATGTTTTCCAAATTCTAAACTTGAAGGAAGACCCAATGCAAGAGGCTCACTAGAGTTTATTTGTCACAACAAAGTTAGTTTTATCAATTCATTAAAAGCCCTTTCTGCACGGAAATCTGACAGGTCCTGGTACACAGTCTAGAGTTGATAAGGCGCCTCCAGCATGGCCTCTTAGCTTTCTAAAAACCATTTCTTGCTAGTTCTTTGTCTGTAAATGCAGCATCGCAGGTTTCTACCCACTTGTCTCTGTCTGAAAGCTCAATCCGTATTTGAATATCTCACCACTTTGCAAATTTGTCTCATTTTACACCCGAATAAATGGTGGCTGAACAGCCTCAACTGGACAGGCAAATCCTCATGACCTTTACCGTGCCAGGGCGGGTAAGAGCATCTCCCAGAGGCATCTCAGGACCAGGTCGGGGCCCTAAAACATGACAGGTCCCTGCTGCTCCCACCTGTCCCACCACACACAGCATTGGGATGGAGGCGACACAGGCACGGTCGTCACGAAAGAACGGTACAGCTGTCAGAAGCCACCGCGGCCCAGCAGACACAGCTCATCCCGTCCAGAGCAGCCGTCGGTTTTACCAAGAGCTGCGTGTCGGGGCCTGTAGCTTCTCCAAGTCACGTTCCAGCATTATGCAGGCTCTCCCTTCTGCAGAATAAACGGATTTATTGAAAAGCGGGCATAACGCAACAGAAAGGAAGATCGAAATAATCCAGGAAATCTGAGGTTTGGAATGAATCTGTGGAAGAGAGAGGCAACCTCAGGTGAGAGACCGTGAGTTCAAGCTCATAGTTGTGGACGTCCCCCGTGTAATGGGGACCAGCCCGCCGTACCTGCGCAAAGGGGCACGCACCCTTGGCCCACGCGGGAGCCCTGAGGTAATTATCTAATTACTTCAAGCATCTCTCAAATATACCTCAGTTACAGGGCGGCCCCTGACTTTCGCAGCACATTTAGTATCGCACCAGTGTCAGCCCTGGTGTCACCTCGTTAGGAAGCAACTTAGTACACCCTAAACCCTGCCCATCCCTCCAGTATCTTATAGGAGGGATCCAACATGATACAAGATAACAAAGCTTTGTTTTGCTAATGGGAAGAAGAAAAGTTATTTCCTTTCTCATTACAGCAGCTGACAAATTCGGATGCTATTTTTGTGGATTTTATTGAGCCTTATTTTAGCCTTAAAATTCAGCCTTCAAGACTCCACTTCGGTTCCACGGAACCAAAAATATTTAAAACTGCAGTAATGACAAGTTACCATCTGCATTTACCAAGGATGCTCTCGGTAACTTCACAGCAAGCAACGACCCATCTCCAGTATTTATACCCAAATATCTATTTGAATCCAGAAGGCAGAGCTGCTGTCGTTGGTAAGAGGCTGGGGGAGATGAAAAGACGACGTAGGCAAGAAATTCGGAGCTTCAGCCAAACCAGGGGGTTTGTTACACTTTGCAAGCCCGACATGAATCCCAGCCCCACAGTGGCACAAGCTCAGTGTTATTTAAAAATTATCATCATTAAAAAAAAAAAAAAATTAAAAGCACCCACCAGCCCTTAGTTATAGCGATTTTTGAAGCCTGGGCCTGCAACCCCGTGCTCGCTTCTGTCCTTGGGCTTTTGTTTCACCTACGCCCAGAAAAAAAATCCAGCTTTCTTTTAAAGCAAAATGAACAGCGCGGAGAGTTGCTCAGCGAGTTGAAAGGAGCGTGTGCTGGCAGCTGGTGAGAAGATACAAAAATTCATAACTGTGCCAACGCCATGGGGGCAGGAGGAACAGCCAACGCTGCAAAGTCTTCACTGGTTTCGGGAACAGGTATAACAAGAAACTCTAAGACAATTCATATGAGAAAAGGAAGACGAGACATGACTGTACCTTGACAGCGGTGGCAACTCTGAACAGTTTATTGCCATTTACAGAGCGATCAGGTTTAACGCTCACTTTAATACACATTCACCGTTCGGTACGAGGATCGCTGTTGCCTTGACACATGCACTTCAACACTCTGTGTTCAGTGTTAAAGCCACTAGATCTGTGCTCTGAACCTCAGCAGCAAATTATACCACGATCTCCTGATACAATATGCTTAATAAGTCATTCGTCTCGGACAACAGATTTACACCTTGTTCCGGAGAAGGAAGACAAGGGTTAAGGGCCAAAACACCGCTGAAAACCAACGAACACTCAGTTGCCCTGGGATATTTCACAGAACACTAATCACTTCATCTGATTTTAATTCCCGACACCGAATCGGCATATAGCTTTTCAAAGGAAATCTTGTCCTAGATTGCAAGGTAATCAATCACAATTAACGAGGAAACAAGCTTTTGCAATGCCGTCATGCCTTGTGAACCACAGAGGAAGGCCAGCGAAGGTGGTTTAGAAATATCTTTAAAGTACAGGTCTGTCGGTCTCTCCTGCACATCCAGAGCAGATCACCAGGCCCTTGGCTTCTCCTCCAGAGCATGAGCTGAATGCGGGTGCATTTTACACCATTTCCATTATGAACCCTCATCCACACTCTTCACTTCAAAGCCCCTTCTCCACCAACGTGCCCTGTTCCAGGGGAGCCACGTTCTGCCACAGCAGCTCTAAATGACGTTCCCAGCGAGGGGATTTTTCGTAAAATCAAAGAAAACTCTTCCAGGGTAACCCCACGTCCAGAGAGAAAGTACGATCCAGGAGTCACAGCATTAACCTTGATTTTGAGAGACACGGCTTTGAGCGTGCGGAGGCAACACGAGGCTTCTGAGACGGGGAGAACTGCACATCGAGCCTCACTAGCGTATCGTAATAAACCGAACGACCGGGACATACTTTGATACCTAAATACACTTCCTACTGCAACACTGTTTGAGCATCCACACGCGACTTTAATAAAAAAGTCAAAATCTTTCATATGCAGCTGCCCTGAATCGTTTCCAGGGGATCCAAAGCACAATTACCACAAGCCCTCCATGCAACAGGAAGCAAATGAGTTGGGTTTTTTTTTTCCTTAAGAAAAAAATAACCCCCTACCCACACGGCTGCCCCGTCCCCAAGGGCCGGACTCCCCAGACTGTGACTCAGCACAACAAAAAGGAGTTTCTGGGAACAGCAAACTGGCCTTGGATGGGAAGCCTTTTCCCTGATCAGCAATACCAGCCGCTAAGTCAGAGATATTTAATTTAAAAAAACCCAAACCAACAAGTTTTAACTAATTCCAGCACTTCCCCCCTTTCGGTGTATATTTTGCACAGAGGTAGGAACTTTCCTCCAAACCGTTTCACAAGGAATCTGAGGGAAGGCCACCTCTAGTCTGGTACCGGTTTAATTATTTACATACAGTTAATGAACACCGGATTCTCCTCCTAAACTTGTACAGGGTGCATAGTCCTACAGTCATGCGGACTTTAAATCCATCGTCAGACTGTTACGAAGGACGAAACTCCACACAGGCCTGCAGGAAGGATCCCGCGCAGAGGGATCAGGTGGCAGCGGAGGACAATGAGGACAATCCCCAAGTCGTCTGGAAGGAAAAGGAGACATTTCCAACTTAACTAGCAAGTTTCTGTCAATGAACCAGGGGATGGACAGAGAGCCACGCATTTAAAAGCAGGTTACCATGCACTTCAGCCTGTGTTCTGCACACCTAGAGAGCCCAGGACAATGCGAGATGCTCAGTGAAGGCGATTTGAGCTGGAATATTTTTCCTAAAGCCCAACGCTAAGGGTGGCAAAGCGCCAGAGACTGAGGCAGCCCCACGGCGTTCTGTTCTCAGGTACAGCTGATCCTGCCCTCGAGCAGGACAACGGGCTGCGCGACCTTTCCAATCCAGATCCAGACCTCTGTTCAACACCAAAAATACAGTCACGCAGGCAACAAACCAACAGCGAGATGTTGCGGGCAGCACGGGCTACTCCGCACGTTCTCCTCACCAAAACCATCAAATTCAGCGCTGCAAACCCAAACCAGAATGGCCATTTTCAGAGCAGGTGCCATGTTTTCTGTGCCTTGTGCTTCTCAGGCCATGTTGACGCTGCTGAAACCACCGCTCCGGACACGAAAAGTTTCAAAAAGTACAAACCCACCGTTGGTGATTTGCTATACCCGGCGTGAGCGTCTCCCAAATGTCGGAGCGGGTGTCCGACCGGCGTCGGGAGGTGCAGCTGTGGGTTTAAAACATTCCTGTGGGGTTATTGACGGGCAGGGTGCCAGGACGGTGCTGACAGCACAAGCAAACCGGGAATTTTCTAGGCTTCTCTTAATCAAACCTGAATGAAATTTCACAAGTGAGTGGACGGGAGGGGGAAATTACTTGTTTAACCCAGTGATTCTCCCCGGGGGAAATTCCAGAGTCCGATGAACTTCAGGAATTTCTCTGTGAGAAGAGTCACAGAATCTCTCGGGATGGGAAGTCATCTCTGCTCCCACCCGCATCCCGGACACCATCACATCCCACACTAGAAACCTATCGGTGTTCTTTGCTCCCTTTTGCTTCACCACGTGGTCAAATGCACCCAAAACACCCGCGGCTGCTCTAAAAACCATTCCCCATCTACAACCTGCAGCTTCTCAGCACAGCTCGGGCAGAATACTCGTTATCCAGGAGGAAGAGAAGTTACCCAAGTTGAAGAAAAGGAGGTAAAAAGATAGAAAAAGTTAGCAGCAATTGAATTTGTCCTTGAAAGACTTTCAATTACTATAATTAGGGAAATAATGACATGCTGGTTGTCACATGAAATGCCAATAACTGTAATGGAGCAGGAGCTTTTTCAGAGCTATTTACACAAACTGATTTTTCACGGGAATTTCATACGAATTAACATACACATATACACGTCCTATCTTCATCCTCTCACCCTCCCATAAAGAAATTTCTTTACCGTGTTTACAGAATAAACCAATCCCCCTCTCTTTATTTGCTCCTACCCACTTCTGTCTCCTTTTTTCTCCCCAAAACATAAAAAAACCCATGATTAGAAATCAGATTCTAGCTACGGTTATCATTTTACTCTGAATATATAAAGCAAAAAAATAATCTGCTGAGAAATCCTGATGTAGCATTTACTAAGTTTACCTATCATTATGTAGCATCCCTCACATTTCACTACAGAAAACTCACGTCTACACTGTGTAAATACTTACTGAGCTGTCGCTTAAACTCAGAAATACTCCAGAAAGGACAAACCTGGAAACGCTCTTCTCAATGTAGTCCAAAACCACTCAAAAATGCTCAAGTTGTACGACCAAACTGCAAAGTTCTAACACCGGGAGTGCAGGTGCACAGAGGAAGAAATGGGAACCCCTCCCTCATCCATATGTTAATCCATATTATCATCTGATTAAGACACTCCAGGAACTGGTACCATATGCACATGAGCTCAGGGCTGAGAGAAGCGGCTCCTCCTGTTCCAGCCTTGGGCAGGTTTGTGCTTTAAGCGCACGACTCCTTTAAAAGGGTCTTAACAATATATTCAGCTAAAACTGTATACTAAGGGTGAGAGATGGTCCCACAGCACAGGATGAGACTCAGAAAAGCCATTTTCCACTTTCTGTCCCAGCCTTAGTGACAAGTTCCCACACAGGCATCTCGGCTGCTCCTGCCGGAAAAGTAATTCTAAGAAGTTCAGACCTCACGTTCCTCCTCTGCGTAACGGGGTGAAACACAAGACAGCCTGAAACCTCGTTTCTACAGGATTTCAGCCTTAGGAATGACAAGCATACACTGGATAGAGCAGAGATGACATGACATTTATTATTGGAACGTTACTGGAATCGTTTCCAACGCAGCGCGGTCCTCCCGAGCCCGCACGAAGTACACACGGTCTCTCTTTAGGCGACCAGCTTCTCCACTTTTCCAGCCGCTAAAATGAAAAAGAACAAGGCAGCAGCTCCTGCGGTGTGAGCCAGGAACAGGTGGAGAGCAGGACCCGGCAGGACCACGGCAGCTCCGGCCCCGCGTGCCAAAGAAAACGGTTTTCTCCTCCCATCCCCATCACTCACTTCTGGCCAGAGATTTAAGGCTTTGGCCAACACACACCTGGTGCAGTTTTACCACCGCGCACAGATAAACTAAAGCCTGAACTTCTTGAAATCAGCACGACAGAAAAACTTTTTGCAGGACTTGTCAAAAACATTTTTTCCCAGGGAAAAAAAAAAAGTTTCCTTTCTTCTTCCTTTCTTTTTTTCCACCGAAACAAAAGGGGAAATATTATTTTGCATTCTTGCTGATGGTTTAAGGACGCTTCCAGAAGAAAAAAGGCAAGTAGCTGTACTGGCAATGCTAAATTCTGAGAAGTTTCTCTTTTCCATTCCCACCCCAAACGACACTTCCCTGCCTTCGGTTCCTGCTTTGCCACCGCTGCTGCTTGAGCGCAACTCAAACAAGAAATCAAACCGACTAGACGCAGAATTTCAAACACACAGAGCGAAAACCAGAAAGGGCATCTTTCTCCTCTAATATTTTAATTGCCGAGATCACAGATTCGGATTCATAGGGTAAAAACTGGATTTCCAAGTTGGGGATGCTCCTTTGAAAAGAGCAGGAAGAAAAATGGTGGAAAAAAATGGCGTGTGAGATAGCAGATAAAATGAACAGCTGCACTATTCGGCCTAATTTTAGACGTGAGTTTCTCTCAAAAGGAAAGCTGCTGGGTTTTGTTAATGTGGGCTTCGTGTAAGACCCTTCAAAGGGTCTCATGTAATGCTTCATAGTATTGATTAACCTGTGTTCTCAAGGCTACAGAAAAAAACAAAGTATTATGAACATACCAAGCTTACTAGAACAGTAAAACATAGCAATATAACAGAATATTTGATCGCCATGCTTCCCCCAACCCCAGTTTCTAATATTATTTAAGAATACGGAAAAGGTTCTGCCTGTTTGTTGAGCAGTCGCTTCAGGAGACAGAAGTTGTAGCAAGTAAAAGGAATTAAACTGGACTGAGTTGGAGGGAAACGGTAACTATTCCAGCCAAAAAATAGAAAACAGCCCAAAAATCAACCATAAAACTTCTCAGAAATCACATTTCTGTCTTGCAACCAACAGGATTACGAGCGACATCAGATGTACAGACCCTCCCATAGCCCAGATAATAAATAAGGATTGACAGAGCATTTCATTTATAGTTTGTAAAAGGCAGGCAGGCCTTGCTAACCCCGTTTCACCGCCGGAAAAAATACTACAGACCAATCCTGTGGTTTGTTCCAGGTTTCCCAGTGAACTGGTGGTGATATGGGCAAGAAAAATCAGCGCCAGATGAGAGTCTTAAATTGAGGTTTGCTGTCCTGTCCCCTAATTTACACATATCCTGCCTGGAAACATTGGGCACCTCAAAACCCAGCATCAGGAAGACGGTATTTGAGAAAATAAGAGATTGTAAGAGAATCAGGCAATCTGTAGGTCACTTCGGACGAGCGCAGACTATTCAAAAAGCCAGCAAAGCCTTCAGCGTCCACACCAGAATTACCTAAACCTTATCAACAAAATCAAACCGGCACTATTTTCCTCATTTTTCTAAAACAGAGAAGGCGTAAACCCGCTCATTGGGCAGCAAACCCCACCCCAAAGAGATGCACCACTCTCCTTTTTCGAAGATCCGTCGCGTCCTGCGCCTCGCCAGCGATTCGAGGGCTCCGAGCATTACGATGCTGAGCAAGGAAAACCCGGCGACAGAAGCCAACAGGAGCCAGGTCTCAATTTCCGATTCCAAGACATCGCGGCTCATTGGCAGCGCAGAGCCGCCTGGTGCCAATTCAGTTGAAAAAACATATTTTCGACAACATCTTTCATGCCTCGCTCGCTACTGAAGTTGAGATATAAGTCAACAAAAAATAGCTATTGCGTGGCAACAGGCCCAAAAGTGCTTTTTTAAAATTATTATTAACATGCGATTTTTAAACTGCCTTTACTGAACTTAAAATAGAGGCCCAGGGACATCCATGGGGACGTTACCCAACGCGTCAATGTTTAATGCGATCCAAAGACGTCTCCCGTTACAGGAGCCAAAGCGTGTACCAGGAGAAATGCCCCACGATTAAACACGGAAGTCCTTTCTCTTCACAAGTTTCCCTTAAGTCCCAAGACACCGGGAAAAGCAGCGTATTAATAAGAACTGCTGCACGCACCGAGGGAAATGGGGGTGGAAACGTGAGAGAGCTGGAAAAACTGAAAACTCAGATCCCTGGCCTGATTTCGTACAAGTGATTCCCATGGAAAAACCACAGACTTCTCAGCCCGCACGCTGTAAAACAGCCATTCTGATTTCTGGATCCTCCTCCACGTTTCTCAGCTATAAAGGTGATCAGAAAAAAAAAAAAACAAATGTAGATTTTTTTTGATCGCGGTCCCGACACACACGGGGAGCAGGTCGGACTTCGCGGGGCTCCCGCTCGGCATCACCTCACGGGACCGGCTCCAGACTGGAATCTGCCCCTCTGTGGGTGCCCATATTCCCATTTTATTACAGGGAACATCCCACCAAAACAACTCTCGCACCAGAAATCACTTTGCCTCGCTTGGCGAGCAACGTGACGAAACTACGGCGTCATTCATAAATCCTCAAACGCGTCAAGAATTAAAGGGATTTCTCTTTTCTGCCTGTCCCCAAACCTCACGTTTACTATCCCGAGGAACTCCACGTTCCTCCCACATCACCTTCTCCAACCTGCACCAAGAGATGTTCTTTCTAGTGCCTGGGCAATGAATTACATCCTCAGCTTCTCAGGAGTTAGGTGGGAAGTGCCCACTCTGTTCATCACTGTACAACACAAAGAAAAGACGCTGAGCTTTAAATCCTTCCAGCCTAGGGAATTTAACAGAGTACACAGCAAAAGGAGGCTGTAATTTAGGGCTGGAGTATTATTATTAATCAACCATTTCTTGTGGGCAGCGCAGATGACATGTGAAAGCTTTTTTTGTCGTGCTGGATACGTCTGTTCTTTCTGCAGCAGAACTGTCAGTTTGAGTCCAATAATCCTTGGCACAAAAAGGATTCCGAGGTGGTTATTTGGTTTTCAGGATGGAGGGGTTGTTGGTTTACTTTTTATAAACACTATTTGTACTACCTAAAGTTCAACTAATTCTCAGAACAACCATTCGTTAATAATTTCAGTTTATAGGACTAGCTATTCAGATATTATTAATACACAGCATATCAGCAGCTCATGGAATCAAGTTAAATTCATTTTCCACGACAAAATAAGCTTGTTTTACAAATTCGCACCAGAATACGGAGAGAAGGACACTTTTGCCAGGTATGCGCTGTAGTAAAACATCTGCTTGAAAAGTTCAACCTGACACCGTAATTTTAGCCCGCACTTTATCTAAATCGAAGTTTTTCAGGATACAAAAAGTACCTTCGAGTAAACACCGCCACATCCGTGACATTCACCCGAACGTACTACAGCTCTATACGAACACTTTCCTGCGGAGCCGAAATTTTCACTGAGGATCATCAAATACTCGCTACCCGTAACGGTGGGACGGTTTGATGACCGCAGCAGAGATAAGATCCGCTCTCTTCGAGAGCACTATTGCAATCTGACAGAAAAGACAATTAAGTAATTCAAGAGGCTGAAGGAGACGTCGCCTTGGGTAATCAAGGAACAAAAATCAAGCAGTTTCTCAGATCGACACTAGAGAAGTTCTGAGCGAGGCCGCATGTCACACTCGGCGGCATCAAATGTCCCCGACCTGGGGCCTGAAGTTGGAGCAGAGGGCCCAGAATGGCCAGGGAAGCCTGTCAGTCCTCAGAGATGCACGTCTGAACGCAGAGAGTAACCTGGTTTAATCAAGGTTTCCAGATATTAGACACCAGCACCTCTTCTCCCCGTATCTAAAATGTCTGATGCGCACGCTGTGCTGCTCTCTCCTCCGCACGTTTTCTAGCCATCCGTATTTCCAGCAAACAGGTAACTCTACACATACACCACCACATTTAGTCCTCAGGCTCATTCTTCCTATTTTCAGTCCTTCGAAAAGCAAAGAGTTGTGACACTTGAGCCTGATCACAATCAGCATCTCGATGTCTGTAATAAGTCCCTTTATTGATGGGGGGGAAGGAGACACATCGGTGCTCACTCGAAGTAAGTCAAAATGTGCCCCCAGACACACAGCGAGAGGCTGAGGCCTGGCCTGTACTAAAGCAATACTGACCTTAAACTGATAATTCACCGTTTTCGGTGCTTTAGCCGCAACTTTGGTTTTGATTGTTTTGTTGTTTGGTTGGTTTTTTTCCTTCTTATGGCTGCAACATGCCCCAGAAACCCCCACGTTCTCCATCTAATAAAGAATCCAAAGAGCCCCAGTTTTGAAAAGGGCCAAAATTAGCCGGGAACAAACGCATCCTCAGCTCCATCAAAGAAATCATTTATACCGAAGGGAAAGTCACATAACCAAAATAAACAGCAAGCCCATTGTGCAGAGCAAGCCCTGCCACTGTTCCGACAACACAGACTCTTATTTCCAGGCCGCATAAAACATCGCAAGCAAAATAAACCCAAGGTACAAACAAAATGCCATCGCCTCCTCTTTTGTTTGGGGCACAATGCAACAAGGGCCGGCTGTCTGGGGCTGCGCTCCCACCGATGCGGGGCTGCCACCCGACCGCCTCAAGGTCACGGCCGGTTCTGGACGAGAAGAAGGGGGCCGAGGAAGCAGCGAGGCGGCCGTGGGTCCGGGGCTGGCAGAAAAAGCCGAGTGTAAAAGTTTATGAGCTCATCAGGATTGTTGTACCATTACATCAGAGGCAATTATAAATGGCCAAGAGCAGGAGATGGGGAGCCAATCAGATCACAGATAGGATGTCAACCTAAGACCAACTGTCTCCTGGCTTTGACAGAAGGATTTTACCTCCATAATTCAAATCCCAAACCAAAGCGATCCGCACTCGCTGCTCCCATCGCCGAGCTGTTTACCAGCGCTCCCAGCCGCAGGCCCCGACCCACGGCCCCGCGCGGGGAACGCGGCCCCGAGCGGCCGGGTCGAGCCGCGGCCGCCCCGCTGGACCTCGCCGCTCCCCGCGCCGGGCCGTGCGGACCCCCCCGGGGCGGGGGCCGGCGGGGGGAACCGGGCGGCGCGGCCGGGGCGGGGGCGCGGATGGCGGCGGCGCTGCCGGGGCCGCGCGTCGGCCCGGGCGGGCCCGCCCGCAGCCCTGGCCCCCCGCGCCCGGCCCCGGCCGCCCCTCGCCGCCCTCCGCCGGGCCCGGCCGAGCTGCTCCCCCCCCCCCCCGCCCCGCCGGAGCCCCCCGCAGCGGGCCGGGGCCGCGGGGAGGTACGGCGGCCGCTAGCCGGGCGCCTCGCACAAAGGCTGGGGAGGGAGGAAGGGAAGGCGGCGAGGCAGCCATTTTAGAGCGAGCGAGCAGGCACAGACAATGGCAGCTCCCTGGCAGCGCCGGCCCGGCGGGGAGAACCCGTGGGAGAGGCGCCGGCCCCCCCGCCCCCGGCCCCTCGCCCCCCCCCCGCCGCCCCCGGCCCGGCCACCCGCCCCGGCGCGCCGGCCGCCCGCCCCCCGCGGCCCCGGCGTTACCTGCTGGCTCCTGCCGAGGGACTGTCCCCCGCCGCCGCTGCTCCCGGGGCTCATGGGCGCGTGGTGGCTCCTCGGCGGGGCCCCGCCGGCCGCCGCGGCCCAGCCCTGGCCGTTGCCCCCGCCGTACTGCGAGACCATCTCCGCTGCGGCCGGGCCCTTGGCGGCGGCTCCCCCGTCCTGCGGCCCGCCGCTATAGTCGCCCCCGGGGTACCCCTGGTAGCCGCGGGCGGAGCTGGGGGAGGTGAGGAGCTGGTTGAGGGTGGGGGTGGCCGTGGGCTGCGGGGTGGCGCCCCCTCCTCCTGCGCCGCCGGCGGCCGAGGGCCCCATGACCCCGAAGCGCTGCTGCTGGAAGGCGGCGGCGGCGGGGGACTTGGCGGCCGCGGGAGCGGAGCTCTGCGCGCTGCCCCGGGGGGAGCTCAGGGCGTAGGCCTGAGGGGGAGGCGGGTAGGAAGCGGCGCTGCGCCCGGCCCCGGCCGCATAGTAGGAGTTGTACTGGTGGTTGGGGAAGCCGTGCTCGGCGCCGCCGTGCGAGTTCTGGGGAGGGGGCGGCCCCGCGGGGGCTCCCGCCGGTCCCGGGTAGGACTGCTCCAGGCCCCCGCTCTGCAGCGCTGCCATGCCAGGGCTTTGTTGTCCGCCATGTTGGTGGAAGGCAGCGGCGGCGGCCGCAGCGGCAGCGGCGGCGGCAGCAGCCTGGGCGCCCCGGCCGTAGGGCTGCCCGAAGCCGTAGGCTGGCGGGGGCAAGGCGGCCGGGTGGGAAGGGGGAGGCTGCTGCGGCGGCTGCTGCTGCTGCGGCGCCCCCACCCCGTCGCTGCTGCTGCCGCCGCCACCGGGCGGCTCCGGGAGGTTATTGTTCAGGGTGGCGGCGGCAGCGGCGGGCCTGGGGCCCGGGTTCCCGTTCGAGCTCTTCAGGTCGGACTCGGCCCCTGCGCCCCCTCCGTTGCTCTCGGCCCCGTCCTGCAGCTCCTTCCCCGTGGGGCCCTCGCTCTCCGCCTGCTTCTCGCCGCCGCGCTCCGCCGCCGCCTCACCCCCCGCCTCCTCCGGGGGACAATCCCGCTGCTGCGCCTCCGCTTTCTTCAGCTCGGATGGAGCCGGGGCGCCCAGGCTGCTGGCGGCGGCGGGGGCGACCTGAGCAGCCATGATCCCCCCCCTCCCCACCCAGCCACCCCCCCCGGACCGGTCCCCCCCGAGCTGCTCCCTGCCTGGCCGGCCGGCGTGAGGCCTCGCTGCTCTGCTGCTCCCCGCTCAGGCGGCGGCGGGCTCTTCAGGGCAGCGGGGGCTCATTCCCCCCCGGCCTGCTTGGCGAGGCGGGGAGGGCTCCGCTGGGCTGGGCTTCCCGGGGCCTGGCCCCGCTGTACCTCCTCGGTTGCAGCCGGCGGAGAAAGGGGAGGAGGAGGGAGCGGGGGGGAAGGAGGAGGAGGGGGGGGACCCGGGACGGGGCTCCCGGTGCGGGAGAGGCGGGAGGGAGGGAGGGGGACACGGCGGGCGGGCGGGCGCCGTCCCCGGAGCCGGGCCGAGCGGCGGCGGGGCCGGGCTGGGCGAGCCGCGCGGCAGCTCCCGACTCTGGTCCGCCGAGTGGGGCTCACTCCGACACGAGGCTCAGCACTGCCATTTTACCCAGCGCCGCGGCCGCCTGCCAAACCCGGAGCGGAGCGCAGCGCGGCCCGGACGGGAGCCTCCCCCCCGTCACAAAGGAGGAGCGGGCCGGCCCCGGCCGCTGGCGGCTCCGGCGCGGCGGAGGCTGCCGCACGCAAAACCCGCAGCGGATCCGCGGAGCCGAGCGCGGGGCCGGTGGGGCGGGCAGGGGCGCAGCGGCCCCGGGCCGGGAGCGCGGGGGAGCCGGCGGCGCGGGGCAGCGGCCGCTCTTACCGTGGCGGGGCAGCCAGGCGACGTCCTGCGGCGGGAGGCCCGCGGGGCAGTGGCCAGGGCGCAGGGCCGGCGGCTCTGGGGGTTCGGCGGGGAGATGGCCCGTGGGTTAACCAAGCGCCTCTTCTTTGTCCCTAGAAATTCCATTTAGAATTAGCCTTTGCGAACTCTTAGCGGTTGTCATTTCCTCTCCGCTGGTTGTGTCCCTCTGGACGAGGCGTTGGCGGCGCGCCAGAACTATAACTGCACACACGGACGTCCAAGAAAGTCCGGTTGCCGCTCCTGCCAAAGCGACGGCAGCGGGCACCGGACCAGGAACTCCTTCGGGGAGCCTGGATGGGGACAACCAAAACCACCTGAACGTGTCTAGACACAACACGTTGAGCAACGGGACAGGATGCTCCGGCAATCGCAAAGGGTAACGCGGTGCTGGAGCTCCCCAGCTGTCAAGAGGTGCACTGAGAATTAGGCCATCCGCTTCTGCAACTGTTTCAGATCCAGTTTCCCACCTCCCACATCCCCGCGGCCTTTCCCTGAGCCGGGAGGACAGAAACGTACCTGGAACTCTGTCCTGGACACAGCCTGTCCTATGCCGGCACGTTCTGTAGCTGCGTATTTGGCTTCGAATGGTACGGGTCTGCAGCAGAGCGTGGAAAATACACAAAGATGAGTTACTTGGATTATAAAAACCAAGCCCTCAGAAATTAGGACACAGTGGCCTGGTAAAAATGGTGGTTTAGAGCCGCGTCCCATGTGCTGAATCTAGGCAGGTGTCTCCTCTGGAATATGGAAATATTTGGAAAAGTGAAGTTTAAGTAAATACAAATTTAAGGAAAGAGAAAACATCAGAAAACAGTGGGTGGAGACTCAAAAGAAGCTTCTGAGGTCTGAGACTGCCATTTTAGAACATCACCTCAGAACAAAACATGGGGCAGAAGTAACCCCTGTCACCAGCTGTGCAGTGACAAAAACACAGGGCCCGGCCTGACGATCCACGGGACACACCACAAGAAATCCCCTTTTAACAACGCGGTGACAGGGGGACACTGGAGTCCAGAGCAAGAGGCAAAGCACAGGAGTGAATCCGTGCCCATGCTGTGTGCCTGTTACCGATGAAGTGACGATATCGGTGTCCACTGCTATCAGCTCCACCCTCACACTCATCGTAAAACTTATAATATAAAATGTTTATCATCTAGAATGCAGGTGGCAGAACAAAGGGGAATATTTGAAGCTGGAAAGTGGGAGGGGAGGCTGGACAGGGCAATAAATAGCAAATTTTTAAATGTATTCTAGAGCAATAAGCTGCCTGGCAGGTTCCTGAACAGCAGATTCCATCTCAGCAAACTGGTCAGTTGGTCCTTCTCCACAGCTGTAAATAAAGTACTGGAAAGAAAAGGGTCATAAACATAAATACATTGGTATTGTAGTACTCAAAGGCCTTTGTGAAGGCTGGAGGCCCAGTATGGCTCTAGAACGTCACCAGGGAGGACCTGCAGCTTTACTGGTATCTGTGTGGACCACAGAGCAGCAAAGCTGCCAAGATACTCATCTTCAGAAGAGTCTGAAAACTGCGGAACGTGCTAGAAGGAGTTGATCTGTGTGCTCTCTTCAGAGGAGCCTCTGCTATTTGATCAAACCCCGGCTGCTAGGAAGACAAGCAGAGGGGAAAAAACTCCTTTAACACATCAGGCTCGACTCTCACAAGTGAGGCCCAGTGGCTTTATTTATGTCTATAGTGAGCTATAGTGCACTACAATACTCTCCTTCAAATATTTCATTTACACGATAAAGAAAAACCACCCCGGAGATAATTCTGCCATTAAATCCCAGAACCATTTCAAGCAGCCATCTCCCCAGGTCCCCAGCCATCTACCTGAGCACCACCAAAAGTTTAACAACCACAGTTCGGAGCTGAGGTTTCAGCTCCGGTGCCTCTAGATAAAGGCTCCATGATCGCAACCTCTCTACGTGTGTCAGACTTTTGGAATCTTCTTCAAAGAGCGCTATGGCAGACTATGAAACCCGGTGTTGATTGTAATGTGAAAAGCAGACTGGATTCCCCAGCCACCCACACAATAAGGAGACACTCACTTTAGCAAATGTTTGTGAAAGCTGAAGCAGATTTTGGAATCTGCCTCATCAATGAGGCCCTGGCACTTTCCTAAACACTAAGGCGTTCAATGAAATTCCACCGATGGGGTTTGGGAAGCAGATGACAGTAGGCTTCTTAATATTTCCACCTAATAGCTGAAAATCCTCCCATCAGTCGTGTCATCTCGTGTTGCAACTACCACCTTTCCAGCTCCGCGGAACCGGACGAGACTTTTGATGGGGAGGCTCTTTTCTGAGCCCGAGCGGTCCGTGCTGAGCAGCGTGCAGCCGTCCTCTCCTCCCCAGCTCCCCAAGTGCTGAGCAGGCTTTTCTCCCACAGGCTCAGCCCCTGCCTGCTCAGATAGGCTGGGCAACCAGCTCCGCTCTCACATGGCACCGCAGCCAGCGCCGGCCCGGAGCTGCTCCTGACTGGAAGTCTCCTTCATGAAGGTGGCCATGCCATTTAATCCAGCGCTAAGGCAGTTTAGGAAACCTGGTCTAGATTAGAGTACTAGAAACAGGAGTAGTGTCTCCCCCCCTGGAAAAAAAAAAAAAAAATAAGGCTCTGCCAACTGTGTGATGGCAAATATGGACTGAATCGTTGACATGGAAACCGGACTAAAGTCAGCAGCGCTCCCTCACGCTCGCACACACAAGTTATCATTATCCCAGCCTTCCAACTGGCTACAAATGTGGACTGGATTATTACTGCAGGAACTGGGTAGAGTTTCTATAATAAAGTATTAACCGGCGCAACTAAGCCAGAATGAAAGGGGCTGAGAAGCAATGAATATAGTTGGGTGAAGGATGCTCTTCCATTTTAGCGAAAGGCACAGTGTGCTGAGATAAGCAGACTGGACCCAAGAACAAGAGACTCATCTATTATAATTCATGGAGCATGCTGCAAAATATGGAATGGAGTAGGGAAAGCTTATCTGCTGTACCTCAGCTTCTCTGGGAGTAGTTTTGCTAAAGAAAATTACATTTCCTGTAAATATGTTTATATTGCCCACCCCATGCCTTCCAGTATTTTAACCACTGTCATATCTAGGTTAAACGCTCTCCTTGCAGCTTTACAACCACTAAGATTAATATTATTTGAATTATTTGTTTGCTGCGAGTGGCTGATGTGCCGGGCATTGTGCGAGACAATGCTTATTTATCCTCTGAAAAAAATAAAAATGTCAAGATCTTGTCTAATGTCCCTCTCCAGCGCTGACACAATGGCACAGGGGCAGGGGAGAGCTGGAGTTGGAGCAGAGGGAACTCTGTTCGCTGAAGGCAGCAGCAGAGCTCAAAGGCAGGAATGGATCCTACACGGGATTTTTGCTGCTTTCCTAAGAGCGAACACCAAAGGTTAAACAGGGAAGGGACCGAGCCCCTGGCCCAGCCGCGCTGCTCCACTCTGTGCGAACGTTTGACAGGGGGCTGCAAAACTTTAGGTGCATATTAAGAGAGGAAAGTGGACTCGGCCTGACTCAAGGAAATGCTTTTATTTTAGCAGCCCTCGCTGGGAGGAGGGGAAAAGGCGGAGCGGAGTTCGCGGAGAGGAAGGGATGTGGAGAACAACATCCCCACGGGCCGGGGCTGGGGACACGTCTGGTGTCCCACGGCGCTGCCACACGTCCCCTGCGCTCCAGCATCTCCCACCTAAACCATCCCCCCCGGTGCGGAAAAAGCAGAACAAGTTTGGGGGCATATATCTGCAGATTCAGGGCTGATCGAGAAAAGCGTCTCTCATCCATCAGTGAAAAAAATAAAAGACTGGAGATGGAATTTAATAGTTCCAGAGAGAACTGAGAGATCGTTTGGAAAAGGGACAACGCGAGAAGGAAAACAAGAATAAAGCACAGGGAAAGAGCAAACTGCATTTACTGTATACGGGCAGGTTTGCACATCGGGCTCCACAGCCGCCCTCAAACAGCAGCTCGGGGCAGGAAGAGTAAATCTACTTAAAAAAAAAAAAAATCAATCAAACAAAACGCGGAGCAGAGTTTCTAAAAGCCCCTGCACTGGATCAGGAGCCAACCGTCTGATTTCCTACTGAATCCCACCAGGTTTGGGAGCTGTCGGGTGGGCTCGCAGAGGAAACCGCTTTACACTGCAAACCCCACTCGGAAGAGTTAAAAAAAAAAAAAAAAAAGAGGCTTAAAGGTGCCAAAAGAGAAAGACCTCAACTCTGGGCCTGGATTTTCCCACTGAAGCAAAACTCTTGCCCTGTTTCAAGTACTTGGGAAGTGGCGATGATGTGCAGGGAGGGGAAACCAGCAACCGGTTCCCCTGCACAGAGAATCTCCCGGCAGCCGTCCCTCCGCTTCTCCCACCCTCAGCTGCTCGTCTCAGTGGAAAGTAAAAAAAAAAAAAAATTCTATATATTTATTCCCGTGAAATTCTGCCCTCTTAAAGTGTATTTTTGGAGAAGTTGGAGTCAAGGCGCCACGGCTGGGGCAGGGAAGGGGTTGCTGCAGGAAAGGCAGGCGCTGAGAAAGGAGGTTTTTTTCCCCTTTTCATCCAGCTCTCACTCTGCCATTTTCCCGAGGCAGGAGGAGGGAGCGCAGCCACAGACAGCCTTGCGAGGAAGTTTCTCACGGCAACTGCGGGCTGGATCTGGAACGGAGCCTTTTGTTCCCGACAAGTTCAGCAGGAGAGAGTTGGGAGTCTGCTGAAAAAGGGAAAAAAAAAATACAGCGGAGAAATAAAATGGAGGGAAGTAGGAAGAGAGGAGATCGTGCTGAGCTGAGATTAACTCTGTTCTCTGCATTTATTTAGAGAGCTGGTGTGGTGGCCTCAGGCAGAAATCCCTCGTTATGTGCATGGGAATGAGGGAGAGACCCAAGGCCAGGCCTTGCTGGGCAGGAAGTGGAATTTTCCGAGGGGTTCACATCCTTCGCTGCGCTTTTTGCCAAGATTTTCTCTCCTTGCTGCCTCCTAGAGACATCGGGGAAAAGGCCTTGAAGATGGGGCCTGCTCTAGGTCTGTTTAAACTGAATAATTAAAGGTAGGGGCCACCTTGCCTTAGAAATTACAGGGAGGTCTGGAAAACAGATGCAACTTTGGGTATTCCCCTCCTTGCCCTCAGTTTCCTCTTCTCCCCAAGGAGTGTTCAAACACCATGATCTCGGAATGAGGTGAAAAGGCAACAAAAAAAAGAGCCCCCCCCAAGTTTAATGCTTATACACATATACAATATATCCTATATTCACGTAAACAATTGGTTTTGTCTCCCAGTAAACACTGCTAATTCCTCACTCCAAAACCACGCACGCTCTTTGCATGTGCACAGGCTCAGAATGCCAAACGCTACGAACTTGTCTGAATTAACCCTCAAATCGCTGACAAACGTCAATCACTTAAACAGTCCCCACGGAAGGTGGAGCAGAACTTTAATCCCCCCATTATTTGAACACTCGGTGGTGGATTTGAAAAGCAAGAGCCTGCTGATGACGAGAGCTCGCGTTTTGCATAAGTTTGGGTTTTTTGGTGCGGTGTCCTGAAAATGCTGCTTGGTTAAAAGTGTTAATCATCATCTCGGCGCAGGCGGGAGGGAAGCGCCATCGCCCTGTGCAAGCGGCTGTGACAGCGGCTCAGCGAGACACCACGTGGGGAATCTGAGTTTGGGATTTAAATGTGCTTTTCCACTCTGGCCATGAGGGACCGAGAGCCTTAGTGGGGGGAAAAATCAAATAAATAAATAGCAGTTTCGTGCTGCTCAGAAGCGACCTCTGTGGCTGTTGGAGGAGTGAAGTTGAGCAGCCCCGAGCTGCGGGCGCAGGGCAGATGCGGCACCGTCACCGCAGCTTCGGGGTCGGGGAAAATCAAAAAGCATAAAAAATGGAAAGGGGAGAGACACCCACCAGGGAAGCGCAATTGGCTGAAAAGCGTTATTCTGCACTTGGTAATGAGGAGTCCCACCCCAGCGATCCGCGCTGGCTCTGAAGCGGCTGTTTTAACGTGTGGCTAAACACAATGATACTCCGCAGGGTGCACAATTAGCCGGTCTTGTGCGCGATCTCCAGGTGCTGGAGACATCTAGCGCCAGATTTTCAAAGGCTCCCGGTGCCCAAACACCACTGAGCTCTCCCAAAAAATCCCAGGACAGGCAGAAGAACCCCCGGGGAGCAGCTCCGGCCCAGTGGGTTTCACCGACCTAGTCCTGGGTTCGGTTCTCCGGGTCAATGCGGGACGGTGGGAGCGGGGGAGCATCAGGACTCACAGCCAGGTCACTGCAATGGATCTTGGTGACTTCGTTCTAGAGCATTTAATAAAATCGCCTCGCCACTGGGGAGCTCTGAAAGGCCTGTAAAAGTTTAATAAGGCAATGTCATAAGGCATCACACAGGAATTTCAGTTCATCACATTTTTTTATGGTGGCATTAACTTTTACATATTTGTGAGTAATTAACAGCCTAGCAGTTAAAAGAAGATTTAAAAACTATCTCCCCTCTTCTTTCCCTGCTTTTCTGAACAGGTCCAAATCCGGTTTACCTCTGACATGACACCGACCATGATAGAGGTGAGGTAAAAAGTACAAACACCATGAGTTGTCCATGTATGCAGGAAAACATATTAAACCCTCTGTATTAATGAACATGTCCATTAAAATACATATTATTTTTCTATGGTTATTTTTGGGTGTTCTCCCCCCACCCCAACTTTGTTTTACTAAAGCAGGGAAACATATACTGAAACCTTGCCTGCAGTAGATGCTTTTTTTTTTTTAAACGGAGCCCAGATGCTGGTCAGGATTAAGGTTACACCAAACACATTCTACATTGCCATTTTCCAAACAGAATGAAGCAGATGGAAAAGATGGAAGAGGATAAAGCAGGAACGGAGCAGCACAGAAAACTGCCAGCCCTGCACTAACACGGTAGAGGAGAGAGCTCAGATGCCAGGAGAGACAGAAAGAAACCAGGCGTATTGACTCTGCACATTGCATTCCTCACAATTAAAATAAGTATTTGTAATTAAACAGCTGTCAGAATTTGTGCATTAAACCTTATACTTAAAACGGGGAAAAGAAATTCAGTTGCAACAGTTTGCTGTAGTATCCTCAGGGCTCAGTCCTAGAAGATGCGAAGCCACTGGCCTCAGGCCATCCGAGTACTTAAGTCTATGCGTAATTTTAAACATCAGCAGTCCCGGGGATTTTGAGCATATACTCCCTTAAAGTTAACTATGTACTCAGCACTTTGCAGGATCCGCCCATAGTACTCATATCAGCTCCTAAGTCAAGAAAATTAGTATCTGTACTTCTGAGAAAACAAAGAAAATCTTCTTTTGAAAAGAGCCAAAGATTTTTTGATTTCTAAAAGACACCAGTTCATCAGTGCTGGGAACTCAGATCACACTGAAATAAATTCTCTAGGGGAAGTCAGCTGAATCCGTGCTTATTTGCACAAGACCATCACTGGGCAAATTCATTCCAATATTTTCGGTGAAATTCTACAATAGCATAGTTTCCTCAGCACTGTGACTCAATCATATGATGTGCTTTGAAAATCTCTTGCAAAACTTAATTTTAAGAGATTTTGTTGATATTCTACAGGCGCACACATAATACAGAGAAAGAACACACCAACTATTAAATATTCATGCTATGGGGGAGAACACACTTAGTAACATCCCTTCATTTCAGATGTACAAAGGCAGGCACAAATAACTGATAGAAAATGTAATAAAACAAAACAATTGCAATATTCCACATAAACAAGGTGTTGACCAGCTTTGAAACATTTGATCGTGAAAGGGTCAGACTGAAATTCTACTCATGCACCTTTCAACAGTCATCCAGAAATGTATTTCCAAATGTTAATTCTGTAATCTAACCCACATGGGGAGCTTTAGGACTTTATACACGCACAGGACTCTGCATGCAGGGATGTGACCGATTTTCTGCTTTTAAGGCCTCCAGCCTGTAATTTTGTTCAAACATACATGGTATAAGATTCCCAGCTTCACGAGTTATATACTTCAGTGAAATTTACTTGCATTAGAAGCAAAAAGTTAAGCACATTCAGACCAGCTTCACTGGAACTTTTGGAATCCAGCAATGGAACTGTGAAACATGGTCATTTTGATCTAACAGTTATCAGTGACTTCACAGAGGCCCACAATCAAACCTTAGCAATGTTACTTCTTTATAAAGGCTCATACTATCACACACACTTCCAGTAAAACAAAGACTTTGGTCAGAACTCTTGACTTTCTCTGTAAAACAGGATCCTGAGCTCCAGACATACTGAGAACCATTAAAAAGACATAATTTTCAAATAGTTATTAAAAAAAAACAACAACAAAAACCCCAAACCTTCAAGGGTTGTTGCTTCCATTCCTATATTTATAACAAGGTACCTGAGTGAAACGTGCTCAGAAAGATTCATAATCATTATATGTGCTGGTAAGGAGTGTAACGACGTATTTTATGAACCAAAGTGTTTAAAAGTATTCATTTTTCCTACCTCCAGGAAACATAGTGAACGACCTAGGTTTTCAGTGGCACGGGTTCACGTAATCACCAAGAACTCTGCAATCCTGACCCTCCAGATTAATCTTCCTATTGTATTGTTTCACTTAGCCTATTCTTAGACTGTATTTCTTAAGGACTACCTTACACATATGTGTAGAGTCATCAGAACACTTTACTTTCTGCTTAAACACAGGAAAGACAGCAGTCAATTATAGTGAAGCAGCATGAACAACAAAACTTCTGGATGTCAGTGATCAGTGTTGCCAAGGTCTGTAATGATCCACTGGTGTGACCAACAGGATCACAGAGTCCTGGGTTCAGCTGTCATTGGTTAAGAAGCTTCTTGGGGTTTTTTTTGTTTTTTTAAGGACTTTGCAATACTTCAAAACTCATGACTTTCCCTGCATCAATAGCCCCAACACAGCATCTTTCTTTGAAAATACAAAAAACCCTCCTTCAACAAATAAAACATGAAGCACTATAGTTGAGTCATGATGCAAATGAGTATTTTTTTTTTTTTACTAACACTTCTAGGGGTACAGAAATAATCTAAAATCAACGTTCTACTATGGCAATAAAAGAAAAAAAACCCCACCAAAATCAAGCCAAAGTCTTGGAAAGTAATGTCCAGACAACTAGAAACTAATTAGCCTGACCTCAGTGAGATATAAAATTTAAGTTATTTTTCCCCTGGAGGGGGAAAAGATGTAGAGGAAAATAAACAAATAAAATGCAACATAGGTTTAACAAAGGCAATCATGCCAGACAAATCTGATGTCTTGCTTTGATAAGAAAGCAGATTTTTCTTGGTAAAGGAAAACACAGTTGATCTCACCCACCTAAAATTCAGCAAGGCATTTGATGTGGTGCCACATGCGAAAATACAAGTTAAACTGGAAAATATGAAGATTAGTGCAAGAAAAGTTCCGTGGGTAAAGAACGGCTGAAAACCCCATCTGAATTGTGTTGAAATAGGAACATTTTTGAGCTGGAGAGCTCTAAAAGCTCCTCCAGCACCCATCTCAGAACTGGTGCTATTTATTGCTTTTAAGTTATATTAGCACAAGGAATTGAAGGTTAATATAGGTGGTTAGTGACAACATTTAAAAGCATCAATACAGAAAACTGGAATATCAGAACTGAAGAACTGGATGAGGTTCTGGAACAGCACAGGAATCCCCAGGAATGGGCTGGTGGAATGCGGTAATGAGATTAATGCAAAGCACAAGGCTGTTCACACAGGGACTAACCGCCAAAAATATTGTAAACTGGGAATTCATCACAGTTAATAGGGAGGGGTAAAGAAAAAAATTTTTATTGTCACTGCAGAACATACAGATACAGTATAGAACTTTGATAGCTTTGCCATTGGTTTCCCTGCTTTGTATCAGTGAAATCAGAGGAAAAATCTCTTTGCAAGATTGAGAAGATACATTTGTGGTGGTTAAAAAGTATTCAGATACTATAGTGAAGATCATCACGAACATCCATTACAATTAGTAATTCTGTATTTACTGCAGCGCTTGAATTATATGCAATAAATAAAATATGTAAGCAAACATCAAATAACAAAGATAAAAGGAAAATCTGAAAAAAAATCATTGAATGAGACAGGGTTTGAGAAGGCAGATTATATGATTTGATTTATAATTAGAGACTGCATCACGGTGCGAGGAATTGGATTATGATGGGCAAAACTGTAAGAACCGTCCACAGGAAAACTGAACACTTTGCTCAGTTCCCTGTTAAATTCATCCAGGTCACAAGAGCATAAAGAAGCACGAAATACAGAGTGAATCATACATGGGCTGACCTGGGCCTGGAGTATGCACAAGCTATCGCCTATTTCTTTCCATCTAGGATTTCTTAATCTCTCCAGACAACACGTACCTGCTTTAGTGATACTTTTCATTACCAAACAATCCATGGCTGCCCTTCTTGGGATCTTCTGTTCTCAACTGTTTGATCCTGGAGATGTTTTCCATTATTCCAAGTGCCTGGTGTTCCATGCTGTCACAGACCCCTTCCTTTTATCTGCCACCACTTCATGTTCCCATAAACAACAACAGCCAGGGACACGAAGCCAAAAAGCATCTTCAGTTTTCCAGTTTTCTTCTTTCTTCACAAGCCTTTCAGATTTAACTTTGGTTCATCTCAACTCTAGCAACTATGTCTATTATCTTTTAAAAGGGACATTAACAAAGTTATTCTTCTCATCTTGTGAATAGCAGGAGAGTGAAAAAGTCTAGCAAGAAAATGATAATCTAAGACTCATGTACTTTCCCTGCTTCTTACAGATGTGCAAATCAGGGCAAGCTCAAGTTTCTAATGAGTTTGTTCTGAGAAGTTTTGTAAGACCATTGTACATTCATTCTACATCCATTCTAAGGTAAATCACCTACGTTGATGAGCAAGGCCATGTACAACCATTAAGAAGTTGTTCTCTGTGTTCATAAATTTATTCTCCTGGCTCGACAGACCGTGTTTGTTCCTTGAACCCCCATAACTCTTATTTGATTCACGGACTGTACCTGTGAAAAGCTCTCACTAATTTCTTATGCATTGCCAAGCTTTATGACACAGAAGATCAGCACCTTCTCCACATAGATACATAAAAAAAAAATCCGTGACAATACCCCTGACACAAAACTGGCTGGTTTTCAGTTGGAAGTAATCAGAAATGATACTTTTCCACAGACAGCATATTACGGAACGTCTTTGGTTTGTATTCTGCCTCTGCAGCGATCTGCACAGGTTTCTAGGAATGCGATTTTGTCACCCCCGTGTTTGATGCTGCCCCTGAGCACCCCAGTTCTGCACCAGTACCCTGTGCTATCAGTCGCTGGTGGACTGCACCCAGAACAGTGGAATCCAGAGGAATCCTGCACACAAGTAGCAGGTTGGTTACATCACACTGTTCCTCTTTGTGCATTTCTTCCGTTATCAAAGTAGCAAAAGCTCTAGAACCAGAGAACCAAATCCTTCCACGCGTGCCCCCTCACAGGAATACGCATTGGAATGGATTTACCAGCTTCTTCTTCGTGCAACCTTTGAGCATTTTGAGAAAGAAGTGGCGTGGGCAAAAGATCAATAGATGCCAAGAGAAAAGGAATAGTAATTTGTTAGGTGACCCACAGAATTCCCAGATTCCCGAGAATTCCCTGTCAGCACGCTGTGAAAGAAAACCATTCAGAACAGCACTCCGTGGGATAACCGCCCAGAACGTTTGGAGAGCTAAATTAATACGAGAAAGAATCGTGCACCCGATTAACAGTGAAAATACCTTAAATCAGCATAACAAAGTGGGGTGAGTGTACTTGTGCTCAATATAGTTAAATAGCTGTAATTAGATCAAACAAACGAGCTGGATGTATCATCCCTTTGTAGACATGGCCTCAGAAGGTAGGTCAGAGCCAAGTTCAGTAGAACAGTTTGAATACTGCGGCTTTTATCTAACAAGGCACAGCCACACACTGACTCCAGAGTCAATACTACTTAGGAGAATTTCTGAATTCCAACAAAAAGAGTTTATAGAGAAGACAGCATTCTTTATTATTAAAGAAGGTTATTATTAACCTTAACTTTTGTCAGTAATAAAACCTCCCTAGTTGATTTGATAATATACCTTTTGGATAAAAAATGTACAAAATTTTTTGTTACAAATTCATTTATGTCAGGGCATTTGAAGGTGTTTATTGAGTTCTCTCATCAGTTAAGGTGTCTACACAGAAAGGGTGAATTCCAATTTGCTTTGTTCTTTCAGGGCATTTTAATTAAATGTTAAGAAAATAAACTGGAACAATGTTGCATGCAATATGGTTACTAAATTTCAGAGATGAGCAAAACATAAGGTAGCAGATGGTATCAAGAGGATATACGTGAAGAAATGTAAATAGTAAGGAACCTCACAAAATCAAAAACGTTGAGGCAGAACTGAAAGCACATGCAAGACCCCTGGGAGAGCAGAGGAGATGAAGTAACAACTGAGCTGAAAGATATCAGACTTTCCTTACTCAGAAATTACAAAATACCAACAGGAAGCTCTGATCTATCAGAAGGAAAGACTGATCATAACTAGGGCAGTCGAGACTGTTTTGAAGGGTCCTTACAGTAAATATGGAAGGAGTGGAGGAAACAAGGACAGAGTTTGCAGGTGCCAGCAAATATATTCATCAAACACTCTCTGAATCAAAAAGAACCCTCTCAAACCCCAACTATTTCAGAATTGTAATCAATAAGTAACAAAGACATTATAAAAGAGCTAATAGTAGAAAATAACCTTGTATTGAATAAAGACAGGATGAATTGTTTAAATTAGGCAGAAGACCAAACAAAAAGCAGCTTGGTAACTAATCAGAAGGGCTGGAATCATTGGCAGCAGCCGCAGCGTTACTATGCGGTTGGGATGAGCTGTACCTGTGCAGTAGCATCATCTGGTACGGAACCTGCGCTCCAAGTCATACGAGTTCTTGTGTCTCCACAGATTTCTGTCTGGTAGCCCTGTCTTCTATGATATAGCGAGTACATGATGACATAATGACATATCTGCGTATCATAGCAGAGTCTGGGTGAAGACCAAGGTCTTTCTAATCTTTTGATAAAATGTTATCGATAACAGACCCATCCTGTTGAAGGGAAGTCACCAAATATTACTTTAATGTACTTAAGGGTGAAGCGAGGCACACTTGAGAAGTGGGGCTTAGCTAACGATTGCAATTCAGTTGAAGGAACAGTTGGAAAGTGGTAACTATTCTAAACATTTGTATTTCAAATAGTTATTAGAAATTAGGAAAAAAAGCAGTTGCCTCCTCTTTTCCTGCAAGATTTGTTCTAGTCAGTGACAGATCTGTGAAATACATCACTTATTTATGAATTTGTTGGAATTAATCCCAATGAATATTGTACCAAATATGGAAGACGGGAAAGGAGAAACTAGTGACCTGGTGTTACAAAAGCACCTACATTCAGAAGCTGAAGAGCATTTTCTTTGTTTGCATCAAAAATATTGTCATCTTAAAGATGTCTCTACATGCCTCCATCTCCGACAGAAAAGCCAAAAACTGCAATAATACGAGGGGGATACTGAAACACCAACAGACGAGGGTGCAGACTTTGGTTGACAAGTCTCTGGAATTGCAAAGAGGAACGGCTGGGCCACAAATTTTCTTAACGTGTCGGTTTACTAATCACCAAAGGTTAAACTCAGTGAAGAAAACCTGGGAAGCCGAAGAGCTGCTGCTGTCTGAGGTGGCCCTTCCATGCAGCTGCAGAGAACACCACCTCGGGCTCGGGAAGTAACGGACCCTGTTCTGTGAACCGAGAGCGCGCTGAGAAGACACCGAATTGCCCAACAATCTGTCTGCAGCTGGTGAAAAATATAACGGCACTCTGAGCATCAGAAAAAGCATAACAGAGAGAAAATGGCAGCACTGTAGGCAAACGACAGCGTCAAAGAAGTACGAGACAACTCTCTAAATACACCGCGTGATTCGTGAGCCCACAAAGTCACTCTCGTGGTGCTTCCTCCATCGTGAAGATCATTTGGTGACAGGTCGCTCTCGCTGTCTCACGCCAAGCACATTTCCACAGAACACCACAACGTTCATTGAGTCTAAATCGCAACTATTCTCATTTTGTATCTCCTTCTGCCTCGAGTTCAATTTGTCTGGGTGATTTATGACGTGAACTCCGGCTTTGCAAGGCTTCTCGCCTTCTGAATGAAGGAACAACTCAGATAAGAAACAAATCTTTCCTGAGTTAATAGAGGAAACTGGACTTAAATGCATCTAGTAGTATTTATTGAACATCTAAGCCAGATGAAGCTTAGCACGTTTAATACACATAAAACTGCAGATAGCTGCTAGGAAGGGCAGGAAACAAAACAGATTCACAAGTTTCTTAATAATTTAAATTAAACCACTAAAGTAACAGAAAAACAAGAGTTGCTGGCAATAGCAACAGATTTCTATCAACTCCAGCTTGCTGCTTATAGCAATGCACATGAATTGCAAAGCAGTTGGCTCAAGTACCCTTAGATACCCTCAGGCTGAGGGGCTGCTAAATCAGAATCAACGTGAATACACAACCCGCAATGGGCACCGCATTACTTTTGTGACTTTTGATTTCATAAATTGCCTTGAGATTCTTTGTCATGAAAGACGTTGTATATAATTACAGGAAAAAAAGAGCGCAGCTTATGGGCCCAGTCCTGTGAGAGACACGTGTTCTTCGATGGCTCAGCAGTTGATGAGGGATCATCAGTGCTTTCTAGATGGGAGCCCAATGCTAAGAGATAATTTGCAAGAAATAAATCTCTATGGTATAACTTCAACTTATCGGTTCGGAAAAGACCAGGAGCAGAATTCTTAAAACGCAGTGAAATCACAGAATTAAAGATTTTAAGCGTAAAAACCATTATTAAGTCATCCAAGTCCATTTACAATTACGGATGGTAAATCCATCTACTCCAGATGGGAAGAGGTCACTCTCTTCTTTTTCCAGGGCAAGTCTATGAATAATTTGAGTGATTAAAGCTCAAAGCAGGTGTGAAAATGAAAAGGACCAGGAAAGCACACGGGAAAGAAACCACACTCACATGAAGATACTTGGCTTTCATTCTGGAATAAAGAAAGGCACTCTCCATTCTCCAGTCCATACAGCCACCAAATACAGATGAGTTTTTTTCCAAAAGAGTTGTCACTTTTAAAGGCACACTGAAATCTTATTTTTACTTTTTAGGTCTTCCTTCTTCCATCGGAGGTGACCTAAATTTTGAGCTGAAGCATTCACAGGATCCTTGCTTGGAATATAAAACAACGGCAAAAACATCAGGCTGCAAAAGAGGCAAAATAATAGGAAGGAAAATTACAGTGAAGACCTCCCTGAATAACAGGAGGTCACAAACGCTGCAGAAATAGATGCTGAACTAGTGCTACCCAGAGACAGCAGACACCAAGCGATCGCATTTACAGAAGCCTTGCAGAAGGCAGGTGGGCAGGATGTGAATCTCGGCAAACGGCCACAGTTCTGGGAATACCCAACAGTTCTCAATATTTCCCCCCCAATGTATCGCTGTATTCTTTGTGCAAAAAATGTCAGAGACACCAAATCCAAAAGTCTCTTGTTACAAAAAACGTAAAACTTGAAAGCTTACTAGGAAAGCATTCAAATGGAATCAAACAGCTACAGAAAGGGAAATGTATTGAAAACACATATACAACCAGGTAATCCATAGTATAGACTACAGAACATTCACACAGCTCATTATTTTTTAAAAAAGTACTTGCAGATACTTTTATTTTATCATCTTGAACAGTCAACAGAAAATAAGATTATAATCCGTGCCTTTTTAAAATTCCATTCAACAGATGTTCATAAACAGACTTGAGCCAAATTTCAGTTCCCCAAAAGGATATTCAGCCAGAGAACTTTTACAAACGGATGATAAAGTCCTGCTTTTTTCCTCTTAATGATTGCTTTTCTGAGATATCAAATCCTCTCTTAGCCTCATTACAAGTTCCCACCAGCATAAAATGCATTTTTCATTTCCATTTTCTATAGTATTGTTTTCCAAAAATGGCCTTGATGTTCCCAGCACAAGACAACTCTCCTTCATTCTTTTTTTATGTCGTCTCCTCAATACAGTACGGAGTGATCGTCTCAGTGACAAGGCTCTGCTCTTTTAAAAAGATGAAAAAAATCCAACCAGTACTGATAAATATTTAGTTAATGTAAGAAAAAAGGAATTCAACAATTAAGTATGAAAATTACAGAAAAAAAGATGTTTGGAAAGGCAGAGCTCCAAGAAGTTCAGTCCTTTTTACGAGAATGGCTGCTCAATAGCTCCTTTTGGGCCACAGTGAGATGACTTCTTTAAAAGCACAGTCTAGAAAAAGCCTCAAATCACAGAAATTATGTCACCTGAGGATTTAAGATGCGATACAAAATTAAGAAATATCAGGACACATAATGAAAATGGTGGAATGAAAACACTGTTGCGTTTACTTGTCTAGGTGAAAAGGGGAAGGGGGGGCTGAAGTGAAAGGTTTTATTTTTACTTAATTACTCTGAGAGTTCACTGGGGGCTCCTTCCAAAGCGTATGTTATATTTGGACCGAAATGCAAGCAGGATTCAGCCTTGATCTTATTCCTTATGACAATACGTTTCTTAAATTAGAAGTCCCACAACTAGAAGGTTGACACCACCACTACTGTTCCTCCAGCACCTGAGAGTCTCTTATGTGTTATTAATCTATTAATCCAGGAAGCAGTTAGCATAGGGGAAAAAATAATTGTTTAAAATAAGAAAACAATCCAGAAAATACTGCTTTGTAGGCTTGTAGCATCTTTCATCAAGGATTTCAACGTACTTTGAAGTCTCAAAACACTTAAAAAACCCAAAACCCACAGAAGTTTAAGGTGTTTTGAAAATGATAATACATTAATTGAGTGAGCATCCACCTGTGATGCAACTACAAGAGTCTCCTACTGCAGCATTTCACATGGATTCAATCCACCTTCTGGTTACAGCTTACAAGTTCGTGGTATGTAGAGGAACAGCAGAGCTGGTTAAAGATTTTCTCTTGCTTCACATACTCTGCAAGCTTCTCATTAACTCATACATGACTTTAATCAGTGCTGAAGCACACGCTTCTTTCAGCAGGCATCAGGACTAGGCTGGAAAAAACCTCACTCATAAAATATTATCGTAACTATGAATTAGTAAAGAAAAAGGCAACCTTTTTCTAAAGTGACTGCTGATTTTCATATATAAAGGGTTAAACCGACCTTCACTGATCCACAGGAGGTAATAAAATACAACTTTAAGGACAAAAATGGAGCACTTCAAGAGATTATTCCGAAGAGCCACATTGAAGATGATAGAAAACAAAACCTTATTCTTAAAGCACAGATGCCTCCAAAACAAGAGATCGCACGTTTTAAAAAGCACGCTACCAACCCCCTTATAATGAATAAGCAAAACGAAGGGGAATGAGGGTGTTTTTTGTCGCAGGGCTGTGGAGCTCAGAGGAAAGGGGACATTGAGTGGCGGTGCTGGCAGAGCCAGCTGCCTGCTTTGCACTTCTGCAGGGCTGGGGAGCTGGTATTGCTGGGTGGAGGGGGGAAGAAAACAAGAGTGAGCCTGAGAAAAACCCATCAGAGCTCCTGTCCTCCCCTTTCAGCGTTAATGGGAGGGATGCGAGTCTATGGGAGCTGCAGTGGGGGATGGGGCTGGAAGGGGGTGGGGAGAAGCCGAGCGAGGCCTTACAATCAGCAGCAGCTCTTGTTCTCTCCCTCTCCCTTTTCAGCCCTAACAGGAGGATGTGAAGCTCATGTAGCTGGGGATGGGATGGGGGAAGCCGAGCAGGATCATAGTTTAGCTTTTGTCCTCTCTCCACAGGGTTAATAGGGGGACACGAAGCCTGTGTGACTGGGACAGGGGGAGGGGACGGGGGGGCGTTAAGGCCTCAGATCGGAGTTTCTTGCCCCTCTCTCCCCGCAGGGTTAACGGGAGGATGTGAAGCTCTCGTCGAGGGGCAGCTTTTGGGATTTGTGGGGTCTTGGGCGAAGTCAAACATCCGGGGCTGGCGGGGGGGCAAACTTCCCTCAACGTGGCGGTGCGTTTCGGCAACTCGAAAGGGCTGTTTCTCCTGAAAAAATAAGCCAATAAGTTGCCCGCGGCCACCGGTGGGGTGGGGTGAGCCCAGCGCCTTATCTGCAGGGCGCAGAACCCCAGCCTGCCCGGCGGAGGGGGGGCCCAGGTGCGCTGACAGAACCTCGGGCCCTCACTGAGGGGGTGGAAACACCGACCCCGGCGCAGGGGGAGAAGGGGCAGCCCTGGGGCCCGTCTGGAAACTGCTCTGAGGGCGCTCACCTGCCAGGAGGACACCGCGTCGTGTGAGGCGGAGGGAGGCTGAGGCACGACCCCAGACCCTCGCCCCTAAACCAAGGGGGGAAAGTTTTCCCCAAACTTTGCCGCTCGGCCCCGGCCGGGGGAGCCGTGAGGCGGCGGCCCCCCCGCGGGAGGGGGAGGGGGCGCTGTTCCCGGCTCCGCGCCGCGTTTTCCCGCTCACCCCCCTCCCTCGCGCACAGCTCCCCGCGCCTCCTCACTCCTCCGCGCCGCCGGAGCCGGCGCTTGTTTTTTTTCACCTCCCCTCCCCCCTCCGCTTCCTCCTGACTTAACCCGGCCAAGGCCGCGGGGTGAGGGTGGGAGAAGGAAACACTTTTTCTCCCTATCTCTGTAACCGCGTCCCGCTAACGGAGAGCGGGGCAGAGCGTTTTGCCGGGTGAGGGAGAAGTGGCGGTTTGGGACTACTTGGCGTTCCTGCCACGGTCTCGTCGGAAGGAGCTCGCTGTACGAGAGGCTGCGTGGTGCTGCGGCTCTTCTCAGCGCTTCCTGGAAACTCCCGCTTAGGAGCGAGAGGGGGGGCGGCAGAGAAAGAGTCCCGGGTCGGGAGCGGGCCAGTGGGGGACACACACACGGCACAGCCCCCTCCCCGCCGCCGCACCGCGGACACGCACACGCAGCCCGGTCAGCCGCCGAGCCCGCTGACAAACCGGTCCCCCCACCCCCTTCTTCCTGTGCAGATGGAGCGCGGAGAAGTGAGGGGTGAACTCCCTCATCACCGCCGCGCAGGCCTGGGAGAGGGGGGGGAACACCCCATTTCCCCTTCGCAACCCAGGGAGCGCCCCTCAGCACCCCCGAAAGGGATGGGGAGCGGGAAAGGGCGGCCGGGGGGGCGAAGAGCCCCAAATCCCGGCCTTGGCGGCGGGGCCTGGGCAGCAGCGGCCTGGGTTGGGGGGGCAGCGGCCCTCCCGAGCTGCTCCGGCTGCCCCCCCCGAGCTGCTCCGGCTGCCCCCGTGTTCCCGGGGCTCTCGGTTCCCCCCGCGGGCCGGGAGGGCAGCGAGTTCGTGCGGGGGAGGGGAGCCCGAGTTTGCAAATGGAAACACTGGTACATAAGCATTTAGCACAATCGGGTTGGAAAGCTCCAACTGCAAAGGGCTGAGAACAAAAAAAAAAAAAAAAAAAAAAAAAAAGTGAAAAGCCTCTCTTTGCTGCCCTCTGCCTGCGGCGTGCGGTAGCGAGGGCGGGCGCTAAACTCTAATCGCTGGCGTTTTGCTGCTTGTAGGTGGCTGTGGAGGGACCTGCCGAGCCCCCCGGGCACGGGGACACTGCGGGGACAGCGCCAGACACCGCCCGCCCCTGTCCGGCCAGCGCTGAGCTCCGTGCTGAGGTAGCAGAAAGAAAACTCACGTGTCTTTTTTCAGGTGAAGAAATGGAGGAAACGGGGCAGCTCTCACACCTGGGTTGCTTTGCTTGCTCTGGATACAACAGGTTGTCCCTTTTCCTGGGTGTGGATGCGCTTCTCATCCCCTCCCTTCCAAACAACAGGCTGAGACTCATTCCCGTCAGACTTAGCTAAAGGATACCTGCAAGTCGAGAGGCCTTTGGGGTCTGCACCTTAGTACTTGCATTATTTAATGAGACAAGAGTAAAAATACAGAGTCTATGCAAACCACAAAAAAAAAAAAAAAAAGGACAAAAATACCGGAAGGGAAAGCAGGTGTGCTGATAAATGCCTGTAATACACAGACAGAGGCACAATAAACAAATACCGTGTGGTTCATTAGATACAGGCTTTAGTGATTCTGCCAAACAGTTAAATACTTTCCTCTGCCTTCCCTACCTTGTTTCCTTTTCAAGTTCATTTCTCCAGTTCTGCCAGTTCCCAGAGTTTACCGCCCTTTAAACATGGAATTGTTGATCCTCTCTAGTGTTGAAATGCAACTCTTGACACAAACCTCCCTGCCTTCCTCTGCTGAATCCGTGAGTTTTGGGGATGCTGGGACTACTCAGGGAAAGCAGGCAACATGTAATGAAATTATGTGGAAGAGAAAGATCCATTATAGCAAGTAGATACCCGTAAATCCTGTTGGCGACCAAGCATTTCCATAGAAACTTCCCCATTCCAGATGCCTGGCACCTTTCATACACTTCATTTCCTTATCCCCATTCCCTAAATTTGTATATGGCTTCATTTACAAACCTGAAATCCAAATGTAAATTGAGGGTGAAGGTTTGTCCTTGACCTCCCGATGTCTTTGCTGTCTTGTTCATCAGTTTTAGCTCTAAATTTTGTAGTTCAGGGTCTACTGGGAAGAGCAGCTCCAGCTCTTGAGGACAAAGAGGGAAATATCTATCAGCTTTCCGCTCCTCCACCAGTCAATTAAAGATGATCTGTGCTCTGATTGAGGCCTCAGCTCCCTTTTAGTATCTGACTTTGAGTTAGTTCCTCTCTTCGTTGTACTTTTATTATTCTGGTCTTGGTATTCCAATCAGTACAGAACGTCTTGTAAATATATATATTTACTCTGTCAGTCTTGTGCTGCTTCCCTTCTACCATAAAAATATTAAAGCACAAAAACTCACTGATTATTCATCAGCAGATCTGTGAATTTGCACACAGACAGCTTTCTTTGGAGCAAGTCAGCAAATTAAAAACAACTCATTCAAAAAACTTTGGCTGAGAATCGATTGTTTCCAGGTTCTTCCCCGCCCCCCCAATAAAAAAGACAGGTCCTGGGGAAAATGAATAAACAGCTGCTATTGAAAAGCCGACAGCACACCACAGTCTGATGCAAGTTGTTCTGGAGTAATTGCAATCTTGTGTTTAGATAGCAGGAGATAGGAAAATGTCACTTTGTCTACATGTCCCATAAGGATAAATCATACTTCAAGGGGATAAAGTGTCTCCCAACAAAGAGCTGATTCAGTAATCTGGACTGAAAAGCTTTATGTTGCCTGGTTGATAGTTTAAATTATCATGGGAGGATTATCAAAAGCCTAAGAAAAACCCCAACACATTAAAACAAAGAACTTAAATTCTTATTATCCAACTGTTGGAAATTCAGGTGTTGGAGAGGAGCAAAAAAAAAAGCCCCCATCTCCCAGATTTTGTGAACTCTTAACTGAGCAAAAATGTTTTATTCCTAAATGTCCTTTTAGTGTGCTCTAATCTGAGCAAGTTATTGTTTGTCCTCTTGTTTTTACGGCAGCCACTCCGGTATTTGCCACTTTAATATCAACCATTTGAGTGTTTTTAGTGATTCCTGAGAATGGTGTGAGCAATAACACATCACCTGCACCCCCAGCCCAGCACAGGGATGCTCAACACAACCCTGTGAGACAGAAAAATACACCCTGGAAAGTTTCCGCCTCTGTGATGAAGTATAAATCAATTATCCTGGCTGAATTTTGTTCAATTAATGATGTTAATTGCCAAGACGGCAGGCAATTTAGAATTTGAAACTGTTTCATAGCTGATACATAAGGATTTTGCAGTTGGAACTGATATAACAGTACAACTGGTAATAGATCCAATACAAATCCCTCTCCTGATGCTACACCAGCTCCCCAGTGCCAGGTAGAAGGCCAGGCCTGCTTAGTTAGGGAAAAAAAAGATAATCTAGTTGAGAATTGTGCTTTATTTTAAATAATTACCAGATCCGCTGTAGTATTTACACCTCTATTTTTAATGTTCCAGCTGACGACGGTTTTTATTTTTAAAGTTACTCAAGTGAGCAGAGATCACTCAATCTGGACTAGCAGAATCTAGTAAAAAAGGTGTTAGTTTTATATAGCTGCTGTTCTGGCGCTAAGCGCATATTAAACAGGGAAAGCTGTGGTTATCGGAGCGGAGTACGTGATACTCGGTACTCCCACACGGCACGTCTGAAGTGATATTACTGAAAGATTCTGCGAGAGATGCTGCTCTTCATCTTTCGAGCCTCCTGCCAGGCCTCTGGTGGAGGATGAGGGAAGTTTACAGGAGTTTCCCAAATGGGAAAAAAAGAGTAATTTAAATGATGTATTTGTGAATCAGCAGCTGAAGAAACATTGTAATGTGAAGGGAATCCCGCTATTAATGAAAGAAACGTTTCTGTGTCTGCATGCGTGAGTGAAAGCCGGAGAGTACAGTCACAGGAACCACAGCCATGAGGGGGAAGAGAGGGGATTACCGAGCCAAAGGAGGAAGAATTTTCAAAAGAATTCAAAATGTACCCCTTTTTTAAATGAATGGAAGATGCTTCTGTGTATAAGCTGAAAACACAGTGAACATCAACAGAAGCGGCTAAACGTGATTTACATTTTCTGATGTCAAATTACCCTCTTACAAATCTTTTTGCTGTTCTTCTGGCCTCAAGAGATTTAGAATGATATTTCAGAGACCACAGATTTTACCATTCAGTAGCTGGAAAGAGAAAGAAGCTGTGGATGGAGTTAAGAAGAGAGATAAAAGCAGTCTGTTCCCCAAACCCAGAATTTTCACAATGTGCATGGGTTGGGTGTGTGAACTAGATGCAGAGAGATAGAGGGATGTTACGCTGCCATCCTACAACTCTAATTCTTGCACGTTCAAGGCTGTATCTGATTATTCCAATATTTTCTGAGTATGTAATTATCTAGCAGAGTACGTGTGGGTTATGGAGTAATCCCAGTTGGGAGCGGAGTGCCGAGAAGGGGAGAAAAGGGCTGCGTGTGGGTGGGTTTGTCTGTGTTGGTGATTGCAACAAACGGTGAGTGCAGTGGGGAGAAAAGTCTTACCTGGGTAGAAACTGAGATAAAATCACGGCTTTGTGCTGCGAGCAGTTGTTGGCAATAGTCCCAAGCAGGTTACAGTCGAGGAAATAAAAGTTTCAGGCTTCTCAGAGATGAGGAGTTAAAGAAATCTAAGTGTCCTTGCTGTAAATGCAAGGTAAATTATTCATTCTCTCTCTCTTCCCCCACTTCCCTCTCTCTAGTTCGGTTTCTCTTTTCATGCTTTAATCGTTTTGACACCAAGCTGTACAAAAGTAATTTAAAATTAACATGACTGACACTTGGTAGATAGCAGGAACTCACGCAGGGCTCCACCTTCTGCTGGGGACTGCGGAGAGGGGCTCTGGATTGGCTGCAGGTCCTGAGGCGGCTGCTGGCGACCGAGGGAAAACATGGCAAACAATTAATTTGTTAATTTAGTTTTCTGTTTAATTTGAAACCAGAAAATTGTCAGGCACTCATCAGCCCACGAGCAAGGCTGAGCGGGCTCAGGGCAGCGCTGCACTCTTGACAGCAAAGAGGGGACGCGTTTGATTAGACAGCAAAGCAATTTCTCCTGCCGGTGCCAATGGCGTTTAATAGGCTTGACAGAGTGTTTTAGCACTAAAGTCCCACAGCGCTGGGTTTTATGTCACCTCTCCTCAATTGGTGGATTTTGTGTATGTGATAAGGGCCTGTTTCTCTGGGAAAGAGGTAACGCATGTGTGTTGAAAAACAGCTGGAAAAAGTTGCACCTAAAGCACAGAACATAGCCCATCCTTAACCCGGTACCTCCAAATGATGTCTTGGTCAGCTGGAATTCTTACAGGGACAACTCCTGCACATGAGAAATGATGGCGAGGCCTAAGAAGCCTGTATCGGGACTAATGCCCTTTGATGGAAAAACAAATAATCTAATTTGATTTTCTCCCTCAGCTGTGAAGGAGAGTATGTAATTTCAGATCTGCGTGGAGTGAGACCTTTATGCTCTGTTTTGGGCCTGTTTTTGATGCGATAAATAGAATTGTATCTATTTATTTCATGTATCCAATTCAGGATTTCACCAGTGGCTCATCAGAGCAAAAAGGTGCGCATTTATTGGGACTGAGAAATCACCACAGCTCTAAATTTTGTCTCATGCGTTTGCAAGGATTTGCTGGTGTGTACGCGAGTGGGTGTGTGAGAAGTTGTGAACACATTAAATCAATTAGCTCGTTACCAGCAGAGGGAGCGTGGGGCAGGGCTGGGTTCAGCAGGGAGTCAGGAGGCTAAAAATGGGACTTTCTCCCAAGGAAGCATCACGGTACAGCTCTCTAAAATACAGACTTCTGCAGCATCAGCGCAATTTGTTTTCTAAATCCAAATGAACCCAGAGATAAGATCTCATTTGCAAATCTGGGCCCTTGCTTGGCCTCCCTAAATTCCCAGGTTTCCTCTTCCCCTTCTAAATGATGCTCCCTGTAAGTTTAAGTCACTAGATGGTACTGTTGCTGTTTAATATTGGCACATCCACGGGACAGCTTATTTGGGAAACTCGCATTTCTGCCGAGGGCTGAAGAAGGGCCGTGTCGTTTGTCAGGGAGACGCAAGTGAGGAGCCAGGGAGAAGTAGGTCACCTCTGGTTCCTGGGATTCGGTTGTCAGAGGGGGAGCGGAGGGAGGGAAAAGATTTCATCTGAGCTGCTTTGCTTCCAGGTGCTGCCCGAAGAGGGGCCGGCAGGTTGAGGGGGGGATCCTGCCCCTCCGCTCTGGTGAGACCCCCCTGCAGTGCTGGTCCGGCTCTGGGTCCTCAGCGCAGGACACACATGGACCTGCTGGAGAGGGGCCAGAGGAGCCCCAGAAATGATCCGAGGCTGGACCAGCTCTGCTGGGAGGACAGGCTGAGAGAGTTGGGGTGTTCGGCTGGAGAAGAGAAGCTCCGGGGAGACTTTAGTGTGGCCTTTCCGGACTTAAAAGGGGCCAATAAGAAAGATGGGGACAGACTTTTGAGCAGGGCCTGTTGTGACAGGACAAGGGGTGATGGTTTTAAACTAAAGGAGGGAGATTCAGGCCGGACATGAGGAAGAAATTGTTGCCCTTGAGGGTGGTGAGAGCCTGGCCCAGGTTGGCCAGAGAGGTGGTGGCTGAACCATCCCTGGAGACATCCCAGGCCAGGCTGAACGGGGCTCTGAGCAACCTGAGCTGGTGCAGATGTCCCTGCTCATGGCAGGGGGGGCACTGGGGGAGCTGGGAAGGGCCCTTCAACCCAAACTATTCTATTCTACTTCTGTTCTAGAGCCAGACCCTCACGTAAAGCCCATGAAACACAGGTCTTGGTCAACCTCACTCATGATTAAGTGCTTCTGGCAGTGGCTGAAGAGGAGGGATGAGCCCTCTGCAGCTGCAGGTGGTGGAAGTTGCATTGCTTTACTGACCTCAGTGCACGCAGAGGCAGATTCTGGCAGGAGGAAATGCCAGCTTGGGCAGCAAACCTCAACCTCTACAACACACAGAAAGCCAACCTGAGGTGAGCAACTGGTCACATGAATTCCTTAACCACTCAGAAATACCCCCAAGCTTTCAAATGACATCACTGCCCGGGTCCCATCCCCATTAGGAGGTCACCAGCCTCTCCATGGTGGTTGTAACAAACAGGTTATTGTGCTCCACAAATGAGCCCCAGCCCTCCCAACCACGAGAGAAAGAGAATCCTTCCCCGGCCAGGCAGGAGAGCTGCCTACTCTGCCTGCACTTAGGTTTCTATTAGAGGGGAAAGTCAGGCCAATTAAATCAGGCAGCATTGAGTCTCTAATTGACATAAATGAGACAGACAGACAGCTGGGAAGACTGGGTGGGGGGGAGGGAAAGGAGAGCAGGTGCCCTGGATGAAAAAGAGATGGAAATCCAACCCAACAGTCCTACAGCTTTCCTGATTCTGTGTGTTTGTGTTAGCTTCTAACATCTCAAAAAGTGTCTGAGCTCCTGCTGGAGATAAATTAGGGAAATAAATACAAGTTAGAATCATCGTGTAGTTGATTAGCTTCTTCCCAGAAGCCTCCAAACAAACCCAAAGTGAAATAAAAAAATCCTCAAAAAGATTTTTTTATTTGTCTAGTTAAACAAAAAAATCAGCTGTTTCTCTATGCAGTTTGAACATAAGCTCTCACAGCTGAACAATTGCAAAATAATTTAAAATCATATTTGTTTAATTTTCCACATCTGAGCAGTGCATGACTGGGTATTTCCCCTCTTCTTTTTAACTGGGGAGTGCTCTTTTTCCTTGGACAGACCCTTCAAATATTAACTTACACAGAAATAAGCTATTTAAATTATTACGTTTCAGAAGAATGAGGCATAAAGGGGAGTAAGTTACCGAAGTCCCATGCACCAGCACTGCAGACGGAACCAGAATTACCAGCCCTTCGGCAGGCGTCCCCCCGGGGTGTTCCCCTTACGGAAACACAAACTGTTGGCCGTTTTCTCAACATATACTTCTCGTGCTGTACAGGTGAGCAGAGGGAACCTTGCAGGGGACAAAAACAAGGGTGAAAAAGCAGCTGAATATGGCTGCAGGTAACAAGGGAGTGGCTAAATTCAGTTTTGCCGTGCTGTTAAATCCTTCGGCAGCACAAAAAGCAGCAACTCCTGCAAACCAGAATGAAAACAACCTGTATCTTAGTTTTAAAACAATTAACATTTGCACATTCAGGTGCAAGAACATTGGAAATGTTTTTCGCTTACATTTCCAGAAACTTTTGAAGTCTCCTCCAGAATATTTCAACACATTTTCCTTCACTATTTTCCCAGCTGGGATCATTTTTGCCAGTACAGACAATTCTTCTTGGTATCCATGGGAATTGCCTCCATAATTAGGCGTGCACCCAGCGCACAGATCAGAGCCTTCAAACCCAGCAGCTGGAACTAGGAGGCGGGTCTGATTAAATCTGCTCTGCCACAAGGAGAAAAGCTTTAATGAAACATCACAGGAGCTCCCTACCCTGCCTTTAACCAGCGCAGGAAAGGGAATCCTGCTTTACTTTGTGAGTCGCTGCTCGTCGCGTGCTCACAAATCACTGCACTGAGAGCGAGCGCAGCAGCAAGTGATCTGGGGCCTTGAAACTGGGGATCTGTCTCATTAAAAGGGTCTAATTATCAGTAGTGGCATTTATTAAAAGGAGTTCACAATAAGCCTTCAGAATTACAGTTGCAGACCTTGGTTTTCTCCTCGATGGTTTAGAATAACCCCTCACCAAGGCAGTGAGATCAGCGTCAGCTCATATGTGTCTTGGAGAGGAAAAACTTCTCATCTGGGTTTTCTGCCCTGACCAGAAGCAATCGTTTGTGTGCATCCACAAAAACACGCACGCAGCCCGCCAACAACTCTCTTTCTTTTCATGGAAAATAAGTGATTTCTATTACTGCACACCCTGTCTGCATTTAACTATCTGCCGTACAGGAAAGGGAGCTGGTGAAAGAGAAATTATTAATCCAATATGAGCTTTTTTAATTTTAGTTGCTGCTTCCACTTGGTTTCACAAACCCCAGGAAGACCAGGGGCCTCCCCACAGGCTGAGCCCCTGAGTTGACTGAGGAAGGCGGGCACAGCAAAAAATGCTGTAAGTCTGCATTTCTCTACCATTTTTAAAAATTAGAGCTGGGAGCTGGGGTGGAGAACACATGTTAAAATTACAAGTGGTTGCTGCGTGGGAGAAAAAGCGACTTTGATCAAATAATGAGGTGATGCTCATAGATCCCAACTACTGGAGGTTTCTTTAAGTGAAGTTTGAACTCAGCCCTTCTTGCAATTCTATAATTTGAATATCATTTTCACAAACCTTGCAAGATGTGGATGGATGAGAGATTCCTCGCTTGGAGTCAAATGCTGCAGTAATTAAATGTTTATAAAACACTTAAAGCATGCGAAGTGCTATTATCATAGACAAGAAACCAATAGACTACAGCAGATTGGAGCTGGAGTTTGAGGCACACCGGCAAAACCAGCTCATTTCTCCTGCTCCATCTCTGCTAGAGGATCATGGAGACCATCACCAGGTCCCTTTTATTAGAACCAGAATAAGTCAAACCAGAATTGCTTTCTTTTATATGAACATATGTGACACAAAAGTTTTTCCCTCTACAATAAACGCCCAAGCAGAGGCCCAGCTTGCTGTTTGTCTCCTGGAGGAACTACCCCTTGGGAAAGGAGAAATTGCTGCTACTTCTGATCTCTCATATAAAACTGAAGAGGTTCCACCTGGTACAGGTTTCTAACACCATCTGCTGTTTAAAAATAAGACAGCATTAGAGCCAAGCAGCACACGAGTTTGTACTTGTTTGATAAGCCAGGAGTGGCACTGGCTCATCTAGAAGGATTAATCGGCACATTTCACTTTTGTTCTTTCAAACCCTCAACATATTTTGACTTGATCTTAATTATGAAGTGAGTTATTTCTTCGCTAGAAGACGCAGCAACCCAATGAGCAGCAGCTGAACGCCAGGTCCACCCCAGAAAACTGACTTTTTCCTCCAGTCACAGGACCCATCCATCTTTTCAGCGCTGGAGCAGATTTCGAAGCAGTGGCACTCCACTCCAAAGCTTTGCCCAGAGACCTACTTAAAAACTGTTTCTTAGGAGGGAGCCATCGACTCCACAGGGTACGAGGAACTCAAAGAAAATAGTTCTTTCCATTAAAAATAAAAATATTTAACTTTTGCTATCTCACACTGCTGCCTGTATGACAGAACAAATAACCAAGGATTCTTTTACTGCTTCCTAATTGAAAGCGATACAAATTTTTGCCATGAGAAAACACCAGAGCCCTGGAGTTTGTTACACTTGGACATCAAAGGACTCACCACCAATGCTCCCAGTTTTCATTGCACGTGTTAAAAAGCAGGGGGTATTCTTAATAACAACGTTTTTTCTAAAAAAAAAGAGTTTTCTCCAAGTGGGTCCCTATGGAGCGCAGCCTTTCACCCCGAGACAATGCAGTGGTTTTACCGCCACAGGTTTAGACAAAAAATCACCCCAAATCTTCAAGTCTAACAGCAAACCGAGGACGCAGCTGCGCGATCCTTCTCACGCCGTACGACAGCCCATTTACACCAGTGCCCTCCAGATTTCCCATTTCTAACCCCTCCACATGCATCATTTAGAGTCAGCGCCTCCTTTTGTGAGCCCTCAGCTTCTTACCCCGGCACTTTTACACACGCTTCTCGACAAAAGGGACCTTTACATGTCAATTTATTTTCAGACAAGCATATCTGAAAGGGAGTTTCTCTCCGGAGTAGAATGAGTTTTAATGGCAGGTGTTCCAGCGCGACACAAAGGGAGGAAGGCAGCGCGTTAGCTCAGCTTAAGTAGTAAGACAAATTGATGTTTTAATAACCAAGGAAATGGAGTGGCAGCGGACCCCCAGCTTCCGTGGCATGAATGAAGGTTTTATTCAGAGCCCCTTCTGTACTTGCAAAAGACGACCTTGAAATGTTTTCAATGTTTTCTGCGCGTTCAAAGAGGGATTAAATTGTTGAATATTACATGAAAGCGCAGCATCCGCCCCACATACCCTCAAACACATTTGAAGTCGCCGAGTATTTCCGAAGCCTCCCACGTTCTCGGGAAGGCAGCGGTGGCTGCCACGAGGAGCTGGTGGCACCCAGGAGGCCACCGGCCGCGTGGTTCACTGGCCACAGATGGCAAAAGAAGCAGGAAAAAACACTTACATGAACTAACGTGAAGGTGGGGACTTGAGGGTATTTGCATCAGTTGGATGGGAAGTTAAAGAGCAGATTGGTTGCTCAGTGAAGTTTCACTAAAGAAAAAAAAATATGATTGCTGAGAAAGTTAATGGCCTTTGGTTTTAAAGACAGCCTAAAAAAATCATGGTGGGAACATTTTTCAGGCCAAAATACATTTATTTATGCTCCGTTTAATTTGACAGAGGTCAGCACCACATCATTAAGAGGAAGGCACGACTAAGTTACACAGTGGGAAGAAGGAAAAGAGCCTCTCAGCTGGGTCAGCCTCTTTTACAACAGAAAATGTTGCTGATTTACCTCCCAAAAAAGGAGAGTTTCACTTTTCCTATACAGCAGCTGGATTATATAATGAGAGCTGCTCAATATTATTTTCAGGCTCCTTGTTTGTGGATTAACACGCTATTTCCGCACAGGTTAATTCCAGGTAGACTCAGCTATTAGAGGCTGGATTCCAGGATTTCTGCTCCCTTGAGCTTTCGTATGGACGTACAGGACAAAACCTTAAAGGACAAGTCAACTATTGAACACCTTAAATAACACAAGCAGCTTTCCTTGTAAAGATTTCCTCATGTATGAAAGTTAAAATACATTTTTTGTCCCTTTTCACATCAAGACAAAGTTAAGCTGTACATCCTCTTTGTCCCAAATTAAAGCTGAATGAATTCTTGTGAGTGCAGATTATTTGGTCTCCTCTAGGACACCTTCTCGCTCCCCGCAACAGGCATTGGAGACCCAGCCCAACACAGGTCCAACTTTCACCTCAAATAATGCAATTTTGGTTAAGATGACAGCAGTTGGTCTCAACTGTATTTTGGCAAACGTTTGTCAGGACAAAACCAGAAAGGGAACGAGGGGGTGCACCCGACCTGTTACAAACACCTACAGTTCTCGTACACAGAAAGAGCAACAAGTCCATTTTTACTGAGCACTGGAATTAAAAAAGTAACACCACTTGGTTGATTTGGAACTAAAAATCAAGATTTATTCTTATTTACGGAAGGATCACTCGAAACAACTCGGTTAAAAACACCCCAGAACACAAGGTGTAGCCCTTCTTGTTCACCGTGTTCCGCAGGAGCTGCAGCTGCACCAAACACAAACACCCCAGCGAGGCGGAGGGCTCGGTGCTCCGATATCGGGCTTTGATGCCCTGATTATCAGGGTTTGATGCTCCGATTATCGGGGTTTGAAGCCCCAGGTATCGTGTATGGCCGGGCAGAGTTTGCAGTATCCTGGGCTGCTCCCCTGTGCCCGCAGAGCTTGCACCGGGTTGTCCTACATGCCTTGGAGTTGTCACTAGTTGGCCTCACACCAGCACCACTACAGGGAGGATTAAGCAAAGGTTGTCACGTTTCTCCTGACTGGTATTTGAAAACATTTACAATTTCATACAAACATGCCAGCTACCATCCGAGCAGGGCAAGTGTTTGGTTTAAGACCCAGCCCAAAGTAGCAGGAATTCACAGCAGAACCTTCGCTGCATTTGAGTGCCCGGAGCTCTCCTGCTCCTCCCGAGAAACCACCGCTGGCCCAGGGAGCTCCAGCCATTCCCTGCAAGCCGGAACGGGTCAGGAATTTATTTCCAGCACAGTTTGCTTCCAAGTGCTCATTTCTTTTAGCACTAAAATGTCCTGAGAATAAGAAGTTTCCCTCAGCAGCCTGGCTCTTTTCCTGCTGATCACTGCCTTATTCCATAACTGGTTCTAATTAATTATTAATGAGGTATTGCACCTGAGAGAAGGTGGCATAATATGCAGCCCTTCTACAGCACAGCTGGTTTTCCCATCCAAGGCCAGATGAAAAAGCTTTGCAGATCTCCCAGAAGGCAGGCGAGAGCCATCACCCCCTAAGAGCTGGGGAAACGACGGGGTCACTTGTTCTGCAGCTAAAAGTCAGTCAGTAAAAAAACCCATCAACCTAATGACACATTTATTGTACAATTCAGAAAGAAACCCTGAGTTACCAGCTGTAGAATAAAGTTAAATTAAAAAAAAAAAAAGGATGGTTTGTTTAATAGGTTCCTGCTGAAGGAAAGGAAACCCGAAAATGCTAAAAGCAGCAGCCAGAGCCAGCGCGAAGCCTCAGCCTGGCCGAGAAGGTTCCCTTGTCATCCCCCCCATGCAGGTGACAAAGTCCCCACGGAGTGACAGGGAGAACACGGAGATGGGAGGAATGAGCCCAACCCAGCAGGTGTCCGGCCAGCCCAGCCTCTCCGGGGGCCTTTGGAAAACTCCTGGTTTATTTTGTTCAGAGAACTGCTGGCTGGGCTGGGGGAGGGCAGGAGAGGGGAGGAAACGGAGTCTGAAAAATCGACTTTACACTCTGAACACGCACAAGGAGCGAAGGGGAGGGAGGTCCTCTACAAGCACGAGTGCTGCCGGCCAAGAGTCTGCAGGGCTGACTGGGGAGGGATCCCAAAGGTTCAAGGGAGGAAAAACCCCAGAGCCTAAACCCCAAACGTTACACAGTCCTCCAGCTGCGATGGCATTGGAGAGGATCGCTCCTAAGAAATGATGTAGCTACGACAAATCTCTGGCCCTACACAGGAAAGGGTGAATCAGAGCTGCTTTTTAGTGCCTCTTGACATCAGTTATACACTCTAGTTCTCATATACACAGATGGATGTCTTTAAAAATTGACAATTTACACTTCAAAAAAAGTTTTACAGTGGAGTTCTCTCAGCAAAGATCAGTCCACGCAAGAAGGAGCCAGTCTTTCAGCAACACAAAGGCACGTGGCCTTTTGAGAAGTCGTCCTCGAGGGGGCTCCTGTGCTGGCATCGACCGCCTGACCTCCTGCCCCGTGTCCGGCAGATGTGCCAAGTCTGGTGCGGCTGCACCGCGCGGCTGCCGCCCCCACGGCCTCACAGGGTGGTGGACGGGAGTTTCTTCACCCGCCGCTGTGCCAAGATGGAGGATTCGATGGGCTTCAGCTGGGGGCTCGGCTTGGAGCTGCTCAGTGCGGAGTACGTGGCAGCCATCGCCCCCTTGGAGAGAAGGCACGAGAGAACTTGTTTAGGTGTGGAAGAGTTATTTCAGAATCATGGCTTTACGAGATCATTGAGTCATAGGATGGTTTAGGGTGGAAGGGACCTTCAAAGCTCATCTAGTCCCACCCCTGCCATGAGCAGGGACATCTGCACCAGCTCAGGTTGCTCAGAGCCCCGTCCAGCCTGGCCTGGGATGTCTCCAGGGATGGTTCATCCACCACCTCTCTGGCCAACCTGGGCCAGGCTCTCACCACCCTCAGGGGCAACAATTCATCCTCATGTCTTGCCTGAATCTCCCTCCTTTAGTTTAAAAGCACCACCCCTTGTCCTGTCACTACACGCCCTTGTAAAAAGTCTCTCTCCAGCTTTCCTGTAGATCCACTTTAGGTACTGGGGGCTGCTCTAAGGTCTCCTTGGAGTCTTCTCCAGGCTGAAGCCCAACTCTCTCAGCCTGTCCCACAGCAGAGCTGTTCCAGCTCGCCAAGCATCTCCACAGCCTCCTCTGGCCTCTCTCCAACAGCTCCATGTCCCTCTGATGTTGGGGCCCCAGGGCTGGACGCAGCACTGCAAGGGGGTCTCACCAGAGCGGAGCAGAGAGGGAGACCAGAGTAGCCAGGCCCACAAACATCTTTCCTTTTTCTTTACATCTCCCTCCCATGCCGACATGCCGTTAAAGAACCTCCCCAGGTTTTCCTGCCAAAACCCAGCTTGTCTGTATTGCCTCCCCTGGTCCCCCTCTCTCCAACCTGCCGTCCTGCTCGGTCCACAGCACTGTCACCCACCCAGAGCGCTGCCCTGTACAGCCCCAGGGACACCAGGAACCAGCTGGAGGCGCAGCCCAGACTTTGTACCTTGACAAGCTGCACGTCCTGGTGATTGAGCTGGCTCTGGGGTAAGCTGTCCTTGTGGGTTATCCAGGGATGCTGCAGGACCTGCTTGGCCGTTAGACGCTGGTGAGGATCTACGTGAAGCATCTTTGATACCAGATCCTAAGGACATCATTTGGAAAGCTAGACTTTAGAAGATTTCATACTTCAAATGCAGAAATACCACCTGTCTGTCCCCAAATTAGGATTTAAATTCAATGGCCAAATTTTAAGTCCACAGACATCAATCTCTTTTTGTACAAAATACGGTTTCAGTATACCTAGGAGCAGCTACACTGCTGGTTTTCTGCTCTCTCCTCCCTCCCCAACCTGCCTTGAACTTGTCTCACAGAACTGGCCGTGCTTGACCTCAAGCCTTTAATGTAACGCAGATGAATATCAAACCGCACCTTGGCCATGTCAGAAATAGTGTCCCAATTGCCTCCACTGATGGAGAACTTCCCGCCACCTATCCGGGACAGGATCTCTTCTGGAGTGTCACTGGGACCGTTCGCAAACGGGGTGCAGCTGAGGAGAGAAGAGAGAGCATTTCATTTCCCGTCCTGTAACCCAGCCAGGGATCGAGGACACCAGGTCCAGCTGCCACCACGGAGCGTGTCTGAGAGTGAGGTGGTCACAGCTCCAGACATCGCCTTCCAGTGAGACAGCGGCACTTACCCTGCGAGCATCGTATACAGGAGAACTCCCAGGCTCCAGATGTCACAGCCCTCGTCGTAGCCTTGGCGTTTTAGTACCTGAACACGATAGGCAAAGGACAGAAAAAGAGTGTGTTCAGTTCTTGTCGTTGAGCTCATTTCAGCTCGTGAGAAGCAGCTTGAGCCCTGTGTGCAGTCTGTAGGCAAAACTCCAAGAGCCCTGCTGAACAGCAAAGTCTTGGACTAAAGATCAGTATTCACATCAGAGTTTGGATTCATGGAACAGAGGAACCCCCCAGGCACATCAAAACCAGAAGCAAGACAGAAGCCACGTTCCCGTGCGGTGACACCACGTGCATGCCCCATGGCACGCTGGCTCTTGTTCCTTCCACACCAAGACAGCCGAGTGGAAAATCATCCCACCTCTTTCAACAGGTCAGTTAATCAGGACGAGAAGCAGCCTAGAAAATCCCTGGGGTTTTAAAGTCTCACTACGTTAAGGCAGAGCCCCTTATCAGGACAGTACAAGTTGGAGGACTGCAGAGTAACTGCACTCGAGATCCCCTATTTGTTCATTACGACAAGTGGTATTTCTGTAATTACCTCTTCCAGGGCAGAATGGAAGTTGGAAACGAGAGCACAGGCTGGTGAGGGACACGAGAGGTACCAAAGGGTCTCAGGTCAGGCAGGTGCTTACCTCGGGTGCCACGAAGTTTGCCGTGTAACAAGGAGTCATGAGAAGCCCGTTCTCAGCCCTCAGCTGCTTGGCGAAGCCAAAGTCACAAATGCGAATGCTTTCGGGGTTTCCTGACTCATCCACGTAGAGAATATTGCTGGGTTTCAAGTCCCTGTGAACCACCTGTGGAGCAAAGGAAGGGCCGTTCTCGTACCCCAGGAAAACAAAGGTTGCTTGCCAAGACAGCAACACCAGCAAGAAATAATAGTCCTGGCAGGTAGAGTTACTCCCAGGAGGAGAGGGAGAGTGGTGCAATGCCAGACAGCTTCCCAGGAAAATGGATGTGACCACACTCACCCCTTGGGAATGCAGATATTCCACCGTTTTACAGATCGTGTGCAGGACCGAACTGGCTTCCCTCTCCGAGAAGAATTTCTGTCTGAGGATTTTATCGAGTAGCTCCCCTCCCCTCATCAGCTCAGTCACCAGATACACGTACTTCCCATCATCGTACACCTACCAAAGCAAACACAGAGGGGTTAACCCAAAAGTGCTTCCAGAGCTTCCCTTTGGTACTTGTAGCACCGAGCAGCAGACAGAAATCAGCAACGCAGAGCTGGCTCTGGGGATGCCGTCCCAGCCCAGACTGACACACTGAGCGGTGCCACTGGGGCGCTGCAGCTGCATTCGCCCGCCCTGTAGACCAGTTTGTGCTTCCTAAACCGAAATACAGGGAAGTGATTCAAGTTACACTTACGTCTTTCAAGGTGATGATGTTTGGATGCTGCCCGTATCGCAGGAGGATTTCTATTTCTTCAGATGGGTCTCGCTTGCTCTTGTCGATAACCTGCAAGATCAGGGACGAGCATCAGCCACAACGGAGAGGGAAAGAGAACAGGACAAAGCAAACGAGCTGAGCCCTGCAAAGATCCTGTGCCATCACCGTTCCCTGTCCCCTGCCTTCTTCAGCAATAAGCTCTAGAAATCCCCTAATTGCTTCATCAGTTCTGCATCCCCAAATCCCAAAGTTTTATGTCTGTCTTATTTGTTAAGAGCTGACACAGCCACAGCTTTGCAAAGAAAGGTGAGATATGGTCCTCCCCCTGGCAGAGAACGCTGCTTCCCCGCTACTCCTAGACAAGAAAGCTTGTGCAGTTACACGCCCAGCAGCACAGAAATTGCCCCTTTAGGCCGTACACAAGCAGGGAAAGCAATTGCATTCCTGGATGTTATTTTGATCATTGTGGGGATGAAGAGAAATCTAAGAGGGGAGTTCAGTTCAGATGGTAAATCTCAGACCTTGACTGCGTATTCCATGTTGGTGGCTTTATGAATGCAGCGTTTACACACTGAGTAGGAGCCGACGCCGATCGCCTCCTTCACCACGTAGCCGTCGTTGAACTGGACGTTCTTGCCGTGCAGCTGCTGCAAGAGGAGAGCGGAGAGTTGCTGAGCTGGGAAGGGTTCAGGGAAGGGTTTGTGCAACCTGAGGAGTAACTGCAACGCGGAGCGAGCTGACAGACACTGTCTGTGCGTCCCGCAGCTGCTCCTCCCGCTGGGGACAGGGAGGAGAGGAGAACAAGGCAGATGGAGGTCAGTGGGCTGACACTATCCGCACCTAGTGTGGTGCATTTCGGTGACACTTATCAAGCCGTGGGCATTCACGTGGGTCCACCTGGGGAGCTGAAAGCAACCAGACTTGCATTGCCCTGCCGACCTCTGCACGTGACAGTTAATAGAAATGAAGGAACAGGGTGCAGGGATTCAAAACAGAACGACACTGCCTCAGGCAGCCTGTTAACTCTGCTCCAGATGGTACCGAGGTCCCGCAGCCCCACGCTGGAGCGTCACTGCAGCTTCAAACCGCTGCTCCTCCGTCCCCGTGTTTTACCTGCACCACCGAATGCAGAGGTGACTGGACAGGCTTCACCTTCCCGTCCTCCATCAACCCGGTCGCCACAAAACTGAAGCCTCGGAAGAGCTGATGGGCTCCGGCGCTCGGGGGGATGCCGGGGGAATCTGCAACAGCAGGTGAGAGACAACTTGGAGCGGGCTAGCCCTGGGGAGGCAGCAGCCTTCCCCTCGCTCCCCAGAAGCTACGGCTCCTCTTTAGGTTGTTCAAGACAAGAACCATCCCACATTTCGGTGGCTGGGCCATCTCCTCGGTGCTGCAGCCATCTGGAGCTGCAGCACGAGCGGGAGGCAAACCCTGCCCTGCTGGCACCGGCAAACCGGCGGGAAGCCATCCGGTTATCATTTCACACAGGGAACTTGGGCTTTGCATGAATCCGTACCAACCTTTCGGTGTACGCGATGTAAATTCTGTGTCAAAATAAAAGGTGTCATCCGGCTGGCCTACGGCTGGCTTGAAGGGCGGTTTGATTTCCCTGCGGTACAGCTTCTGCAAGACAAAGGCAGCTCCAAAGTGCTCGGACAGATCAACGCTCTCGTACACGCTCAGAAGGCGCAAAGGCTTTGCAAGGAACGAGAGGCCGAGGAGAGATTTGGTGACATTACAAACAGCTCTGTGACAGCATTTACCTACAGCCCAGCAATCTGAGGGAAGACCTCGTGGCCAGTGGGATGCTTTTGAGTCAGTTTGTGGAGAAATACTACAAGTTCTCCCATATATTAAATCAAGAAAAAATTTTAAAAAGAGTTCTCTGTGTAGGTTGGCCCCGCTCCAGCAGCAGTATCCATGAAGCATTTACCTCGCCAGGCTCTTCCACCTCCTCCTAATCCCCGTCAGGGCTTTGCTGACACGTATCTCCCCAGGGACAGCCTGAGGAGATGCTCCAGGATGACATTTGTATCCCCGCGCTCCCACCAGCAGCCTTTTTAAATTGCTTCTTGAAGCAACAATTGGAAATAAGCTTTCCAGCACTGCTGGAGGATCAGTCTGGCAGTTTGCTGGGTGCCTCGAAAGCATTAGAACTCTGATCTCCACATCCCTTACCAAGTAAAGGAAAACAGGGAAGAAACAGGATTATGTGGTAAAATAGGGAGCTGGCCAGAAGCAACTGGGAAATGCCAGTTCAGCTGTCATCCTGCTTCTCTGTGCAAAACAAAGTATTTCCTTGCCAGAAACGCTTCCCCAATTCCTTCCCTCTTTTTGCAAGACAATCCTTGTGGTGCCGAACCCCAGTTAAAACCTGCACCTCATTGCTGAGAGATGAGTAAATTCAAACCGGGGTGAGGTCACAGGCAGCTCAGGTATGAAACAGTTATTCACATGACAGAATTTTAGTTTTGGGAAGGATTCCTGGAAACAAGGACTGGCAGCTCTCCCACAGCCGGTCTGCAAACATCCCAACTGTTACTGCAGCCGGCAGAACTCATTGGTGCTGAGTGGTGTCAAAGTTTGACCTGATATTTCTGATACTCACATTCCAGTCAATGGTCGAGTAGAAAGGATGGCGCTTGATCTCTTCTGCCCCATCTGGCCCAGAACCTGAAAGATGCACCCGTGGAGTGTGTTGCATTAAATCAGGACCATCGACAAAGCGAAGGTTACTCCAGTGTACGCAACACAGCTGGGTATTACGGGGAACCCATTAACTGAGCACAAGTGTGAACACGCTGCTGACCCATGAGGATGTGAGAGGCCCTGATACAGCATCAGGTGTACTCAGAAACCAAAAAAAAAAGTCTTACCTAATCGGTTGGCTGGATTCCTTTTGAAAAGGGCTCGCAGGAGGCTCTGTGCTTCAGAGCTCAGGAACTGCGGCATGCCCAGCTTCGCTCTGCAGAGGAAGTTAGGCAATCGGTTGCAGGTTTAAAGGAGTCAACCCATAAGCTGACTGCAGCACCTCCACACCCAAAAGTACAATAATCTGTTTGGCATTTACACTGCACCCTTCAAACTAACTGTTGGGACAAAACTGCTTGCCAAATAATGCCATTAAATTGCGAGAACCCCCAAATTGCAACACGCTCAGAGAAAGAGCAGAAGCTCATCTCCTATACATACATGAAAGAGAAACTTGTCTTAGAATCATAGAATTATTTTGGTTGGAAAAGCCCCTCAAGCTCATTGAGTCCAACCGTTCCCCACCCCTGGCACTGCCCCATGTCCTGAGAACCTCATGTCCGTCTGTCCAGCCCCTCCAGGGATGGTGACTCCAGCACTGCCCTGGGCAGCCTGTTCCAATGCCCCACAGCCCTTTGGGGAAGAAATTGTTCCCCAGATCCAACCTCAACCTCCCCTGGCGCAGCTTGAGGCCGTTTCCTCTGGTCCTGGCGCTTGTTCCTGGGGAGCAGAGCCCGACCCCCCTGGCTCCAAGCTCCTTTCAGGCAGGTCAGAGATCAGAAGGTCTCCCCTCAGCTCCTGTTCTCCAGCTGAACCCCCAGCTCCCTCAGCCGCTCCCATCACCCTTGTGCTCTCACTTGAGAATGAGGGTCATTGTCTCCTTTCGATCCTTCCCCTGGAAGGGCAGCGAGCCAGTCAGCATTTCAAACTGGGAGAGAAAGAGAAGAAGGGGAGGTCACGTCTCAGCAAGTCTGAAGGTTGCACAGATCCCACTGCACCTTCATCCGGGAGCTCGCCAAAGCTGGCGAAAAGCTCGCAGGGGATCAAAAGCCCAGCTCTAAAAACAGATTGCAGACATCATGTTTCCTCAGAGTGAGCTTGGTTCACAAGGTTTGCAGTGGGAACGTGTTTGAGGCAGCACCTGCAGATCCCTTGGATTCAGCAACCACCAGATGGTGGCACCAGATCTGCACAGACACCCCGGACACCCCCAGGCCGCAGGGGCTCTGCCAGCCCTGAGAACGCGCGGTGCAGGCTGCATTTCTGGACAGAGCGCTAACAGGGAGCCTGGAGAACATCCCCAGCTCAGCACGTCTGCTGGACACACAGAAGCACTTCAGGGGGTTTCAGAGCTGCCGCGGCAGCAGCTGCTGAGCCAGGTCTCAGCTGGGTACTGGGTACGTACCATTAACACCCCGTAGGACCACCAGTCTGCACTGTGCGAGTGGCCCTGGCGATTCACCACCTCTGGCGCCATGTACTCCACTGTCCCGCAGAAGGAATAGGCTTTCTTCTCGTGGTCTATAGCCTCCTTGCTCAAGCCAAAATCTACAGAAGAGGAAAGCCGTCATCAGGCACCCATGTGCTCTGAGCCATCACGCAGGCCTAAGAGAAGCTCTGTATTTCAAGAACTAAGCTTGCTGGAGCACAAGGCTTTTGTGGAGGGTCTTACCTGTGAGTTTGATGTGCCCTTCTTCGTCCAAGAGGATGCTACAGCATGAATGAAAAAAACAAGTAGTTACTGTCTGCAGTAAGACCTGGTGAGAACAAGCACATGCAGCAGAGGCTGGTCCGAGATCTCCCAGAGGAGAAAGTTCCCTGTCCCTTCCCCCAGTGCTTTAAGCTCCATCACCAAGACACGAGCAGGACACGGAGCAGCTCCCTTCTCTCTACACCCTCAACTTCACATTGAATGAACGACCCACCCAGGTTACACCACCTTTGATCTCCAGGTAAGAATAACCAACTCCTGCAACGGGTACGTGTCTGCAGAGACCCAGCCTGGTGTATTTTCCCTCCCAAGGCTCTCGATTGCTTAAAGCTGGAGCCTGGAGACTGCCAGGGGTTAATGCTCACACATGCTGCCTCCACGGCACTCCTGGCCCTAACTGCTGATCTGAGGAGTGGGAGCCACATCGTTGGCACTGCCACCGTCCGGCTGGCTGGCCCAGGGACATCGTTCGGCTTTGTGCCAGAAGGTGACAGCATTTGCTGGCCACAGGCTTGGGACTGATGAAGGACTCTGTTCCCCGTCTCAGCCGTGCCACACGTACTTCTCTGGTTTGAGATCCCGGTAGATGATTCCCAGGCTGTGCAAATGGTCGAGCCCCAGAGCCAGCTCTGCCAGGTAGAACTTCACATCCTCCTCGGTGAACATGACCTGGAGAAAGGGGACAGGCACCGGGGTCACGCCGCCAGCAGTGACCACCTCCACTGCACCCACGCAGGACCTTTCACATCCACGTTGCTCCCCCCTGCTTTTTCACACCCGAGTTTCCCAGGCTTCGCCCACCATCCTGAAGTATCAATTAAGCATCAACACCAAAAACCAAACCAGGCTGCTAAGCAGCAGGCAGGTTTTTTTTAAAAACTCTTCATTTACGTTCACCAGGTTATGTTCCCAGTTGTCTTTACCTGGCACGACTTCTCGTTACCCGTCCCGTTCCCTGTCCTCACCCCGTCCCAGCGAGGTGACACAACCAGCAACCCACCGAGATGCCAGAGCATACCCACCTCTTTGGAAAGGCGAGTGAAAAGGTCACCTCCTCTGAGGAAATCCAAGATGAGATACAGCTTCCCCTCCGTCTGGAATGCTGAAACACAAGCCGGAGCAGCCATCAGACCCCTCTGCTGAGGGAAAGCTCCACGGTGTTAAATTAATCACTTAAATCCCAATGGCTTCAGTTGTGCAGCTGCCCTGCGTGGTTACTAGGTTAAACACAGGACTAATTCTTTGGGGTGAATGAGATTTCCTGCCCATGATGTTGAAATGGGAGCTCACCCGCAGGACTCTGGTGCTGCAGAAAACCCTCATTTCACGGGGGCTGGTTCCCTTGCAGCCAGCGATGCTGTACGGAAGGGGCTGTTTTCCCCAGAGAGGCACTGGTCACTTTAGAGGGACAGAAGCTGTCCTCACCTTCCTCAGAGTCAGAGCATCGATCTTGCCAAACTCTGCCTTCACTAGTTAATTCTGCTTTCTCCATTTCTCCTGATTTAATGTTTTAATTCCAAGGATTTGATGTTTAAACCTTCTCTCCCAGTCTATGCTCTGCTCCCCATGCAGTAGCTGGAGCGGGCATGGGACCAAAGACCTTTCCAGGAAAGGATTTGTGCTAAGGGGATTGTGAAAGCTCCGGAGCAGCGCAGCCACTGAGGGATATGGACTGATCGAGCCTCTTCTCCACCTCAGGGCTCTCCAGAAGCCTGTTAAGGACCATGAGAGTCTCTCAGCATCCTCCAAGCAGCTGGATGCCTCGTGCTCATCAACCTGCTCACAGCAGCTGTGCCTGTAGTAGCATCTTTCTTTATTGTGTTTAAAAGCAGCCAGTGTCTGTCTGAGCCTGCGGCCCCTCTCCCAGTGTCCCAACTGGCTCCATACTCACCATAGTGGAGTTTCACCACAAAGGGATGGTTTACATCAGCCAGGATGTCCCTTTCTATCTTTGTCCTTACTCGATCACGCACTGTGGGAAGAGAGAGAAACAGCTCAGATGCTGAAGAAGACACACAGTACCCCAGTGCCAGCCTTAAGCCCTTTAGTACCAGGCAGCTCGAGCCAGATCTTTCCCACCTCCAGCACGGCAACAAGGGTTTTTTACAGATGGAGAGAAAAGGAGGCTGTTGGTTGAGATAAAGGTACTTCTCTTTCACCCAGAAGTGGCTGCTGTAACATCTCCCCAGTGCTCTTTAAGACACGAAGGACAGAAGTGTCACAGTAAGAGTCTCCTACCTTTCAGCGTCGCCTTCTTGAGCACTTTCATGGCGTAGAGGTGGTTGCTGTCTGGCGGTGTTATTTTTCTCACCAGGAAAACCTGAGGCAGAAGAACACTGCATTAGCCGAGCACCAGACATTAGCAGGAGGAGCTGGATGGCTCCCGAAGCGGCAAACCCCAGGGTAACCCCACGGAGCAGCTGGCCGCAGGGCCGGTGAGATGTCCCTCGAGCTCTGCATGTGAAACCCATGGGGTTTTCAGGAAGGTGCTGCATGTAGGCTCCTCTCGCCCCCCATCTTCAGCCATTTCAGTACTTGGGCTTTTACACTGCAGGTTCCTCATCTCCCACCTCCCACACCTCTTGCTCACTCCTGCAGCTCCCGTGGGGCTGTGGTTATGCCCAGAGCTGGGATTTGAAGCACTGACACTTCAGGACACCACAAAACCTCCTGGAGACTTGCTGGTTTGACAGCCAGATCAACCCTGTATTGTTCAGGTCCTGCGTCCTCTCTGGATTTTTACCTCCTTCCCTGATGTCCCAGGCAGCTTCAAAAAGACACAACCTTTCTTTTGCATAAAACCACTGCTGCATTTGCCCAGGTAACAGCACACAGTCCTGCACAAGCCCCCACTGTTAGTGCTGGTAACTGATTGACACGAACTCAATATGTGAGCAGATGGTCCATAAGAGACCTGGATTATTTACACATTGAAACAGATAAGAGTTAAGGCTATTTCCTTCCCCCTTCGCAGAAGGGAAACTGGACCGTAAACAGGGGACAAAACCAGAGCTCTCTGAGAGGAACGTGCCGGAGTCCTCCAAGTCCTCAATTCCACTGACAGCTAGAGCTGCAGGAGGTCCCTCTGCCCTGCGTGACATCTGCTTTCACAGGAAAAACCATCGTCTGAAAAAAGAATTACAGGGGAGCTTTGCATGCACAGGCTGGCCTTTAGGAGAAGGCATCTTGCCTTCCAAGTTTGAAGCAACCGTTTGCTAAGCGGGCTCACCAGTCAGATTCTCACGATCTGGTGGGAATCGGGAAAGTGGTTTCATTGGGCACAGTCCCTTTTGTTATCAAAATCACTTATCTGGTATGACACAGAGGAAGAAGTGAGCTCACCTTGCCGAAAGAGCCCTGTCCCAGCACCTTCAGGAGCTCAAACTGCGAAGGATCAGCTTTCTCGGAGCCTTCCTTCACATGGTGCGTGATGTTGATTTCTTTCACAACACCTTCACCCTGAAAACGAGGAGATAGAGTTGACTGGGAGCATCCTCCTGAGGAAGGGCAAGCAAGCCTTGGCGGATTAAGGAACAAGGATTGTAGCTACAGACTCACAGGAACCATATCTGAGAGAACCATAAAAGTTGGTGCTTGTCACAGGTGTGTCCTGGCTGCAACATCTGGAACAAATAAGTCAGCCCTGTTAAATATCCTGCACCTTCTCCAAACGCTCTGCTCCTTGCACTGCAGGTGTTGCGTTGCTTTGAACTGCGTTTCAGAAGAGGGCTTGAAAAGCACCGTCCTTTTTGAGGCACTGGTGGCAAACCCAGGAGTGTTTATGCCACTAAAAATCCCACAACACAAAAATACGGCACTGTTGTCAAAACATGGCCAGGGCTGGTAAAAATCAGACATGTTGGAGCCCATCTGCTCAGCAATCTGAGCAACTCTGCAGCATAAGCCTTAGTGCATCTTCAGCACATACAGATGATGCTTTAACAGACTCGAGCCTTCAAGAAGATTGAGGGGAAGCCAAGGTCTCTGGCACATGTTTTGTTTAAAACACATTATTTTATTTAAAAAAAAATAAAGAGATGTAGTCAGCAGTATCTAGAATAAACTCACCAACGAAGCTAAGCCAGCACAGAACAGCCACAGACCCCGAGGTGATGCTGAAACCTACCCCAGCAAACTCTGTCCATAGCTCTGGGGCAGAAAGCTCAGGGTTCAGCTCAACAGAAACACCTTCTGCTGCTATTTGCATCCCAAATATAAAGAGATTTTTTTTATCCTATTAGTCTTCCAGCTGTGCCTTTCCCTCTATGTCTCTTGACCATACTGAGCCAATGTATCTGTACTTGGGTTTCCTCTGAACTTGACCCGTTCCAGCCCTTCTCCCGGCTGACCAGGGCAGAGCCCCCAGGGCAGGTTCCACTCAACGTCCCAATTCTACAGCCACAAATCACACTCTGGCCAGAAATCCTGGGAGCTGCACATCTCGCAAGGGCAAGCCTGGGCTTTTTAGCACTTCAGTCCCACGTTATCCAGTGTCAGATGTGTCTGATTGCTGTTTGGACCTGAAAGCCAGTGGTTATGTCCCAAAGGGGACTAAACTCAGCTGATCTCTGACCCGAGGGCAGATTTTGCCGTCAAGGCAAAAATTGAGTTTTCCCCTTTGCGGAGATGGGAGGAAACAATGTTATGCTTTGTTTTGTAAAACTCTTCAGTGGGTCTGGAACCCACCTCATTAAAGCAGCTTTTTAAAAACAACAGGAACCAAGTTTCGGGCTCTCTCTGCCCGCTCCCCACCCTCCCAGCACCTTCTCGGGCGGCCCTGCCGAGCACCCGCGGATGTGGTTGTACCTGCACCCAGCACCCTTCCCTGCCCGCTCTCCTGCTCAGCTGCTCTCTAGATTAGGAGGCAGCTTTGTTTCCATAGCCATAGCTTTGTTTTCTCAAGATCCTGCATCGTTCAGACGCTAAAATCTGGCAGAGAAGTCCCCGCTCGCACGGACAGCCCGACCACGAGCTCCCCACATGTTCTCCTGCCTTTTGCTGGTCTCACTGATAACAGACAAGAAAGATCTTATCATCTCTGTAACAACAAGTTTTCACCTTCTGTGTGATCTCCCAGCTTAAAGCAGCCACCTTACGCTTCTGGTTTCATTTGGAGGCTTTAGTCTCCCGCAGAGATGTTAGTTAGGAACAGCTTCCTGCTTCCAGCCAGGAATTCTCCTCCTGCTCGCCCTGCCACGTCGTTCAGCTCTCAGGGAGAGACCCTGGAAGTTGTCGGCTCGTTTCCCTCCCCCTCAACTTCATGAAAACACTAGAAACCAGGTCTACAGAGCATCAGCACATGTACAACCTGCATGTTTCTCTCTGTAGCATCCCACAGCTGAGAGGAACATTTAAAATTAACTCCTGTATCCACCACCTCCAAGGTAGGACCCGTCCTCCTACCACCGCTCTCCAGGAGCTGCGGAGCGATGTATTTTCATGGCTGTGGGAATTCATCTTGGCCAAGAGCAAGACGCAGGGTGTTTAACTGTGAGTGGTTTCGGCAGCCCAGGCTGCACCTCAGGGCAGGCGGAGATTTGCATACGTGGCCTGACCACACCAGCAAACACGCACACAGCACCCAGACCAAAACGCCATCAGCCGACACATTATCGATAGCGTCCTGAGAAAAGCTTTGAGATGCCATTTGGCATCTTGCTGACATGAGGGATGTTTCCTCCTGTGGGCTGAGCCAGTAACATGTAAATTCAACAACGAGGATTCTGTTGACCAGCTCCTCCAGCCTGTTTAGCGGCACAACCAGAACAAGTTGTACAAAAGCACTCGCGTGCCACTGAGCTGGGGCACAAACACCCTTCGCTCGCACCGAGTTCAGTCCCTTCCAACGGCGCCACGAGGCAAACTATCCCAGAAAGCAGAAAAGCAAAAGCAAACCAGACTTCTCCGAGCATCCACCTGCAGCATCAGCCCGCCTGGATGAGCAGCGGGCGGCACGAAGCGAAGCAGAGCGAGCGGTACTGACCGGGCTGGCGAGCGGGCTGGGTGCCGGCAGGCTGCAGGGCTTGGCTCGCTGCTTCCTCTGCAGCCAGAGCGCCAGGAACGCGCAGATGCGAGGAAGTTTCGGGTCCTTGTCCATTCTCCCATCCCGATCAACATGGCACAGCCCCGGTAACCGGCACCGACCCCCCGTGAGCGAGCAGGGAGGCGCCCGTGGTGCCGTGAGGTTGGCGGATGGAGGAGACACAGGTGGTTACAGCCCCGCTGGCAGATGCGCAGTGCAGACGAGCCACTTGGTCGCACGGAGGCTGGTTCACACTCCCACTCCCCAGCAACAGCGCTTGTGGTTGGGGCTTTTTTTTTTTGGTTTTACTTTTTTAAAAAAAAAAGTCTCACGGCTCCTTGTTCACATTTGGGTTCCCTTGTTCAGGCAAGATGCTGAACAGAAAACAGTTCCAGCAGGACAGGGAACTGCTGGAGAGAGCCCAGCGCAGCCACGAAGGTGCTGAAGGGAGTGGAGCATCTCCCGTGTGAGGAAAGGCTGAGGAGCTGGGGCTCTGAGCTGGAGAAGAGGAGACTGAGGGGTGACTCGTTCATGGTTATAAATAATATAAAGGATGAGGGTCACGAGGATGGAGCCAGGCTCTTCTCAGTGACAACCAATGACAGGACAAGGGGCAATGGGGACAAACTGGAACACAGGAGGTTCCACTTAAAGATGAGAAGAAACTTCTTCATGGTGAGGGTGGCAGAGCCTGGCCCAGGCTGCCCAGGGAGGTTGTGGAGTCTCCTTCTCTGCAGACATTCCAACCCGCCTGGACACCTTCTGTGTAACCTCAGCTGGGTGTTCCTGCTCTGGCGGGGGATTGGACTGGATGAGCTTTCAAGGTCCCTTCCAACCCCTGACATTCTGTCATTCTGTGGTGTAGTTAAAGTGATTTCCATCTAGTGCTGCATGAATCTCATGCCAGGCTGTGAGCTTTAGGGGTATTTCCACAATGAAGGATATTCTGAGAAGCCACTTACTCTTTAAAAAGGAAGAGATAAACTCATTAAAGCCCACACAGATGTCTGACGCCGCCTCAGAAAGCTGCACATCTCTGCTCTCACGCGGGCACAGGGATGATGGGGCACCCGTGATGGGGTTCAGGGTGCATCCATCCCATGGGCACATCCTCTGTTATCACCAGGATTTGTATCTAGTCCTTCATTTGCTTAATGCCGCACAAAAGTCCTTGCCATGGATGCTGGAGTTACCCCAGAGCCACCCATGTGAGGTGTTTTTAAGGGTGTTTCTGAAGCAGCTTCTGAACCCACCACTGCCCAGATTTATTGCCAGGACAGAGATACTCAGATCACTTGTTTTGCCTCCTTCCCCCTCCAAACCTGTTCCCCTTTCACCTTCCCATGGGGTCAGGACAGACAGATGTTTTCTGCAGCAAGACCCCAGAGACTGCGGGTAAGAAAGAAACCCCTTGAAATGAGTAAAAAGACACCCACGCACCTTCGCAATTAGAAATAACCCCTTGCCAGCATTGATTTCTGAATTTCTCCAGAGCGCAGAGTACGAAAAAAGGATCTTGGTTTGGACCCAAAGAGACGACTTATGACTGTCTGGCCTCCTCCGCCCCCATTCTGTGCTCTTTGAGAACCGATAACGAAAGAAACGAATGACTTAATACCAGCAAGGCAGCTGGTCCCAGCTCCGCAGAGGAACCTCAAGAGCTGGGGAGGTCCAAAGCAAAGGAGCTGGGAGCAGATGCCAGCACGGAACAGCTCAGTGCAGCTGCTGAGCACAAATCCCCAGGAGACTCGGGTCTCACTGACGTCTCCTTCATTCTGCCACAGTCCCGGTGAAGTGGAAACTGTGTCCACAACGTGCAGCCCAAAGATGAGCATCACCACTCCCAAGGAAGCTTTAAGGTTGCTCGGTGAAGCCGTGCAGGAGCTGCAGCCAGCTCCCTGTACGTGGGCCTGGTAATATCTGATAAATCTTGTCCCAGCCAAGAGAATTTTGCATGTTGTGTTATCAGCACGGGGAGAAGAGCCTCAGAAAAGCAATCAAAAAACCCCACTGTATGTCCACGCAATTAAAACGCAGGAGCGCCCGCCCCAGCAGGCTGACAAGATCAGAAAGCCACAGGAGACAGAAATGACAGCATGGAAAGGGGTTTGGTGTGGGGAGGAAGGAGGAGGAGGATGAAGTCAAGTGCAGGATGTCATGTGAGCAAGTGAGTAATCGCTGTTTTCTGTATTAGCCGAGACGGGCTGGTAGGGCCGTGCTGCGAGAGAGGGCTTGGTTTGCAGAGAGGTTCTCGCGAGCGCCGCTTACACCTTTGCGTATGTGGGACAACCCGTCATGGAACAAAGTGCAAATTAAATGCACGAGTCTGAGATGCACGTCAGGGATTGGAACAGGCTGCCCAGGGCAGCGGTGGAGTCACCATCCCTGCAGGGGTTGGACAGACGGAGATGAAGTTCTCAGGACATGGGGCAGTGCCAGGGGTGGGTTATGGTTGGACTCAATGATCCTGAGGGTCTCTTCCAACCAAAATGATTCTACGACTCTACCTGCAGCAGGCTCTCTTACCTTGTCTGCTGAGTCCACGAGGTCTTTCTCTATCCAAGTGATCTCTGATTTTGCCTGCGGGACAATAAAAGAGCGTCAGCACAGAGGGGCTGTGATACTCCACTGAAGTTTTCCCAACAAACTTGTTCAACAAGACCAGGCGAGCTGTTTGCAGTCGGAGGTGACGTCCCACCAGCCATCGCTCCTCGGGATGCGGTTCCGAGTCGTGCTGCTGGCTCCAGGAGAGCGGTTGGAGCCAGTGGCTGTTAAAGGACACGGTGCCAGCACTCGGTTACACACGTTCCCCAGGAATCACAGCACCACCGCTAACGAGAGAGAATAGATTTCTGGCAGGTTGATGAATGTCTAGGTCAGATTTTTACTCTATGCTACACCTGGACAAACTCCAGAAATGGTGGTGGCGGCGTCCTGGGTCTGCGGGGAGGCTTGGCATCCCCATGGGCTTCTCTTGGGGGCACGCTCAGCGTTTCTAAAGCAACCAGGAGGCACAGATTCAAATCCCACAGCGCACACAGCCCTCGAGGGCAGGGCAGGGCCAGCCCGGCTGCTCTGACAGGTCCCTGAGCCGCAGGAGAAGTGTCAGTTTGTGCTGCCTCTGGGGCCAGGTGCAATTCTGTGAACTCTATAAGAGAGAGATGCAGAAGCACTTAAAGGGAGCTCAGAAAAGAACTGCTGCTCAGCTAGAATACAGCTCCTTCTGCCCCAAAAACTCAGACTTTAAGGGAAGAAGTAATTTTTTGCAAGGTCAGGAAGGTTTTGCAAGGTCATTCACCAAGCCTGCTGTATTTTAGTGAACATCCATAGATTTGCTGTCACATCTAGGTGCTCTTTCACCTGTTTTTTAGCTAACAAGCTAAGTTTAAATAGAAAAATCACCCCCTAACGAAATCAAATCAGATTGGAAGCATTTCCTCTGAGAGGTTCAAGTCTTTGGCTGTGGATGAGATAAAACTCATGTTTCTGCAGACAGAAGGGATCTAAGAGAGACTTGAGCCGTGGCTTCTCCTTTCTTTTCAAGCAGCCCGTCACCCAACGGAGCCCGTGGTGCTGGCAGGGCTGTTCGGTGCCAGGAACATCGATACGGGCACAACTCCAAGCAAAACAACCTGAAAGCAGGACAGGAGCTGCGGAGAGGCGAGAGAAGAAAAAGCAAGTCTGGAGGGGAGGGAGGAGCTGCATGAAAACAGCGAGATTAGAGTTCAGAATTAGCTGATTTTCAGCTCCGGAAGGACTGAATCAGATCGCAGGGGGCCCTTGCAGTCACCTCTTCCGCTTCCTCCCCTCCATTGCTCTGCCCTCGTTGCCGGAGCAGCCAACACCTCCCTGCTCTGGGACAAGGCGGTTGTCCCACTGCCACCGTGGCTGACACATCTACCAGAGCCACAACTAAACCCCGAGTGCCCAAAAGCCATCAAAAAAACCTCAGTGGTCTCCCCCATGAGGAAAACCAGCTCCTTCGGGGCTGTGACCGGCGAGCACCGCGGCTCCAAACCCTGCGGTGAACGGGGACCGATTGATTTCTGTCCCACAAGCACGGATCTCTCTGCAGGTCCATCCTACCAGCCACCTCCTGACATCCACAGCCATTTTAAACGGATTCTTGCATCACTGGGAATTATCTGCTGGTCCTGGAAAATAAAAGGACACCTCCAGCCATATCTGAGCTCAGGAGGTCGCTCGAGTCAGAGGAGGAGACAAGTTCTTCTGAACTTCCCAACGCTGCCTTTGAACTGCACGGATGGCTTAGTCACCCTAGATCAGGGGCTGGGGACATACATATGGGGTTTTTCCAACACCAAGTTCAAAATACAAGCCCTCTCTCCTACTTTCCCCTTTTTTGAGGAAGGATTTTACAAGCCAGAAGCCAAGAGACAGGTTTGTTTTTGCTCGCATTTTGTCACTTTGTTTGAGACAGTCACATCTAAATGCAAGGAAAAAAAAAACCTGCAAGAGCTAGAAACAGATCACGCTTTTGGCATTTCGCTTCCTATTCATCAACAACTAACCAGAAGCTGTTTTAATTTCTGTTGCTTCAACACATGCTCTGGTCGCAAAACACTCCCCAATTCTGGCAGCACCTAGGAAAGACACTTCTTAGAAAGCAGTTTTACCACCAGAAAAGCCTTTTTCCGAAAGAGAAGTCCTTAATTTGAACTGGATAAGGTCTGGCTCTCTAAAGTCAGGCGATTCCCCAGCTCGTGTCCTGCAGAACAGAGCATAGCGCTGTAGGCAGAGCAGATATTTTTATCAGACACTTGCCTCCCGGATCCTGGGCTTGCTGCGAAAGAGGAGCCTCAGCATCTCCAAAGGTTTAGCCTCTTATTCTCCCATTCTTTGCAAACTGGCTTCGGAGCTCGGAACGCTCTGCAGCACCCAGACTGGCACGAGAACCCCGAGTGTAGTAGTTACGTCACTGGGATGTATTTTGGGAGTTTTTTGCTGAAAGGAAGCTGTGGTTTCGTACGGGGAAATTGCATTGTGTGGCGATGGCTGCACAATACCGGCAGCCGAATGAAAACACTGGGTGGCTTTACGGGTGCTTAGGCATGGCTCTGTCCATCAGCAAACCTCAGCAGGCTTTTCAAGAGGATCAGTATCGTCCCCCGTGTTACACAGAGGAAAACAGCCACAGAAAGAGCAATTTCAGTCCCTACGCGAGGCAGCAACAAGCAACTGAGAGTCTGTGCAGTTTTCTTCCCCAAGGCGGAGCGGAGGGGGAAGAAAGTTTTCAGCCCTGTGGCTCTGAATCAATTCTCTCCCAATTTCTGTGTTTGCAAGGAAAAGCGCAAGCCACGTGCTCACTCCCAGTTCCCGTCAAGAGGCCATCTGTGTTTCATCTATGCAAAACAGATGCCCTGGAAGGTTTCAAAAGTTACCCAGCTGTGTGACCGGTGTCACTGCAAAGTCCTTTGCTGTTTTACAGAATCCCTTTAACTGTCCCCTCTCCGCATCTTAAAAAAAAGTCATGGCTCACGCTGAACTTCTTTCCAGATCCATGCAACTTCTGCAGCTGTTGCTTAGTGCTGCTGCGTTCAAACGGCTGCCAGGCCGCAGCTGTGTCCACACGGAGCATCCCGACTGCTCCTTCCCACTCCTAGAGCCTCTTTCCCAGGGGAAATCGCTCCCTCCTCGGTGGCAGGAGGCACAAGGGATCTCCAAACAATTCTACAGCAGAGAAATACAGAAGCTGGAGCTTCAAGTTGCGCCAGGGGAGGCTGCGGTTGGATCTGGGGAAGAGTTTCTTCCCCAAAGGGCTGTGGGGCATTGGAACAGGCTGCCCAGGGCAGTGCTGGAGTCCCCATCCCTGGAGGGGTTGGACAGACGGACATGAGGTTCTCAGGACATGGGGCAGTGCCGGGGCTGGGGAACGGTTGGACTCCATGAGTTTGAAGGGCTTTTCCAACCAAAATGATTCTGTGATTCTATGATTCTAAGTCCCAGTATCAATAAAACCAGACACTTGAAGCCCTATAGACTTAATCAGAATAACCAGGGTCTGCCTTTGCCTCCTGCTGGGATCCAGTTACATCCCAGTGAGCACTGGGAACAGCATCGGGGAGGGAGGGACCCGGGTTTCACAAACAGGAAGATGTCGGTGTGAAGAACTGAAGGGAGCCAGCTGCTGTCACGCCAATATGCTTCAGAAATGGGACCGGTGTCCCCGTGCTGGACCAGAGGGATGTCCCAGCAGATGTTCCAGCTGCTGCCCAGGAAGCTTTGGATGCAGAAAACCTCTGACCGCATGCAGGTTGTGCAGACCCCTCACCAGCCTGGGAGCTTCACACTCCTGAACTTTTGCATGAAGTTATTTTATAAAACCTACTCCAGAGCAATAATGTCCCTGGAGGGAGCTTGAAATAAATGGGAAGCAAGAGACGCTGCAGCTTTGCAGAGGAAGCGAGGCTGGTTTTTGCTGTTGTAAAGAGCAGAGAGGCAAAGGCTGCTCTGTCTGGAACTCTTTTTTTAAAGTGGTGGCTCTCAAAAAGGGGAACAAACAAAGAAACCTCCCCAGCTGCTGCCTCCCCTCCTGCAAAGGCCTTATTTGGGCAAGGCTGATGGCTGGTCTCATTTGCAACCAAAGAATCGGCCAGAACCAGGTACTTCTGCCTGCACTTCTTTGGTGGATAACCCCCGTGCTCCTGGGAGCCTCCAGCCTGAGAGATCCCTTGGGACACTTGTCCAGAGCAGAACTGCTCTTCCTCGAGCAGAGACACCCTCGCAAAGCCAAGGGCTTCGGCTTGTGGTACCTGCGTCTGAACGGACCCACCAGCCAGCGTGGAGGAGCTGGACCCGTTTGGAGAGCGGGGACGGAGAGAAGGGAGCTGTGCCTCAAAAAAAGAGCTGTTTCGACACGAGAGGAAGCGCTGCCCACAGCAACGAGAAGGTCATATCAGCAGCCGCAGATTTTAACTCGCTTTGTTGCCATCCACTGACTTCCAGGAAAGCAAAGGCAGGCGATGCTGTAACTACCCCCACAGGAAACCTGCCCTCCAAGCGATGTCTCTCGAGAAGTTTGCAACTGCTGGGGGAACCTCTGAGGAGCTGAGAAATGTCACCGCGTACCTGTGCTACGGTCACCGCGTCACCCACGGCTGCTCCTGGGGCTGAGCTGGGAGCGGAGAGGAAGAGGAAGGTCAGAGTGAGCAGGTGCTGCTGCTCCCTGTTTATTCAGGAGAGGTTTTGTTTCCTGGCCTGCCGCTCGTTGCAGCTTAGGAGAGAAGTTGAAAACAGAAGCCCAGCCAAGCAGAACATTTTGTGAGATGGTACTGATTTCATTCAGCTGCCAAAGTTAAAAAAAAAAATAAACACCGCCACAAAAAACCCAAATCAAACACCTGGGAGAATTGAACAGTTTCGCTCTAATTCAGTGGTTATTGCAGTATCAAGGTTGTATTCAAAGATTAAACACCAGAGCCATCTCTCTCGTGCTTACGCATACCACAAACACAAAGAAAAAAACCAATAATTTGAAACCTCAAACAGATTTAAAAATCTCTCCAAGAAGAGACTCTGTCCTGTTCCCTCGCACATGTTCCAACGGGTTTAATCCCAGCCCATAGTTCCCTTCCCTTCCAGGTACGAAACCTTGCGGGCTCTGGTTTTCCCACTCCAGCATCATCCCAAACATCGCGGATCCAGCATCACTGCAGGGCTGTCTGCTCAAAGCGAAGGTCTGGCCACTGCTTTACTGCATTTTATTATAACACAGGGTTACTTTTGCTTAGCACATGCATGCCCACATCTGCAAAAGGTCGGGGAGAAAAGACACGAAACCTCTCACTTGAGCTCCTCAGCCACTTCCAACCACATTCAGAGCAGGAAAAGCTGCAGAAGAATTGCAGTTCTGGGGGTTTTATAAAAGCGGGCGGCAGATGGATGAGAGGTGTGCCTGTGTCCCTACGAGACATCAGAGAATCAGCAACAGCTTTTGCTGGAGGAGGGAGAAACAGGACGGTGTAAATCCTTGGGGTCCCAGCGGTGACAAGTGTCTGCAGCTGTGGGACAGGCTGTGTCACCCCCAAGGGGCTGGGAGCCCCGGGGACCCTGCCCGGCCACCGCTCCCCCGAGCGCGTTCCAGCAGGTGGCACTCGGAGCATCCTTGATGGTCAAATGTGTTTCTGTTGTGAAACAGGAGGGGAAGAGCAGCAAGGACCCATTTCACAAACACCCACCTCACGAACACCTTTGTGGGAAGACTCAGCACCCCTAAAACAAACCAGGGAAGTTTCCTGGAACCTGGAAGCTCTGCACCCTTTCCAGATACAAGCCACAAAACGACCAGGATCAGCTGAAAACGAGCAGTTTGGGCTCAAAATACAAGCTCAGGCAAAACATCTTCCCAAACCCCACTGAGACTTTCTGACAGCTCTGTGCCGCTGCAGCCAGCGAGAGAAGAACCTGCAGGACTCCGCACCCAGCGAAATGAGATGCCAGACAGAAAAACACCTTTAACTGCCAGGAGATACGGAACTACTTAATTCTGCAGCTTCTCCAGAACAAATTAGTCTGCATTTAGGAAGCGCAAAGGACGCTGCCTCGCCTCCCGCAGGAGGAAAGGTTTGCTCTCAGCAAATTCAGATCAACTCGTGTTTTGATGGTGGTAAAACCAGGAGACCCCATCCCAGGCTTTTCTAAATCAGGAATATTCCTCTCAGGAACCAGCATTAAATCAATATCCTCTATTTAAGCGCAAGGCAGTCTTGATACTTTCAGTACAGAAGATGGAAACCCTTTCTAACTGAATTGTAAAACATAATGCGGGCTTCACAAGGAGAACGGAGCCGTGTTTACCGCCTCTGGAGTTATTGTGGGACGTGGAAACTATTCTCTATCGCAGGAACGCAGGAATTCCACACTCCTCCCACAGCACACATGCTGCTGGCAGTTTTCTTCTTGCAAGACACATGAAAAGTGGTCTCAGGATGCGGTAAAGCCTTTTCTTGGTATCTACCAGGTTTTGGTATGTGAAATAACCCAGCTCTCTTCCACCCTCCGGGACGGGCACACGTGCGAGATACATCGAGAGGAAAGTGCCTGTCGCATTTTCACGGTGGTTCTGAATTTTATCAAAAGTTTAAAAAGAAACAAACAAACCAACCATGTCCAGAACACACCCTGGGCTGTGCATTACCAGCACCCCAGTGAGAACGCGCAGGATGAGCGCCTGCCATAGCGAAGCACAATTTTTCATTTAATGCTTGTAAAAAACACTGATGCAGCGCGTGGCCACCCCCTCAGCCCAGCCGTGACACGGGGACACGGTGCCCTGCGGCCGGGACCGTAGTGCGATCACCATCCACCCCCTTCCCAAACATCACAGGACAGGAATTACTGTCACCCCGAACACTGGGAATAACACGTTTTGTCCTACTCCCCTAAAATACAAAAAAACGCTCTGTTAAGGAGGTTTTTCCCCCCGGGTGTGTCCATGCAGAACCCCAAGTCTCCCCTGACCCCCCAGAGCCCACCGATCCCAGTGCTGGTGCTCTGGGCTGCCCGTGGGGGCAGAGCCATCGCCTCCCCTCTGTGTCACACCCTGCGTGTTCCCGCTGTCACCCGGTTAAATACACCGAGGAAATCAATACTGCCACGTCTCAGAGCGCTTACGGGAGCGCAAAAAGATACCGTTCCATACTGCCAGAGCTATGCCAGAAGCTTTGCTGAGACCAAGGTTTCAAGTACAAATGAGGGATAAACGCCCTGATTTTCTGTACGGTGACATTTCCTGGCTGCGCACGGCAGGATTAGCGAGGGAAGGGCAGAGATTTCATGCTGGGAAACCCTTTTTGCCTCAGAGCACCAGTGCAAGGAGATCAGCTGGAGTTTCTGGGAGGCGATGCCTCTGCTTCTCTCGCTGGAGGCAGCCCCAGGCGCATGGCGAGTGGTTTTTCCTAAGGATGGAGGAAAAAGGCTCCGCGCCAGGCAGGAATCCTTAGAGCTGGGACTATTGTCCCCACCGGTCCCCCAGCCTCCCCCAGCCCCTGGCAGGCGGCACAGAGCAACCGCGGGGGGGAAAAGTGATTGCAGCTTCACCTGGAGCTATGGAAGGAATTTACTGCTCGTGTCAGAACTAGGCTGCTGCTTCCAAATAAAGCTGAGACTTGTAAAGCTGCTGGAGCTTCTGAGACGGAAGGGAGAGCTCTGGATCAGTGTCTGAGCCAGCCATGGAGCCACTGACCCCCCCAACAAACCAGCCAAGGGGGCTCGAAGCTCCCAGTTGCTGGGGGGCATCCTCCAGAGATCCTACTCCACTCTGACTCCTTCAAAGATTAAATGTGAATAAGTTCTTTGAGCTCTTCAGGGTCCTTTTGGGTGTCAGCTTCCACCATCCTCAATCAGAGCCCGGAGCCCGCGGCTCCTCCGTCCCTCCGAAGCACCAGCAGAGCTCTGGCCTCGCTCACGCGTCCTCCTGGGTCCACACAGAACCCGACTTCAGCAACCCCGAGCCCCCCGTTCCCCAGCTCAGACAGCCGGGAGAAGCCTGGCCGAGGATCCCTCGCTTTGCTCAGGAACTCTGATGGGGAGATGGATGACACAGGTTTCCTCCAGGTACAGCACAAAGTAATAGATTCTTTTAGTTTTTTTCCAGTAAAAGAGGCTTTCTGGAGGCAGAGCTTGAGGCAGTTTCTGTTAGCTGGGGGGATGCAAATGGAAGAGAAGAAAGCGGAGCAGTTGTGATGGGTCATGCGGGAGGGCTGCTCGGGCGCTGCTCGCCAGCTCTGCAGACTCGGCTGCATTCCTCGTGTGCAAGTCCTGTAAACTGACCCCTCTTCAATTATTCATTAGAGTCTGCAGCTCATCAGAGACTCTGCTCCTCAAACAGGCATTTATTTATTTGTATTTTTTTTTAAGAGCTCAGAAGCTTGCTGTTAACCATAGCCCAGCCTTGCCAAGGACGAAGAGCAAACGCTCCGGCAGGAACAAGCCAAGCAGCTGTCACGCATTACATTAAAAACAAACCCACTTGATTACTTCAACTGACAAGACAGAGCAGCCAGTTTAAACGATGAGCTTTAGCACTGACAGGCTGAAAAAGCCGAGTGTTAAGAGCTGCGGCCAGTCCCTGCGGTGCAGAGCCGGAGGCGCATTTCCAGGCAGCACCGTGCCATGTTCCACGTGTTCTGCTCCCGGCTGGTTATCCCGGGCGCTACAGCAGCGTGGTTCACCCAGAACAACGCACATTGATGTGACGCAGGTATTTCTCTGGCCCAGAAGTGTCCGTGATTCCTGTCTATAGCTTCCCTTCCTGAAGGTGCAGTGGGGGGAGGATCTTGCTGCACCTTTACCTGCCCAGGACACGGGGATGGCGCAGCAGGAATTACGCAGAGCTGGGAAGGAGCCGTGTCTCCCTCTTTAGTGCATTCCTGCTACGGTTTGCTGCCGAACGGCAAGGCTTGGCCTGAGCAGGTGGGGCCCCTCGTGCCTGGTGCACAGAGCAGGCCCTCGCTCCCATCTCAAAGGTCTCTTTTATGGTGCAAAGCAGAGCTGGGAGAGGTTACTTATTCACCTCCCCAGTTTTCATTGCGCACTGTGATTATCACCCAAGAACAGGCTGATCGGCACTCCCCGCGTTACCTCCAGAGAGAGTGGGCACGCTCAGCTTCGCAAATCCACTCCTCTGCTCTTCATTATGAAGCGATTTCACTAATTGGGTGTTGTACTTTCATGCGTAATTCCTCACACTTGGCACCTTCAGGGAGCACCAGCTCACCCCTCAGCCAAGCTGGCTGCGGAACAGGCTGTAAAACCCCAATTACGTGAGGTTCCATTTTTCCACTGAATTCAAGCCCTCTGCTGCCGTTCTCCAGCTGAACAAGGACCAATCTCCAGCCTACCTGACAATTAAAATCTAAAGAACATAGGAGAGAACGAGGTTCAGCACCTACAGACCAACACACAGCGCCAATCATTAGCCCCTGGGGCAGAGCAGCGTTTGAGAGCAGGTCCTGACCAGCACAGAGACGCAGCTGTGGTTAACCCAGGGCTGTCACAGGAGATGTTTCCTTCGCTGTCAGCCCAGGCTGTGTCAAAGGAAACAGAACAAGAAGAAAGCAAGCCCTGAAATGCGGAGGATATCAGGAGGGCAGTCCCGCTCCTCTACTGTCATTATGAACATGAAAGGGCAGCTCTTGTGCTCAGCATCCCGCAGACATTGCACTGGAACCTCGCACCAACGGCGCCGCTGCCATGCTAAAGCCAACATCAAATTTAAACAGGGTCAAACATCACCACCAAAGAGGCAAGGAAAGCAAAAAGCCATCCTTGTACCTGTCTTTGCCAAAGGCTCCTGTTGAACACAACGCTGGATCAGCAATCTGGTTTGGGAGATGTGGCCAGGATCACCTGGCAGATCACAGAATGTCAGGGGTTGGAAGGGACCTCGAAAGCTCATCCAGTCCAATCCCCCGCCGGAGCAGGAACACCCAGCTGAGGTTACACAGGAAGGTGTCCAGGCGGGTTGGAATGTCTGCAGAGAAGGAGACTCCACAACCTCCCTGGGCAGCCTGGGCCAGGCTCTGCCACCCTCACCGGGAACAAGTTTCTTATCTTTAAGTGGAACCTCCTGTGTTCCAGTTTGCACCCATTGCCCCTTGTCCTGTCACTAGTTGTCACCCAGAAGAGCCTGGCTCCATCCTCCTGACACTCCCCCTTTCCATATTGATCCCCATGAATGAGGTCGCCCCTCAGTCGCCTCTTCTCCAAGCTCAAGAGATTGCAAACTCCTACAGCAAAGACACACTGGGAACATCCAGATAAGCAAGAATTTGGGTATGAGCAATCTAGGGTTGTGCTCGCTGTCAGGAGAGGGTTTGGCTTGGAATTCCTTAGGGCCACGGAGCTGGAATGCTGTTGGGATGACCCAGGCTCCTTTCCCTGTGACCATGCGAAGGGTGGCGGACACTGCAGACAGCCCAACCTGTAGGATCTTGCAGGCGTTTCCAAGATACTCTGATAAACACACCGAGGTACGATGCTTGCAGGGACTTGCATACCACAATTGTTCTTGAAAGGTGGGAATCCACACAGGAATAAAAGCCGCAAGAAGTTGTGAAACGCAGCAGCTGTTCTCAGTAGGAAGCTGAGCTGGAGCTACAAAGGTAGCTAGAAAGCACCAGATCACAGCCAGCCTGGCCCAAAACATCCCCTCGCTACCTCTGAAGTGACCATTTTATCACGTTTCATGCCCAAAGACCCTAATGTGCAACAACAGCAGGTGAGGTGATGACGGAGGCATCAGACCCCATCGGTCTCATGCTACCAGCTGCAAAGTTCCCAACTCTTTTGAGGAACTCTTGGATTCCCTCCTTTGCAAAGCGCCTTTGGTTATTGCCCAGGCAAATAACGATTGTACTTCTGGCAGCATCCCACTTGCAGGGACAGGGGGAGGGACGGCACTTCGGCGTGGGCGTTGAGTAAACGCCACTGTCGCTGCTTCAGGCTATTCTTAGAAGAGATCACAGAATCAGCTGCAAAAGGAGAGCAAGTATAAACGCAGAATAAAGGTGCCTCTTCCCCTTCCAGCTCTCCACACACAGCTAGAACAGACTGGCACGGGAGGGATCCCGAGCAACCTTCAACTTGAGAACGGCCAACCGCAGATGTTTGCTGCCGCTTGCTTCTCCTTCTTTAGTCCTTGTTGTAGGTAGAGCCTGTGCCAGAAGGTGCTGCTGACAATGTCTACCCCAAAATGAATGAAAAAATAATACAGGGATACTCAGTGCACTGCCTGCTTCCCCCATTGGCAGCATCGCAGCTGGTTCAGAGTCTGCCCTGAAATCCAAGATATGTGTTTATAGGAGGGACCTCATTTGTCTGTCCTGGTGGGAAACGTACCTTGTACAAACTTGGAAAACGCGACCGAGGTTATTTCAGGAGCGCGTAGCAGAGCTTCACGTGCTCAAAAGTTACCGAAAATGGGATTGTCAGACACCGCTCACAGGCATTTTGGCCACAGTGCCTTGGAGAAGTGCAAAGCAGGACACCTGCACGGGGCTCGCATGGTTTCCCTGCCACGGGGTGTTGGACAACGTGGCGCTGCTGCGCTCCAGCTCCCCGGCTGCAACGGGGACTTTGCTTCCATGTCGCACAGAGGGACAGACAGAGCAGCCCCAAGTGCCTTTAGGCCTCTATCGCATGATCTTTCTGTGGGGCTGCACCTACAGATGGAATCAGCTGGGGTTTGTCCCAGTGATATCCTTCAAAGAAAAAAATCTTCAATTATTTTTAAAGCAACATCCTTCAGCTGCTCTTACAGGAAGGCGGTTTAGCCAAGTGTTTGAAGATGAAAGAGGCAATGTCTCAAGTCTTAGAAGCCCAGTTGCAATCCAGCCAGAAGAGACAGATTCTTTTTTTTCCGCGTGCCAGAGATGCAGGCACAGTGAAGAACCATAAAATCACCGTTCTCGGGGGAGGGAAGTGCACAGTCTCACTGACCTGAGTTCATCTGACCCATGCCAGATTTCTTTGCAGGCCACTGGAAAAATGCCAGTCCAGCAACAGGGACAGAAATGCAGAACAGGGAGCTGAGATGCAATGGCAATGCTAGAAGTCCAGCATAAGTTCCTGGAAAAGAACTGGCTGAAAAGCAGTCAATTGTTTTTTAAGTTTAAATGTCTTTTGCTAAAAATATAGACAGTAACCAAGTGGGAAAACAATGCAATAAAGCCCCCCTGGCCTTTAGCACAGACGATGATTCAGAGAGAGAAACTGCTACAGGGCACTCACTGAGGGTAAGATACAGGACAAACTCTTGACAACCCGCTCAGCAAGGTCTCCCAAGCCAAATCAAACATGTAGTGTCGTTCTTCGCTGTTACAGCATGTACATATCAGAAAAGGAAATCCTGAAAGGCTTGTGATTGCCAGGTCCTGATACGGCTCTTCTACCCTGTATTGCATGGCAGAGAACTACGGACACAATTAGGAAATACCTATCCTAAAAACACCAGTCCTTGGTCTCATACTTGGAAGTACAAGTACTCTCATACTTCTCATATCAGAGAAATCAAGTCCTTCAAGATCATGCTGCTCATGTATGGAGCAAGAAGAGCGTTCGGTGTCTGAAGAAGGTCTAGCAGATGAAGACCCTTGCCCAAAATGTGGAAGACAGGAGCTCAGTTCCCTCTACCACTCCCTGCTGATGTTAATGGGGAGGCAGAGGGCACCTTGACAGAAGTGGAGCTTCTCCCAGTCCCACCAAGGCAAGAGGATAAACAGATACCAGGCCGTCAGGAAGGGCAGCTGTGCCAAAACCATCAAATACTCTTGTATTTCTCATCCCATCTAGCAAGATTACAACATAGAGAAGGGTGTAAACACAGCACTGAAAAACCCCAGGGATTCTCATTCCTAACCCTCTGCTACAGCCTCCAGTCCCTCGACTGCGTGCTGGGCTGAGGTGGCCCTTGGGAAACCTTCCAGACGTGTTCAGCTGACCAAAGGGACAGGAAGACAGAGGGTTGGTCTTTTCTGTTCCACTGCTCCAGTCCCTTGCACTCCCACGTGCACTCATCCAGATTACAAAGCAGCAGCTTACAGGATTTAAAAATAGCCGACCCCGACCCATTCCCCAAGTCGGCTCACACCCCAGAGGTGACTTAAAGATGTGACCCCAGAGCATTTTTACCTTGGCTGGAGGATTCCCACCTTCTTCTGCAGCAGCCTGTCCATTCTGCAAAGGAAGAGAACCTGCCATTAGCACACAACAAGGACAAAATAACTCATTTAAAAAAGAGAAAAAGACTCTTGTCCAAAGAGTCTCTCCACACTTCCCCCAAATGAAATTAGGGCTGTTTATATATCAACCATCCCTTGTGGGGTGAACAGCACCTCTGCAGTCCTCAGGTGTGGGTCTCCAGGGCTGTGCGTACGGAAAAAGCTCTAGAGACACAGTTGTGTAGCCACATCATCCCACCCCTCCTGCATCACCCCACCCATCCCGCACCATCCCATCCCTCCCGCACCATCCCACCCTTCTCACACTCATGTTGCGGCTACCACTGGGAGCAGCAAGCAGGTAAGATCAGGTGAAGATGAGAAAGCAGCGCTAGAGTACATTTAACAGGCATTTTGCCATGACGTTGGCTTTAATACGAACATTTATCAGTTATTTATTACCCTATCACAGCCGATAGCACTGCAGGGAGCCCGTACCACCAGCCTGGCTCCGAGCCACCTCTGGCTGGCACGTCCAGCTCCTGCTGCTGGAGCTCTGTACAAAGTCACAGCAGGTGACCTGAGCCACCCAGAGTGGCACCGGGCCGGTCACACCGAGCACTGATCAGGTTCAGCATAGCACTGTGCCTGCAGAAGGCGGCAGGAGCAAAAGTGGGTGGTTTTTAATTAGACGTAGATACTCAGAGCAGGGTAGGCATGTACAAAAGGTTTTCTGCAGGCTGTGGAAAAAAACAAGGGCAGGAAGATTTTGCTTTGACATCTATTTGCACTACAGTCTCAGGCTCAAAAACCATGGAATTCTTCTCGTTCTTTAAGAGAACGAGGCAAATTTATTCATGCCTCTCCAGATGTTATGGTCCAAGAGAAGAGTCGCAGTGCAGAACCACCACACCAGCTGAGGAGAAAATCACCTGCCTCTTGCCCTGCAATATTTGCATTTCTGTGGCTCCACTCTGAGCTCCATAACTCACCTTCTTACCAACTTAAACTTAAGTCCCCAAGTATTTTCAGCCAACGACTGAAAAAAGCAATAGCACTACCATGCAAGCCAAGTTCTTCTAGGGGAACGTTGCCATGATGTTTACACGGAGCTCTTGGTGCCATTAGCATGAAGAATAGCTACGAAGTGAAGTAAGATTTTGTTTATGTATAGCCTGCACAAAGAGGGGGAAGACACTGCACTCAAGATAACCAGACTTGGAAACACACTTATGTTTACTGACTCAGCTGTCACTGATCAACAATTCATAACTCACTGCTAATCAAAACCATAGCTCATGGAGGGCTGTTTATGTCTAAAACGGCATAAGAAGCAGAATTTCCGTGTCGGACAGAGGGAATCAGTGTCTGGACAACAGATCTACAAGGTACATGTTAAGAGAAGGCTGAGTTGATGCCCGGGACAAACTCTTTAAGGAATGCAGGGTCTGTCCAACCCTTTGGCTTCAAGGATAAGCCAGGAGACACCAGGTGCTGCCTGCAGACCAGCCAGACCTTTGGAGTGCTGCATTTCGTCACCCTTGTCCTGCTGCTGACAGAAACCCGTCCTACCTGGGGATGGAAGGGACGCGGAAAGGAAGAGAACAGAGTCCATCCCAGGGAGCTTTCCTGGGTGTGTAGGTCCGCAGTCTCAGAGGGATGAGGCTCTTGATGCGACAGTCACTTTCTCAAGATGACATAAGGCAGATGTGTAAGGAGAGATTTGCAGTATTTAGAGCCAAGTGCTTTCCTTCTACCCCAGAGCAAAACCAGCCTTTATTCCCTCATATGGAATTCAAGAGCCATTTGTAAGTGTCCAAGATGGAAACGCACGCACAGCTACAGACTCATCACCTCCCCAGATAAAATACGGCCATTCACTGCGTCGTAAGTAGAGCTGAACTAGTCTGTGGCTTTCTTGGTTTGACATTTGCCTCTTTAAAATGCTTTATTTCTGCACGCCCCCTGCATACCACGCACAGCGTGTTAGCAAGTGCCTGTGTGTTCGCCTCTGTGCCAGATACCCTCTGACAGCACATTGTTCTCAGGATTGGAAAGGAGCCTCCTGAATGTCCCACTCCAAAAACAACCCGAAGATCTCCCGGTAGGCAACAACCAGGCAATACCTGCTGCAGGAGGGGGGGACGCAGCTTCCCTCGAGTGCCCAGGGCTGATGAAAGTGGTGGCAGAGCAGGGTTTGGGCTACCAAGAAGTCAGCGTGAGCCTCGGCGGGGGCCAGCAGCTTGTCCCTGCAGCTTTCCGTCCAGCCCAGCGCTGGGGTGAGCAGAAATGGGGATTACGGAGCTAATCTGATGGGCACGTGGAGCGGCAGCCTGGCCACGAGGGCCCCTCTGGGCGAGCGACAGCTAAAACCGCCCGAGAGGTAACGCAAAAGCCCTTCTGCACTCACGCTGCTCTAATGAGTTCTCGATCGTGTGCAGAAAGGTGTGCTAGAAAACAAGTGTATTTGGTTACGCAACTGCCAGCCTGGCTGAACTTGGGAGATATTTATCTTAGGACATCTTGCATTTTAAATCCCTTTAATTCCACATAATCCGCACCACAGGGAGCAATTTAGAGGCCAGGCCAGTGCTGCTGTGATCTGAAAGCAGGACGGGTCTCACCCCTGGCAGGACCATGCCCACTCCTGCTGCCATCAAGGGCTGCGCTCTATAGTTAGCACCATCAGCACAAATCATCCCGGATTATCGACATTTCTCCTTAGAAAGGCAGCCTGCTGTGATTTCTGGACGTCTAGGTTTTGACTGGTCACTTTGGAGATGCCCATATACAACACAACAAGGGTACCAGGGACCCAGAGATGCTCATTGACCCAACTGATGAACCGTGAAGCACTCCAGTAGGAAGGAGTGGGGGAAGAAACCCTTCGCCCCAGAGCTTCTACTATTTTGACACGAGAAGGCGGCATTTTATTATTATTAAGTGGAATTTATAGATCTTGCCTATTGCAGTTCAGAGAAAGGAAATGATTCTGCAAAAATAAAGATCTCCAAAAGAATTCGTGTAGCCCAGCCAGACCGAGGAGTCCACACACAAGCCATATCAGAGACGACAGTCGCTCAGCTTCCTCCCCTATCTTTTGATCATTGCTTCATGCGCTGTTCAGCTAAGATGCTTGAAAAAGATAGTTATTCACGAAAAGCTCCTGCTCAGTAAAGGATGATGCACATATACAGGGAAAAATAATTAGCTTGAAGTGGTTGGGTTTGGCGTAAGCCCACGTCAGTTGTGTTGCTGTACGTTTGTGCAACAAGCCCAGAGTTTAAAGAAAAGCACAGCCCGATGACAGTATCCATCGCTATGGTGATGAAGTCATTCAACTCCACTCTCTATCACTTGGACTCTGCCCCAGCCAGGTTTTTCTACTACATAAGCAATATTCTGAATAATATAAGCAGCAGAGACAACAGAGGGGAAAAACAAAAAAAAAGAAGGAAAAAGCATTACGAAGGTGGCTCAGCCCTCAGGACAGAGGGACTTGTCTCCTGCAGGGGGTCAGCTCAAGCTCCCACTGCCACCCAGTCCCACATGTTTCACCAACACAGCTCCAGTGGGCTGGGACAAGGGACAGCGGGGATAAGGGCACCAAATGGGGACAAATGACACCAGCCGGGACAAGGGACACCAGTCAGGACCTGTCCCCAGCAGCAGACGGCCAATGCTCCCAAAACACAGTGGAAAAACCCCAAATCTCTGCACAACAGGACTGATGCCTCCACCAGCACAGTGACAGCACCTCTGCTCCATGACTCAGAAAGCAAAGGTTGGAGGAAGCCAGTTTCTAACCTGGATGGCAGCGATCCCAGGGCGATTTACGTAACTGATGTTCCAGAAAAGTCTCCTCGGTTTCTCAGTGGTGCCACCTTGCCCAGGAGCAGTGAAAACTTTCTCCTTGGGCCCCTACCCTAGGTGATTTTAACCTCTCAAGGTGCAAAACTCGCTCCGAGCCCTAGTCTCTCTCTGGTTTTCAGAGATATGCTGCTGGAAATAAGGGAGCCCTCTAAAGCCTGGCCCAAGCGACAACAGCCAGGTTTAGAGGTGAAGAGCATCTGTGTTATTTTCCTCACTGGAGTCAAGTGCATGTACCTGCTCACCTCAAAACAAAGGGAGGTGAATTACTAACGTCCCACTTGTGATCCTGAGATGTAAAAAGACTGATCTGCAGAAATAGCACCTGCAAGCGGCTCCTGAGCCTGACCTAGAGCTCTGGCCAAGGTGAGAGGGGGGAAGGGGACAGCTCAGAAGCCAGAGGCAGGCCCTCCAGTTTCAGTTTACAATTAACACACCCGTTGCCAATGCAATGGGGAAAACAGCTCTTGCTGCTGCCACAGTCTTCACAGATGACAAATACACCGGGCCCCCCAGCCGCTTCCGCACGGAAGAGATCCCGTGATGCTGACACAGCGCCCGCCTGGCACCTGGGAGACCTGGGATTAAGTAGTAAACCAATCTCACCCACGGCATTCACCGCCCTGGGCACCGGCATTAGTTTCCTCCCATTATGAGTCTAGTTGCGTTGTCTCACTTTTCAGGCTATTTTCCTACTTGGGAATAGAAAAAAACCACAAATAAAAAGCCCTGTCTCCCAGCAATAACCTCCACCCTGGCTCTGGGCGCACCGTGTGGTTTCAGGAATCGCGATCGAGTCACCGCAGGACTTTCCTCCTCTCCCATTTTCGAGCACAAACCCATCCTCGTGACTTCACAGCAGATTCACTGAGCCCACCACACCTTCATGCCCACTGTTTGGCACCCACAGCACAGACAGACCCTCCCCACAGCTCCCCACCCACACAGGGGGTCTCTGGGAGAAGCTGTGGTGTATCTGGCCAACGAAAATGAGGCAAGCACACCTCCCATGGCAGCAGTGGTGGAACGCTGCCTCCACTCAAAACCCAGATCTCTTAAGAGGCAATTTTAAATAGGAATGAGCAAATCTGACCGATCAAGCATCACGATGTCCCCAGGCATGATAAAAGAGCGTGACAGCGCTGAATCCAGCCAAAACGATGGGAAAGCATCAAGACCTGACTAAACACCTGGGACAAAATCCCCACCATCCCTCTGGCTTCTCCAGGAGAGCTGCTAGCTCCAATTGGGATGAGAAGATGTTTAACTAAAGAGTGCCAGAGCACAGTGCCTCAGCTGGCTGCTCTGCGACGGGTGAGAACTGCTACAAGCTGTCCCTTTCTCCTGAAATGGCTGTGATGCAAGCCTGCAGATGTGGACAGATGCTATGCACTGTCCTGCACATCTGCTTTGGAAGTCTTCATTAGAAGGAAAAGAGCAAAGCAGGAGGAAAGAGCAAAATATCCAGCAAAAGTGACACAGGACCGCGATCAGAGTTTGAAACACAGGCCTGGGAGAGCGACTGGGGAGGCAGATAATGAGAAAGCCTGGAGCAGAAAGACCCAAAATCCGAGGAATTTATCCCCCGGGCCTTCAGCAGGGACCGTTTCCCGGTGTGTCTGGGAGGAGCCGGAGGCGCACGCTGCTCGCTCTCCCCGAACACCCAACGCCAAGGGCAGCAGCGCAGCCGGGAAGCCCCCGGCGCCCCAGCCCCGACCGGCTGCGACCCCCCCGAGCCACCAACGCCCGCCTCGGGGAGCCGCCCGGGCCGGGGTGACCGCAGCAGCCGGGAGGGTCCCTCCGGGAGGCCGGGCCGGGCGCTCCTTTGTTCGGAGACCCCCGGAGGTGGCGGGGAAAGCGGGAGGGAAGCGACGCGGAATCCTCCCCCCCTTCCCCAAGCCGGGCATGGCCGGTGTCTCGCTCACCTCCGTGTCCAGCTGCACCAGCTCCATGTTGGGCCAGGGCTCGGCCAGCTGGGCGAGCGGCATGCTGCCGGCGGCCCGGGGCTCGCAGCGAGCCCGGCGCTGGGCACCGGCTCCCCGGGCCGGCCGGGAGCGGCGGGGCGGGGCGGCAGGGGCGGGGCGGCGGGAGGGGGCTCGGCGGGGCCGAAACCTCCGGGAAACACCGCCCGGCCTGGGGGGGGCGGGATGGAGGGTCGAGGGGGAGGAGATGCCCCTGTTCTGGGGGTCGCGGGGGGGTCAGGGGGCTGCGCCCTTCCCTGTGCGATTTGCTCGGATTTTAGGATGAAAGCAGAGGTTCCAACTGCTGGGAAGGTGAGGGGGCAGTCACTGCGCGCTCAGGTCTAGCAAAGGAATCCTCAAGGCACCAAGAGCATCTGAACGTCAAACCTCCACTGAACAACGCCCAGCGCTGAGTGTTCCCACTTCTCCCTGCCTTGGAAAGATGTTGGGTTTTGTTTTGTTTTGTTTTTTTCCTGTACAGTTTCACACGATGCTACAGAACACCAGAAGAAGAGGTGGTGAGGCTAAACGCGGTGACACAATTCAGTTTGCTGCTCAAAGCAGGAAACTGCTCTGGGAAATCCGGATTCCAAGTTTGAGATGCTCAGTGAGTCACTGCTCATCACTGTCTGCGGTGCAACCCCCCGCCTTCCCTACAAAACCTGGAGAAAAAACACATGCACCTTTCTACGGTGCTTGGAGATCCTCAGAGAAAAGATGCCTTAAGCACAAGTGTTCATAATTCATAACTATTCTCACCTGCTAGGTTTCTCAAATAGGAAAAAGTTCCCTTCTACTCACACATTACCAAACCCCAAAGCAACGTGTTTTCGTGTTACGTTATAAAATTACTTGTTAAAAACAAATAATCTTTTTAAAAGGGTGCATCGCTAAGGGTTGACTTCATCAAGGTGTGGCTGGAAATATTTAATGAGCCCAAGTGAAAGCATATACAGCAGGGGTTTCGTGTTCTGAGGGCAGCTGTACAGCCCCGAGCCCACAACCTCCCCAGACAGGGCAGCAAACTCCAAAAAATTAGGACAGAGCCTGGTGCTCCAGTTAACTCCAGTTAATGCTCACAGCACTTGAAGCTAATCTATAAGTCACCACCAGACCCTGCTTGTGATTTAGGCTGGAGCTGTCATCTTTTCTGCATGTGGGGGAACGGAGAGTAGGAAATCCCCACAGTGACAGCACGTGTTGGAGCCCAGCCTGGGAACTGCCATCTCTGAGTCCTCTGCTCCGAGCCCCCTCTGTGCCAGGAGTGTTGGAGCCCCAGATGAAGGCATTAAATAACCCAAATCCACCAGACTGGTACTAAGTGAGGTCCTGTTACAGCCAATTAAACTCATGTCACTTACTGTTAGAGCAAGCCGAAGCAGGTCTTGTGGAGGGTTATCCATACAGCTCCAAAGCTGTCCATAATTTCCTCTGATTGCCTGGGACACGGCGTGCTGCCTTGTTACATCCATCCTCCATCTGCTGCAACCTGCTTTAAACAGCATCAACAGCACAATGATGTCAATACCAGCATCCCATTTACCTCCTTCATTTGTTTGCAAAACGCGTCTCCCTTTCCTTCTGCTCTGCGTGTGTCAGACGGGTCTGGGGTAGGAAGGCAGAAGGGGTGGGGGTAGGACAGTGCTCTCTGCCTCCTTTCTGGAAGGAGAACAAAATGAGACACTACTCGGTGACCTGCCATGCTTTAACAGCAGCCCCCATGAATCCAACCTTTGGTCATCACATCCCGGAGCATTCGGAGCTTCCCACACCGGTGACAAGGCCACAGGGGGTATTTAAGCCACAATCCCAGGCACAAATGCCATTTCCCATCAGATCACCCACCGAATGGCTCCCAGATTCCACGGACGTCAGGCAGGATCAGGAGCTGAGGGCTGATCTCAGGTTGGTCATTATCCCCTGGGAAATGTCTTACTCCAAGGTCATGACTGTTATTATAAACAGTAAGAAAAAATATGTTAAAAATAATTCCTTCTGAAGTGTTAAAAAGCGGCAGTTATAGGGTGGTACAGTAACCAGTAGAAAAGCAAGACTTCATTACCAAGATCACAGTGAAAGGTGAACGGGCAATATCCAGAGGAACCGTTTGGAAGGCAGAGCAAGGCCTCTTGCAATTCAGGGAGGGAAGGGAGACGGGAACCGCTGCTGCTTCCATCCCCTGGCAGGTCTGTGGAGATGCAGAAAGTCCTTCATATTTCACAGCTGAAAGACAGGCAGGCTGACCGTGAACTTGACAAAAGACACAAATTATGAAGCTTTATGGAGCAATGACTTCTTGAGGCTGGAAGAAAAAGACAGCTCTAAACCCACAAGTACCACTGCACCTAAATAAACCCAACAAATTATCCTGCCCACTTCTTTTAATAAACCAGCAAATTAAAGATATTTGGGAGACAACAAACAACTTGTGCATGATTATTCCCTGCATTTTTGCACCTACTTTTGTTAAAGGCTAGGATTTTTGCTGAGGTAGCTCTACACTATCCTCAAAATTATACTAACATCCCTCAGAAAGCCTAAGAAATTCCACAAGTCAGCAGCAGTGCTGGTGAGCAAGCTAAAGTCTCTCAATCCCCAGCTCCACGACTCAAAGAAAAGCCATTTATCTGCTGATAGAAGCTGTTCTCAGACTGACCTTCCCCCAATTCCTGCACCAGATAATGCTGAATTGTAGTTGATTAACAGAGTGAAACCTGCCACACGAGATGGCTGGTAAGTCCAGGGCAGGACGTGTGGGTAAGAGAAAGGCGGTGGTGGTTTATTTCCCAGTCAAAGAACAGCTATGAAAAGCAGCCCCTATCCTGAAAGCAGGGTACAAAAAGTGTTCACTGAACACCAGAACTCGCTGTTTGGGTGAGTGTCATGGCTAAATACAGTGATTAAAACACATATTCAGAGGCAGTTGCAGGCTGGGGAGAGCTGCTGCTATGGTGAGCGGACTCCAGATCAGCCGGCTGGCCCTTCTGTCAGTATTGCATTTGCTGGAACCTCAAAATGCTGCAGTTTGAGTTTGGTTTTAAAAACATCGAAACCTTCTCAAAGACAATTGTAGATATTTTTGCCTCTGCAGTTGACTGGCTTTTGGTGTGTAACATTTCCCTTTTCAGGGAGGTTGACAACATTCCTTAAGACAGTTATCCCCAAAGAAGCACTTCTAAAGTGGACGTATCAAAACTGGTCTTTACCCACATTACCCAATCCAATTTTTTCCTTGTTATTCCAAGAGCTGCTCAAGCAATTCTCCACCAAACCACACAGCAACCCAGCGCTCCCACGGCTCACCATATCCATTCTTCTTTCCCAAAGCCAGGGAGCATCTCTCACGAACTGGCTGCTTCATGCTACGCTGCTTTTACTCATATAAGGAAATGCAAAAAGCTCGCAGGCACGAGAACTCGCAAGGCTGAGTCCCAAACGTCTGCTACAATTTACAGACTCGTGTAATCTGCTTTGTGTTTACGCTAAGAGAGTCGTTTAATTAGAGCTCACAGCAACCCTCTCTGTATTTTTAAGATTGACTAATCAGTTCCGTAGTTCATTGTTATCCCTGCTGTACTAATAGGGAAACTGAGTCATGTTTTCAACAGGTTGTCAGGGTCGAACTTGAACTCCACGTCCTGTCTCCTAATCCCCAGCTCTCAATTCACAACCTCATTTCCTTGCCTCTTCTGCTTTGTTTTTCCACTCTGAAGGAAGAGATGATAGATCACCTTGTTTTGAGCTCAGGGACACATTTTTCTTTAGCGTGGTACAAACATCACACTGAAGATATAAAACAGGGACCCTGGAAATGAGAAACTTTGGCTGTGTTTAACAGCAGAATTGCATTTTGCTTTTCTGACAGATTTCTTTCCGTTCCTGAGCACCGTGTGCGATTGCAGCTGCCTCAAATGCCAGCGTTTTCCCAAGGCAGGCCCAGGCGGCGGTCGGAATGCAGCAAGCACACCGCAGCAGGATGCAGAGCTCCCCGCGGAGCACGGCCCCGTTCCCCTGCGAGGGCTTTGTGCAGACCGAAGGCTTCTGGACAGAACAAACACCTTCAACCTCAGCCTTCCTGCAAAGGTGAGCACCGCGCTACCTTGCTCAGCCCACTTGCATTTCTGAAGGTGTCTAGCAGAGCTGAAACTGTTTCCTTTTGCATGATATATTGCATTTTGCCTGCTGGTTCTGCAAACTACCAGCTTGCCAAGCCTACCCTGCTTCTACGTGGTATTACCATAGACCATGCTGTTCCTCCACGGAGCAGATCTTCTGAAACGTCTCCCAGGGAACCCCTGGCTGAAGCACACGCGGCTGAAGCCAAGGAAGAGTTTTGCTAGCTGAACTAATTAGGCTGTTGGCTTAATTTGTGAATTTTGCACCTATCTCTCAGGAACATTGAACCGTGGCCAAGAGGTGCCTCGAGGAGAGGGACCCGTCGGGGCAGGATGTGTCCGGGGAAGGCAGGGGAGGTGATGGGGAATGAGCTGTGAGGCAGCGAGACCATATCTGCTGGTTGTCATGGTTACGATCGCTGCCGGTCTCCTGTATCAGTTACCTTCCCTTTCCTGGATGCAAATCAGTGAGTGGTGGTCTGCTCCTGCTCCTATGCAGGACACAACAAACAAAAGCCAAGCCAAACAAAAGGAGAAAATCATCTGTTTGAAAACGAGACATCTCTTCTTACCATCATCCAAGGAGAGAGCGGGAAGTGACTTGCTTTTTCGGTATTTGAACTATGCGAGTCTGATAATGCTCTGCCCAATTGCATTTGGTTCTGGCCTAACCTTTGGCTGTTTCCTCGACCTCGGAGGAGCTGTTTTCACAGCCCGTCCAGCCTTTGCTCTCACTCAGCCTTTTGGATTCATGACAAGCTGCCACGGTCTCGGGCACTGCACACACTTGCTGCTGCCTTAGCACACACACCCGGGCAGAACTCTGCAGGCTCCACTGACTTCAGCTCCCTGTTTCAAAGAAAAAAAATAAAAAGAGCTCAAATGTGGCTCGAACTACACCTAAAAAAGGCTTTTACAAAACTCCATATAAAATACAAGCAATTGCTTAATTTTTTAAAATTATTTTTAGTTTTTAAAGCAGCTTCACAGCCCAGGTGGTAAGTTATTTAGAGCAAGTTATCCGGCAAATTTTGGTTTTAATTAGCATACAGATAGGTTTGTGCTTAATTTCAGTGTAGTGCTGTGCAAGGGAGTGATAACACGAAAGTGAAAACTATTAGAAACTGTAAACAGAAGTGAAACTGCCAGGCCTGTTTCCACTGTCCCCTAGCCAAGGAGAAAGCTGAGTAAACAACAGGGTGAAGTACAGTGGGTTTTTATGTTTCTTTTAGGTTTAAGAACTTGTAAACAAGTGATGGGGCTTTTAAGTGGATACAAACAGATGCCCTGAGTTTTGTGCTACTTACAGGGCACACAGGTCCCAGTTTCTCTGGACAAGGTAGGGGAAAACAAACCCACATTTCAACAGAAACCCAGCTCTGGCAAGAGGAAAATGTCATTCCAGTGATCGCAGTCTCAAGCCTACCATCATGCAACTGAACAAGTCTCGTCCTGCTTAATAGAGGGCACACACAAATACCTGTTCCTAATTACCCCGTTCCATAGTTTGGGATGCCACCATTCAAAAAAAAAACCACCCCACATAAAAAGAAACCATTTCAAAACTGGAAGTCTAAGGACCTCAGTATAAACTCTTTTCCTTAGAGGAAAAAACAAAATTTATTTCTGAGGTGTTCAAGATTGATATATTCATGACTTGCAGTATTTTACTTCTCAGTGCTCTTACAAAACAGAGACTGTTGCACACACCCAGCCTTGAAAAGCTACATCCCAAAAATAAACACAGAAATAAACTTCCAAAATCTAAGAAGTTATCCTGACTGGGAATATTTTGGCCTAATGACCAATTGTATTACATAAGAAGATGTAATACAAGCAAGATTTTCTAGAGAGGCGTGGGAAAGAGGTGCCTTCATCGTTCAGGGAAAAAGAAGCAAGTCTCCAACTTTTCTTCTAATAACACTTGCTTTTTGTATTTTGGACACAGCACAGCAGCTCAGATGTGACTCAGCCACTTGCGTGGTCAGGCAGGAGATCCATCTACACGGTGCTCAATGGTTTCCTTGTTGGGGAGCGAACAAAAGGCACAAGAGGTTCAGCGATGTCAGAAATTCAATTACCTGGCAAAAGAAAAATCTATCTGTCCCTCATCAGCATTGCAAAACTCCCACATTCTGGAGTTAGCAAAGCTCTTGGATATTTTGCAGCGTTGCACGTCTCTCAGCACACAGTAAAATGGTGCAAAAATACAAGGTTGGTACTTTGCTGCTTGGTTATTTCAAAATATTCCCTCTTTGCCTCCCCAGGGACAGGATCAATACCCGACAGCAAAAAGAATTTGCTAACACTGGGGGAACTTTTTGTTTCTGCTTTGTAAATTGATCTTTTCCTCCTCTCACCTTCATGATGAGTAAAGGAAGGGAGCTTTGAGGCTGCTCTTCAGACATTCCTCTTTCCAAATGAGGCACTTGTGGTTTATTTTAGAAATGTAAGGACTGTCCAGCTGGGCATTTTCTGGCTCTCTCTGAGGAGAGGCTTGGTGCATTTCTTGGTGAGTTTACCTAGAGTACTTAGAGTACCTACAGTACTGCTGATCTGTAACTAGAAAAATCCTCTTTCAGAATTATTCTCTAGTGACTATACAGGCCAAGTTCAGCCCAAAGGATTTCCTGTTAGCAAGCTACAAATCTACCCATCTGATTCTTGTGTGCTGCTCAGAAAATCTGAGTTATTTGCCTCCCAGTGTAAGATGGGGACTGTATCTGAGATGCAAAAAATCTGCAGAACCTGAGGGCGAGTGGCGATGCTGGAAGACTCCCTCTTGCGAGGAAAGCCCAGTATTGCACACAAACTTACATAAGGCAACTGTGCATGAGAACTGCTGCTGGGTTCACTGCACCGAAGCGCAAAGAAGCCACAGTTCTGTCATCATCTACATCTGGTTGCGTAATGAGCTACCTGCTCAGACATCGCTTCTTCATACTGGGCAGGAACCCAACACCTGTGATTTCAAAAAATAAATCCTTGCACCTCTCACCGCTCTGGTGCACAAAGGCAGCAAATGCACCGACCCTGCGCAGAGCACACGGCATGTGAGAAGGACCTTGGGATGACATTGGGGCGTTTTATCTTAAACAATCTGTTTACTGGTGTGCGAGGCAGGCACTGTATAGAAATGACCTGGCTGGGGCCAGTACACTGCTGTCCAGCCGGGTGGCTGTGGGGCTGCCAGGCCGATCACAGAATCATGGAACAGTTTGGGTTGAAGGAGCTTCCCAGCTCCCCCAGTGCCCCCCTGCCACGAGCAGGGACATCTGCACCAGCTCAGGTTGCTCAGAGCCCCGTCCAGCCTGGCCTGGGATGTCTCCAGGGATGGTTCAGCCACCACCTCTCTGGCCAACCTGGGCCAGGCTCTCACCACCCTCAGGGCCAACAATTTCTTCCTCATGTCCAGCCTGAATCTCCTCTCCTTTAGTTTAAATATCATAGAATAATCACTGTGGGTTTGTTATTTAGGAACTAGGAGGGCATGGTGACAAGGCCTATTTAATGCAGACAAGTGAATCAAATCTACGTCATATTTTTCAGTACTGTGTACACTCAGACGTCCCTGAAACATTTGGTTTCAGTGTCTGCTACATTTTCATGCTACAGCATTTATACTTGCCAGTGACTGCAAATCTCTGCCTTTTCCTTATAATTCTGGGTGGTATTTTCTCCACTTCATCCAATAAATGCATAAATCCCCACCCCCAGCAGGTACTGAGAACTAAAGGGATGAATTTGACTTACTGGGAGCTCATCTTTCTGTTTTGCATCCACTTCAAGGAAGTATCATGAGGGTGTCAAGTGCCCCACATGCAATCTCGGCAACTCTGGGAAGCAGTCACTTCCTTTCCAGCTTTACACACAGCTCCTTGGTAAAGGCAAACACGGAAAGCATGTGTTAGAAGGAAATAACCTAATGACTGAGGTATTTCATCATGTAAAAGGTGAAGGAAAAGCAGCTCTCTTACAATTGGTGGTATTGCTTCAGCCCAATACACGCTATAAATTATCATTCTGTGATACTTAACAAATGCAATGCTGGTCAAAGCTGCTGGCTGGTGAACTGAGCAGAGTTTTACAGCATCAGAAAAATCACACTAGTTAGACTTATGAGTATTGTGAACTAGCACAAACATTACAGTTCCATTTCCTAGATTTAGCTTGTAGAGAAAAAGCACACGCACTCAAAATACTGGCATACAAAAGCAAAAGGAGACAGGACTGAAAGTGCAGGAAGCTTTTTAATAATGTATCATTTCTTTGAACAATACAATTTATTCTGTTATCTCAGGTTGAAGATTCAGCAAATCTGATGTTATAATTTGTACCAACAAGCCTAAAAGTGACCAGGCTTATATGATACCTATTTAAACATGGATTTAAGATACAGTATCCCTTCCCCAGTTGAGAACAGATGAGACGGATAGCGGCAGCTCTAGTTTAGGCTTAAATTTTCAGGACATGTGCCACAGCAGCTGCGATAACTGCCTGAGGAAGAAAAGGAATGGTCTGGTGATTCTTAAAATAGAATGTGGGAAGCCTAAGTTCCAAGGCTTGCTATAGCACAGATAGGTTCCTGTGAGATGCCAGCTACGCCTGTAAATTGATAATGAATTGGGCACTCTGGATTTCAAGCAAAAACATGACAAAAAATGGAAAGCACTTGTATACTGTGATTATATGGATACAATAGAGAGGCTCAGAGGGGACTCACACTGCTCAGGCCATTGTAGTTTGTCTAATGCTGATCCTCCAAAGGTGGCAGAAGAGCACGGAGGTTGCTGGAGGAGCGATTCTCCTGCTTTCTAAAAGCAAATAACATACATGAGATTGTGATAAACCAGGCTCCAATCTCCCAAGTTCGTTACCAGGCAGCTTGTGCTGCCTTTGGGCCTCGCCTGCCATTTGTTGGCTTCCAAGCACCGATTCTGTGTTTTCTGGTACCACCGTGTGGTGAAGGGAAGGAACAGGCTGTTAATCAAGGCGGTGGATAATGAGATGAACACCACACAAAGCCCGGAGTCCGCTGGGCTGTGGCAAGGAGGTACCATGAAGTTTTCCAATCCGGCCTCCTCCTGGCAACGTGCCTCAGATCAAGCTTACTTTTGAAACCATGGGTATTTTTGTTTTCCACAAGAAATTAATTCAGTATCAATGGAATTTTCCTTCCTTCATTTCTGCAGGGCTTGCCAACGCGGAAGCTAATTTGATTTATGGTATGGTAGGGAAACCCAGGCATCCCAAACTAGGCTGCAGTCCAACCAAACCTGTTCACCAAATACCCACAACATAGTAACAACCTCTGGTTTTATCTCTAGTAAGAAGGAAATTACAAGAAAAACTAATTTAATTGCCAAAGTTTACAATCAGTCCCTCCTAACATACGTACATTCAGTTCTTCTACTGAGATAACACTTATTTCCATCAACAATAAACACAGAGATATCATTTTATTAGACTGAAAGCACACAAAAATCTCATGTCTGGGCAATGCTAAAATAGTAGTCTAGTGTGACTGGATTAATAGTAATCTAATAGTAACTTCTCTCTAGCAACCAACAAGCTTGAGAGCAGGGGAGAGCTGTTGCCCAGAGGGAAATTCGTTAAAAATCCAAAAGTGAAGTCAGTGGGTTAATTCAGTAAGAGAAAATGAACTCCACGATCAAATCTGCTCAGAAGGGGAAACCTGGCAAGTTTGGGGTTAAGTATCCAGTAGCAAAATGTAAAGTCTGCCAGTACCTGCAGGTGCTTTGAAAGGTGGAGTGACGGGACATGACACAGGTCCCCTGCAGACACTGCGGGTCCATTCCTTCTGCCACCTTAGTACTTTCTCCAGACCAGTTTTTATGTGCCTAAGGCGATGAAATGTTCTTGTTTGGAGGATTCAATGCGTTTTAATAGATCTCACATTTAGGAAGTTTTCCCTGATGTTTTCTGTTGCTGTTTCTTCTGCCACGCCACAGATTTTCTGGCACCTTAAAAATTTCCTTTGCAAGAAGATGGTTAAAAAACAGACAGACTGTCAAAATAGTTGTACTTTTTTTTTTTTTTTTTTTTAAAAAAAGCTCAGCCTTTCACATCAGAAGTCTTCGTAACGCCAATGTATTAAAGCTCTTTATTAGTCAGTATCTCCTCATTAGCCCCAATCTAACTTTTCTCAGTCAGCTCCCCCTGTGCCATCTCCTTCCCATCCGTGCCAATGAGGACGGGCTCATATTGTAAATTGTGAGTTTAACTATAGCTCCATTTCATCTCTACAACTGCAGGATACGGACCCATTCCTCAGAAATTATAGCCAGCAATATTAGTCCCTGGGTATGGTATTACCATATCTGGAACGATTTAGGGACAATGAAACCCCTGTGACATCAAGGGAGGCGATTCTTCCAACACTAATGATCCTGCAACTCAATATTCGCTGTGTGAAATTGAGTCCGTTTTCCTTCCTCAATCCTCTTCATACCCACTGTTGGCAGGGCTCAGCTGATGGGAGGAGGATATTGTCACTTTTTCCAAATATAATTGAGCTCTGTGAATGCAAGATGAAGACTGCTGCAGGAGAAAATCATCCTGCAACTCAAAACTGTTAATCCAAGGGCACCATGTTAGGAGGAGCAGGGACAGGAGCTTGTCGTTCCCAGGGAGTCCTCGTTCTGCTTTTTTTAGCCCAACAATCAACATTCACTTGAAAATAAAACCAGGGTGGGAGTAAAGGTGGTTCTGTAGGATTACGGTAAGCGACCCACTGGCCTGTAACCAGCTCACCTTAACTTCTACTCACATTTAATTGTCACTTAGTATTAATACACTGATTCGGGGAGTCCAGAGACTCTGCTCTATCATTTCTCAGTAATCTAAACTTTCTTAAGACCCCAGCAAAAAAATCTGCATTATTAGGAAAGCAAGAATCCTCCGCAGGCTCTGCTGGAAGCCTGCCAAAGCTTTCAGCGCCATTCAAACTCCACCATTCTTTGCAGTCTTACCTATGAAGAGGCAAATAAATGATAACAGCAGTTTGGGTCTATTTCCCAGACAATTTGTGCTGAAATTAATCAACTGAAAAACAACTTAGTGGCATAGCCACTAATTTTACACGGATTTAAACCATACTGGTAGACAACTACTTCGTCAAGGCCTGGGAAGAACACTGAACCTGCTCATTTGTCTTTCTACGGTCAGTGGTGACTTTCTGGATCCTGGATGCAGCTGCTCCCCTTTATGTACAAGCAACTGCAGCTCTGAGCAAGATTCTCCCTGCACACTGAATCTGGCTTCTTGTACATCTCTTGTGCAAGATTTTCTGTAAAAGGATGGATAAAAGGAAGGCAGGAACGGTATCAGACAGCAGAACAAGAAAAATTATCATGTAAATTGACAGAGAATGCTCAGTACCAGGGTAATTAGCAAAAAGACAAAAAGCTTTTATGTCTTATTTGAAGTACAGGACACGTCAACGTACCCAGCGCTGCATAACAGCCCAGCCCAGTCCAGCCCTCACAGGAACCACCAAAATCAAGTGATGAAGCTGTTGGAACACTACCCAGCTGTCTCACCCCTCCAAAACTGTCATTGCTGGTCCTTAAGATATCAATATTTGAGAAGTACTGAAGAACAGCACGCAAAAAACCCCATACAAATTTATACACAGGACACTTGAGCAAAGCCCAGGAACACAACCGGGCTCTGACAGTAGTTTGTTCCTACACCTGATACTTTATTTTTGCCTAAAGTTAGTGCAACCCACAGCCTTTCTTAATAATCAGCTGCAAGTAGGAACTGTTGTCATCTGTTCCCAGTTTTAACGCTCAAATCCTCAGCCTGATTTAAAATGGGATGCTTTCTGTCTTTTGAATTGGAAAATAATTGCACATTACTGCACAGCCCTGGTACCCTTCCACGGGAGATCATCGGGTCGCTTTTCACGTTAGCTTTGTTTCCATCAGGCTCTGGTGGTCTCCAGTTTTTGTGAGCTCCAATAGGACAAAACACATGCTAATGCAAAGACCACCTGCCAGGCCAGCTTTCTAAATGCACCCGACAGCATAAATCACATCCCAGACGATACACAGAGACAGTTTTCCATGTAAAATGATTACCATTTAACAGAAAAACTTATTTTTAGCTTAAGGCATTCTGGCAGCTGGAGATGCAGATTTGTGGCTGTTCTAACCACTAAACACACACGGATTGCAGCAGAGGGTTGCCTGCTCTTTTAGCTTTTAATTTACAGAACTAATTAGTTGGATTTACTGTCTTTAGCATCCCTTCCCTCTATTTGCTTAAGGAGAAATAGACGAGTCCTGCATGTCAAGTCAAGCCCAACAGGCCAATAACTCCAGCACATGGACACGTCCAGTGGGAAACACATCGGATGGAGCAAGAGCTTCAAATCTTGCAGCAGCAAATACGTGTGGCACATCACGCAGAGAAAAGACGGGGTTAAAACTTCTCTACAGCAACTTTTCCATGTGCAGAGGGGATGTTCTGATCAGCAAATAGATTCCAGACCAGGATAAAGGAAAATACAGGAATTTTGTAGCAAAAAATTAAATCAGTACTTTCCAAAGCATATTATGATACGAGCATGAAGTAACGTGTGGCAAAGACATTGAGGCAGTCAATGCAGAATATCTGAGATAAAACATTTGGAAGTTCACTGGTGAGCAGGAGATAGCACAGCTCAGGACCTACAGGGAAACTTCTGTGGCAGTTACTCCATAAAATAATAATTTTCCTGCTCACCTGGAGAAAATGTCCTGTACAGTAACACACAGCAACATTCCACTTAGACTTCTAGGTATTGAAAAGATTAATAATTAAGCAGCAGGTTCTTTGACAAAAAGAAACCCTGCAATTACACTTGATTAGCAGTACTTTATGGAACAATCAGGGGATGAAGGGACCTTTCAATCAGAGGTGTTCGCAGGGAACACCAGCGCGTTCCAGGAGCCACCCGACTCCTTTGGAACCGTTAGTTTTTTGCAGCAGCTTTGCCCCAACATCTCAATCCCATACACCATGTCCCAGGGCTCCCCCCAAGCTGCATCTCTTGGAGAACGTCCTGGACAGGCAACAACCTCCTCTCTGTTCCCACCTTGCAGCAGCTGCACCAAGTTAAAATTGTCACTGTTCTTGCTGGCCATTTCTAAGCTGCTTCTGGGTGAGGTGTATACATTATTTTCTGATGTTTGCTAGGTCAAATTTAAGACATATCAGCCATGACAATGCAAGATAGGTCCAGCTGTTCTACAATGTACTTCTTGCTTTCTAGACAGAGAAAACTTATTGATGTCAAACTCTGCCCTACTCATTTTCATTGGATTCTCTCTGAAAACAGCACAGGTTGAAACAGGTCACAGAACTTAATTGAGAACAGACACTCAAGTCCCAGGAAAGGCCAAGCGGAGACATAAAAAAAATATTCAGTCTGAGAAAAGTTACCGAAGGAGATATTCACACATGGGGTTTTTGGTTTGGCTCTGCTCTCTAGTGTTAAGTAGTGACTAGAAAAACGGTGCAGTTTTACTCAATAAATCTTGTGTCCTGCTTAGTCACCACCACAGCAAAGTCTGTATTTCATTAGCAGAAGCAACAACATTCAAGCTAAAGCACAGAAACCTAACACATAATCAGTTTTTTGGAGCTAGTTCTGGTTTCACCACCAAGAAAAGCTTACCAAAATTTCTTTTTCTCCACAGGAACTGCAAGATTACCATATTCTTCCCCTTTTTGTATAGGGCTACTTTTTAAACAGTAACGAAGATAATTTACTGTAGTACATTCACTTCCATGCTCCACTTTGGGCCTCCTAATAATTCAAGTTTCAAAACGTCCTGCAGCAATCTAACTTTTAGGTCAGGAAATGCCACTTTTCAGCTGTGGATTGTCTGAATTCTCTGAATTAAGGTGCTTAAAACCAAGTCTTGGCCATTAGGAAAACGCCACCTAAATACAAATGCATACCTGTGCGCAGCAAGAAAGTTCTGCCATCAGCCACAGCAGAGGTGAAATACAGGCAAGAGAAATTAGAAAGCCGTTAAGAACAGTCCAAGCCAAACCGTATCCAGCTTTATTAAAGGTACTTTTCATAAACAATCATGGTAATTTAGGCAGGACATGGGCTACAATCTGCAACATTTTACAACAACTGTCAAACTCCCCTCCCTTCATGGACTACCAAAACGTAAAAGTTGCTATAAAACCAAAGAATCTTCATTTCATACTTGTAAAGGGAAAAGTTTAGAGTGAGGGTGGACATTTTCACATTTAGCATGTTGTTTAACAACTCTTCACAAACCTACCCTAACTTTTAGAGGAAAAAAAAATTAAAATGCAGGTTTTCTTAATCTGAAGATCCACAATATAAAAGAAGTACAGCTCCTTTTAGAGCCATTATATCCTGAATTGGACACCAGAAGTCTGGATCACCCGACAACGCACTTAAGAGTGTTAAGTCCCAAAATGCCATTTGTGCTGTATTTTGGAGTGACAGGCTCTAGGCAAACAGCAAAGAGTGGAAGGAAATACAGACACCGTTACAAACTGCAGGTTTGAAGCTGGGAATAGGCACCTTAGGAGCTTGGACGTTCACTCGTATGCACTTCACAGGACTGAACAGACGTGCAGCGCAAGGGAATCCCTTCCTCCTCTACCCAGGAAGAGCCCTTCTTCCAAAAACTGGGGGACCAGGAAATACTTCTCTTATTAAAATTTAGGTTCCGAGAAATAGACTAAGTGACATTTGTCCCCACTGCCCCCCCTCCCCCTCCCCAAAAACCACAACAACGAAGCGGTCTGTGTGCTAACAACATAGCTTAAAAAAAAGTAAACCAAAATTCTGCATTGTTATAAAACTTGATAAAAAATAGTATTTCAAACTGTACAGTCACCAGAAGTACACAGTTATCAAAAATTCACACGTTTTTACTTGGCTTCGCCAGCACCTTCAGCTTTCTGTGCCTAAAAGAAAAAGGGGAACCAGTCAATACATAGCACAGACTTGCACCAAACAACTGATAACTCATTTCTCTAATTAGCAATGCTCTGAACAGAAGAAACCTTATCTGTGCTGCAGCACCCTAATTTTTAACAAATCTAACATTTGAAGTACCATAAAAGGCAATCTGAAGTTGCTTTGTTGTGTGCAAACTTTCTGTATTTTCAGAACAAGGCGAAACAAGAACTTTCATGCAGCAACTTCAACCAGCAAAGAGACACTTTAACTCTTCAACTACCTGTTGATGTGTTGGTGTCATGAGCAACACGTCTAAATAATCAAACAATAATTCCTCTTTATTAGCACAAGTCTAAACCTGTCTGTGCTTGATATGGAAAGAAATAACTTGCTGGCGTAACAGGAGCTGCCGGAGCCGCTGCTGTACCTGGTCTGTTTTGGCATCTCCGTTCTCTGCAGGGTTGTTTCCCTCCTTGCCAGCATCAGCTTTCCCCTTCTTGCCCTTGGGCACCTTCTCGCTCTTCTGTCAATGCAAAACGACGGTCACCGTTACAATTACCAACAGCCGCTCATTAAGCCACAAGAATCCAAAAACTAGAATGGTAAAAACCGGCATTGGACGTTGGCCCAAAAAGAACGCAACGCACAAACATTTGCATCGTCTAGAGACTTACAACAACTGTGAGGAGTCTTCCCTTTGGGGTTGGTTTTTTTTTTTGCGAGTTTTGTAGAGTTCAAAAGTATTCAGGGCAGCTTTATAGAAGTGATGATGCAGCTCAATTTCAAAGTTTTACTGTAATAGTTCTTACATTTCCATCTCAACAACAGGGCTGACACAACACCTTACCTTTGGAGCTGCCTTTTTAGGTTTAGGCTCTGGCTTTGGAGGAGCGGGCTTCTGTGAGGGAGAAAAAACCCTCCTGTTACTCAGATTATTTTAGGAGAAACATACAACTTTTTAAACACACACAACGCAAATATTTTCAAGTTCAGGAAAGCAAATCAAACCACTTGAAACTGAAGCACTTCAACCGGATTTGTCAATTATTCTACCACTCCCATAGCACCACACAATGGGGCAGCGCATTAAGCCAGTAACTTTCTGCTGAACGACGCGTCTCTGCAGAACACCCGCAGCCCTCACAGTACGTAATACTGAAGCCTAAAACTACCGAGTTTTGGGACATCTCTGCTCAACAAGAGAATACTCACAGCAGATAACCTCGCCGATCTCCGCTGGGGCTGTTTAAAGAGAAAAATGATTGAATTTAATGCAACATGAACTCTCAAAACCTCATAATCTCTTATTTCAAACCTGTAAATTCCCAGAACTATTTTTTAAGTTTCTACTTCCCTTTTTGTCTGTTCTCAAAAGACATAAGACTCAAGTTAGTTAAATAGATTTTTCATGGTTAAGGTTAAAAGACAGTTAACAGTTTGAAAAGTCTGATTCAATTACAACCAATCGTCCCCTTGCTCCCAAGTTCTTTACTGGGATGAAGTTAAATCTCACTGTCCAACATAAACACTTTATAAACCAACTTTCTGAAAACGCTGAACTTCTTACCTCATCCTTAACTTTGGCCTTGTCGCCCTTGGTATCTCCTTCAGCCTAGGACGGGAGACACAAGTTGTACCGGCACCAGCCGTTATGTTTAACCCCCCCGTGTACAAAGGAAGCGTTTCCCAGCCGCTCCCGGGGGCTGACCGGCCGTCCCCGCGCCTCGGGCCGCCCCCACCTGCGCCTGGGCGGTCCGGAGGCCGCCGAGATTCGGGGAGGGGCCGGACGCACCGGCGGGCCCAGCGGCTCCGCCAGCCGGGATCCCCGGGCCGGAAGCCCCCACAGCGACCCAGCCCAGAGCGGGGCGGGTCAGCCCGTCCCGGGGCGGGGGGAGCGGGGGAGCCGCGCTGCCCCCTCAGGGCGGCCCCGCTCCCGCCCACGGCTGCCCCCGTGGGGCGGCGGTTTTGGCGGCAAAGCCGCCCGGGCGCCAGCAGCGCGGCCGCTTCCCGCCCTTTCCCGCCCCACCGGCGCTCCCTCCCCTCCCCTCCCCCGCCTCATCCCGTCCTCCCGCCAAAACCAACCGGATCGGACCGGCGCGCGCCCCTCCCCCAACCGCGGCCGTTGGCCCCCGCGCGCGCGGCCGGTAACGGTCCCCGCGCCGCCCCGCCCCCACCCCCGGTGAGGCCTCGCGCGGCTCCTCGCAGCCGTTACCGCCCCGAATGGGGGGGGGGGATAAGCCGTAGTCCCGCCCCCCCTCCCACAGGCGGTAACGCGGGGGGGGGCGGCGGGACCGTAGGCCCCTACGGCGTGAGGGGCGCGATGAGGCGGCCCGCTCCCCCGGCGCCACGTACCTTTCTCTTCGGCATGGCTCCGTGCGGGCGCGCTGTGTGTGTGTGTGTGTCAGGGAGAGCGGCGCTCGGCGGGGCGGCGTGAGGGGGCGGAGGGAGAAGGCGGAGGCGGGGGGGGGGGGGCGCGGGGGCCGGGCGGCGGCGAGAAGCGGGGAGAGGGAAGGAAGGAGGGAGCGGAGCGCGGCGCGGGCGGCGGGGCGGGCTCCGCTGGCTGCCGACCCCACTAATTTCAATCGGGTGTTTATAAAGTTTTATATAGAGCCGGACGCGGCCCAACCGGTTCCAGCCGGATCCCCACCGCCCCGCCTGCCCATTGGCCCGCCGGGGTCACGTGGGGTGGGGCCAGGCGGGGAGGGGAGGGGGGAGACGCTGAGGAGGCGGCGCGCGCGCCATTGGGCCTCGCGCCCCCCCCCCCCGCGCGCCTGCCCGCAGAGCCCCGCGGGCGGGAAAACCCGGGGGGGGGGGGGGGGGGCAGGCAAAAGAAAGGGGGAAAAATGAAAAAAATCAGCAACGCGGAAGGCCCCGCCTGCGTGATGGGGAGCGCGGCCGCGGCCCCTGTACGCGGGGAAAGGCGGGAGCATCCCCCGTCCGCCTCCGCGGGAGCTGCGCGGGGAGCGGAGCTGTTCGTTCAGCACCAGCCGGGGCACCGGGGCCCCCAAACCGCGCCCCCCCGGCTGCAGAGCCGCTCCTGGGGCACCGCGCGGCCGGGAAACCGGCGTTTCCCTGAAAAAAAAAATGGGCGATTGGGAGTTAGGCTGGTGCAAAAGTAATCACGGGGTTGGACTGTGAATTTTAAATCATTATAACTAGGCTCAAACACGTATTTATTAATCAAAATAGGAACGCATCTCTATTAAACAAAATAGGAACACATCTTTATTAATCACAGCACAAACACATCCTCACTAGTCAAAATAGGAACCGTTACAATCAACACATTTTTGCCAACGAGAAATAAGTTGGTTTATTCCTGTAGCGTAAAAATCCGCGCTTCGGGATTCCACAAACTCCCGGAAAGCATTTTCTGCATCCTGCTGGTTGTGGAAGCATTTTCCCTGCAAAAAGTTGTTGAGGTGCTTGAAGAAGTGGTAGTCGGTTGGCAAGAGGTCAGGCGAATGTGGCGGATGCGGCAAAACTTCGTAGCCCAATTCGTGCAACTGTCGAAGCGCCGGTTGCGTGACGTGCGGTCGGGTGTTGTCGTGGAGGAGAATCGGGCCCTTCCTGCTGTCCAACGCCGGCTGCAGGCATTGCAGTTTTTGGTGCATCTCGTCGATTTGCTGAGCATACTGCTCTGATGTGACAGTTTCTCCGGGATTCAGAAAACTGTGGTGGATCAGACTGGCAGCAGAGAACCAAACAGTCACCATGACCTTGTTTGCGTGGGAGTTTAGCTCTGGGAAGTGTTTTGGAGGTTCTTCTCGGTCCAGCCACTGAGCTGGTTGTCGCCGGTTGTCATATAAAATCCACTTTTCATTGCATGTCACAATCCGATCGAGAAACGGTTCCTTGTTGTTGCGTAGAATAAGAGAAGACGACACTTCAAAACGACGATTTTTTTGATTTTCGGTCAGCTCGTGAGGCACCCGCTCATCGAGCTTTCTCACCCTTCCAATTTGCTTTGAATGCTGGACAACTGTAGAATGGTCGGCGTTGAGTTCTGCAGCAGCTTCTTGTGTGGTTGTCAGAGGATCGGCTTCGATGATCGCTCTCGACCGGTCGTTGTCACATTCCGATGCTCGGCCACCTCGCTCCTCGTCTTGCAGGCTCTCGTCTCCTCCACGAAACCTCTTGAACCACCACTGCACTGTGTGCTCGTTCGCGGTTCCTGAGCCAAATGCCTCATTGATGCTGCGAGTTGTCTCTGCTGCTTTATGACCCATTTTGAACTCGAATAAGAAAATCGCTCGCATTTCTTTTTTGTCTAACGTCATTTCTGTAGTCTAAAATAAATACAAACAGCAAGTTTTAAGTCAGCAGCAAAAAGACATAAAGCAAGAAAAGTGTATTAAAATGAGGTATAACATAAGCACTTTTATTTAAGGTATTCCAATATCAAACGGCAAATATCAACAACGCAAAAACCACAATTCCTTTTGCACCAACCTAATAACTTCCACGCGGCACCTTCAACTGGCAAAGAGACACTTTAACTCTTCAACTACCTGTTGATGTGTTGGTGTCATGAGCAACACGTCTAAATAATCAAACAATAATTCCTCTTTATTAGCACAAGTCTAAACCTGTCTGTGCTTGATATGGAAAGAAATAACTTGATGGTGTAACAGGAGCTGCCGGAGCCGCTGCTGTACCTGGTCTGTTTTGGCATCTCCGTTCTCTGCAGGGTTGTTTCCCTCCTTGCCAGCATCAGCTTTCCCCTTCTTGCCCTTGGGCACCTTCTCGCTCTTCTGTCAATGCAAAACGACGGTCACCGTTACAATTACCAACAGCCGCTCATTAAGCCACAAGAATCCAAAAACTAGAATGGTAAAAACCGGCATTGGACGTTGGCCCAAAAGGAACGCAACACACAAACATTTGCATCGTCTAGAGACTTACAACAACTGTGAGGAGTCTTCCCTTAGGGTGTTTTTTTTTTGCGAGTTTTGTAGAGTTCAAAAGTATTCAGGGCAGCTTTATAGAAGTGATGATGCAGCTGAATTTCAAAGTTTTACTGTAATAGTTCTTACATTTCCATCTCAACAACAGGGCTGACACAACACCTTACCTTTGGAGCTGCCTTTTTAGGTTTAGGCTCTGGCTTTGGAGGAGCGGGCTTCTGTGAGGGAGAAAAAACCCTCCTGTTACATTTTAAGACAAACATACAACTTTTAAAAAACAACTCCACGCAAATATTTTTAAGTTTTAGGAAAAGAATTCAAAACACTTCACAATTGAAGCACTTCAACTGGATTTGTCAATTATTTTATAAGCATTTATAAGCACCGCCCGCCCCTGGGCGGTCCGGAGGCCGCCGAGATTCGGGGAGGGGCGGGAGGCACCGGCGGTTTTGGCGCCACCGGCGGGCCCAGCGGTTCCGCCAGCCGGGACCCCCGGGCCGAAAGCCCCAGAGCGGGGCGGGTCGGCCCGTCCCGGGGCGGGGGCAGCGGGGGAGCCGCGCTGCCCCCTCCGGGCGGCCCCGCTCCCGCCCGCGCTGCCCCCGTGGGGCGGCGGTTTTGGCGCCACCAGCGCGGCCGCTTTTTCCCGCCACAAGCGGCCGGATCGGAGCGGGACGGGCCCAACGGCGTGAGGGGCGCGGGGGGGGTCGCCCGCTGCCCCACGTACCTTTCTCTTGGGCATGGCTCCGTCGGGGCGGGGGGAGGGAAGCAGGGAGCGGAGCGCGGCCCGGGCTCCGCTGGCTGCCGACCCCGCGAATTTCAATCGGGTGTTTATTCATAATAAAGTTTTATATCGAGCCGGACGCGGCCCAACCGGTTCCAGCCGGATCCCCGCCCGCCCATTGGCCCGCCGGGGTCACGTGGGGTGGTGGCTGAGAGCTGAGTGGTTTTTATTCGGGATTTGACAATGTCTTTACCCTCTTCACAATATCATTCAAAACGCTGCGTTTCCAGCAAGTACAAAGTCTTTTACACCTGCATTTTCTAGTTTTCACCTGGAGGGAAAAAGGAAGATTTAAAAAACCAGCAACAGCTGGTGCTGCTGCACCTGGATGTGCGTTGGAAACAAAAATCAAGACATTTTATCTTATTTTGACCATGGGGACGGAAAACAGAAGAAATTAAGAGATGGAAACAATCTTGGAAATTAGCTAGTCCATCTCGCTGCCGATGGAAAACTGAAAACAAACCCTCCCCAGCTGCTCCAGCCACTCCCATCACAATAATCTCAACAGCCCCATTTTGGCCAGGATCACACTGGTTTTGATTGGGATCACACTGGTTTTGGCCACTGCACTCCTGCCCCAAGCCCACCCTCACTACCTGCAAACAGGACGTGAGGTCACAGCTCTAGAGAGGCCTCAGAGGGATTTGGCATGTTGCACCCACCACCTGGTTTTAACAAATTCCTTTTTAAGCTGCGAAGTTAATTCCCAACCAATATTTTTCCTTGCCGGCTCGGAGCCTTTTCCTAAGAACAGTCAGTCTGTGCCAACATCTTCAGCATCTGGGTTTTCCCCACATACACCGCTCAGAAGGGAGCACAGGACCTGGTGAAACTTTGGAGTTATTTTTTTTTCCTTTACAGCAAGGCTGACAACAACCTCACTTTAGCTCTTTGGAAGCCAAGAGCAGATACATCAAATCCGGTGCAGTAAAGTGTGGAAAAGCCAAGATGCTATCACGAAGCAGGGCAGTGGGGAATACTTCTGCCACTGCTCGGCATAGGGCTCCCTTTTTCACCAGGAATAATCCTCTCCCTCTGAAAAGTGAGGTTCCCCGTATGGGACAGCAGAGGAAAACTCAACAGGAGATTCACTGCTACAAAGCCCGGGAAAGAATTCAAGTCCAGACTGATTTAACAGGACAGAATCAGTTTGCCTGGGCCAGTTCACAAGGAGTCACACAGAACTGGAGGCTCATTTTAGGTCACTTCTTGTCACAGCCAGGCCTGTAAAGTACCAAGCAGCGGAGATACGGCGGAGTGTGTGTGTTCTCCATCGTCAGGGCAGGGAGGCGAGACGGACGGACGGCATTTCCTTCCTCAGCAGCATTCACAGAACTAGAAAGGTTCACAGGACCCTTGGACAGGGCCAGCAAGGACGTAAAGTCCTAGAGCAGCCCTGTATCCCCACCGCAGCACCACACTGAGCGAACCCCTCTGGGCAGCAGCCATTCCCTCTCACATGGCTAAAAATTGTCTTCCCAAGAACCCAGCACCTGTGTCACGCAGACACCGGACACAATCTTTCAAAGAAGTCCGCTCTCTTGTGCTCTAGTGCTTGTAGGAAGCCCTGGATTCTCTCTTCCCGCATGGCGGTGCATGTCTGCAACAGTGTCCGTCGGCGCCGAGAGTCTCCGTGGGATGCAAACCCCTCCTGCTGCAGCTTCTTTGTCACATAATCCTGATCCCTTTCCATCTGTTGTCGCCTTCTTTCCTCCATGTAGGAGTCTCTCGCCTTCTAGAGTGAAAAGCAGTAGAGCGTTAGCACTTTATCAGGCCTTTTAGCTCATCTGTGGAACAGGTTATGGAAGAAATAGCCTCTGCTTGGCCATCAATCTGCAGGTTAAATGAAGCGGGGCTCTGTGTGCGCCTCCTCCACTTCTTGAGGCATCCTGCTTGATTGGTTATTAAAAAAAAATACAGGGATATCCTACTAGACCTTCTCCCCAAGATACAAGTCTGCTGACAGCATTAACTCTGAGTTAAAATAGACAAAGGTCATGACAGATTGTGGAAAACCCCTCAGATATCGGAATCAGAGCAGCATACGAGAGGACTTTCAAACTACGGATGTGCACACAAGCTGTCGTCACCAGTGTCATCGTGGAACCTTTGATCCTGTTCATGCAGCAGCTGGAAGGTTTTAGGGGATTCAGAACACTGATTTATGGGGCAATTCTTTGAGCTGATGATCAGGTATCGAGGTAATCAGCTCCAGTAAAAAAGCAAGAGTGGGCTCAGTATTCCCAAATGACTGTGATCTAATAACGTACCGGCTTGAGGCACAGCAGGATGGGCAGGAGAAAAGTAAAGGCAGTAGCTACCCCTGCCTACCCTTCAAGTATTTGAAATATTTTTGCCAAATATCTCTTCTGGATTTCTTCTTATTGCACATATCCTGGCCTGCAGCCTCCAACAGCAAAAACACAACTCCATGCAAGAATATTAAGCTTTCATTTTTTTAAATAGTAAGACTGGTCACAGTGACATAACCTGACACACACACACTTAGGGAGTGCTGGCCTTTCAAATGAGCAAGAAGAAATCATTATTCTAATGAGAGCCTGGCCACCTGCTACAATGTTGTAACAACCCACATGTGTGCAGGAGAAGCAACACATCTGGCATTAGATGCGACTGAAACCAGATCTTAACTCACTGCAGTAAATGAACAATTTCTGTTCCCACTTCGCACTCCCTCACCCAATCTCCACCACACAGCTGTGCAGAGAACATGCTGCCTCGAGTGTTCCACCTCCCTTACCTGCAAAGCGCTGTAGTTCATCTGGAAGCGAAGAATGGCCTCACACAGGTTCCAGAAGGAATATTCTGGCCACAAGACCGACTGAAACACCAGGCAGGAATGGGATGTCTGCAAAAAGCAAGATCATCTAATAAGGGAAAAGTCATCAAGACACAGCTCTGTTGGTGAAACTTTGCCAGTTGTCTCACAAAGATTTTACCTAGGCTGTGTTATCAGATTCTACTTAAAATTAAATAAATACTAGTCAGAAAAGTTTGAAATTGCACCATGTAGAGTCTTTTTAATCAGTTTTTAATGCTGGGACACTAGTCATCCATTCCTGCAAAGGTACCAGCAGAATTCTTTCTAACACTATGTTGATCTTCACAGCGGTATTTTTAATAGCTTAAGCATCACAGACATATAATAAAACTAAAATAGCAACATTGGACTACTAAAGGCTGAGGTAAGGGAGTAACAGATGAACTGAGGATCAGGACATGACATTTAAGCCATTCATCAAATGACATCTCATGATATTCCTTGCTGCCCACTCATGGCATTTAAAGTGCTTAATGAACCTAAAAGTTGTGGTGCAGATATCCTAGAGCTGAAAGATGCAAGATTCCAACTTAAAACCTATTTTTGCCATCAAGTCCCTCAAAGTTTCAAGTTGATGTGTTCCTATGACCATTACTATAAAATCTAACGCTTAAAAGGACTCTGAGTGACTCGAAGTTGTAATGATATAGACAACCTTAGTGTCAATTCTATACAAAAACATCATAAGGACATTTCTTATTAAGTGTTTTCAGGATGACGCAATTTCAGACTTTTGCTGCGAGGTATTTTAGGCAATCGCAGAACAAGAAACAGGTTCCTCAGAGGTGCCCCAGCACTGAGTCCACCCAAGAAGTTACCCAACCCCTGGCAGAGAGAGTTTAAGAGCCCTCATGTCAGCTCATGCTTGCAGTCAATAGAACACTCTCTGATGCGAAGATGGAATATTTCAAGGAGAAAACAAAGACTTTACCTGCCAGAGCAAGAAATCACTCAACCGAACCTCTCCAGAGGTTCGAATCAGAAGGTCTGGGTCAGGGGAGTTGTTGGTGTACAGACACTTATCGAGCAACGATTCAGACACATCACTAAGAAAGACAAATGCAGCTTATTAAGATCACTTGCCTGAGCCAACAGAGGTGGCACAACTAAATCAGAATTACTGAGGGTTATTTTGTAAACACAGGACTGCAGATTAAAACTGAGTGGTGGAGCTGTACCACAACCAGTCACCGACTTGCTTCTGCTGGACTCTGCTCCATGGGCTATTTTAAACGCTCTGTCAGCCCCCAGAGCTTCCCCCCCTCCATGCTCTTTGAAACATAATCCAGTGGTGGAACCAGACTGTGAGGACTTCCGTCTGGAGCAGAGCGCTAACTGCTCCATCCAACAGTTCACTATTCATGATTCATCTGTTGTTTGACCTCAGAGCTAAGACTGCCAGCCAAGCAGCCAATTGTTGTGGCATAAAATCTGCCTTCACATTTAAACTAACTTCAGACACAGACCTAACTTCTCTTCTGTCCTGGTTGTGTATCTATCACCACGGTAACCGAAATAATAAAAAGCAAACATTGCATAGTAACTTTAAGTCATTTGTTCCAGTCATACTGGTTTAATGAGGTCTATTTAAAAGCCACTTGGCTTCTGAGAGGTTTTTAATGAGGTGTGGGAGGGAAGACAGGCAGTCTTCATCCGTGAAACCTCACACGGCACGACAAGAGTTACCTGGGTTCGAGCAGCCCCTGTTCCACTCCCCACGCCATCTCTCTGACAGCGCTGCTAATCTCATGTCTCGATGTGTACGCAAAGCAGACATTTAGAAAGCATCTGAAAAGAAGAGAAAGATGTGAAAGACTAAGCTAAGGGAAGTCCAGTAGATGACAGGGAGAATATCTACAACAGTTATATGTCTGCCAAGTCTCAGCCTTCAGGTAGAAGAGGAAGTCGTGAGGTATCAGCTACTTTAAACTGCGTTACTTACTTGTTGTAGTTCCTAGTCGCCAGCACAGCTTGAGCAATCAGCTCCTGAATATCCAAGGGCAGAAGCGGCAGGTCCCCGAGGACACGGATACACACGCCGTGCTTCTTCAGACTCTCCCTGCGCCCAACAACAAGAGTGAGGACTACAGAACGCAGAGCGGTCTCTGCTGCACAAGTGCCAGGTTTGCCTTGCGTAACATCCACCAAGAAGAAAAAAAAGAGGCATGTAGCAGGCATAGCTTCGGTAAAACTGAGAGTTACAAAAAGGCAAAACGACCAAATGCTTTTCAGGCGTTGAAAGCTGGCTTAGCTTTGATCATCCCAAACCATTCCTTAAAGGGAAAAAGATCACTCCCCATAGAAGTTCCTGAGGTACAGACATCACCAAAGGACTAGAAAACGATCACAGATACTTTATGAAAAAAAGGCACCCAGCACTCTAGTGCTAAGTGGGAATTTCTAATTGTGCTGTGCGCATCTGAAAGCTGTAGTATTCCGACTGGATGGGATTGTTCCACCATAACCCATAGGACACACAGATCTGGTGTGCGAGGGGACTGTGCGTGCCTGGGAGCTGCACAACCCACCTGGGCAGGCAAAGCCCCTGAACACAAATCTCCAGCTGGAGGGGGAGATCGGCTTCCTTCATTTAATCCATTTTCACAACTCGTAACATCCCTGTAACACCTTCTAATCAAGTTTTGCTTAGGTCCACCCTGCAGGATACAGACATGAAAGGATTCTTACTGTTCTTCCAGTAGGCGGATGAATTTCTGTCTTGCCAGATCCATTAGTCCATCCACCTCCTCCTTGGAACGTTTAAAGTTCTCAATACTAAAGGCATAAACAGTGACCTCCCGAATGCCCAGATTTAAGCACCACCTTAGTGTCTGCAAGAAGACAAAACATAACGGAAAACCCAAGTCAGATAAGCAGACTCAGACAATCAGACAGGTCTGCAAGACCCAGTTTCTCCACAGCTAAAACCCTCCCCTCATTTCCCACTACACTAAGACCAGATCAAACGAAACAACCATCAAGAGCTGACAATAAAACGCACTTGATGAGAATTTCAGACTCGTTTTAAAGAATGGGAGGAAAATACCACTACCTAAAGATGACAATCTGTAACAAATACAGGACTAATCCAGCCAAGGAAAGCACTGCTTGGAGATAACAGTATAAATTATACAATACTGTACACACAACGTAAAGGCAGCAAACACCCTTCCCACCTGCGCCAGCTTCTCAAAGCCTTGTGAATGTCCCTGCTGTCTCTCCACGTGGCACTTTTGGGCGTAACGGCGATTGCCATCCATGATGAAGGCAACATGCTTGGGCATCGGACCTGCCTAGAAAATAAGGAGAAACACAAGAGAAAAGCAAGCGAACAGCCAGGCTGGCGTCCCGCAGCGCCAAGAGGTTAGTCTGGCTGCTCCTGGCAGCATCGCTTATTGGTGAGCATCTCCCCGCTTCAAGTTTTATGCTGCTGTAATTTTTTTTTTATTTCAAAGTTCAAGGCATTTTTACAGACACAATTAACTTACAAGAAAACAAAAAAAGTCACGAGGCTTTTGCCCACTTAATAGTATTCCTTTCCGCTGACCTCATTGGGTCTGCGTAGAGAAGGAGAACATCACCAGTCTCGAGACTCTGCTGGGCAAGGACAGAGTTTTCCTGGAACTGGTGAGTTATTATTCTACGCAGTAGAAACCCAGTTTCATTTCTTAGATGCATAATCCGACCACCTTGCTTCCCTCCCTCCTTCATCAGCAAGGGCACAAAACATGGAAGCCTGGGAGTGTAAGCTCTTTATTGACAAGTGTTCCAGCCTTGCTCATTTGCGAGGCTAAGCTTAAGTAATTTTCCATCCTCGAATGCTGTTTAGGGACGTACATCCAGTGCCAGCATTAATATGTACTCTTGCTAGTGACACTGCCTTTCTAGAGCAGTCACACAGACAATTCTACTCTGAAACCCGATGAACCTGCCAGTTCTTTACCACAGGTAACAAAATTAATCCCTTACCTTAATGATGTTGGCACAAAATCTCTCTATGATGGTCAGCTCACCTTCTCTGATCCACGACATGTTTTACCGAGCTCCTTTTCTTTTTTAACGGGAAGATGAAAACAAGGAGGTTACAGGTACAGAAGATTCTGTCTGAGCCTCAAGCAATGCTACAAATCATCACCTTGGAAAAAATAAGCTTTGACTAGCTGCTTTGGAGCCCTTTTTATGATCTGCACAAGTACTTTGATAAGCAGACAAAGGGCGAGCTCAGAAATGAGCTCTGGAATTTTCCAGCTATATGTCATCAGAGAGAATTCTGGACTAGCTGATAGCAAGATAAAACATAACTGCATCTTCCAGCCAAACCAGCTGAGGATTCGCACAGACCCACAATTTCGGCTCCGCCAGGTGAGTCACAGGGTGGTGACAGCACAAATTGTCCTTCTGTGCTTTTGTGCGGGAGCTCAAATACCACCATCTATATCACCAACTACCCTGCACCATTGTCACCGCTGCTATTTTTCCTTCACAAGTTAAGAACTTTAGCCTCTGGAGATGTAAAAATATTGGGGTTTACCACATTATCTGCGCTTCATATACTAATATCTGCTTTGAGCTAACATGATATAAGAGCTTGCTAAACTTCCACATTAATTTTCAGTTCTCTCAAGCAGAGACATGGGCAAAGCAGCTGTGAAGAGAGAGCTGTGGGGGCAACAGTCCAGACCCAACCCCCCAGGACACACCCAGGGACTGAAGCAGGTTCAACTTACACTGATTGCATTAATTTTAATTTTCTGTACGGGCCTTCTCTGCCTCTGCCCTCAGGAACGGATGCCCACCCTCAGACACAGCCACAAAGCATTAAGGTAAGAACTGCTGAACCTCGGGCCTCCCCGGGCCGCCCCGCCAGGCACGGGGCAGGTGAGGAGCGGCCGCCGGACCCCCCGCTCACAGGGCGGCCCTCGGGCTTCCCGGCTCCGTGAGGGGAGGGCAGCGGCGGCCGAGGGGGCCGGCCGGGGAGACCCGGCGAAAGCAGAGACCCAGAGGAAGGAGAGATCCCCCCGCGCAGACGGGGCCCCGCTCCCTGCCCGCCCCGCGGTGACCGGCGGCCCCGCCGCCCCCGCCCGTTACCGCCCGTTACCTCGCCTGGCGGCGCCGCCTCAACCTCCGCCGGACGGTGACGCTCCCTTCCGCTTACGTCACTCGCCCGCGCCCGGAGCGGGAGGTGCGCGCAGGCGCCGACGGGCGGGGCGGGGTTTGTGCGCATGCGCGCTGTGAGGCGGGAGGGCCGTGGTGGTTATAGGGTCGTGTTAAAATAATCATTTTGGTTGGAAAAGCCCCTCAAGATCATCGAGTCCAACCGTTCCCCAGCCCTAGCACTGCCCCATGTCCTGAGAACCTCATGTCCGTCTGTCCAACCCCTCCAGGGATGGCCTGTTCCAATGCCCCACAGCCCTTTGGGGAAGAAATTGTTCCCCAGATCCAACCTCAACCTCCCCTGGCGCAACTTGAGGCCGTTTCCTCTGAAGAGATGACACTAATGACATTAAGTGCTATTTGTGCCACCGGTTACTGGAAGCCCCTCAGTTCAATAGACACTAGGCCTCAGTACCGGGATAACCACTAAAACCAGCTCTATAATGTGCACAAAACTATTCACGTTCCAAATTAAACTCCCAGTCCTTTGGGGAAGAAATTCATCTGGAATATTGTGTCCAGTTCTGGGCCCCTCAGTTCAAGAAGGACAGGGAACTGCTGGAGAGAGTCCAGCGCAGGGCCACAAAGATGATGAAGGGAGTGGAGCATCTCCCTTATGAGGAAAGGCAGAGGAGCTGGGTCTCTTTAGCTTGGAGAAGAGGAGACTGAGGGGTGACCTCATCAATGTTTATAAATATATAAAGGGTGGGTGTCACGAGGATGGAGCCAGGCTCTTCTCGGTGACAACCAACAGTAAGACAAGGGGTAATGGGTTCAAGCTGGAACACAAGAGGTTCCACTTAAATTTGAGAAGAAACTTCTTCTCAGTGAGGGTGACAGAACACTGGAACAGGCTGCCCCTGGAGGTTGTGGATTCTCCTTCTCTGGAGACATTCAAAACCCGCCTGGATGCCTTGCTGTGTAACCTCACCTAGGTGTTCCTGCTCTGGCAGGGGGATTGGACTAGATGATCTTTCGAGGTCCCTTCCAATCCCTAACATTCTGTGATTCTGTGATTCTGTAATTGTTCCCCAGATCCAACCTCAGCCTCCCCTGGCACAACTTGAGGCCGTTTCCTCTGCTCCTGGCGCTTGTTCCTGGGGAGCAGAGCCCGACCCCCCCTGGCTCCAAGCTCCTTTCAGGCAGGTCAGAGATCAGAAGGTCTCCCCTCAGCTCCTGTTCTCCAGCTGAACCCCCAGCTCCCTCAGCCGCTCCCATCACACTTGTTCTCCAGCCCCTCGCCAGCTCCGTTCCCTTCTCTCAACTCGCTCGGGATGGCGGGGCTGGGGAGGCCATGGGGATCTGTGGGGTACAGGGAGGTGCCACAGGCTGGCAGTGAGGTCAGGGTGGTTTTGGGGGGCTGGCAGCACAGCCAGGCTGGTGATCGGCTGCAGCTCGAGGCAGCTGTGGGTACCCCAGTTCCCAGCACTCCCCCCCACCTGCCCGTTTTGGGTCTGGGCTTCTCAATCCCAGGGGAGGAAAAAAAAAAAAAGGGCAACCGCACACAGAACATCACCAGCAGCCATTGCCAATGGTCTTTATTTTTTTTTTTCCAGGAAAGAAAATAAAAGCAAACGATCACATTTTACATAGTTGGTACAAAAACAAATTAAAAAAAAAATAATAAAGAGGGAGGGAAAAGCCTGCAGGAACTGGGGGTCTCACCGCAGTGACTCCCGCAGGAAAATCTCTTTGGGAAGCACAACTCGGGGTAAGCTCCGAGCCACATACGCCACCCCAGTTCTTCCCTCCCTCCCACCCACTTCATAAAAATTCCCCGAGTTTGACACAGACAAGCTTTGGTTGCTAGCAGTAAACATGGATTACATTCTTCCGTCTCCTCGTACACAATCCTGTGACTCCAGGCTTTCGCGCCAGGGCAGACGCCCTCTCATGAGAGACGCGGCTTTTTCTTATACATTCAAACCCTCCCGTCCCACAGCAGGACCCTGAGCAGCCTCGTCCGCCCGCGATTCACCGTCCATTAATGCATAGTGCCCAGCACCGAGCATGGGCAGGGTGGGTGATGATGCAGCAGTTTAATTAATTATTGGCAAGACACAGGAAGAACCACAATGGCAAATGCAACAAGAAGATGTGAATCAATCCCATCTTCTCCAATGCAGTTTCCCTTTACAGATAAAAATCCCTGTTTTCTTGGATCCCGGTTCCACGCTGGCCCCAGGGGACACCTGAGTGATTCTCTAAGCTGTTTGCTGTTTGCTTTAGCCTAGGACAGGGATGGTTACAGAGCTCATATCCCCACACTGAGTTGCAAGGCAGAGTACACAGAGAAGATCCCGTCTCCCTGGTCCATAACCTATTAGATGCTTTGGCTATTTTTAATTTTTTTTTTCATTTTTTTTCCTCTTACTTTTGTAAACAATAATCAAGGAGAATACTGAGAGAAACTGGAAAGATTTACAGAGGTATTTACACATACTAGACACCTAGCAGAAAAAAAAAAAAAATCACCAAGCCATTAAACTGGGGGTTAGAGGGGGGGAAGGTCCTACATGATTCTTCAAGACAGATACAAGAATTAGGGGGGGCAGCAGTTTCCCCGGCACAACCGAGGTGCCAGGGAAAGGCCAACAGCCCCCCCGCAACACAGCAGCGGGACTGAGGCCCAGGCTTAGACGCTCTATTGCATTTACCCCGTTCAGGCAAAAAGCCATTTTCCTGAAGCAGTTTTGTATAGATTCCCGTCTCTAGTCGAGAACTAAAAAGTCTTTCCCCCCTCCCTCCCAAGAAGAGACCACCACCTCACCTAAAAACTACCGGAGCAGGGTGGGAAGGCGGCGGGGGAGCCGCTCTCCATCCCCCCGTACCTGTGTCCCGCAGGACGGAGCGAAGCCCTGGAGGGGTCACGGGGCTCCAGCATCCTCGGCAATTCCCCCCCAGTGATGCCCGTTAGTGAGGATGGAGATGATGCTCCCCGTCTGTTTCAGCCCTGCTCTACATCTAAACCTATCGCTACCTAAAAACTAGCAGAAGCCGTGCCCACGTCCCAACGTGTCTCCTTAGGAGGGCTCCAGCTGGCCCCCTGGGGATGCAAAGCAGAGTGTTGGAGAGTTAATGCCCCAAAAACAGGGATTTGGAGTTTCCCAGCCGACATTTGGGGGGAAAAAGCCAGGAAGGGAGGAGAAAGATGGAGCAGCTGCGCCTCCCTTGGACTTGGTTCCACCTTGGCGCCAGATCCCTTATCCCAGGGGGTCCCTTTGCCAGAGGACAGGGATTGAGGATGACCCTCAGCCTCCCAACAACCTCAGCTCTTGCGGTGTCCCCCTGAAGGGGCTGGGACCCCCATCCTGGTTTCCCAACCCCAGCCACACGGCACCAGCCCGTGTGACATCCCAGCAATGGGTGACACGGGCACGGGGCGGCCTGGAGCGTTCCCACCGGGACGGTGGGAAGGGAACGTGGGAGCATGAACAGGAGAGAGAAATGGAGGACAGTCCTCGAAAACCACCGGGCTGGGAGCAAATCTGGAGTCTGGGGAGCCAACACAGGCTCTAGCAGCTGTCCCCTGGGCTTCTCCCTACCCGCACACGGATCTACAGACCCAAATTCCTCCTCAGTCCAGTGGAGAAGGGAAAGAGACTCTATTAAAATACAGATAAAAAGAAAACAAATCCCAAACATACCCAAAACTACAACTGAAAAGCTTGATGACACGTCAGTCCACCTAGAGAACATCCAGTGAGGTAGATCTACGCTTCCAATACAAACTTTGTCACATCTTTGTGCTGTTAGAAAAAACCCTCCTCTCTGTCCAGCACTGGGCTACAGAGGCATTTTATCCCTGAGATTGCTCGAATACCTGAGAATAAGTTGCAGGAATTATGTCCTTTCTCTCTCTCTTTTTTTTTTTTTCTTAAAGATTAAAATATACAAAAATACAAACCCAGAATATTTATATTAAAAAAAAAAAAAAGAAAGAAAACAAAACAAAGACAACAAATAAACCCAAAGATACGTCATTCACGCACGTCCTAGTGCAGGTTTCACTTGGCCTTGGCTTCGGCACGAACCGGGGGGCTGCCCCGGGAGAAGGGCTGTCACCGGGGCCAATAAATAAAGGCAAGACTTTGGGGGGCTGGTGGGGAGGGAGGGCAGCAGCCGCTAACGCCCTGGGGGACCCTCTTTTTCTGCCCCTGGGGAGGTTCAACCTGGGAGCCATCGGTTTCTGGAGCGTGGGATGGGCAGGAGGAGCAGAAATGTGCATTTTTTTTGTCCTGCGTGGGTTTGATCCGCAGCCCGTGGGCAGATCCGGGGAGTCTGGATCTGCGTGAGCCCCGGGTGGGAAACGCTGCCAGCAACATCCCCGGGAGCCGGTTCTGCCCCGTGTCCAGCTCCCAAGGCTCAACCAAGAGCATTTCTGCTCCGTGAAGCCCTCCCGCTCCCTGGCTCCGCGTTTCGGAGGCAGGGAGAAGCCTCAGAGGGGAAAAGCTGGCTGCAGGAAACACCTTGTGCTCTCTGGGCTGGCACTTGGGAAGGCTTAGGGGAAAAAAAATTAAAAATAAAGTGGTTTTTCTTTTGACCTGATCCCCACCAAGCCTCGGCTCTCAGCCTGAAAATGTTAGCCCAGCCCTGAGACATACCTCGTATCCTTCCAGACTGAGCCCAAACCTGGGCTTTGCTGGTTTCAACAATGGAGCTACCACAGAAAAAAACCACAAATCCTCGCACCGACCTGCTAGTGAGAAGCTGCGAGGAGCAGAGGGACCCGTGGGGCCGGCCCACGGGCATCTCCCCGGCGCTCTGCAGCCAGCCTTCCCCCCTTGTCCCCCTCGTCCCCGCTCCGTGGGGCACAGAGGGCCGGGACAGGCTCCGAGTGCGTCCCCACAGCTCACCCAGCCTGTGCCGGAGCCTGTTTGAAGCTCAGGAGAACAAGGAGCCATAAGTGAATCCCAGAGATGCTGCTTCTCCGCTCTTCCTCCCAGAGACGTTACTGGCTTCGTTTAGGAAAATAGTAAAGATTAATCAAATATGGGTATTTTTTTAAGGTGTGTTGCGTGCTGCCTCCTCCTGCTTTTCGAAGGAGCCATCCCAATTAAACCAGGGCTTTTCCCAGGCTGGGGACAAGGAGACGAGCTCTGTGCAGGGACACTGCGGCAGGACCTTTCCGTCCCAACGCCGGGTCCCCACTGTTAGTGCTGCCACTCTCCCGCCCCGAGCCCTTCACCCTGCCCTCCCTGCCTGCCCGTTGCCTTGCCAAAGCCTTTTCATCCCGGTGGACGCCCCCCGCTCCCTGTCACCCACCATCATTCCCGGGTTTCGGGGAGCAGGGCCGAGCCATGCATGTCCTCCTCCTCTCGGAAATAGGCGGGTTTGCCCTGGGAGCTGGGGGACTGCTGTGCTTTCGCGGGGCAGTTGGCAACCATGTGGCTGATGCTCTGGCAGAAGTGACATTTCTTGGGCTGCGGCGGGAGCTTGCACTCCTTGGCGTGGTGGTCCAGCCCGCCACAGTTGTAGCATCTGCCAGAGCGGGGAGGAAAAGAAATTTGAGGAGAAATAAAATGAGGTGGCATGTTGCTGTGCATGTGCCTGGGACTCATCTGGCTTCACAGCCAGAGCTGGGCTTAAAATCATAGAATCATTTTGGTTGGAAGAGAAGATCATTGAGTCCAACCGTTCCCCACCCCTGGCACTGCCCCATGTCCTGAGAACCTCATGTCCGTCTGTCCAACCCCTCCAGGGATGGTGACTCCAGCACTGCCCTGGGCAGCCTGTTCCAATGCCCCACAGCCCTTTGGGGAAGAAACTGTTCCCCAGATCCAACCTCAACCTCCCCTGGCGCAACTTGAGGCCGTTTCCTCTCATGCTGTCACTTGCTTCATTGCCCTTCTCTGAACTCACTCCAGCACCTCAAGGTCTTTCTTGTCATGGAGGGCTCAACATGGCCCGGCCTCTGCCGAGACGTGGGGTCTGGTGTTTGGAGGTGGTGATGGGTTTGGTCCCCGCAGACCCTCAGCTCCAGCACGGCCAGTTTGGACCTGGCTCAGTGGTGCTGCTGGTACCCAGGAGATGGCAGCAAACCCCTGCACCGAAACGAGGCACTGGGGGACAAAAACCTAGGACGCCGGGGGCTGCAATCCCTCTGGCTCCTGTGTCCACAGACCCTGCAGCCAGCCGAGGTTACATGCTGTGCACCAAAAGCCTGGGCAGAGCACGAACAGGCAATGGGACAACTGACAGCCAGGAGAACAGTTGCAGGGACCGTGGCCATCAGTGTGGGGACAACCCCAAAAGTGGCTTCTCTTACAGCTGTATCCTTTTAGCACTCGTCCCTGTGTGCCACCTTCCCACCAGAGCCGTGTGGGCAGAGGGAGCTGCCTTGTGTCCATTTTAAATCCTGCATCTCTCTAGGACAACCACAACCCTTTGCTCTTTCCTTTTCCTTCCCAATTCCTTTACAACCCATTTTAAAACCCACTTGTGAGAAGAGCCAGGTGGAGAGTGCAGCATCCGCTGGGAAAGCCGGGATGAGGCATCCCTGGGCAGCCGGGATGGAGAGGATGGGAGGGATGAAGGGCTGGCCAGAAACTTGCCCCGGGGCTCCCAGCCTCACCGTGGGAGACGCTGCCAGGACGTCCGGCCATTTCCTTCCCACAAGGAAGGGTTTTTTTCTTTGAGAAAATTACCCCTGCCCAGGGCGGCTCCCCCAGACGAAGGGTGTCCCTGACCTCTGCCCCTTCGCTCCTGCTTTGCTGCCCTTTCCCCACCAAACTGCATCTGCCGTTCATTAACCACCCCAGGAAGCCGCTTTCCCCGAGGAGGGGTCGCTGCCCACCCCACCGGACTCCAGCCCGTCCCCACGCCATGGGCTCAGACCCCGTCCTGGACCAGCCCCAGCCACACCTTACCGGTCTCCTTTCGATCTGCGTTTCTGCAGGCTCTTGCCCTTGGGTCTCCTCTCACTGCCGATGCAGAAGACACCCCCTGGGCCGGTCACCCGGATGGACTCCAAACCTTTGGATGACTTCTTGAAGGTGAACTCGACAGCTTCTCCCTCCTTCAGGCTGCGGAAACCCTCCATGTGGAGCTTGCTCTGGGGGAAAACAGGGAAAGGACGGGGGTCAGCACTGAGATGGGGTGTTCACACAACCCCCAGCCCTGCAGACACCTCCCATGGCTGCCAACATCCCCCCATGCCTGCCCCTTGTGAGCGGACAGACATTGGGGACCAAGCTAATCCAGGCACCTTCATCTCCTCAAAATCTCTGGATTTGATAATTTGAGACTTCAGTGAGCTGGGGCACCTGGCGGAATGGGGCTCATGGGTTTGGCAAGCAAGGGCCAGCAGAGCCAGCCCTGACTCAAATTTCAGCAGTATTTGCTGCAAAACGCTGGTTCTCAGCACTGCAAAACAGCCCTTTTCTCCCACCAACACCCCGGGCTGGGGAGTGAGAGCTGCCCCTGCACCTCGTGACACCCTGGACTGGGGATGCTCAAAGGGAGACCCAAAATACTATTTTTAAAAGACAAAAGGATCTTGAGGCTTTGCAGAGGCACATGAAACCCTGCACTACCCACAGCAAGGCCAGGAGGCTGGGAGGTGGCACCATCACCCCAGGGTCCCAGCCAGCCCCCTCGCTGCAGCTCACCTCAATTCAAGCCCTTTAAATACCCCCAGAAATTAATTAAGCAGCCATTTGGTCCTGGGATCATCTCCTGTCCCGCCGCCCAGGATCACCACATCACTCATCACTGTGCAATCAAAACCGGGAGTTCAGACTCGGGATCGGGTTTGCGAGATGACAGAAAAATCCACACCACTTTCACGAGCTCCGTCCTTTTTAGCTGAACAAATTCACAAGGAGCTGAGACGGGCGATGTAGCCGTCATCTCTTGCCTCCCCTCCCCGTGCCGCTGCCGTGAGCAGGACCATGATTCACAGCACGGCTTTTACTCAGCTTCGTTAGCGGAGCCCAAACGAGCGCGAGCAAAGAGTTAAGGGGGATTTGCTGGCAGAGGGAGGAGCAGCAGGCTGGAGATTCCCAGCAAAGCCGGCGCCAAAGCTGCAGCAGGACCCTGCATTTATGAATGGAGCATCTCTCCCATTCATGGCCCGGCCAGTTCCCATCACGTGGAGCCGCGGTCGCCCGTTCTTCCCACAGCAAGATCCCGTGTGCACGCTGCCCGGGGACGGGCAGGCATGGTCGGTTCCCCTCTCCCACCCCACAGGACCCACGTGGAAACACCCCACATGAAAGCATCTCTGTTTTTACGAGAGGGAGGAACTGGAGCTGTTGGTTTTTAGGAGCGAATTTTTTTCAGCAGTGTCTTGCAGGACCCATGTGTGTCTGTGGGCACATGAGGGAAGTGGGAACGTGACAAAGCTCAATGAACAGCCCTCAAGGCCCCTGTTTCTGCAACTTTTCTGCCCCTTCTGTGCCCTGGGGATGAGCCAAGTCACCCACACTCACTCAGTCCACTTGCCTGCGGGGATGAGGTGCAGGGTGGTCCAGATGGGACCACCAGAGACCTGTGCTCTGACCTGCTGATGCTCCCAAAAGGGCAAGCCAAACCATGAGCGACAAGGTCCCCAGTGAGAAAAAGGATGTGACAAGAGTCTCACAGCAACCTCTGCCCATCCAGAGCCGATCTGGGCAGTCCCATCACCACCCACCACCGGCAAACACCCTCCCGTGCTCAGCACAACAGCCAGACACTGCTCCCCAGCGCCAGATCAGCTTTCCCCCAGTGCTGAGCATCGCTGGGAGGACGCTGAGCATCAGCCAAGCAGGAGCTCTGTGTCCATAGCAGCTGCCAGCACAACACGAGGTGCCCAGCTCAGCCTTGGCATCTCATGGTTGGCCACTAAACCTGCCCTGTCCCCAACGTGCCACCCCACGGTCCCTCTCAAACCCCTTTGTGAGGTGGTTTGGGTGATGGGGCTGCCACAGATGGCGAATTTACCCCCCTCCGGCAGCAGCCGCAGTGTTTTGGGGGCAAGGAGCATCACTCCATAGTGAGCGTCACTCCGTGGTGAGCATTAATTACTCCGTGGTGAGCATCACTCCGTGGCAGGGGGACGAGAGCCAGAGATCCTCCTTATCGGGGGTGTTTACAGCCCCGGCTGTGTTTACACTGCAGAGATGAAAACTCCCAGGCACATGGCCCCAAGCTTTGGGACAAAGCCAAGCCATGACGGGGGGACCCCAGTGCCCCCCAGCTCAGCCTGTGCCTTGGGCATCACCGCCTGTAGGCAACCAAACTGCTGGGGTCCAGCTCCTTCCCCTCCATGGTCCATCCGTTACCCCCATTTCTCGAGGAAGAGGAGGGTTGAGGGAGAAGCTGCCGCAACATGATGGGGGGGGAAGCGATTTATTTTCCAGGAGCGGGTGAGGATGACAACCGCCTCCCCGGCCCCCTCCGCCAAAAGGCCAAAGGAAACGCCCTCTCCCCAGGGAAGGAAGGGGGGAAGCGACCAGGGCACCCCTAGATCTGCCCCCCCCCGCCCCGCAACCTTTTGATGTGAGGCTGCAGAGTGGCTGGTGGCCCCTGCGCATCCCCCCGCTACCCCCTTCCCAAAACACACACATTGCTGGCATTCCTCTGTTATCAGATAGGTAATCAAACTGCAGCCCATTGAATTAGCTGCATACCTCCTGCATCTGAAAGGAAGGGGCCCAGAGCCCCCGTCCCACACCACACACAAAGCCCGAGCCTTCCCAGGCCTCCACACACACACACCCCCCAAAAAAAAATAAAGAGAGGAAGGGGGGATTGGAGCAAGCCGGGGATGCTGGTGATGGGGGGAGCGCAGGGGAGGGCCAGGGCCGGGAGCCACCGGCCAGCGAGAACAAAGGGCCGGCGGCGGCCGCGCTCCCGCTGCCCAAATTCCAGGAGTTCCAGGCCACGGTGGGGGGAGGAAGGGTGGTCGGCATGGCCGAGGCCCCTCTGACCCCCTGTAGCCCCTCTGCGCATCAGCCCTGCGCCCACCTCGCCCGCTGAGGGACAGACGGCTCTTGTTGGGTGCTGGGGTTTGGGTCCAGGGCTGAGCTCAGGGGTTGGTCTTGGGGGGGATGGTTTTGGTAGCAGGGGGGTGTAGGATGACCCGTGGCTTGGGACCACAAAGTATTGCCATCCTCAGAATAAAACTGTTTTAAAGTATATCCTAGAGCAAGGATTTCACTCGTCGTCATTAGGATCCAGAGTTAACCAGTGGGACAAGGAACAGCAGCAGAGCTGGCACCACTTCTTCCAAGCTCCCTGTGGTCCCCCAGTCCCCGCTTTGCCAGGCGATATGGTGGGCACCTCTCTGCATTCCCCCACCATCTGGTACCCTGGCAGCTCCGTGGTTATTTACGGCAAACAAAGACACAGCACACGAGTGGCCGAGCGCTGCCCACCATCCTCTCGGTGCTGGCTGTCCCCCACCCTCACCCCTTCCCCACCTGCACGTGGCTGCCTTCATCCCTCCTCTTCATCCCACCCACCAAACCCCTCATCGCAGACCCCCGTGTTAGACCTGCGTCCCCTCCCGGAGGGGTGACACCGTGGAGCACCCCAAATCCAGCCACTGCTCCCCGAATCTGGCCACTGCTCCCCAAATCTGGCCACTGCTCCCCAAATCCGGCCACTGCTCCCCAAACCGCCGGGCTCCTGTTCACCCCCACCCCGCTGGGCTCCGGAGGGGCTCAGCCGGCCCTGGGGTCACCATTGTCCCCGCGGCCTCCCCAGCGCGACACAAGGGGACGTTTATTCCCAGCCAGCCCTGGCCACTCAATCAAACCATCTTTGTGTCCGGAGGGGCCTGGGGCGGAGCGGCCGCTCCTCGCCTCGTACCCGCGCCGCAGCATTGCAGCCGCTTACGCTCAAATCCCTCAGAAAACAAGTCATGTTGGGATGCTGGGCTGCAGGAGCACGAGCGGCGATGCCAAACTATGCTCAGAGCATTTTGGGCAGCGCAACTCCACTGCAGCCGGTGCCTGTGCCTCAGTTTCCCCCATTCGTGCAGGGGAAATGGCCCACGGGGGCCAGGAAAGACTGACACCCCCCCAGCTGCTGCGGCTGATGCAGCAGCCCACGGAGCCCCATGCGTCCCGGCCACTTTTGTCACCCCATGACACCCGAGGGCCCATCCTGGGGGGACACAACACCCCAGGGGGAGCAGCCCCAGCCCTGCAGGGCTCAGGTTTGGCACAGCGGGCTCAGAGCAGCCCCTTCCTCTGCTCCTGTGCCGGGAATAAGCTGGTGGGCAGGGGCTGACGCCCAGTCTTTCGGGGCACAGCCGCTTTCCTGCCAAATTGACTATGCTTGCTCTTCATTTTCCACCATAAGCCAGCAAAATGATACACTAGGTACTAATTCTGGAAAGAAAGAAATATATATATATAAAAAAAAGCATGTGTCACAGAGTTTAATCCATCAACTACCTGCCCTAAATCCCCACTCCTTCAGCTGTATTTTCCCCACCCTGAGGGCTCCAAAACCCTCCTGCGCTTCCCAGGGGGCAGATAATTAGGATTAGCTGCTGCATATTAATTTCATACTCCCGTCTTAAAGCCGGGGCATGGCCGGGAGCAGCAGCAAACACCTTCCCTGGGTGATTTCAGCTTCATCCCGCTTACTCTTAGGACCAAGTAAATAGGGAAAAGGAAACACCGGAGCTGGGGGGAGCAGGGACGGGGGTCGCCAAGGCAGCGGCTCCATCCCAGCCCTTCCCGGCTCCAACAGGAGCAATCCCATTCATTTGGGCCGTTTTATCTGGGAGACCATTTAGAGGGTGTTTTCTCTCCCTGCCCTGGGGCGGAGAGGGGGAGCTGGGGGAAGGGATGTGCCTGCAGCCATCAGTTAATCTTTAGACAGAGACAGGAGGCTTTTTTTTGTGTGTGTGCATCTTGAGGGAGCTTCAGGGGTGGAATAAAGCCGCTCTCTTTCACTATCTGCCATCAGGATGCGGCGCACAAGCGGTGCGATACGATTTTATTCCAGCAGTTATTTAAAAAAATTAACAACAACAAAATTGCTTCTTCCCCGCCCCGAAAGCAGGGATGCCAGCCTGCATTTCTACCCCAAAAAGCTTCCTTCCCCAGGGACACACTTGGAGATGTGTAGGGTGAAGGAACTTCCCTAACACACGTAACTCCAGTGCTCCCAGGTCCCGCAGCCACCCCAGTCCTGCAGAGCAAACACGGGAGCGATGGTGCACATGAGAAAGCAGAAAACGTGAGATATCGGATGTGTCCTGTGCCTCCATGAGCATCACATGCCCAACGAACTCACTCAAACTGCTGCTCTGAGCGGGTCCCCGTTCCCCCCACTGCCTCCCCAGCTCTGCACAAGCCGAATCCCGTGGCCGGATCCTGCTCCACTCCCCCGGTGGGGGACCCCGCTCCCGCATGGAGAAATCCTCCCTTGTGCCTTTGCTGCCCTGCACACTCAGGGATGGAGCTGCCTCTAAACACGTGTTTTGGGGTTGTAGTTTTTTTGAGACCTCACGTCACGCTGGCATCTTGCCCGGCTCTGTCCCCGGCTGCGTGCAGGACAGCACGAGTGTGGGTGGGGAACAGCCCAGGGTGGCTCAGCCGAAACCCACGGCCGAGTGGCAGCTGTCATCACCCTCCGCCCTGTCCCCTGCCACCGAGCGGGGACAGACCCCCTCCATCGAGCCCCGCGAGGCTCCTGGGGACGGCAGCACCCAGGGGACCATGGGGGACTGAAGCCCCGCCATGGCCACACTGCCCCGGGCACTCAGGGAAGGCCACATCCCAGCCCCAGTGGGTCTAATCACGGGTACAGCCTTATGTCCCCACAGGCACACGTGTGACCCTGTCACCGAGATGCCACCAAATGTCCCATGGCCACAGCAGCCACAGGCTCCCAGTGATGTCCAGAAGTTCCTGCCAAAAATCACAAGAAGGAACAAAAAAAAACCCCAACTGAAATTGCTTTCATCAAGGATTTAGACCTGTTGGCTTTTGCCTTCCCCAGCAGCCCCACACTCCTGTGAGTGATGCCCAGAGCTGCGGTGTGAGCCCAGGAGCCACATCCCCAGGGGACCAAATGCAGCTTTGGGGTCTTCCCCAGCACCAGCTTGGTTTCTGCCACCCCCAGACCCCCAGCCTTCCATGGGTGCTGCTCAGCCCTTCACCTCCCCGGGGACAACCTGCTCTGCTTCTCCCTGCTTCATCTCCCCTGTCTCCTCACAGCCCCCAAACGAATCCATCTCCAGTGTCCAGGGGAGGCGTTTGAACCCAAATGCCTCATTTTTAGCTCACAATGCGAGGGAAAGGCAGCCCCGAGGAGCCCTGTTAGTCTCCTGTCCTGCCGAGATTTTAATCTCTTTGTGATCAGATAAAGGGAGAGGGAGATGGAGACGCGCTCCCTGCAGAGAAGGGCCATTCAGACCTGGTTCCTGTAATAAAGTGATTTAATAGATCTAAAGAGGCCAATTCCCTTCTTTCTCCCACAATTACTTCCTGTGGGTCATCATTCACATATGTAAATGAAGAGGGGAAGGCGTGAGTTATGGGGGGCTCTGGGGTGTTAAACCCCGAAGGCTGGTTTGGGGTGCTGCGTGGGGTGCTGGCGGTGGGTGCCCGGCACAGCATCCTGAGCCCCGTGTGTCATTGTCTCCCACCAGTGATGGCTTTTGCCCTCCCAGACCTGACCCCTCCCCGGGTAGCAGAGCTGGTACCAGCTCTTGGGAAGCACCGGGATGGAGGGAGCATCGGCAAAAGGGTCCATTCCCCAAAAGTAGGGAGGCCAAGGAGGGAGCACGAGTTCGGTTCCTCTCCGAGGAGGGGATGAGGCTGCGCAGCTGCCAGGATGCTCCGTGGTGGGAAAGCCACCGGCATCAGCCCCAGCTGCTTCGCTGCAGGCGAGCGGTGACTTCGTGCTGCCCGCGAGCGGGGCAGGAGGTGAAGACCGACCTGGGGGAAAATAACTGGGCACCAGCCCAAAGCCATCCCGCTTCTGGTAATGCAAAGCCCGGCACTGGGAGCCCTTAGCTGCAGCAGGGAATGACACAAATACACGCTGCCCCTCTGCTACCCAAAATAGCCCGTTTTTACCCAGCGTTCACCGTACCGCCCGAACACAGCACACCCTGTGCACCGGGCCCCGTGGCTCCTCCAGCCCCGGAAAAGCAGGTCGCCGGGAGGCTGCACAACTCCCTGAGTGCTGGGATGCTCCCAACAGAGACACCCCGGTTAATTCTCTTTTTCTGCAGGAATGTGAGCGAGAGCAATCAGGAAACCAGACTGTCTGGGGGCAATAAACCCCAGGCAGAAGGGAGGGAGGGTGGGAGGCTTCCCCACATGGGCACTGGGTCCCGCTGTGCTACATTGAGATGCAAAGACCCATTTGCTGCCTCTGGAGCACCAGAATCTCAGTTTGCCCCAGCTGATTTGGAGCAGTTGCCTCCAAACTCAGCGGTGTTTCTGGCCTGGGACGGTAGCTCCTACCAAGGCATTTTCACCACAGCCAAAGGAGAAGGGATTTGCTTCTCCCCTGATCATCACTCACTTGCCAAACCAGCAGAGCCCTGCCTGGAGCAGCCACAGCCTCATGGGCGGGCGGTGAGAGACATCCCTGCAGCTCCATCCTGTACCCGAGCTCAGCTCCTCCACGGGACAGACCCCAATTTTGGAGGATTTGGGCCCATGGTGAGTGACAGCCAGTAAAGCTGGCTGGTCTAGGGCCAAATATTGCGCAGCTGCTCCCAACTGTACCCACAAAATTGCTCATGTTTGCTCCAGAGACCCCAGCACCCCTTTGCTTGTGGTCACTTTGCTCCCTGGCTGTGCGGGGACACAGGGCACGCTCATCACACCCAGCCCTTTCCACGGCAGTCAGCGCTGAGCCCCACATCTCCATCCCAGCGCTGGCCCTGATTTTGGGCACCATCTCCAAACACCAGCCCCTAAATGGGGTCCGCCAGCAGATCCTCCCCTGCCAACTGGGTGGCTTCAAGCAGCTGCAGCCCCAAATCCACGACTTCGCTCAGCACGAGATCACCGACACGCGTGGGGCTTCCCCCTCAGCAAGGTGTGTGGGTCATATCCAGACACGAAACTGTCACTATCGTACAGAATCCATAGGGGCACATATGTGACCCCGCACGCTTTTGTGCCAGCCGCAACCGAAACAAGGGGACAGAACAGAGATTTCCCTCACCTGGGGATGAGCTACAGCTGGGGGAAGCCTGACCCCACATCCCTGCCTGGCTCAGGGCTCCCAGGACCTGGTCCCTGGGGCAAAACCAGCTCTTCCTCGGGTCTCTCTGCGAGGTGAGCAGCATCCCTGCTCTGACACATCCCGCGGGCACCTGCTCCCCTGGATCCAGCCCTGAGGGGCTCCCCAGGGAACCATGATGGGAAAATGAAATCGCTCAGGGATCAGCTTACAGGGCCGGTCCCCAGAGAGGAGCCCCGGGCTGCCCTTTGCCACCCGCCTCGCAACGGGGAAACGAGCCTGGGGGATCCCGGCTCCCGCGGGATGATGCTGGGTTGGGATGTGGGGAGCCATGGGGATCCCCATCCTGTGTTGCATCCTCCCAGCGGGATGCTAAGGACTGTGCCCCCTTTTCTCCCCAAGGCCCCACGCAGGATTCGGCCCTGTACCTGGTGCACGAAGACATCGACGGGCGAGTCCAGGGTCGCGCCGCCCTTGGCGGTCATGGAGAGGAAGCCGAAGCCCATGCGGACATTGAACCACTTGCAGATGCCGGAGCCGTGCAGGGGCTGGGACTCATTCTCGGCCTTGGGCGAGTCTCCAACCGGCTCCTCGCCTGGTTTCTCACCTGGGGAGAGACCCACCGAGCGGCTGAGCCGAGGGGCTGGGGGAGCTGTGGTCCCCCCCGGCCCAGCCAGCCCGCACCCAGCTGGGTAGCCTGCAGCAGGAACCCCAAATCCTGCTGGGATTCCCCAGGCTGGAAAATAAATTTTTTTTTAAAAAATAAACCAAAGCAAACAAGAATAAACAAACAAAAAAACCCCAAACCAAATGACAAAAAAACCCCAGCGGAACAAAAACCGCACAAAAATCCCAAACGTCCCCAAAAACCCGAGCGGAGCGGTCAGCTCTGCGTCCACGTGTGCACGGGGGTCACCCCAGGAGACGGGGAAATGAAGGCAGCTCCTGCCGGCACGACCCGGGAGGTGCGTGGAGTGGGGGCCCCAAATCCGTTCTCCCGTCAAAAACATTAACAACAAACAAATAAACAAACAAACAACAAAAAAAAAGGAAAAAATGCCAAAAGTGAAAAAAAATACAAAAACCACAAAAAAGGGAAAAAACTCCCCCAAAATACCAACCCGAAATCCCCCTGTCCCCAGCAAGCCATGCTGGAGAAAGTGTCTCCCCTGCCGTCAGCATCCCCCCCGCTGCACGGGCCCCCCCCCTCCCAAACAACCCCAGCAGCCGCCACCGGACCCAAACTTCTGGGCTCATCCTGGGGCTGGAGGGGTTGGGAAAAAAAAAATAAATCATCCCCCACCCCGAGCCCCGCAAAGAGCTGCAGCGGGGGAGCGGGACCGCGCCGGGCCCGGCCGCGCTGCTGGGGCGCAGCGGGGCTGGGGGGGCCGGGGCTATGGGGGGGGGTCCCTGCGCCCCCCGGCCGGGCTCAGCCGTCGTTATTAATAATCGCGGAGCCGAGGCGGGCTGCGACAATAATATAACTTAACCTGCAAACTGCTGGTTGGAAACAGACCCCATCCCGACACTCGCTTGCAAATTCCGAGTTGTGGCTGTTACCGCCTCCTCCCTCCTCCTCCTCGGCCAGCTTTGAGGGTATCAGACCAGCCAAAAAAAAAAAAAAAAAAAAAAAAAGAAAGAGGGAAAAAAAAAAAAAAAAACAACAACCAACAAAAAACCCCAGCTTAGACCCCGCCGGGAGGGAGCCGGGAGAGGTTTGACTCCATCTTCACTCCAACAATAGGGGTGGGAGGGAGCGGGAGGGTTTTTTCAAAGGCTCCCAAATTCTCGCAGACAATAGCAGCCCCCGCCCCCCCCCCAGGACCCACCCGCGGGGCCGAGGGGCGCCGGGCCCCGCTCCTCCATCCCACCCCACGTGATCCTAATTAACGCCCCCCCCCGGTAATAGCGAAACATTCCGAGAGGGATTTGGGGGGGGGGGTGGGTTGACCCCCCCCTCTCTGCTTAGGGGCGAGGCCACCTGTCAAGGGAAGACGTGACCCCCGGGGGTGGGGGGAGGTGGGACTCCCGAGGACCGGGGGGAATTTCCACGTCGTTTCTCCGCGCCCCCCCCCCGTAGCTGTCCCCATGAGCGGAGCCACCTGCGAGCCACGACCCGCGGGACACGGCGGGGCGAGGGAACCGGGACCGGGGAGGGCCGGTTTTCCTGGACGCCGGGATCTTCCTGCGCCCTCAGCCCCATCCTGTGTCCCGCGAGTGGGACGTGCACCCCCGTGGCCGTGTCCCCGCCGTGGCCGTGGCCCCCCGGCCCGGCGGCACAGGCTGCCCTCCCGCCAGCGGCGGAGCGGTGCCGAGGCGGTGCCGGTGGAGGGGGGGGCGCGGCGGGGGCGGGGGGACCCGTCGCCCCCTGGGCCGGGCGGGAACAAAGGGCGAGTGACCAGCGGCTCCATTTCCGGCGGGCGGACAATGCCCCGGCCCGTGGGGGCACAGCGCCGCCCGCCGCCCCTCCCGGGCGCTGTGGGGTGTGCGTGGGGGAGCCCCCGCCACCGCCCCCAAACTGGGGTGAGCTGACAGTGACCCCCGTGCCCCGCCGCAGGGTTGAGCCGGGGGGGACATTTGAACCGAACGCGGCTACCCCACGCGGGACGCCTCTCGCGTGGTGCCATTGAGCGGAGTGGGGGGGTGGCACCGTGCGGCGGTTGGGCGCGCTGGGGACCGTGGTGCCACCCGGGAGGTCCCCTCGGCCCGGCCCGGTGCTGCCGGTAACGTCCCGCGTGGGGCGGCCACGCACGAAACCCCCGGGGCCGCCGGCGCTGGCCGTGGTGCTGAACGCGCGCCCCTGTCCAGGGTCCTGGGCGCTGCCTTCCTCCTCCTGCCCTTCCTCCTCCTCCTGCTCTTCCTCCTCCTCCTGCCCTTCCTCCTCCTCCTGCTCCGCACACCCCACGCCAAGACTCCCCACACCCGGGGGCTCCGCGTTGCCCCTTCCCCGCACAGCTGAGCAGTCCCACAGACCCCACCCGCGGGCCTAGGGTGGTGGTGGAGGAGGAAGAGGAGGAGGAGGGTGGTTTTTGGACGGGTACCCCCAGGGCAGGGAGAGGGATAAGCCTTCGGGAGGAGGCGGCCGGGGCTGGGGCAGAGATGTCCCCAAACCTGCCCCCACTGCCATGCCCCAGGGCTCTGCCAGCTCCCGCAGCGGAAGTGAACCAGGGTCCCGTGGGGCTCGGGTGGAGTAGAAGGTGCCTGCAGCAGCATTAATAATTCCGTGACATTCACAGGGTGTCACCTCATCTTTATGCTAGTTTTAACGGAGACAGATGAAGTGGGGGTGAAAACTCCTCTGGTCTCTTGTTTGCAACATCAGTCTTGAGTCAAGTCCCTAAAGCCGAGGAGCAGCCCCACGTCTGCGCCAGAGGAGAGCGGAGTCTGGCTGGGGGCTTCCAGGGATCCCACTCCTGCTCCAGCAGGAACGGGAGGGGGACGCCGGGCTGGGGACAGTCTTGGCGAGAGGGAAACCACGATGCGTGTTCACATTCGCTCACCTTCACGCTCCCCCTCTCCCTGCCGGCACCCGCAGCCCGCGGGGGGATGCGCTGCGGGACCGTCCCGGTGGCTGCGGGAGCCGGGGCGCATCTGGCCCCCTCTCCTGGCCAGCGAGGGCCAGGGCCGCGGGTCCTCCTCTTGTTTGCGGGAGGAAAGAAGGAGGGAAAAAAACCCCAAGACTTGCAGGAGACCCCTCCAAGTCGCTCCTTTCCTCTCGGTTCATCCCTCCTCCCAGCCCGTCTCCTTCTCCGTTTCCCTCCTTTCACCCGGCATTTGGGGAGGGTGCAGTTAGCTGCCTGTGCATTCCACTCCCACGCTTCTGCAAAAAACCCCACGAGCGATCCCAGCGCACTCATGGGGGATAAGAGGCACCTGAACAAGTTCCTGGCGCTAAGGCCAGGGTTTGTAGAGTAGCCCTGAGAAATGGCTCTGTCCCTTCCATCCCCAGAGGGGACACCTTGATGCCAGCACCCACACAGCCTGAGGACTGTGTCCCTGTGCAGGCAGGACTCCCTGCAGCGGGGCAGGAGATGAGCAGGGGTGTGGGAGAAGGATGTGGTGAGGAATCAGCCCTTGCTTTCTCCAAAACGAATCCTTCCAAAAATAATCCATCACTGTGCATCAGCTTCCTCCCGCCAGCCCCTTCCTGAGTGAGGGGAGGGATTGGCAGCCCCCAGCGACACCCTATTCTGTTTAAACTTAGCAGCAACTTTCTCAGCATCTCCCAATTTCTGCCTATCCTCAGTGACTTTCCGTCCAAGTGACACAGCCACATCCCTGAGCACGGCACTTCCATGCAGCTTTTCTTTACCTCTCAACCTCATTTTCCCTGGCCGCGGTGACACAGCCCTGCAGCGGTGATAGTCCCATGTCATATTTCTGTGTGTGGTGTATTTGTTTTTTGGGGCCTGTTGAATGGCAAATGTGAAAGGGAAGGGGACTCCTTCCTGTTCTTTCAGAGCCGGTCGCTGTGCCCTGCTCGGCTTCAAGGGAATAGCCAGCAAAGCGGCCGCTTTCACAAATAATGGCTTCATTAGATTGAAAGAAGTGGACAGTGACCTCTCCGAAATGGACTTTCTGACCCCTGCTGACCTCTGGCCCTGGCTATGACAGCCTGTAAATCTTCCCTCTCCCGGCACAGCCGTGGTGAGGGCAGGCAGAGCTGTGCCGGAGCCCAGTGCCGGCAGTGCTGCCCATAATTTGGCATCGCAGACCCCTGCACAGGCAATGCGGTGCTGCCTGGGGGCTGCCTGTCTGTGGCCAGGTCCTGTCCCAGCAGGATGAGGCCCAGGGGGTGCACAGATCCTGGAGACATGGGTCATAGCTTTGGCAGAGATGTGGTTTGGTGCCCTCAACGTGCTGCAGAGCCCACGAGGGGCTGGTCCCGGGGAGCTGAAGGGCACTGGGAATGGTGTTATGGGGGTTGTGGCTCCAGTGCCATCTCCCAGCACTGCCACCGTCACCACCTGCCCATCGGGAAGGTAGAGACCTGCTCAAAACCAGCCTCCGAGTCCCCATTGGGGAGAGCTGAGCCCATTCCCTGCCCATCCCACAGACACACACAAACCTCCTCCAGCCCCCACATCACCCACCTCCCTCCCACCCACACTGGTCCCCCTGCAGCCCCCAGCGCAGCCCAGGGCGCTGCTGACACCGCCGCACCACAGCCTTGCCTCCCGAGCTGCTGGTGGAGAAACTGAGGTACAATGGGGATCTGTGGCCAGTGGGTGGCTGTGCAAGGGCAACCCACGCCAGGCTCCCCACGCCAGCTTGGTGGCCTGTGCTCTCCATGGCCGGCACTTGTCCCCCATGGCACTGGCAGCCAGCCCCTCGCGTCCCGGAGCTACTCGCCTCCCTCCTCCCTGTCCTTGCACGCTCGCCGCTGACCTTTGGCTATGAAGCAATCAATAATGGAGGCCACAGAGCCGCTCCTCCCCCTTGCTGGCCCCCCGCGTCCCCCACTCACCCCTTGCCTCCAACAAGCCTGGCTGGGACCGAGGAACACTCTGGTAACTCCCAGTGCTGGGGACACAGGACTGGGGGTGCATCAGCCTACCGGAGACACAGGTGTGCTCCCAAGGAAGCGCTTGACCAGGCATCCCCCTCCCAACACCGCCAAAAACGCCTGCCTGGGGCTGCTTTCCACCTCTGGGGTGTCAGTGGGTGCTGCACACCTCTGGGTTCGGGGTGCCCATGGTGGGGATGGAGCATGGCCATCCCACTGCCATCAGAAATGGGGCTCCCCGGGGCATCGGCACTGGAGGAGAGAGGGTGAGGAACGTTTCTGCAGGTGACTTGCCAGGGGGTGACCCACGGGGATGCTGCTGGTGCTGGGATGCTGCCGGTGCTGGGATGCTGCTGGTGCTGGGATACTGCCTAGGCTTCCCCGCAGCTTCCCTGCCTTTTGGATAAGGCAGGAGGGAGTAAAGACAGGCAGAGGCAGTCCTGGCCTGCCCAAATTCAGCAGCTTGTCTTTGCACCCCCAGCTCCCCTTCCATAAAAGCCCTTGGGCAGCAGCTGATCGATGGGCTGCAGAGTGAGGATTGATCAGGATTTCAGCTCCATACATATTCCTGCTCGCTGATAAAGGGAAATCGATAGCTGAACGAGATATTCCTCCGAGGCAGCGGCCTCCAGCAGACCAGGGCTCGCCATCCTTCCCCTGCCCCTTCAATCCCCCCATCCTGCTCCAAGCCTTGTTCCCCACAAGAGCAAACCCAGGCAGGGGGAGAGAAAATTGCTCTGGGGGGGCCATGGTGTGGAGGAGAGGGGGCAGAGCCTCTCCTCCTGTGGCTAAATCTCACCTCCCAAAGCATCCACCCGCCCGCCTGCATCATCTTCCTCTCACTGGTGGGATGGCAAAGGGAGTTTTCCTCCCTCTCAGGGTGCTAGAGACCTCCCTGCACCCAAAGTCACAGGCAGGGTGACCCTGGGGAAGCCGGGCTGGCTGGTTCATCCACAGCCCATCACCTCCAGATGCCGGCAGCTGCAGCCGACACCACCCTTCCCCAGTGCTGAGATCTGGAAACTCATTGCAGATGTGGCCAGAGCAGCACCCTCCAGGTGCCTGTTCCATAGGGACAGGGTGGGGACACCCAGTGTTCACCCTGGGTGAGCTCTGCCTGCAGCTGATACAGCTCTTCCCTTCCCTTCCCTTCCCTTCCCTTCCCTTCCCTTCCCTTCCCTTCCCTTCCCTTCCCTTCCCTTCCCTTCCCTTCCTTTCCCTTCCTTTCCCTTCCCTTTTTCCCATTCTCTGTGTCACTTTCCCATTTCCCCCTGGCTGGAGGGATGGTGACAGCAGGGACCCCCCTGTGGCACCCTCGGACACCCCCAGATGCTGCGGGGCTCCCTCCAGCCTCAAGTCCCCTCCTGGCTGCTGTGGCTGAGCCCGTCCCCACAGTCTGCCCCACACCTCATCCCTCCCTTTGCACACTATGACTCAAGGCCCAGGCTCATCCCAGTGTCCCTCCAGTTCCCCCAGTGCCTGGGGAGCTGGTTTGCCCCAGGGAGGACCCTCCCCAGTGCTGACTAAACCCTCCCCGGCCAGCCCCGGCAGAGCCGCTTCCCGCAGAGCCACAGCCGGCTGACTCGGTTGCTTGGGCACGTACACACACAGAGAATCGTTTTGGTTGGAAAAGACCCCCAAGATCACTGAGTCCAACTGTTTCCCCAGCCCTGGCACTGCCCCATGTCCTGAGAACCTCATCTCCGTCTGTCCAACCCCTCCAGGGATGGTGACTCCAGCACTGCCCTGGGCAGCCTGTTCCAATGCCCCACAGCCCTTTGGGGAAGAAATTGTTCCCCAGATCCAACCTCAACCTCCCCTGGCGCAACTTGAGGCCGTTTCCTCTGGTCCTGGCGCTTGTTCCTGGGGAGCAGAGCCCGACCCCCCTGGCTCCAAGCTCCTTTCAGGCAGGTCAGAGATCAGAAGGTCTCCCCTCAGCTCCTGTTCTCCAGCTGAACCCCCAGCTCCCTCAGCCGCTCCCATCACACTTGTGCTCCAGCCCGTTCACCAGCTTCGGATCCCGGCGCTGCTGGTGAAGGTGCAGAGGCAGCTCGGCTCTGCCTCAGTTTCCCTGGCAGCCCAACCGGAGCCCAACAGTGTCCACTTGTGCTGGGCCAGTGGTGGCCGAGGAGACTCCTGGCAGCTGGGAGTGGTGGCCCCAGGGCGAGGCTGGCACCCCGCTGGGGCACCCATGGGTGCTGGCGAGGAGCAGAGGGCAGGGCGGGGGTACAGGGCTGGTGCTGGCTCTGCTGTCACCCCAAGCCCAGCTGGGTAAGGGCCCTGTGTTCCTGTGTCCCCAAGCCCCTCAAGAGCCGCAGTTCTCCCAGACCTGGAGCCCCCCCACAGCGGGAGCTTCCCAGGAATGCGCTGCAGTGCAGGGGGCTCCACGTGGGACCCTTCCTCAACTAATGAATCCAGGTGCGATCACAGCCCTGGGGTCTGCAGTGTGTTGAGGCCCCTCAGCCCCATGGCTCGGCTGATGCGGTGCCCCAGCTGGTGACAAAGCCGGTCAGTGCCATTCCCTCCAAGGTCACCATCACCCTCACCGAGATGGGTGGCAGGGAGACGGTGTCCAGGCAGGGGTCTGGGGGAGGCTCAGAGCCACCCAGTCTGTCCAGGCTCCCTCCGGGCGCTGCTGAGTCGGAGTAAACGGCGGAGCTGGGTGCTGGGGAACCAGCCTGACCGGCTCCCCGGCTGTCAGCACCTGAGGAATGCCAAACCTCCGCTGCGCCAGGGCTGGGTGCTCAGGGCTGGGTGCTCAGGGCTGGGTGCTCCCCGGGTGACTCTGCCGGTCCGCCCAGCCGCGGCGTGCAGGGAGCAGCACCCCGGTTCCCGCTCGGCACGGCACGGCACCCCGCTCCCCGCTGGGACCCTCGGCTGGCAGGTACATGGGGGTGCAGGGTGGGGAATCCCCCAGCACCGGGTGCTGCCCGGGCCAGCCTGGCTTGCAGGGTGCTGGTGGGGAGGGCGGCTTCCAGCTGGAGAGCACCGGTGCACCTGTCCTGGCTGCCACTCGTGGGGGCTGCCCAGTGCTGGGACCCACGCCCCGGCTTGGCGGGGACTGGGATGGGTCCCTGTTCAGCTGGGATGGGTATTGGAACTGGCCAGGGAGGGGGGACAGGGAGGGGAGGTGGGGCTGAGCCCGGCTCTGCCCCTCTCGCCTTCAGTCCCTGAATCTGGGGGGGCTGCTGGGGTTGTAACCCCACTCCTGCCACCAAAGTGTGTCCCCAGGGCCACCAGTAAAGCTGGGGTTCCTCCAACTCCAGTGGCCTCGTGATGCAGGCGGGGGGGACAGCGGGGCTCCCCCGTCACCCCTGTCCCCTCCTCCCCGCAGAGCACGTGGCTGCTGGTGACACAGCTCAGCAGGGGGACAAGGGCAGCGAGGGGCGATGGCGGCTCCCCTGCCCTCCTTGTGACCCCCAGCCCACGAGCAGCCGCCCAACCCAAATCCCTGATTTTCCTGGAAGCGGCAGGTCCGCTCGCACCCCGCGGCCATGGGGCTCAGCCTGGCGTGGCCCCAGGCTCGGCTTAACCCGTGGTCACCGTCTCAAAGGCAGCCACAGCCGCTGCCCTTGGTCCCCTTGTCCCTTCTGAATACTAAACGGCACCTTGTGCCTTTTACTTGGGTGCTGGGAGACCCAGGTTGGGTGCTGGGTGGCCTTTTGGGATGACGGGAGGCAGCAAAAGAGCTGAGCAGGTTGGTTTGGCTTGGCCGGGGGGTATTAATTAGCCGTGCTAGGTGCCCTGGTGTGGCAACACCAGTGGGAGACGTGTCCTGGCGGGCAGGGATGGCAGGAGCTGTGTCTTCATGTCCTTGTGAACCTGACCTACTGTTGTGGTAGGAAATAGTGTAGTGAAATCGGGGTGCTGAGGCAGCACAGGGCCCCAGGGTGAACTCCTTCCCCAGGGCCGGTGGGTCACTGGGTGGCCCAGGGTGGCACTGGGTGGCCCAGGGTGGCACTGGATGCCGGATCCAGCTGCAGGGCTGGGATGGGAGCGACATACGTGGAGATCTTTGGAAATCGAGCTCCGGCCAAGAGGCAGCTGTGATGTTGAGTCAGCAGCTCCCACCTCCCCCCAGAGCCCCGTGTGACACAGAGCTGGTGTCCCCATCCCAGTGCCACCCCAGGGCCATGGGCACGGCGGGACTGGGCACCGCCAGCAAGTGCTTGAGAAACCAGCACTGGAGCAATCCTAGGGTGCAACCGGGTACCAGGGACGGACACATTGCAGGGCAGAGAGGGGACACGTCCCTATGCAAACTGCGCTGCCCTGGCAGGAGCGTCCCCAGCACGGGGGTCCCCATGTGCCACCGCAGAGTCCCCGGCTCGGGGCACTGGGGATCCCTCCAGCCTGACCCTGCCTTGGCCGTTTGCTCTGACACCTGGCTTGTCCCCAGTGCATTTAGGCAGCTTTTTCTCCCCACTGTGGCACGCACCCATCCTTCTTCCACTGGTGGGTGCTGTGAGCCTGGGGATCCAGCTGTGGCTTTGCTGATCCAGCTGTGGCTTTCCCAATGCAGATGAGGCTTTCCTAATGCAGATGTGTGGCCCCAGCCAGGCTGGTCCCAGCCTGGAGCCACGCTGGCTGTCCCAGACAAGGTCTCATCACCTCCTGGAAGATGACACCAACCCTTCCTATCTGTACTGGAAAGACCTGCCGGGCCGGGGAGAGCCAGACACGGAGGGTGCGTGGCGGGCAGGCAGAAGGGGCAGGCAGCTGCCTGTACCCAGCGCTTTCCTGCCTGCCCCTGCCCCCCAGGGCCCCCTTAGGAACTGGAGCCATTGGGAGGTGACAGGGTTGGAGGGGACCCAGCCCCAGGTGGTGCAGGATGAGGGTCTCTCCCAAGGTGTCCCCTGGGGATCCCAGCCCCCTGGGGTGTGCAGGGAGGTGGCCCCGTCTCCGCCTGGGACACCTGAAACTCAGCCTGTCTTTAGGCTGAGCCCAAAGCCCCGTCCCTGCTGTTGCCCAGGCTGGACGGGGCTCTGAGCAACCTGAGCTGGTGAAGATGTCCCTGCTCATGGCAGGGGTGGCACTGGGGGACCTTTGAAGGTCCCTTCAACCCGAACTAGTCTATGATTCTCTGACACTGCACAGCTCCTAATTGGGACCTGGGGAGATGCCGCCCCACTCCCAGCTCCCTGCCCAGCACCTGCTGCGTCAGCAGCTTCCCCAGCCCCAACCCAGCAATAAAACCCTCCTGGGGCAGGGACTCGGCCACGGCACAGCATCAGCATCCCCTCCAAAGCTGGGGTGGCGCAGGTGGCCCTGTCCCCTGCCCTGTCCCCTGCCCTGTCCCCTGCCCTGCGCCCCAGGGACCACAGCGATGCCCACCCCGCAGCAGCGGGCACAGGGGCTGAGTGCTGGGTACCAGCTTCATCACAGAGTCATCCAACTGTTTGGGTTGAAGGACCTTCAAAGCTCCCCCAGTGCCCCCCCTGCCATGAGCAGGGACATCTGCACCAGCTCAGGCTGCTCAGAGCCCCGTCCAGCCTGGCCTGGGATGTCTCCAGGGATGGGGCATCCAGGGATGGGAGCCTGGATCAGGGTGCGAGTGGCAGGTGATTAGTGCAGCTCGTTATCTCCTGCCGATGGGGCTGCAGAGGTGGCTGGAGCCATCCCGTGTTTCCCAACAGCAACAAGGAAGGGACAAGGGAAGCTGCTGCTCAGGTCCCCACCTCCTCCTGCGAACCCCACGGCTGCCCCGGCCGGGCCCTTTTGCTTCCCTGTTGTTTTCTGGGCTTGTTTGTTTGCTGTGTTTGCTGACTCGGCGCAGCCCGGCCGCCCTCCTGACTCACCCCGCAGCTCGGGGCACAGCCCGGCCGCATCCTGCACGCTCAGCCGCGCTGCGCCGGGCTCTGCCGGAGCCACCTCGGTTCCATTGCGGAGCTCCCCAGCATCTCTGCTGGATGCACAAGCGTTGGAGGGGTCTGTGTGTGCCAGGAGGGTTGCCGTGAGCACCCCAAGAATTGCAGACAGCCCTCAAAACCATCTCCTGTGCTCATAGGACATCCCAAAATGCCCTGCAGGACCACCGGCAGGTCTGGGGTGTCGCAGGGACTGGCTCGGGCTCCGGGGCTGGTTCCTGCAGGTGGTTTCTGCTCAGCCCTCCCAGTGTCTCCTCCTCTCCCTGCAGCTCCCCAGCATCCGCGGGGGCCGAGCCCGGTGGTGCGGGACGTTACGGAGCAGCAGCCCCGGCTCCCCGGCCCCCCAGCATGGATTCACCGTTCCGGCACACCAAGTCCAGGGGCTTTGTCTCCAGCGCTGAGCTGAGCATGAAGCAAGCGGTGCCGAGCACACCAGGGACCGAGGGCAGGTCCCGCTTCCAGAAGGTCTCGCTGGTGTCGCGGCGGCTGGAGAAGACGGGGAGCGCGCGGGGCCGGGAGGGGAGTCCCTCCCGTGTCTCCCTCCTGCTGCAGGCCTGGGAGAGGGAGATCGTGGAGCAGACGGGATCCGGCCCCACCACCCTGACCCACCGGGAACGCTCCTCATCCTCCATCAGCCTCCTCAAGGACTTCACCGCCCACGGCCCCATCTTCTCACAGGTGTATTCCCCGGCACAGAAGCCCCGGCGGCAGGACGAGAGGGGGAAGGTGGGGACCGGTGCCAGCAGCGGTGGCATCTCCCCATCGGTGGGTGCGCCCGTGCACAGGGAGAGCTACGTGCACGGCACCCTGCTCCCCATCCGACCCCCTGAGTGTCCCGCGGGGGGTCCCGGTGCCGGTCCCGGTGCCCCGTGTGTGGCCGAGCGTGGCTGCGTCCCTGCCGTGCCCAGGGCCAGGCATGTCACCGTGCTGCGGACAGGCAGGGACACCGCCGGGACAGAGCCGGGGCTGGTGGAGGGAAGGGAAACCCAAAACGGGACCCATGACACTGCCAGTGCCACTACGGCCCCGTCGCCGCGGGAGAGCTGCGGGCAGGATGGTGGTGGCTTCGCTGGGGACACAGCGGGCAGCGAGAGCTCACCGGGCACCGCCGAGGGATCCCCCGGGGAGAAACACTTGCCACAAGCCGCAGCCACGCCAGTGAATGCAACCCTGGGAGATGGCGACAGGCTGGGGGACCCGCAAACCAGTATAACCAGCTCCCCGCAGTGTCCCTTGGAGGATGCTGGCAGCCAGGCTGGTCCGGGTGACGCGGGAGAGGGAAGCACGGCAGACGGGGACAACAGCATTTCAGTGACACCAACAAGGACAGACAGCCCCCCAGGAGCCAGTGTCACCCCTGAAACCCCCTCCTTGGAGGGGAGCAATGATCCTGGTGCCGCCTCCGAAACCCCTTCCTTGGAGGGGAGTGATGGTCCTGGTGCCACCTCCAAAAACCCCTCCTTGGAGGGGAGTGATGGTCCTGCTGCCACCTCTGAAAACCCCTCCTCAGAGGGGAGTGATGGTCCTGGTGTCACTCCCGAAAACCCCTCCTTGGAGAGGAGTGATGGTCCTGCTGCCACCTCTGAAAACCCCTCCTCAGAGGGGAGTGATGGTCCTGGTGTCACTCCCGAAAACCCCTACTCGGAGGGGAGTGATGCTCCAGAGCCTTCACCCAAAGCACCAGCGCCTCCAAAGGCTGAGGTTGAGTTGGACGGGGGTGAAACGACGGGGAACCCCCAGGGAACAACACGAGAGCCCGAGACCAGCCCAGACACCCCTGCCAAGCCCCCAGCCCCTGACCCCCCAGCCGAGAGCCCCCCGGATGCCACCGAGGAGGACCCCGAGCTGCTGGTGGACATGGAGATCTTCGTGGACACGCTCCGCAACATGGAGCCCTCAGAGATGCGGAAGGCGCCCAAGACCCCGCGGCAGCCCCGGCCGTCGTCGCTTGGCCGCTGTGCTGCTCTGCCCCCCATCCACGAGGACCGGGTGGCCCCCCGGGCCCCCATCTCCCTGCCCGAGGCCCTGCGCGAGCTGCTGGCGCGGGGACCGGCGGGGCGGCGGGACGAGAGCCCCGAGGAGGAGATGGAGATCGAGAACCCCTACCTGAGCCCCGAGGAGCGGGCGCTGGCGAGGACCCTCCGTGGGACACCTGGGGACAGCGCGGCCAGTGACAGCCGGGCAGAGGGGAACTCGCTCCTGGGGAAACTGAGGCAGGCGGGAGCGGAGGAAAAGGCCAAAGCGGCAGCCGGGGGTTTGTCCGAGCGGAGCGTCCTCTTCCGAGGGAATGTCCTCAAGGGCATGGCGCTGCTCTCCCACTTTTTGGAGCACCGGGCGGCCGCGGCCGACGAGCTCAAGCCGTACTCCCGCCTGGACAACAGCGTGCTCTACAGCCGCTTCATGGCCCCCAGCGCCGCCCCGCTCGAGCTGCCCGGCAGGGATGGGGGGGACACGGGATTGCCCACCCCCAGGGACCACAACGGGCTGGGACCTGGTGACCACCCCGTCCCTGAGATGGCGGTGCTGGAGGCCCCGAGTGCCGGCTGCGTCCCTCTTGTCACTGAAGAGCCAGAGAGTGTCATGGCCCTGTGCCCTGCAGATGTCCTGGTGAGTGATGGGGGGCTGAACCCCCAGAGTGCTCCCCATCAGAGGGGACATGGGGTGACAGCCCCCGGTGCAACAGGAGGGTGCTGCGATGGGTGGCGGGAGGTACCAGGATGGGCGACGGAGGGTACTGGGATGGGTGACAGAGGGTACCAGGGCAGGTGACAGAAGGGTACCAGCTCAAGTGATGGGCGGGTGGCACCACGGATGATGGGAGGGTCCCGGGGTGGTGACAGGAGGTCCCGGGGCGGGTGACGGGAGGCAGGTCCCCACGGTGCAGGAATGCTCGAGGTGTGGCTGCTCGGGGCGGTGGGAGGGAGCAGCAAACACCAGACGCGAGGTTGCGGCTGCGGCTTCTTTGGGCTGCGGGAAGATGGCTGGTGCAGCCGATGTCCCTCCGTGCTCCTCATGTCCCCTCGGGTGTCCACAGCAGGAGAACAAGGACGGCTTCAAGATCAACACGAGACCTGGCAAGGTACAGGGAGCATGGGGAGCCGGGCTGGGCTGGCCGGGGGGGACAGGGCGCAGTGTGGTAGCACCTGTCCCCTGTGTCACCCCTCCCAGATCATCCTCTTCTCCGAGGCCGGATTCGTGGGCCAGAAACGGGAGATTTGGGGCGACGTCCCTGATGCCACGTCCTGGGAGCTCTCGCACACCATCTCCATCAGGGTCATCCGAGGCGGGTAGGGGACGGTGACAGGGCGAGGACATGGCGAGAGGGCTCAGCCGGGGCCGCCTGTGCCGGGGATGGCGAGTGACCGTCTTGCCAGCGCTAATGAGAGCGGCTGCGATCCTGCGGCGGTGACAGGATTGACAGGACATCCCCACCCACACTCTGCCCCCAGGCTCCCGACGGCTGCGGGTAAAACCAGGATTTTTTTCCCCCAATAATTTGCTCCCACCCCGCTCGCAGGTGGGTGATGTACGAAAAGCCGCGGTTCCACGGGCGCAAGTGCGTTTTGGCCGAGGGGGACGTGGAGATCGACAACCCCTGGACGGCGTACGGGCAGAGCGGGGAGCCCCGCGGCAACCGGCCCTTCCGCATCGGCTCCTTCAAGAGGGTCGTACGGGTGAGCGCAGGGACCCCCTGAGCATCCCGCGCCCCCCGCGCCCCCACGCAGGGGGTACCAGACCCCCCGTAACGCGGCTCTGCCCCGCGCCAGGATTACCGCACCCCCGAGATCAGCCTGTTTACCGAGGAGAACGGCGAAGGCGCCCGGCTGAAGTTCACCGACTCGGCTGAGGACACGCGGACGCGGGGCCAGGCGCTCACCGCCGCCTCCATCATCGTCCACTCAGGATTGTGAGTGTGTCCGTGGGGCTGGGTGGGCTCCGGCACGGGCTGGAGCAGGTGAGATGCTTTCCCCATCTTCACAGGTGGCTGGTTTACTCCAAGCCTTTCTTTGACGATGACCCCTACGTTCTGGAGCCGGGCGGGTACCCCAATTTAAAGGCTTGGGGAGCGAAGGACCCATCCATCTGCTCCATGCACCCCATCAGGCTGGTGAGTGCTGGTTACTGGGGCGTTACTGGGGTGTTACTGGGGTGCTGGGGCCATGTCCAGCCCTGGCGAGAGCATCTCCCAGTGCCTCCCAGTTCACACCAGTGAGAGCTTGGTGTGGAAATGTGCCGAGCGTGGCTCTGGGAAGTGCTCCTGTGGGTTGGTGGTGAAGGAAAGCAATAAAATGTAGCAAGTGACAAGTGAAAGACCAGAGGAAATGGCCTCAAGTTGCGCCAGGGGAGGTTGAGGTTGGATCTGGGGAACAATTTCTTCCCCAAAGGGCTGTGGGGCATTGGAACAGGCTGCCCAGGGCAGTGCTGGAGTCACCGTCCCTGGAGGGTTGGACAGACGGACATGAGGTTCTCAGGACACGGGGCAGTGCCAGGGCTGGGGGAATGGTTGGACTTGATGAGCTTGAGGGGCTTTTCCAACCAAAATGGTTCTGTGATTATAAAATAAAGCCCAAAAGAGCTTGTTCTTGAATGAAGAAAAACCCAAAACCAGCTCAGGCTTTAAAGGGGGCGATCGGATGCTCCTGCACCGTCCCCTCCTGCCACCACAGCCTCACCGGGTCTCCTTCTCCTTCCAGGGCTGCCCGGTTGTGGAGAGGCCTGGGGAGCCGCAGGTGAGCACCGACCAGCCCCAGCGGTGCCGTGGGGCCGGGGCGGCCGTGGGACCGCGCTCACCCGCCCCGTCCCCACAGGTGCTGATCTATGAGGCCACAGGTTTCCAGGGCCGCAGCTTCACCATCAGCCGAGACATCTACGACTTGAAGCGCCTGCCCGGGCCAGCACTGGCCACCGTGGGCTCCCTGCGCGTCCTGGGTGGCTGGTGAGTGGCATGGGGTGGGCAAAACGACTGGGAAGGTGACGGTCACCCCTGGGACAGCTCCGGGGTGGCCACGGGCAGCTCGGGGGGGAGGGTGGCACCGGAGAGGTGTGGATGATGTCCCCGTGTCCCCTGGCACGTGGAAATCCCCCGGAGCCCTCACTGACACGTCTGCCTGTGCCGCAGCTGGGTCGGCTACGAGAAGGAGGGTTTCCGTGGCCACCAGTACCTGCTGGAGGAAGGGGAGTACCCGGACTGGAGGCACTGGGGTGGCTACGGCGACGAGCTGGTGTCCTTGCGGCTGATACGGACGGTGAGGGTGGTGGCGGCATCGCTCGGGGACAGAGCCAGTGCGGGCAGGGACAGCCAACCCCCCAGGGCCCACCCCATCCTCATCCCCCAAAGGGAGCCGGGCATGGCCTGAGACCCCCAAACTCCCCACACGCAGAGGTCTGGGAACCCAGAGCCGCTCCTGCCCTCCCTGGGGTCCCGGACCCCGGCTGCGGGCACAGAGAGCACCCGGCTCGCGGTCCCTTCCCCTGACAGACCGAGGGCCTCGGGGGGGCTCCTTCTCCCCGCAGGATTTCTCCGACCCGGCGCTGGTCCTTTTCGAGGCCATGGACTTCGAGGAGGGTGGGAGCGTGGAGCTGAGCGAGGCGCTGCCCGACACTCAGCTGGCCGGCTACGGCACCGTCACCCAGTCCATCCATGTGCTGAGCGGCGTGTGAGCATGGGGACAGGGGACAAGGGGGGCAGGGGGATGGACGGGGGGGGCGCTGAGCCAGCACCCATGTTTTCCTGGCAGGTGGGTGGCCTACGAGGGCACCAACTTCTCGGGTGAGCAGTACGTCCTGGAGAAGGGGGTGTACCGCAACTGCGAAGACTGGGGTGCGGGGGATTGCCGCATCGCCTCGGTGCAGCCCATCCTGCAGGTGAGAGCACCGGGGACACCCCCGCTTCGCCCTGTGGGGCTGGTGGGGGCCAGGCTGCGATGAGACCCCAACCAGCCCCGCTCTGTCTGCTTGCAGGTCGGGGAACACAACCTCCACTTCGTCTCCAAGGTCAGGAGTGGTGGATGGGGACGGGGACATGCCCCCCCGGGGGACACGGCTCCTTGCGGGGTGGTGACGATGCTTTGTCCCGCCTCACCGAGCCCCTCTGCTCCCCCTCCCCAGATCCTGCTGTTCTCAGAGCCCGACTTCTTGGGGGATCACGTCTCCTTCGAGGAGGACCAGGACACCCTGCCCGCCGCCTTCCTCCCACGCTCCTGCAGAGTCCGCGGGGGCAGGTAGGGTGTCCTGGCTGGGGACGGGGACACCACCCCGGCCAGCAGCCCCACAGGGTGTCCCCAGGAGGGAGGGTGGGACAGGGGTCCTGGGGGGCTGCAGGAGGGATGGATCCCCCCACAACAGCCCCATCAGCCCCTGCACGCTCCTCCCACCAGCTGGATCCTGTTCGACGGCCAGGCCTTCGCTGGCGAGCAGCACGTGCTGTCCGAGGGCGAGTACCCCACGCTCAGCGCCATGGGCTGCCTCTCCTCCACCGCCATCCGCTCCCTGAAGAAGGTCCCGGTGGTGGGTACCAGCCTTCCCTTCCCTTCCCTTCCCTTCCCTTCCCTTCCCTTCCCTTCCCTTCCCTTCCCTTCCCTTCCCTTCCCTTCCCTTCCCTTCCCTTCCCACCAGCGCTGGGGCAGAAACCCCCCCAGGAACCTCCTTTTTCCCCTCCCACGGTGCTGCCTCTCCAGCCCTTCTGCACCCACGGGCACTCGCTCCTCCCGCTTACCCCCCCGGTGCCTCTCCCCTCGTCCTGCAGTTTTTCTCAGAGCCCTCCATCTTCCTGCACGGGCTGGAGTGTTTCGAGGGGAAGGAGATTGAGCTGAACAGCGAAGTGCGGAGTCTCCAGGCCGAGGGGTTCAACAACCACGTGCTGTCCGTGCGCGTCAAAGGCGGGATGTAAGTGAGCCCTGGTCCTGCCCCAGCTGCTGGGTGGCATCTGCCTGCTCGAGGGGGTGACTGTGGTCTGCCCATCCCATCCCATCCCACCCCATCCCACCTCATCCTATCCTATATTAATCCAATCCATCCTGTTTTATCCCATCCCCATCCCATTCTGTCCTCTCCCATTCCATCCCACCCATTCTATCCTATCCCACATTATCCCATTCCGTCCCATCTCATCCCATCCCATCTCACCCCTTCTATCCTATCCCACATTGTCCCATTCATCCCATCTCATCCCATCCCATCTCATCCCATGCCATCTATCCCATTCTCTCCTCTCCCATTCCATATTGTCCCATCCCATCCTCTTCCATCTCATCCATCCCATCCCACATCATCCCATCCTCTCCTACCCCATCCTATCCCACCCCATCCTATCCCATCCTATCCTATCCCATCCCATCCCATCCTATCCCATCCCATCCCATCCATTCCATCCTACCCCATATTGTCCCACCCATCCCGTCCCCTCAGCTGGGTGCTGTGCGAACACGGTGACTTCCGCGGGCGCCAGTGGCTGCTGGACTGCACCGAAATCACCAACTGGCTGACGTACAGCGGGATCCAGCACGTGGGATCCCTCTACCCCATCCGCCAGGTGAGCACTGGGATGGGGACGCTGGGTGAACCCCAAAACCACAGCACATAGGGCCAGCGATGCAGGCAGCAGGGCTTTTTTTTTGGTGAAAAAAAAAGTTTCTCTCTTTCCAGAGACGGATTTATTTCCGCATCAGGAGCAGGGAGCTGGAGCTCTACCTCTCAGTCCCCGACGATGTGGAGGACATGAAAGCGGGACGCGTGGTGGTGTCCGGCCTCGGCGAGCAGAGCAGCTCCGTCTGGTACTACGAGGATGGGCTGATCAAAAACCAGGTCAGGGCTCATGTGTGTGACAGCTGGGGCTGTGGAGGGGCCGGGGGAGCCCCTGGAAGGACTGCGGCTGGGTACTCCCCACCCCACAGCCACCTTCGAGGGCTTCTAACAGGTTTTCCCAGCATCTGCCCTCAGCCTTGTCCCCAAAGACCAGTTGATTGTCTCCTCCCTGAGTCTCCTCTGGAGACCTGAAAGCATTTCTGTCTCCCCAGAGGGGTTTTCATCACCCTAATCATCCTCACCTCTTGCCAAGAGGTTTTTCCGTGTCCCATCCCAGAAGCAGCTGCGTTTACAGGGAAACCCCTTGGAGCTCCCAGCCTTTGCTCCAGGTGTTGGAGGGGACTGGGCTGACCCGGCCACCACTGCTCCTTGCAGGTGGCCCCCAACATGAGCCTGCAGGTCATTGGGCCGGCCGGGAAGGGCGCGAAGGCCGTGCTGTGGTCCGAGACCCGGATGCCACGTCAGACCTGGAGCATCGATTCTCAGGGACGGATCCACAGCCAGATGTTCGAGGACATGGTCCTCGATGTAAAGGGTGAGGCCTCAGCACCGTTCCCAAGAAACCCCAAAACACCGTGTTTGGCCGTGAGATGGGGCACCCACCTCCTCACCGCCATCAGGAGCGAGGTCTGTGCCCCTCAAACCCTCCCCTCGCTCCGCAGGCGGCCGATCCTACGACCGGGACCACGCCATCGTTTGGGACGTGGCTGAGGAAAGACCCACACAGATCTGGGACATACAGGTGCTATGAGGGGGGGACACGCGGCCCTCGCATCCAGAAGTGCCACAGGGCAGGACGGGGACACCTTGCCGTCTCCTGCCCCACGCACGTCGGACCCCAAACACCCCACAGCCCTGGGTGCGGGGGTGAAGGATTCCCACCATCACCATCCTTGTCACCGTCATCACCACCATCCCTGTCACCGTTACCATCAGCATCACCGTCACCATCACGATCCCCTGCACCACGAGGGAACCCCCCATCTCCCTCCTGGGGGGCCCCATATGTCGCTCACGAGGGACCCCCATGGACACGAACCTCCGGAGAGTGGCAGAGCCCCTTCCCCACCAGCGTCCCCCCCGAACTGTATTTATGTACGTGTGTAAGATATGGCCCCACTCGCCTGGGCCAGCTCTGGGTGGTTGGTGTCCTTGTCCTTGCACCGGCCACAGCCTGGCAGCCCCTATTCCAGGGGGGCTCACACCTTCCACCCCCCCAGCCCTGCACAGAGGGCCTGATCCTGCTCCCAGGGTGGAATCCCGGTGCCCTCTAGTGCTCACAGCCCACGGGCAGCACCGGGGACCTGGGGTTTGAGGAGGGGGCGCAGACCAAGCTGTGACCCCCTGAGAACCAGGGGGAACCCATCCTGCTCGGGGTGTTCCAGCCGTGTCACCCCCGGTGAGCTCTGCGTCCGCGGTGTTTGGTGCCCACGCCGCAGAGCTGCGTCACAGCCCACGTCACTCATCTTTGATGTCCCCGGGACAGTCTCCTTCACCTGGGTGAGGGCAAGAGCTCCCTCGGAACGTGACTCAGAGCCAGAGGGGACGTGGGGTGAGAAATCCCACACATGGAGACATCAAGAGCTTCTTGTCTGTCCTCACTGCTGGGGAGAGAAGAGGCTGCTGGCGAGGGCCCGGTTTGCTGAGCAGGTTGAGCCCAGTTCAGGGAGAGTCACCGTGTTTGGGCAGCTACCGCTGATCAACCCCGCGGCAAAACGGTGCTGTTCGGGCAGCGCCGTGTCTCCCCAGGAGGTTTCCTCGGCAGATTTGGGTGCACCAAGGTCCTTCAATCAGGTGTCTCCAGCGACTGCTCTGGCTTGTGGAAACAGCCGTCACAGAATCACACAGAATCCCAGAATGTCAGGGGTTGGAAGGGCCCTCGAAAGCTCATCCAGTGCAATCCCCCGCCGGAGCAGGAACACCCAGATGAGGTTACACAGGAAGGTGTCCAGGCGGGTTGGAATGTCTGCAGAGAAGGAGACTCCACAACCTCCCTGGGCAGCCTGGGCCAGGCTCTGGCACCCTCACCGGGAACAAGTTTCTTCTCATATTCAAGTGGAACCTCCTGTGTTCCAGTTTGCACCCATTGCCCCTTGTCCTGTCACTGGCTGTCACCCAGAAGAGCCTGGCTCCATCCTCCTGACACTCCCCCTTTCCATGTTGATCCCCATGAATGAGTCACCCCTCAGTCTCCTCTTCTCCAGCTCAGAGCCCCAGCTCCTCAGCCTTTCCTCACACGGGAGATGCTCCACTCCCTTCAGCATCTTCGTGGCTGCGCTGGACTCTCTCCAGCAGTTCCCTGTCCTTCTGGAGCTGAGGGGCCCACAACTGGACACAACATTCCAGATGCTTCATCAAATCATAGAGTAGTTTGGGTTGAAGGGACCTTCAGAGCTCGCCCAGTCCAACCCCTGGGCTGTGGCACCGCTGAGGCGCTCGGAAGCCGAGGAGGGACTATCAAAACACACAATCTCAGCGCGGCCGGGCAGGTAGGGACGTTACAGTGTGAAAATCCCCTCCATACAGCTCCACCCACATAACACGCACCCGCCCCATCCACCCCACGGCCGCGCCTGACAGGAAGTGCCACACCCCCTCACCCGCCCTTATATACCCCCTACCAGGCCGTGATTGGCTACTAGCGGGGAATTTGGCAGCACCGGATTGGTCGGGGATCAGTTGGGGGGGTCCGCCCGGCCTGTGGGTGGCGCTGGGCCCCGGGCCCGGCCCTGAGGCCCGTCCCCGGGCGTTCGCCCGGGGCCGGGCCTCAGGGCCGGGCCCGGGGCCTCCGGTAACTCGAGGCCTCCGGTAACTCGAGGCCTCGGGAGAGCCCCGATCTCCCCCGCAGGGCTCAGGCTTTGAAGGTCCCGGGGTGCTGGGGACCGCCCCCCCCGGTTAGCAAACCTGCAGCAGAGACGACCCAGAGGCCTCTACACCCGCACTTTATTTCCTAAGGCCCCGCAGCAAACCCGAACCCGGGGAGGCTCCAGGGTGCGGTTTTGAGGCTGAAGGGTGAGGGGGGAGAAGGACGGAGCTGGTCCTCCGTGCTGTGAGGCGCTGGGGCAGCGGGTGCCGTCCTGGGGGTGGCATCTCGGGGGGTCCCCGGGCTCAGCGCAGGCGCAGGGCGAAAGCTGCGGCCAGAGCCAGGGCGAGGGACAGGAGCGGGGGGCTGGCACAGGGCGGGCTCAGGCTGCGTGGGGGGCCGCGCGTGGTGGTGGAGAGGGCGGTTGTTGGGTTCACCTCTGCTCGGCCAAAGGGCTGGAAAAGAAAAGAAGAGAGTCAGCAATAAAATGGAGCAAGTGACAGGATGAGAGGAAACGGCCTCAAGTTGCGCCAGGGGAGGTTGAGGTTGGATCTGGGGAACAATTTCTTCCCCAAAGGGCTGTGGGGCATTGGAACAGGCTGCCCAGGGCAGTGCTGGAGTCACCATCCCTGGAGGGGCTGGACAGACGGACATGAGGTTCTCAGGACATGGGGCAGTGCCGGGGGTGGAGAACGGTTGGACTCGATGAGCTTCTCTTCCAACCAAAATGATTCTTTGATTTTAAGCCCAGCTCTGGCTGTGAAGCCAGATGAGTCCCAGGCACATCCACAACAACATCCCACCTCATTTTATTTATCCTCCTTTAATCTCTTTTCCTCCCCGCTCTGGCAGATGCTACAACTGTGGCGGGCTGGACCACCACGCCAAGGAGTGCAAGCTCCCACCGCAGCCCAAGCAAAGTCACTTCTGCCAGAGCATCAGCTCTGGGGGAACGGTTGGACTCAATGATCTTGAGAGTCAGTGAGGACTCCAAAGCAGAGCAGAGAGCAGCAGGGGGTGGAAACCCCCCCAGCACCCTCACAGTCCTTTCCCTGGAGTGGACACGCAGCCTCCCCTTCCCCCAGCAGCTTCTCCTTCCCCCCACACACAGAGTTACCATTGGCTTTGGGGTTTTCCCAAGGCGGGAAGCAAAGTGAGCTCTCCCTCATGTCACAGCCCTGTTTCCAGCTTTGGGCTTTTAGAAAGGGGGGGACAGAAGGAGAAGCTGGGGGGTGGTCAGTGCCTCTCAGGTCACTGTGAGGAAGCAGGAGAGTTGGGAGCAAAGGGGAGGAGGAGAAGAGACCCCTGACCCCTCATTCCCCCGCAGCTGTCGCAAGGCTGCAGTCAGTGTGTGAAATCCAACACAACCAGGATGGTGATTTCAGGGCGGCTTCCTTCCCTCTCTGAAGATCGGCACCTTCCAAATTAAGGAGTCTGCGTGAATCCTCCTGCCCTGGCTGCGCAGGACCAGTGTCGCTGGTGTTTTGGTCCTTCCCGATTGCGTGTTATGCCTGCGATCGGGGACCATAGCGACGAGCAGTGCCCTGTCTGCGGGAAAAGGGGCTCCATGTCCCCCTGTGAACCAGCCCCCATGCTGGTCACATTCCTCGGGTCCCTCCGGAGCCAGGACAGGGCCAGGGATGGGACCCCAACACCTTGCTCCACCCCCTCACAAACACTTTTGCACTATGAGGGGGTTTGCTTGGTTTCCCCAGCCACAGAGCGGGACTCCCGGGAGGTAAATACACCCCATGGAGGTTACAGCTGTGTGGAGTTTGTGAGCAAAACGAGCACAAATGCACAGGAAAAAACCATCCTGAGAGCTACTCCAAATAGCATCACTGTCCCCAAAAGTACTGGCACATTCGTCCTTCCCATGCACCTGTCCCCATCCAGGGAGAGCCAGCATCCACCCCTGCGGCTCTCGCACCGAGTGCGCCAGCAAAGAGGAAAATAACGTCCAGCAGAGAGAGGTGAGAGGAAACCACAGAGCCGTGTGCCCAGCCCATGTCCCCATGGCTGTTCCCAGCATCCCCAGTGTCCCCACACCAGCCACGGGCTGGGGCTCACACACAAAGTAGAGGCTGCAACATGGGGCGGAAAGCTAAGTGTGAAGGTTACGGATGTGAGTGATGCTCTTAAGTAAAAAAAAAAAAACAAAAACCAAAAAACTTAAAGCAACTTATGGAAGTATTTAGACCTTACAGACCACAGCACAAAGCCCCTGCTAAGACAGCCAGGGTTAAAGTCAAATAGAAAGTCAAATGCTCTGCTTTCCAGCTGAAAGCAGAAATTCTCCCACTGGTTGAACCCTGGAGCCGCCCAGACTGCCATCACCCCCACAGGACGAAGCTGGCAGGACCCCCCGGCCTTCGTGGGTGTTTCCCTTACCAGGCAGAGGACGAGCAGGGCGAGCAGGAGGAGGTGGGCGCACCGGGGGGGCTGCATGCTCGTGGCTCGGCTCGCGCTGTGCCGCGACGCTTTCTCGTCTGCTCACAGCGATTGCAGCCGGAGGCTTTAAGCGCGGTGGCGGCCCCATCTCACCAATCACACTTGCCTTCCCTGCACCGGCCCCGCCACCCCAAAGGGCTGTTTGAACCCACGGCAATTTGGGGAAGTTGCATCCGCTGCCAATGCTGCGAGGGAGAAGGTGCAAGACACAACATGGGGGATCTTGGGGCGGGGGATGATGCCGTACAGCCCTTTCAGCCTCGATTCTCCATCATCCAGCACAAGAGCAGCCGCTGCTGCCCTGCTCTCCTTTTCCCTCATCACAAAATACCACCTGCAGCATGAATCCGCCCCGGCTGAGCTCTGCTTCTCCCCTGTCCTCTGCCCCACGCCATGAAGGACAAATCACGGTTATGGGTTAAACCTCCCCCAGTTCAGTGGGAGGGTCTGCAAATTGCAGCCAGCGTTTCAAGAGGGCTCTGCATTGCACCATGTAACAAACCTCCTTCCCTGCAGCTCAGGACAGATGCTGGGTCTGAGCTGCCCCTCTGAATTTCAATTACATGCTTGGGGTACTCTGATCTGTGTTACGGATCTGCGAAACACTCCCTTCCAGCCCCCCAATATGTGTCACAGCAGGTCTCTGAGCTCCCCCACCGACTCAACTGCATGAGCAGGAAACAAGAGATATCTGTTTATTTAAGATGGTTTGAATTAAGTGAAGCTACTGGAATGCACTGCGCACATGCACCTGTTGTCTGATTTTGTGTTGGTGAAGCCCATCACGGCATAGCGAGCCCACCGCCAGCCTGTGGCTGGAGCCGAGAGGTCCTCTGCGGCAAAGCTTCACCAAATTTAGTTAATTTTAGCTCTTCATGGAAGAGTCAAAATGAAAGTCTCCTGGGGACAGCCAACATCCTATAAAAGGTGCTAAAAACGGGCCCGTTCCGCTCCTCTCCAGCTGGCGAGGCCAAGCTCTCCGGAGAGCAGAGCAGGACAGGGGAGGCGCAGGGATGGTTCCCTGCATGGTGGCGAGCAGCGGGTGGAGCACAGCGCATCAGCGAGGAAACGAGCACGTAGTAGTGCCCGGGAGAGGGAAAGCATTGCTAGAAAACAGGGACAACAGCAGCAGGTGAGATCAGGAGCATCTGTACAGTGTGTGACGCCTCAGGTCAGGCTGTGCCCCAGAGCTGAAGCTCAGGGCACACAAAGTGTGGCAGAGGAAAATCAGCGTGTGGTGCTCCCGCCTCGGGAAAGGTGTGAAATGCTCTTAAGTGACCACAGCTCCAAAAAGCACCGTTTTGCCGGGCAGGGAACAGACAGGACCCTCCGGCCTGGCAGGCGGCTCACAGAACGGAGCCTGCCGGCAGCCCGGGCCATCCTCCTAAGAAACAAACGGCGGGGGCTCCCCCCGGCGCACCCCTGCTCCACACGGTGCTCGGGGAGCAGCGGGACGGCCCCGCTGCGGCCCGGGAAGCCGGATCACCCGCAGCGCCGGCACAGGCGGCCCCGGGGAATCTCGCAGAGTGGCCGGCCGGGGCCCGGTAGCACCGGGACGGCAGCGGGTCCCATAGCGGCCCCGGTCCCAGCCCGTGTCACCCCCCGATCACCGGGGTCCCCGCGGGCCCGGTGGGCGCCGGAGCGGTGCATGCCGGCACGTGTAGTCCTGGGACCGCCTCGCCCTCCACGTGACCAGCGCTGAGCCAATCGCAGCGGCCCCCCCCGTCGCCGTGGCAACCGCCCGTAAACAAGATGGCGGCGGGGCGCTGAGCGCGGGGTGAGTGCGGCGTCAAAGGGGGAACCGGGGGATCCCCCCGCGGTTTGGGAGCCCCCCCCACACTGTGAGGGACACCCCAACACACGGCGTGTCCCCCCCAGCGCACGCCGGGGTGTCCCCAGCGCTGCCACCCACATCGGGCCCCCCCAGGGCCCACCCTGCCAGCGGGTACCGGTTACCACCGTTATTTTAAGTCCCTTTTCTGCCAAAGATCCTTCAAAAAGCCGATCGCTACCGGCCTTCTGGGGACCCACAGGGCCGCGCATGACGGTAACAGGCTCAGAAACAACACCGGCTTAAGGATTTTAACTGTTAAAGACAAGTTGTGGGCGCGTGAACACCCGCTCTGCACAGAAACCAAGGATGCAGGGACAAGGAAAACGGGCTGGTGAGAAAAATGTGCAGTTTAGGCTTTTTTGGACAGCACATTTAAAAAATATTTGCTCATCGAGCAAATCCCTCCAAAGTTAATGAACCTATGCTTTATTTTTACATATTATCCCCTCTTCTTTTTACTAAAAGGGCAGATCTGCCCAAGTTCATGGCCTCCACTGGTAAGGCTTTTCTTACCGTTGTACATGTTTTGCAATGATTTTAGCTTTTTCTTTCCAACCCGTGTCCCAAATCAGATAAGTAACAGAAGGTTTCCACATCCTCAGCAAGCCCCAGAGCACATTGGAGCCTCATCTATTTTTACAGTTCAGTTTTAGGTCACATCCTTCCTTCTAGATCTTAGAGCAAAAACTCCCTTTCCCCTCCCAATGAAGTTCGCCACTTCTGTTAATTCCAGAGTATTGTGCTTTTTGTTAAAATAGCTCAATATTACCACTTTTTGCCTCACTGTGCAGTGCAGGTTGCTCTGTACAAGTATTGTGGTCCTTTTCTGCCAGCCCTATTTTGTGTTTACTCTTCCCAGCTGCTGAGATTGTACCTTCCCTTGGGTCCTGGCTCATAACGAGCACCCACATACACTAATTAGCGTAAGAGTGTTTATGGGAGTGAATGGACTGGGCCGCGCTGCTTCCTCCTGCCCTCTATTTCCCTCAGCATAACCCCAGTATTTCTTTACCTGTTTTTGGAGAAGCCGTATCCAAAATATTGACCTGTTTTCTTTCTTTCATGCTCTTCATGCCTCTTCTCAGAAGATGCCAGCCTGTCTGCTGGGACACAGAATCCAGTGCAAGGCTGTTTCTCCTCCTGCACAAAGGGGACAACACTGAAAAAGAATATGCAGGGTAAAGACTCTCGGTTATTAGGGGATTATCCTTCATTACCACGCGCCCTTTTAGAGACGTAACACTTATTTGTGCTTTCAGGCACAGCTCATACAGACACTGAGCTCGTGTCCTCCATGATGCAAAAAATCACCTTGTTGGAGGAAACAATAGAGAAACAAGCCCAAGAAATCCAACTGAAGGTAAAAATCCTGCCCTTTACTGAACCTCTTCTATCCCTGGCTTTGGCGATTGAAGTCGCTCACATCTAGTGTGGGCTAAAACAAGTCAATCTGTAGCCCGCTCTGTTAATTACACAAACAAGCCTTTGCAAAGCAATAGAGCAATTGTATCAGTCCTGGGGGTGGGAGAGCGGACAATCCCTGCTGTGACTTCAAGACTCTTAGCACCTTTCACTGATATCATTAGCTGTTTGGCTTCAGACATTTTTTTGTTTTCTTCCTTTTACTTTCTGAAACAACAGCTGCTCATACAGCAGAGTCACCCTAGAGCAGACCCCTTTGCACTTGTTCAGCTTAGAATAAATACCTTATTTTTAATTTTTTTTTTTTTTTTTTTAAGAGGTGGCTGCAGAGATGCTGGTTTTGTTTCTAGATGAGCCCCTTGCTGCGGGTCAGAGCACGAGCAGGAAGCGCAGGGGCAGGAGTTTGTGTGTTTGTCTGCAGCTCTTGTGCAGATGGAGGAGGGGAAGATGTGGAGATGAAGTTCTCAGCGACATGGTTTAGTGACAGCATTGGGTTAATGGTTGGACTTGATCTTGAGGGTCTTTTCCAACCAAAATGATTCTATAAGACAGGTCAGTGTGCGCCTCACCTATTCCTGGAGCAGCAAGTTTATATCCCACCCCTCATTTGACTCTAATTAAGGTTTTTGTGAGGTGATACACCCTTTCTGACCCTTATTTTGCCTGTCTCTGAGTGGGGTGAGAGTAAGTACACCCCTGACCCCCCAGCCAGGACTGAATTATGCCTCAAGGTCCTGAAGGCCAAGAAACTAAACACGGTCATTATTTGTTCTGGTCCTGAAGGATAAGAGGATTGCTGAACTTGAAGAGGAGATGAAGATTCTTCAGAAGAGAGAAGGTAAATATTGTTCTACCCTTGAGGCCTTGCTCCTGCCTGCGGGAGAGCTACAGAGCTCCTGGCACTGCAGAGCGGCTCGGAGTCCTCCTCGCTGAGCCAGCCTTGCCTTAAAAGCCCAAGAGCCTCTCCAGCGAGTGGTATCAGTTACACACACATGGTACCGTTTGCCAAAGCAGACCTGCCTTTATACTCGCATCCGTTACTCGTTTTTTTCTGGTACAGTGCAAAACATTATTTCCTGACCTATTTTCTATGGGTGACGGAGTTTCCATGAGCACAGAGCAACCGCACAGGATGGTCAGAACAAAAAGAATGGTAAATACTGCAGAGTTCAAATGGGCTGGAAAACCAGAGCTACTCACAGCTAAGTGAAACCAAAAATCTACATGGAGTTTCAAACAGCATTACAGGTCTAAGCTCACTTGTCCCATGAGGCAGCCTAACTCTAAATTGAGCCCAGCTTTGAGTGAGTCACTGAAGGTTTTCCCCTCCATTTGGTTCCTTGGAATCCAGCAGCTCTCCAGCTGAGCCCAGACACGTTTCCTGCAACGGCCCAACTACCTTGTTAGCACAAAGCTGTGGTAAGTCCTCCATTTCCTGAGCAGAGAACACAAATACGTCCGTGAAACCACAAACATGTGTTTTGTACCTCGTCGCGCATTGTTCCAGCCAGTCAGCCTGGGTTTCTGGATCCAGCTTTAGTGGACACCTGCTCATTTTTTTTAAGAGGTCCCTTAAGACTGAGTAAGCCAAGCAATTCTCATTGTGTAATTGCAAACAGCACCGCTCACATCAGCTTCCCGCAGCATAAAACCTCACCAGTATCGTTCACAACTATCTTTTAGTCTGTCAGCATCTTTCTCGAAGTGCTGCAGGTTGAACTGTCAGGGGCCAGCATGCAGAGCTCGTGTTCAGCTCCTGCATCGTACGGGCTTGAGTTCGCTTACAGTGAGAGCAGGTGCTGCTGTCCTGCAACGTGGGTTATCTACAGCTTTTCTTTAAGGCTGTACATAGAAAAACCAACTCTTGCCTTTTCAGACGCTGCTGGCTCATCCACAGCAGAGGAACTGGAAATGAGGTGCCTTCAGCTGCAGGCCCAGGTCCGGGAGATGGAGGTGAGACACCTGCTTCACTTGCACCGAGACATCTGCGCCCTGCGTTTGAGGTCGTTGCTGTCCCGGGCTGCTTGGGCTTTTTCAAGCTGCCACTTTGATCATCACAATTCTCCACCTTGCCCCTCTGAAAAGAAAGAACAGGTTGGATGTGAGCTACAGGGCAGTAGGAGTTTGGCTTTTTTTTAATACACAAACATTTGTGCCTCCTGCAAGCCTCTTCGTTTTGATTTCTGGGACTGTAGAAACATTCTTTGCGGCTACGACAGTCTTGGGCAATTACTGTGGCACTACAGACACTTCCATTCTCCCTTTTACCTACTACTAGCAGAGCTACTACTTCTACTCTGTCCATGAGTTTGTCTGGCAGAGACGAAGAGCCCCACAACAACCCTTTTTCATCTCCCCTTCTGCTTCTCATGGTCGCAGCTGAGCACTCTCAGGCTTCCATTTTAGTTCTCTGAAGCTCTGGTCTACAGCAGTGACTTGTACTTTCCTCTTACAGCGGTTTCTAAATGACTATGGTCTGATTTGGGTTGGAGAGAGACATGAGCAGCTGGAAGATTTAGAATTGCTCAAGGATGAAGAGGAGCTGCCAGCAAGGAGTGTCTGGAAGCCAGGTAAAGCACCAGGACTCTTTGCTGAAGCAGCTATCCAGAAAGTTGGTATTTTGTAAATCTGTTATATAATTTGTAAGCCAGATATATGGGGAGAGCAGAGAACCCGCTGGCTCAGCCGTTTGTAAGGACACCCTCGTTGCAGCTGCTTCCTGAAGAGTTCACGTGCCCTCAACATTTGAAGCTTGATTGCCCTAATGACAGAGACATAAGAATGGGTGGAAAACAGAATCAGATGCTTTGTGTACATAGTAGCTGTAGTAACTTACCCACATTGTCTGGCTCCATCAGGGAGTATTGTTTGTCTTTCCTTTCAACCACCACGTGAGTGGTTTAATTGAAACCTGATTGTGCTGTATGAGGTCCAAGCATATTTGGCAATAACCTCTTAGGAAGTGGTAACGGAGAAAAAAAAAGAATAATACTTGGGCTGTACAGCCAATGCTGCTTCCTAACCACTATGCAAATATTAGCTAGCTAATCTTTCCCTCCCTTAGGTGCAGGAGGGGAGGAGATGAGCGAAGCAGTAGAAATAGCTTTAATTGTTTTCAGCTCACTTACCTTTTTTAAGGAAGATTTCCCCAACCCTGCTTTACCAAAGCATAAAAAAGCAGAACAGAAAATACCAAAGGTATTTTCTCTTTCATTTCTTCTTCTCATTTCATTTTTCTGCCCCATCACAACTCTTTTGTTACTGTTTCACCCACCACCCTCCTCCAGCACCCAGATAAACACCCTCAGCAGCGTCCCAGCAAGAGCGAGCAATCTGTGGGTGGCAAGCAGTGTTTACAGCAGCATCTCTTCCCCGATCCATTGATTCAATCTAGTTAATTCAACCAGTTAAATTTCTCACTCTGTGTGTTTCACAGCACCTCATTAAGGGATAACGCAACCTTTCTGAAATTGCAAAGAAGCTGAGTGGTGTCTGTAAGGAGCTGGCTGCATCCCTCGCTAGCTCGGGAGTTCTATCAGCTTTCAGCAAGAGGCTGTTTCCCTGCTGCCCTGCCCTTGTGGTTTTGCACACACCCATGTAAACCTGGCAGCGCTGCACCACAGCAGCGACATTGCACCACACTTTGCGAAAGTGCAAAAGGCAAAGCACGGAGAGGCAACACAGCCAGCCCAAAAAATGTTAAACACAAATGCACCGCAAATTCACGCAGAAGTGAAAGCTGCTCAGCTGGCATCCCCTTCCCCTCTAACTCAAATCCCTCTGCCACAGGTGATGCAGTTGTTGCCAAACACCAGATTGATTTTGATTTAATCTTGGAAAACGTGAAGGATTTGAATGTGCTGGCCGGAGAAGGTATTTCTCAAATCGAGTACACGTCTGGGGGCGCTCGGCTGAGACAGCCGGACCCCCTCCCTCTGACGCTGTATCAAAATGGGATCGTCATGTTCAATGGACCCTTCCGGCCCTACAAAGACCCGTCCACACAGGTAGGGAAAGGTCTGTAAAGGAATTTAGACTTGGACCCATCCTGCTGTCTCTCACTAAGCCTCAGGAAAGGGCAATGTGTAGGAATAGGGGCTGGGAGCTCATCTCAGGCCTAAAAAGGAGCTCCAGCTTCTTACCTGCGCTCCCATGGTGCCTATAAAGATTAAAAATTACTAAGCAAAGATGGAGATTCTGGGTCTTTGCAGACTTTTTGGCACAGCAGTCACCATTCAAATAGGAGCAGCCCAGAAGGAATATCAGTCACGAGATAAATAGGAAGTCTAAGGTATGACCATGAGCTCTCACTTTGTTTCAGCAATGCCTGCAGGATATCATGGATGGCTACTTCCCTTCGGAGCTGCAGAATCGCTACCCAGACGGCATCCCTTTGCAGGTAAGCGGTGCAAAAACCCTATTCGTCAGCTTTCTGGAAGAAATTGCTCTCTTGCTTCCCAAGAAAAATTGTTCAGATTTCTTTCACCAATCTGCTGAATGCTCCCCACAGCAAATTAAGTTTCTGAACAAAGCGTATATGCAGCTTAATTCTGTGCCTGTGCGTGTCGGGGAAATGGTGGCTGCGAGCACACCTGCTAGAGCCGTTACAGGAAACAAGTGAGCCTTTCGGCATTCGGACTGAACAGTTTCTCTGCCTCTTGGCTTGGAACAGGACTTGTAAGAGCATAGAAGGCTTTGTAGAAGAGAAGGAGTACGTGCAGCCTTTGAAGAACTCTGTAACAAAAAGGAGAAGAACAGTTCTCAAATAGTTCCCCTGGAAAAGTTTTAAAAACAGTTTGAACAAGTATCTCTCAAGGAGGATGTCGGGAGAGTTCATTTAGCCACAATTTAAATGGATTTGGCCACCTGAGGCTCTTTTGGGCTCCACTTTTTGATTTCTCAGAAATGGCAAAAAGCCAAGGCCATATTTTCAGGCAGAAAACAGGCAGAGAGCCCTCAGAGGACTCTAATCTAGGTCTTCGAGTGCATCCAAAACGTAAGCAGGCACAACCAGAGGGGTGCACCTACCCGCTCTGCGAAGAAAACAGGGCACAACTGCACGGGCGAGCGGTAGGTCAGGACAGGCAGAGTGAGCTGGTAGGTGTGGAGGTGCCAAAGTCGGATGGCAGGAGAATTGAGCAAGGCTCTGGGGGCTGTGGTTCCCCGTAATCTGTGCATAACTGGCCGCGTCTGGAAGCCACTGTAATCTGGGGTAAACACAGACACAGAGTGCATCCACCCGAGATAAGGACAGTCAGTGTAAGAGGAACATAAGAGGAACCCAGACAGAAAAATTGCCCCTATTTATACAGCCTTCCACACGGTGGGGGGCCTTGGGATAGCGCTCTGCCTTCCAAGTCATAGAATCCCAGAGATTTGAGGGTTTGCTTTGTTAGAGAGTCTGTAGGAGCTGAAAATGCATTTCATCGAGTTTGGACAGCTGGGGCAGCACCCAAGGAAGCAGCTCGCTTGGTTTCATTTGGGGTTTACAACTCTTGGTTATTGTTGCTGTTTATTGTGCTCTGATGCAGTGAGAACAAGCTCGTGCAACACTCAGATTTGCTTATGGCTCTTGGCCTTAATTCAACAGGTCACTGACAGAAGGCACGAGGTATTTCAGGAGAGAGACCCTCCAGGGAGTTTTCCTGGCCATGGCCAAGTGGTTGGCCATTCAAAATCCAGCGAGGTGCAGGAAACCACTGAGATCCCAGGTAAATTCTTAAACCTGTCTTAAAAATGCAGCTACCTCCCAAAGAGGAGAGTCAAAACCTTACCAAGATCCCTGCAGATCTGGTGATGGGGGCAGCTTGCAAACAGCTTTTGGTTCTCATACAAGCTTATTCCGTAGCGACGCACATCTTCCAGCCAGACTGATCTTAACTGTACAGAATATGGGACAATTCCTTTTCAGACTTTCATAGAAGAATATGGGACATAAGGCCAGGCCACAGATTCCTGATTTTGCTTCTGCTTAAGCAATACCTGTCAGGGTTGGAAACTCAAATGCAGTCAGTCATATAGACAAAAAATAGTGGGTTTGTGCATGCATAACTAAATAACCTGAACACGTGCATTGCGACACCTTTCTATTCATATAAAACTGTACCACTTGCTCGTTCATCTCAAGGCCAGTCACAAACAGAAGCTATGCTCCATGTTTCCTTTGTCCAAGTAGTAAAAAAAAAAAAAAATATAATAATTGTCCAGTGACACCACAGAAAAAGGAATGGACACCCACAAATACACCCTCACAAGATGAAAAATACTCGAAGTCTGTAAAAATTGTGATAGTTCACAGCAGGGCTAACCAGGGCTCTGCCTGTTGTGTGTCCCAGCTGTGTGCTGAGCAGGCTGCGCAGTTGTTCGCTGTTGATAATCAAACATTTAGTGGCCCAGAAAGTGGGACAAGCTTCAATGGGGAGACAGCCAGGCCCAGCCTAGCTGGGGAGGTTAGAGCTCTCCCTGTCGGCTGCTGCGCTCTCACGTTTCACCAAATCAGCCTATTCTGGGGGAAAATTGTTTGTCAGGAAGGTTACACATGGACACATCTCCTCTCTGCTCTGGCAGGTCCCAGAGTCTCCTTGGAGCAGTTTCTCAACAAGCTTTCCAAGCCCTCAAAACACAGAGGAGAAGCGATGGGTGTCCGAGGCTCAGCCCGAGAAGCACAGCAGGTATGAGTGAACCCCAAACACCCCCAGGATGAGGCCAGCAGCAATTCCATGGGCTCAGCACCCTGCACAGCACTAGCAACCCCTTCCTTGAGCCTCTCTCAGCTCTGCAGAACCTCCTCCTCCTCCTCCCAGAAAGGCTCCACCAGAGCACACATGGCACTTTGGCACCTGCTCCTGGGCTGCCTGGCCCCGGTTGCTCCCTGTGCAGTGGTGACACTCACCTGGTTTGGTTTCAGGGTGCTGGTGGGGTGTGGAGAAGCAAAGAGATCCTGGTGGAGACACCCAGGCTGGCTGCCCTGGAGAGGTACGGGCACAGCCCCTCCATCCCTGCCCCGTCAGGCTCCTCTTCCATCACTGAGGGGTTCTTTCAGGGGTTTCAGCTGAGGAAGTAAATAGTCTCGCCCAGTTTATCTGATACCTTAGAAATAAATAGAAAACAGTCCAAGTTTGGTCTTTGGGGAAGATAGCAGGTTTACCATGAATAATTCAGTTATCTTTTACATCTCTAACAACTGCTGCTATTGTTCACAATATTACTTACTGCTGTGAAATACTTCTACCAAGAGCAAGCCAAGGCCCAAGAGTTTGAAACCATCTAAGCAGCTGTTTATAGTTGTGTTAAATGAGAGAATCCCTCCAGGAAACTGATGCCCGAGTGGGAGGTCGCACTAACAGCACTTTTCTACTCAGTCTTCTAGCAAGACAAGACCCAAATAGCTAATGAGAAGGAAAAAAAAAAAAAAAAAGCAGATTATTTTTAATCAAAAAAGTAGGGCGAAGTACTTACCAGACAGCCCTGATCTAAAATGAAAAAGCTAAAAAAGGTCAGCAACCCTCTTTCCAAGGCACCTTTAAGCAGGGAAAGCAAAGCAGCAGGTTGGTCTGTGGGTTGGTCCACTTCCCTATGGTCAGACAGAGCCCTTACTCCTCAGCAGACAGGGTTTTCTAATCTCCAGGGTGAAGACGGCTGAAGAGGCCGAAGCTTCTGCCCCTGATGTCTGCACCCTCCGCGTCAAATCTGAGAGCGGGGAGCAGACGTACATTGTGAAGATGCTGGTCACAGAGACCATAGGAGACCTGCGCCAACACCTTGCCCATGCCAGGTAGGCTCAGGGCCTCCTCCCCTCCCAGCTCCATAGAGCCCCAGGGAAGGTTTCTTGGGCCTTGGAGAACAGGAGCAGCCTGAACAGACCAGCCCGAGCCGAGCAGGGCCGAGGGTTCCAGCTCTGGGAGCTGCCGGGCATGCTCTGCTGCTTTGGCTCCAGCACCAGAGATGCTCTCTGGGCAGCACTGCCAGGGTCACGCTTTGCTCAAATCATTTAATACCCACCTTTGCCAAAAAGCTGATAAGCAGCAGAGATAAACCTCTTTTGTCCTCTCAAATTTGCCATCTGACCCAGGCCCACCACTGCCTTTGCCTCCTTCCAGCTGCTCTGCAGCACTCACCTGTTGCCACTGTTCCCAAAATGGTGCAGCCTGGAAGCAGAGCTGCAGGCTTCGGCTCAGATGATGGATCCGCTGCTGGATAAACACCATCCTTTGCTTATCCAGCTTTATATCTGCATGCATTTAACACTGCCCAAGGGCTCACACATCCCTTTGGGGACAGCTGGAGACGGCTGGGGAGACCCCTTTGCTCTCCTCTCTTCACTCTGGCCTCAGTCTGAGCCCGCACTGAGCGCACGGCTGTTGGGATGCAGGAGCCTCCCTCTCCGCTGCAGCTGCGCAGCCTGGAACAGCCGCTCCGTGCCTGGCTGGTTGCAGTTTGGGCAGAAAGCCCTTTTTTTCTGCTGGGCCTGTGCTTGTGAAACCATCTCTCCCTCTGTTCTTACATAACCGCAGCTGGATCAGCCGAAGCATCTCAGCAAAACCTTAGGGGATCCCGTTGCGTAGGAAAGATTGTGCTGTTTTTTCCTAGGGGTGGAGACTCAGATTCATATGAGATCATCAGTACCTTTCCCCAGAGGGTGTACACAGACAACTCCAGGAGCCTGCAGGAATGTGGCCTGATCCCCAGTGCCTCCTTGCTGCTGCAGAGAAGAGACCCCTCCCAAAAAGAGGGGACACAGCTGCAACCAGCTTAACAGGTCCCAGCAAGAGCTGCTCCCCCAAACTCTGTGAGAGGAAGGAGCTGCCTCACACCCTGTTAAACCTCGCCTGGCTGGGAAGAGAGGAAAGGGTTGTCTTTCCAGATTTAGTTTCATTGTGCCGTTACCTGGGACGCAGAGAAGAGCTCAGGGGCAGCCGTTTGGCCTTTGGCAGAGGGTGCCAGGCCCAGTCCTGCTGCCTCACACGTGGATGCTTTTCCCCAAAACAGGTGGGTTCCTAACACGGGGGCATTTCTGTCAGCTCAAAGCCAAGGTTTGCTTTCTCATCTCTGCTGAAGGTTGCACAGGCTGATCTCTGCCCAGGGAAGCCACTGGTACCAGGCAGTTGCTCAGCTGGGCTCAGGGATTCTCTATAGCATCAGTCCTATCTGGGCAGGACAGACAGACAGCATCAGTTTGCTCTCCATACACAGCTGCTCCCCACAGACTTCAACTGCACTTACACCACAACAGAAACAGGCTCAGATATATAGTCCCCGGTGAAACTAAACCAAAAGGCCCTGAGCCATTGCAGTACTGGGACTGAGCCAGCCCCATCTCAGCCAGATCCCGCTCCTGGGTTTCCTGTATGGGAACAACTCCTTCCCCTGCACAGCCCCCAGCCCCAGCGGGCCCAGCCTCGCCACCACTGCCCCGAGCTGCCTCCCTCGGCAGCTGGATGCTGCAACAGGACACCGTGTCATTGGAGAAGAGGATAATCCCTCCACTGCTTCTCTGCACAACCCCCTGTAAAGCATCTTCCGCCCTCTCCCGCGGGCTGGGGCTGTGCATGCCCCTTTCCCCAGCACATTCTTCCTGTTTCAGCTGCGACAAGCTCCCACTTGACTCCCAGCTGACAACACTCGCACTCATGCAAGGCAGCACCTTCTGGCAGGTTCCCTTTGAGCAGAGACCCAGCCCTCATTACAGGCTCCCAATAAAACCATTTACTTAAGTTGCAGTTTCCGCTTCCATTCGATCTGGAAGGCGCGGTTGCTGTGGAAAGGGGCAGGATGCCCAGAGCACTGCCCAGATCCCTCTGACCAGAGCTGGGCCCCACAAAACTCAAATACAAGCATCACCGCTTGTGCAAACCAACTGCTTCCCCATGACTAGTGACTCAACCCCTGTAGCCCTACTTCAGTTTCCTCCTTTTTCCATCTCTGGCAAATACAGGAGTGTACAGGGGACCCTCCTATGGGGCAGCCTTATCTGCTGCCCGTCTATACCCTGTCAGTTATAGACCAGGATAATTTTGGTGCTGGGGGTTTGTTTTTTTGCTCACGTGTCTGGCTGAAGCTGTCCTGTTCTTAACATGCAGAGGAGACGAATGCTCGAGAGAGGTACCTGTCACTACTGTGCTGTAGGATATTCAGATTAGTCCTCTGAGCCTTTGATTAACGGTAGCAATCTAAGGTGTTAAGACCTTTCTGTCAGGCTGCGGCAGCAAGTACAACTGACTCAGCTTCTCTGAGCTGGAAATGACTCAGAATCATTACACAGGGTGATGTTAAACCTGTAGTCAAAATAAAACCAAATTTAAAAGAAATCCACGAGTACCAATGTGAAAGGTACAGTAACATTTAATAGCATCTCGGAAGACAACACTGGTTATAAAGTTGCTTTTTGGCAGGAAAACAAAATGCACTTGGTCCAGGTTGCAAAAAGCTCAACTCAAAGGAGGAAAGATAAGACAGCTGGAGCATCAGCTGTTCTGGAGCAGCCCTGAGCCATTAACGCTCCCGAGGGAGCCCTGGCACCGCATCGAGGGCAGGCGCAGCAGCGCTGGTCCCACTTCTAGACCCATCCTTCCCCCCCAGCAGCCGGTTGAGTGACACCAGCCTTCGTCCCCAGCCCTGGCCTCCTCTGCGGTGGGTGGTCAGGCCCCAGCTTTGTGCAGTATTTTTGCATTAAATTAATACAAACAAAAAAAAAGAAAAAAATCAACTTAGTTGCCATAATCTCTGCAGTTGAGATGAAAAAAAAAAGAAAAAAGAAAGTGAGGCAGCAGGATGTACAATTTTAACAGCAACTGGGAGAAGTGGGAAGTAACATGCAACCCTAAGCCCTTCCCTCCTGAAGCAGAAGCTCTCCCTGCAGGGGAGAGGGCTGACGGACGGCTGCACTTCGCACGGCCCCAGAGGCTTTGCTGTTTACAGAGGCACTGGAAGCTGCGGTGTGAGCCAGGCCCAGCTTTGTTCAAAGGCCATGCGCAGCAAGCGTCAGACTTTCTTTGGATCCCTCTGAGATGATTATCAGGGTTAGGCAGGATGGAATCGTAGGCAGCTGCAATGAGTAGTTTTGGTCATGGGTTTCCCTGTGATGGGATGACAAGTCGGGGTGCCAGGACAGCACTGACAACCTGGGAGTGAAATTGGTTGGAGATGAGGGTGCTCAGGAATGCAGGTAGAGTCCAGGACGGGAAAGGAGCCCGGGGCTCAGGCCAGCTTCAGAAACTCCTGCAGGGTGTTTTGCTCCACTGCTTCCACAAAGAGCTCATAATCCTGCAAAGAAAAGCCACACAGTCACTCGCAAGGCAAGACCGAGCTGTACGCTCCCGCTGGTCCCCTGAGCACGCAGCCCACACTGGTTCACAGCACGGGTGACCGTCACTCGCAGAGAGGATGACAGGGCGAAGTGTGGACAGCCCCACTGCCCACAGTCATCTCAAGCCCCTCTGCCTGGATCCCATTTTTCAGAATCCACTGTTAACCCTGGCAGCGCCCTATCTGTGCGCCTCACAAGAAATACCTTTTGAAAGGCATTTTGACACCATTTGTAGCAAAACCAAAGGGACGGGATTATTGTCCACCACCCACCTTCTGTGGTGCTCACCCCCAGCGCAGAGCACAAGCCTTACCCCACAGTAGTGGTCTCCGTTGACAATCTGGGGCGGGATGGCTTTGGGGTTGCCCGCCTTCGCCCTCATCTCCTCTCGGAGAGCGTTGTCCTGGGAGATATCCACCAGCTCGTACTTGATGTTTTTCCCATCGAGGATTCTAGTTACTTCGCTCTGTTGGGATTTGATCTGGAAGCCGGATGGGAAAGGCTGGTTACGGGGGCCTGGACAGGAGCCCAAAGGGTAGGCACACACCCCAGTGTGCCACACACAGCACAGCACCCACGGAGCAACCACTCCTTGTGGGCCACAGGCCAGACCCCACCTGGCCACCGGGCTCGGCCCTGCGTGGTGGGGGGGGGACACCGAGCACGGAGGGGATTCGGGGTGAGAGGGGGATAATGCAGTGTGAGCAGGGGAAGGGACACTTGGGATGGGGAGGAGGGGGCTTCGCAGCTCCACGGGAAAGAAGAGACGCCCACCCCAGGGAAGAGGAGCCCCGGGACACCCCGCCCTGCCCCGCCGGGGCCCGGAGCCCCCCCCGCCGCCGCTCACCTCCCGGGATCCGGTCACCGAGGTGCTGTAGACCTTGAGGGTGCTCATGCTGCGATCGCGGCCGCTCCCTGCGCTCAGCCCGGCGGAGGGAGGTGCGGAGGGAGGGAACGGGCGGCCCCGCCACCGCCCGGCATGTGACTGCGGCGACCAATGGGACCGGCGGGCCCGGGCATGCGGGCTCGGCGGGGCCGGGCAGCCCCGCCCCGGGACCCCCCACCGCACCGGGGAGCTGCGTACGATGGAGCAGAGCGGCTTTATTTGATACTCAAAACAGTCCGTACAAACAATGGGGGAGACAAAGGCTGGTAGGAACACACGGCGCCCAACGGCCCGGGGGACGCGCAGCACCGGAGGGAACCGGGAACCGCCCTGCACGGGGGGACGGGAAACGTGGGACGGGGGAACGTGGTCCTGCTGCCCCTGCCCGGGGTGCTCTGTAAAGAAAGCCCCAAGACTTGCCCTGCATGGCGACCGGCAGTCAGGTACAGCAGATAGGATCGCCACCTCAGCCGTTTTGGCAGGAGGAAGATGACAAGGGGACATTTCTGGGACAGGGTCAGAGGGTAAATGTGTCCCAAACACATCATCGGGGAACCAGATCCTGCACCCCAGGAGAACGCAGGGAAAGGGGATGGTGCAAACCAGCTGTCACAGCTGACGCTGCTCTGCACCCCAATGCCCAGAGCTCCTGGCAGCCAGGACAAAGGAATTCAAGAAATAGTCCTGGCCCACACTGAGCTCAGGACATGGCATCAGCAGCCTGGGAACACAAACAGCCAGAAATGTAAAACACCCAATGGGAAAGAACAGGTCAGATGCTGCTGCACTCCCTCCCCGTGCTGTGCAGGGGTAGTTCAGGACAGCAAACCAAGCAATTCGTTGCCACCGTCACCCATGGTGGCCAAACGCTAAGAACAGAACAGATTTGGTCTTAAATTTTAACACAAACGAATAACAAAGGCATTTCTCTCAAACCCAGGGCTTGTGGCCCCAACGTGAACCAAGAACAACCAAACAGCAGAATTTTCAGCAGTGTTTTCCCCCCATTATAACTGACTTAACATCTTGCTCTTAAGCTGAAAACCAGAAGTTCCATCCTCATCACCACAGCATTGTCACAAGCCAGTACTGTAAAGTTGCCACTAAGGTTAAGGAGGGTTGTGATAAAGTGAACTGCATTTCCATGCTGATTTATTTAGAAATCCCATTAATTTTGCAGAGGAGCAAAGAGCTCCTAGAGAACAAAATGCTGGGATAAAACAAAGCCCAGCGTCAGGAGGAGCTCTCCGATCCAGCTGTGCCATGTCATGACCAGAATGGCTTTTTCCCTGTCAAGCAGCAAGCAGAGTGCTGTTCAGGGGTGTCCCCCAGGGTGCAGGGGCTCCAGACATTCCCAACTCCCCAGGATTGTCTGCGATGGCTCTACGGGCTGCTGCAGGGAATAGCAGCCGGCAGATGCATTAGGCATGGAGCAGCGTGGGGACAGGAGGTTTGTCTAGCACATTAAGGCACTTCAGCATCACTCCACTTCCTCCACAGTTCAGATCTTAAGCTCAGGGTGCTATTTCAGGGGCATAAAAAGCTTAAGGCTTCTGGGGGTAGCAGTGCCCAGGGGGAGTGTTTTCAGAGTCTCTTTTAGTGCTGCTTTATTCCCCAGCTCCTGTTGGCTACTGAAAGACTTGGATTACATTTACCTGAGCAAAGCAGGTCCTGCTCCACAAATGGCTAATGAGAATCCAAGCCAGAGCTGTGCAGACAGCACCTGAGGAGCCTGTAGCACCTTGATGTAATTAGCAGCCGTATAAAACTGGCACACCTGCCTGCAAAGGCCACAAATATCCCCTGAACACTCTGATAATCCTCTGGTCTTACTAGTCACACAGGATCTGCACAGAGAATTTATCAGAGAGACCAGGGCATATATTTCCTTTTAGTGATGGTTTTAACTGTCACATTTGCATGTTCAGCATTTGACATGCCTAGAAAGCAATTCAGAATTCATCTCCCAGCGTCAGAGACCACACCAGCTCCCAGCAAACACAGCATAAACACATTCCACAAGATCAAAGCTACTGCAAAGCCCGACACCAAAGCCCAGAACGATTCCAGTCAGCAGCTAAACACTTCTGGCAACAAGCCCCCCCCAGTTTCTCAGATTGGCTAAGTCACACATCTTGTACCCGAGCAAAGGGATGGTAAAGTGCTGAATAGGTTTTGGGTTGTAGGAGCTCAAGACCGAGGGTTTCAAGTCTTCATTTCCCATCTTACTTTGGGGAGTGTTCTTTACTGGGTGATGCAGTTGTCTCCCATGTCCTGAGCATATCTGTCAGATATTGCTGTCCTTAAGTCCTCCACCTCTTTGTGAAGCTGTTTTACCTCCACCAGCTTCTTTCCAAGTCCATCGGGGCTCAGCAAATCATCCTCCTCCTTGGCAGAGTACTGCACGGCTGCAGAGTCAGAGAAGGGAGTTAACTCACATGCAACTCTGACCAAGGAGCACACACACATTTGCAACCGAGCCAGAAAAACCAACGCACATTTGCAATAGAGGTACTACTTAACATATAGTGATTACAGCATGCACCTTTAGAGCTAGCAAACCACAGAAAGAAGGCTCACAATCCCAGAAAGACAAGAGCCTTCAATACTACGTGAGTTATTCAGTTCCTGTGCTGTGGCAGAATGAAAGGGTTTGCTCTGCCATCACTCCGCATACTTACAGCGAATGCCCAGGAGCAGGGAGAGGTTGGGATCCTTGCCCTGAGCCCTCTGAGTGACAATGCTGTAGACAGACTGCAAATCCTGCAGACAACTGGCCAGCTCGCTGTGCAGCTCCTGGGCCAGGTGGGCTGTCTCAGCAGGCAGCGGCTGGGTCATTAGCTCTGCCTGCCGGAGCCGTTCCTGAAGGGTCAGGTTCTTCTCAATGAGGTCCTGGTTCTGCACGGAAAGCTGAGCAAACAGACACAGCAGGTTAGTGGGCACTCAGGACAGAATTAGCACACTTAAAGCAACATAACACAACTGCTCCGTGATGATGGGAAGCACCGAGGGCAGAAGCAACAGGTTTACATCAGGCCCTCCAGACTCTTGGCAGATGAGCGAGTGTCAGTCCTACATGGCACAAGCATTCAGCTTTCCTGGCTCAGATGCAACAGAAATTAAAAAAGCTTCCAGGAGGTTGTGCACCAGCTGCTCACCCCCTCACTGGCCACCCCTTCCCTCGAGGGCTGCCATTGTGCTCGGCTTCCTTTAGGCTTGAGAGTGGGGCTCAGCCCTGCCCTTCAGCCAGGGCTAGAGTGGAGTTTCCACTCCTGCTCGCTGCCTTGCTGCCCTCAGCTGGCAAGCTCGGCATCCTCCACCACAACCCGCAGCCCCCACTGAAGTTCCCAGGGCAGAAACTGCTTTTTTCCTCCTGCTTTTGAACAGAGAACAACTTTCAGAGCACTGAAGGGCAACTGACTCTAGCAGGAAGCAGGAGAGGTGGTGCTGTTGACTGCAAATTAAGGGCCTTGCTAAAAGACAATCCATTGCTCATGCAGCCGCTACGCTTTGGCACTCTAAGCACCCCCGCTCTGACCTCTTTCACAGCGGTCCGGAGCTGCTGAAGTGCATTTTCTCTTCTCATGGCTTCCTCCTTCAGAGCTTGGCTTGTCCCCTCTTCCTGGGCCACCTGTTCTTCCAGGTTCTGGAACAGACCATGGGAAAATAGTAAGTGTAACTCATTTCACAGCAGATTCTCAATTCTAAGTCCCTCTGCAGTCACCTCTCACCTTTACTTGCAAGGACAACTGCTCCATCGTCTTCTGCTGTTTGTCCGCAATCTGGAATCAAAAGCAGAGACATCAGAACTGGTCACACAGACTCAGTAATACCACCAGGATTTCTCCTTCAGTAGGACAGCATCCCCTCTCCACTTACTGCTTTAATCACTGCCTCTGTTCATAATGGACTTAGATTCCCTGATGAAAGGCACCTGATAAAAGGCACCATTAGAAGTTTCAGCTAAAAACAGACTGGAGAAGTTGCATTCTTGTGGTTTTCCTCTCCCCTCTTCTGCATTCTGCAGCTTCTCTCCAGTGTTACTGTGGAACTGCATGGTTATCACAGCAAGAACAGCTTTTAAAACCCCTCAGTTTGGAACTCCCAGAACTGCTGCTTCAGTGCAATTGTGACTGCCTATGACAGCAAAAGTACCCAATCTCATTTTAGTGCCTGGTGTGACTCAGTGGAAAGAAAAATGTGTGATTCCCAGCTGAGACAGCGTGTTACCTTCCTGAGACAGTCGCATTCTTTCTTCAGAGAGTCATTTTCTATTTTCTGTCTCTCCCCATCCTGCACAGGGGGTCCTCTCTCTGCATTCTTTACACACTGCTGCACCTTGTCCTGCAAGCTGAAATTAGCACAACACCATGGGAAAACAAGCTTTATTTGGGGTGTTTCCCCTCACTAAACAATATGACAAGGCAAAATGATTTTCATATTTCATATGAGGTGTCAGTCTTGCCCTGTTTGCATCCCAGCTTGCAAACTGCCAGGGCTGTGGAGGAGGGAGTCGCTCATCCTGGACACAGCCCTACCCACAATACCGGCACATTTGCAGAGACACAATAATGACAGATTACACAGGTCCAATTTGCAAGGAGTTACAGTTGAGAGCAATAACCCGAGGACACAGACAAACCAGGTGACAAAACAGGGTCCTGTTTCAGCCATCTGGTTCTGCTCCCACCCTCCACTCTCGGCATGCAGAATCTGAATATGGTGTTTTGGTGAGTGCTCACATCATCACCACAAATCCACGGTAACCTGGTTCTGACAGGTGGGACAACGGCTGTGCTGAATCATCACCCTTCTTGTGCAGCGATTATTTCAGTGCTAAGATGAAGTTTATTCTAATTTTTACCTGCGCACAGTGGAAAGCAGCTCCAGCTCCTTGTGTTTTTGGGTTTCTAGCTGCATCTCTTGCTCCCTGAAAGCAGCCCGGACATCTCCAAGCTCTGTTTCCAGCGCCAGCACTGTTTCCTGCATAGCAGCACTCTTCAGTTCAGATTCCTTCAGCTGCAACAAAGACCATCACAAGACTCTAGACCTCCCAGGGCTTTCACCACACACACATTTCAACTACATTCGCAATGCCAATTTTTACAACCTATGTGGCAATTCTCAGCTACAGCTCAGAACATTTCTCCTCCAAAAAGGCCAGACCACAACTTTACTTGAGCAGCTGCACAGGGGATTATCTGTAGCTGTAGAAAAGCCACCTGAGCAAGTCTCTGAAGGGTTATCATCACAACTCCGAGGAAGTTTTACCTTCTGACTCTGTTTCTGATGGTCCTCAAGAGTTGGTAAGTCAGCCAGGTATCGTTCCAGGGTCTCAATTCTCTGCTGTCTCTCTCTGTTTTGTTCAGATTCCTTCTGGCATTTCTTTTTAAGATTATTAATATGTTTGTCTCTTCCCTTTACCTACAGGCACAGTTATACACAAGTTTAGTTTATGTAATTTCTTGTCCATTCTTCAGTCCTCTGTATGCCATCCCATTTACCTTTTTGTACAGCACTCAACACCAAAATACAAGATCACCTTAACTCTGCAGCACTTCTGCTCGCTTAACTAAAGAGAAGCTGCTTCTTTGGTTAAAAAAAAAAAAAGGTACTGAAATACTTCTAACTGCAGAAAGAAGGGCTTTTGCTTATAAACCAAAGAATTCTCCAAGGAGACGAGAAAATATTGACAATAACACATTGCCACAGAGAACCTTCCCCTAGGCACTACACTGACTTTTAGCTTCTCAAAGAAAAAACACCTTCCTGTATCTACAAGGATCATACCCTTTCTTCCTGTTTCTTTAACTCCTCTGCATGTTTCCGCACAGTTTCCTTTAGTGACTCCCGGATCAGCTTTGCATCCACCTCTGCGGCAGCCAGTTTTCTTTCCAGCTCAATCTTTTCCTTACTGAGGGATTCAGTCTTCTCTGTGAACTGTGCTCGAAGAAACGTATTCTCCCGCTGCAGCTCCTGCAAAAAATGGACAGCCAGTAAATTCTGCCTGTTGGAGCTAACGGTCAGTTACAAACGGGCACGAGGCAGCTACACTGTCTCAGACCTGTGTTCTCAGCCCTAGGTCCCAAACATCACTCACCCCATTGGATATACTGCAGTATCTGAAATAGCACTTGTCAGTGCTGTCAGGTGTTTGTATTGCTAGCACAGCTTCCAAACAAACTGTACTAATTCAGGGCTTGAAATCTCAAGAGTCACAGAAGATCTCGGAAGTGACAGGTAACTGGGACCTCACACAAGGGACAGTTTTACTCTGCATAGACCTCCTCCTTTGGAAACACCTCATGAGAAGTGGTAGGTCCATTGGATTCAATATATATTTCTTACTGACACCCTCTTGTACCTCATTACCTGCATTCTCAACATGTAGACATCTCCGTAGGGTGCGGGACAGCCGAGCATGGCACTGTGAACTTGCAGTTCACTTTCCCGGACCTTCTGCTCCAACTGGGATATGTGTTGTCTTTGTCTGGAAAAAAAAAAACCAAACACAACCCCAAAAACCAACAGATAATACACTGTTCTCAAACATACACCCTATTCTCAATGGTAGAGAGAAATACAAAAAAACCAGTGCCACCGTGACTCTAATGCTCCATACAGTGACAAACAGAATAGAAAAACAACTCTGCAACTCAGAGCTAGCCTGCAGAGAAACAATCTGAAAGATACTTATTTCAACTTTCTCTATAACTGGTATTAACTTTTCTTTCCTCTCCTCTCTTCAAAGCCTCCCCGTCAACAATGATTATACATAAAACAGCAAGCCTTACATGCTTTGGAGAATCCAGCTTGGCTGTGGAGCTTATGAATAAAATGGACAGACAGAAAACTCAAAACAAGCAAGCAGAAAAAGTATTTACATCCAAATGCTGAAGGTAGTTTTCATTAGGACTTACTTTTTTTGAAAAGCTTATGGACCACTAGTGTTAGGTGTGAGAAGTCTTTTTGCCAGCCCAAACTCCCAAAGAACAAATTTAAAATACAGACTTCAAAAAGCTCCCAGAAAGCAAAAAGGCAGTAGTTCTGACATTCCAGATAATTGTGATGTAAAGATAAATCTTTATGCCTTATAAACCCCAGAAAAATGTAACCAAAATTTATTAGAACTCTTCAGTATCACCGTCCTACTTCCAAGAGGAAGGGCAGGAGAACTCATGAAAAAACAGGCTGTTCTCAAAGTGTTGTTCATTGCAACAGAAAAAGCTCAATCAGGTAAAAGGGACTCTGAGATAGGAGCTTTCCTCAGTATTTTCAAAACTCTCAATTTCCAAAAGGAAATGTACTGGAGTCCTTAAACCACATGTTGGTATCAAACTCTCACCTGTCAATAAGAAGCTCTTTCTCCTTGAGCAGGTTTTCATTGGAATTCAGGATATTGATCCACTGAGCTGGATCAGGCGTAGGCAGCGAAGGAGAATACATGGGGGGGTGGTGGCATGCACCTCCATTTTGTAACTGAAACATAAAACAAGTCAAGGAGGGAGAGGTTTGTGCTCCACAGAGGTAATTGCAACATTGCTAGAGCTATTTTGCACACTGTGTGCTCATCTGCATGCCAGGGCACAGCTATTTCAGTCTCTGTCCAAGAACAAGTAACTTTGCCCAAGCAGAACTGGAGATTAACAAATAATTTTAGATCACTGTACTAGCTCGCTAGAAATAATTTGTCTCTCTTAGGGTACAGCTGGTGGGTGGCGAACTCTTTCCATCTAATAAGCTTCAGTAAGTTTTAGGCATCTTGTAAAAAAAAAGTTTCCTAAGTCTAGATACAGAATACAATTATTCTAGAAACTGTTCAGAACTTCTTGGCATGCTTTTTCTTCACAGTTTGTAGCAGACAGGATATTTCACCCCTTGATCTGAACCACCGTGCAGTGCGGTAACACAATACAGGGCTGCTCTGTGTCAAATGATACCCGTGACACCACACGTTGTAAAAACAGATCATTAAGAGACTTTGGGTGTAAGACAGGGACAAGAATGAGACATTTTCCCCCAGCTTCAAAAGTCTTGGACGATGATTCATTACTAAAGAGACAGGAAGGGTTTCAAACTCACACACTGCCACAAGCAGCTCCCTACCTGCATTTGCTCTACTTGCAATCGCACTTTCTCCAGCTGTTGTTTCCAAGCGCTGAGCTCACAGACCCTCTCATGCGGATGTAGCGCGCATGCTTCTGGCATCCATGCTTGAGATGAAGGAGCTACAGGTTTGGAAAAGAAACTGTTGGCCTGGAGTCCCGTTGGCATCAGCCTGCTCCCACTCGGCCACGTCCCGTCCTGGGGCTCGCAGGCTCCGTTTGCCCCGGCCGCTTGCCTGCTCTCTGGTAGCACCTTATAATGGTCCTTTCCTGCATCAGCTGCCCCAGAGCTTGGATTGAACTTCTGGAACCTGTGGAGAGGGTCAGTGCACAAACTATCCAGAAAGAGCGACTGGTTCAGAGTACGCTCAATGGCAGGGGTGTCAAACTTCCAAGTGTCTTCAGCTCTCACGTGATCCGAAACAGGATGCCAGGATGGCTCAAAACCATTTCCCCCTGAAGTCCTGTAGGGACGCAAGAGATCCCTGGGCGGCACCTGAGATGACTTCCCAGTGTTAAAATCTCCATTTCTCATGAGCCCTGAGTGTTCAGCAGCAGATCCTGGCAGCGTAGTGTTTGAAGTACCCTGCAAACAGCTCTGGTCTCCCGCAGAGCACGGCTTGGAGGGTGAAGCACCCAACGTAGAAGGCATAACATGGGCTGTTGGGATGGTCACTTGGGTTTTGATGGGATGGAATGAGGAACTGTCACTGGAATTGCAAAAGTCTAGGGAAAAAAAGAAGAGTGATGCTCTAATTATAATCCTGAAAATATTCTGACATGAACAGCCACTCCTTTGGTGAACTTTCCAAAAGAATTATAAAAACCGATTCTTTTCCCCCTGAACATGTCCTAAGGCACACCTATGTTCCCCCTCATTACAAGTTTCAGGAACCTGCTGATATTTTCTTACCACCACAAACCACAGGAAGAATCCAATTTTAGTTCAGTACACATTTTTAATCCCTTGCTTTTAAGCTACTCCAGTATAATCTTAAACCAATAAGGTTATCTTTCTATAGGTTTAGAAATCAAGTCCTTTAAATTGAATAAAAAGGCTGAAACTTACTCAGCTGAACACTGAGACCTTGATTCTGTTCTGCCCGTCCAACAGCTCAGCAACTCGGACCCGTAACCAAAGCTAACGGGAGCCTTCGCTGAGCCCATGATGAGCTTCAGACACAGCTGAGCACCAGATCACCGAGCATTTGACCTTCCAACTCCTCCAGAACATTGCAGCAAAATAGCTTTTTCCAGAGGCTCAAGTAATGGCTCTCACCTTATTGCCACAGGAAATGAGTTCAGCGCACGCAGCCCAACGTGAGCCTGTCCTGTCAGACGGGCACCAAACCTGGCTACGTGGACATACAGGGTTATTCTTAGCAACTCTCAAATTTCAATACAGCAACAGCAAGAGCTGAGAAAGGCAAACAGAGAAGTGCTTGTTCCCACTCCTTGTCCTGATACATTGTGTATCGCAGTGATTCCCTGTTTTTCCCAGATACAAACTTGTTTTCTTCATGGGTTTGGCTAAAGGCTCATCCTCACATGATGCTTCTTTAAACCAACATCAGGATTGCAAGGTCACCCTTCCACCTGTTTGTAACCTCAAAGCATTGCTACAAGGACGAGTAAAAGGTTACAATTTGAATATGACCTAAAACAGATCCTGGAAAAGCCATCAAACTGCAGGAAAGCTATCACAATAAAGGCACAAGACCCTCTCCTCAAAAATGAGCAGCAGGGGGAGAAAAATCTCATGACATGACTTGGCTGTACCTCAGAACTCCAGATAACACCACGCTACGGAGCCACTGCAAGCACATTCACCTTGGCAAAGGGAGCAGGGACAGTACGATTTCCTTTCACAGCCCCTAAATTTATACCCCAGTATCACTCTCAGGAACTCGAGTTCTCTGACCAGCATGCCACGTGTTGATGCTGCAATCGGTTCCTTGGGTGTGCGAAGGGTTGTCACAACAACATTTCTGAGTAATGTACTGTCCTGAACATGAGCTCAGCCTCAGCTCTTGCAAACAAGGCTACAACATGACAAACGCTCAGAAGGGCAATTTCCAAAGAGCCATCATTTTCTCCTCTGCCCTCAGCATGCAACTGGATGCTTTATTATCCTGAGAGAGGATAAATGGGACACTTAAACATGCTCCAGTAATATTTCTAGCAGTATTTCCACAAGCCAGACTTTCTCCAAAGCCTTCATTTCAACTCACACATTATTAAGATCTATAGCTCATTCAAAAGCCTCATGGCAGCGTGTGAAACACATAAATGCATCAAGTGCATTGTTTTAAAGAACAAACTTCCTCGCTGCTGAAGGAAGAATCAGTGAATCGACAGTGGTTTATGCCACTTTCCCAGGTGAAGATGAAAATACAGGTGGAAAGGATTGCTGGGACAAACAATTTCACAGAATGTGCCTCAGCTGAGGGCAAGGCTGCCATATTGTCCAGTGAGAAACACACAGCTCTGAAACTGCGGAAGCTTACGCAGAGGCGCACTGATCTGAAGTCTCTAGAGGCATCTAGAAATTATTTCTTAAAAATCACACAAGACTTGCTAATAAATCACTTGTTGGTCGATGTTAAGCAGCAAATCACCAAGGTGGCTCTTTTAGTCAGTTAAAAATGCTCACTACAGTTAGAAGATAACCAAACCAGGTTAGAGAGACAGCAAGTCCCTTAATCAGGTGGTTATATTTCAGGGAGTACATCTTTGCACTGAGTTTGAAATAGTCTCCAAACACCATTGCAGATCCTGCTCTCCCCAAGCTTCACATTCTAGGGTTCAGCGATATCGGGCTATTTAATGCTTGTCAGTCTTCTAAGAAAACTTAAAGTCTTTGGCTGTTTCTGGGGGTTCCCATTCTGCCCATCACCTTCCGTGCTGTCTGAGCAGGAGGTCCCGATGCCCCCGTCCCCACTGTCGGCCACACTTGGACAGCGGCTGACCCGGCTCTGGAACTTCACAGACAACATCGGTGTTTTCCAATCAGTCTCCGAGAGATTACTCTTCTGACTGGTGCTGGAATCTGGAGAGAAAAAAACCAAGTATATTTATGCTTTAGCCAACAGACTGAAAAGCCTTTTAATATACTTTATTAAGCTATACCTAATCATCCTAGCCATACCTAATTCCATATGCTACCGAAACCCGAACTGACCCTTGCTTGACTCCCTGTATCGTTGCTAAAGAAATCTCTTGCAAAAGGAAATGGCAGCAAGCACAGGGACGCCAAATAATATCAACAGGAGACTGAAAAATCTATCTTGTCATGGAAGTCAGAAGACAAAAGCAGTAAATTATACTCCCATTGGTACATTTGGTGATATTACACCCAGCTGATACTCTGGTACTCAGACTAAAAAGAGCAACAGCACTGGCAAACAGCAAAACTGGTTAAATTAAACATATATTTTTGCATTAACCGTTAAGAACTCTTCCAGGTTTATCAGTTATCACTCGAGAGAGGTTCATTATCAAGTTATTCTCTACCTTTGCATACCCATGCAATTGTTTTATGTTGCAGGCATAAGACATTGTGGGTTTTTTTAATAAAAAGCTTTTGGTAGAGAACTCTTCTGAGGGCCACATGTCTCCTCAGAGAAACTGAAACAGGATCCGCCAGCACGGTAGCTGTAAAGAAAGGACTGTCCTTACCCAACGGATTGTTCTGCTGGAGCCTCAGGTCCAGGTGCTTCTCAAGAGCAGCCATCTTATCCATCCAGCAAACTACAGGGCAATTAATAAATAAAAATCCTATTTTAAATCAGCATAAACCAAACTCTGTTCTCACTAACCAAGCGAAGGGTACACAAACATCAGCTACTCTTCACTCAGAGTAACACAGTATTTCATATTTAATTAGCATCTTCTCCCAAGAGTGTCTCTGTTTCAGCCCTGCAGCAGAGACAATACTTTAAAACCCCTTGCAGTTATTGTAGGTTTTCTTCATGCCTGAGAAATGAGAAGAGTTCCTGCTTGCAGCATTCTCCAGGTATGCAGCAGTTCAGCCTTTCAACTGGGGCATGTGTTATCCCCATCGTAGTTATTTATAGAGCAGCCATCACCAGGCACCTACACACTGGCTTCATGTCTGTAGAGACTAAAAATTTCCCTTTAAAAGTCTTAACTCTAAACCAGTTTGTTTCTGCCATCTGTAGAGGTCACTGAGCAACCACATGCAGAAATACAGGCACACAAAACTTAGCCTCGCTGTTCCATAAATGGCAATCATTATCTATCCAGAGCTTTGGTGTAATTTATCTGCTTATCCGAGTACTTCAGACAGTGAATTTCCTGCTTCAGATGATGTGAGTATAATTTACAGCTCTCAGGCTTCCCTGTGGAAATTCGAGGCCTCTCTCCACTCTACCAGTCACACATTAAATCTTAAATTGCCAGTGCTTACAAATTTTTGCTTACTGATTCAAAGAGCTCGCAGAAACCATCAATTCTTAAAAAAACATACACATAGAGATTTTACAACATCGGATAAATATTGGGAATACAACAGGATAGTGAACCAGATGCAGCATTTCACTTCGTGAAGAAACAAAATGCTTCTAGCTAAACGAAGTGCTCATTATGTTCGATTCAGGTACGTTTCAGAAATTCCTGAATTTAAATCTCAGTCTCCAGCACCACAGCCAGGCCGTTATAACAGGGAAATTCAAATGCGGCCTCTTGAAATAAAGCAACCAAAGCACCCCCACCTCAGTCAGCACCACCCTCCCACAAACACCCCCCTCCCCTCCCGGGGGGCACCCACACCACCCCCAAACCACCCCCCTCCGGGCACAGGGGGCGGGAAGGGGGAGCGGGGTCATGGGGAAAGAGGGAGAGCAGCGTTTTACCCGAGGGACGGGGGAGCTGGGCCGGTGCACGGAGTGATGCGAAGCCAGGGGGTGGGGGGCGGCCCTTCACCCCTACAACGGGATGGAGAGTGATTTGGGTGGAGGGAGGAGAGAAAGGAAGACAGTTGACTCCAGAGGAGAGGGCCCAACCGCCTGACCCCGAGGGGCCGGTCCCTGAGAGAACAGGGGGAGCCGGATCCTGAGGAGAAGAGGCCTGTCCCTGAGGAGAAAAGTGGGGAGCCGGTCCCTGAGGGGAAAAGTGGGGGCCGGTGAGCAGCCCGGGCTGGAGGAGGAGGACGAGGAGGGATGGTTCCACCGCGGGGGGAGCACGGGGAGCGGTGCTGCCCGAGGCCCCGGCGGCGGGAGCGGCTCCCGGGCGGCCCCCACCCCTCACCTGGCGCCGCCGCCGCGCTCGCGCTGCCTCGCGCGCCGCGACCGTTACAGCCGCGGAGGGGGCGTGGCGGCCGAAACCGGCCCCTGCCCCGCAGCCTATCGAGCGCGCCGGCCCCGCCCCTTCCCCTCGCTCATTGGCTCGCCCGAACGCTGATCCCCGCCCCTTAGCTTCACAGAGTGAGCGACGGCTTTTGGCGGAAGAAAAGTGTCCGCGGCCGCCACCCGTAGAGCGGGGCTTGAAGGAGCGGCACCGGCCGTTTGCCTGCGCATGCGCAGTGTACATGGCGGCGGGGCCGGGTTGGAGGTTCACAGAATGTCAGGGTTTGGAAGGGACTTCGGAAGCTCATCCAGTGCAATCCCCCCGCCGGAGCAGGAACACCCAGATGAGGTTACACAGGAAGGTGTCCAGGCGGGTTGGAATGTCTGCAGAGAAGGAGACTCCACAACCTCCCTGGGCAGCCTGGGCCAGGCTCTGCCACCCTCACCGGGAACAAGTTTCTTCTCATATTCAAGTGGAGCCTCCTGTGTTCCAGTTTGCACCCATTGCCCCTTGTCCTGTCACTGGTTGTCACCCAGAAGAGCCTGGCTCCATCCTCCTGACACTGCTCCTTTCCATATTGATCCCCATGAACGAGTCACCCCTCAGTCTCCTCTTCTCCAGCTCCAGAGCCCCAGCTCCTCAGCCTTTCCTCACACGGGAGATGCTCCACTCCCTCCAGCATCTTCGTGGCTCTTCGTTGTCAATGGCGGTGGGGCCTGAGCTGCCCTCCCTTCCTCCATCCTCCTCTCCCCTGCCGGCTGCCCGGTTGGGCCCAGGCAGACTGAGCCGCACCGTTGCCCCCATGTTCCCTCCCAGGCTCCACCGCCCCCTTAGGGCCCCCCAGAGCCCCCCAGGTCCCCCAGCTGAGGGGCCGGCCCAGGCAGCCCCCTCCAGCTCAGCCCCCTCACCCCCTGCCCGCTCAGCCGGGAAGGTCAGCGCTGCCCTTGATGCCAGCAGTGCTGGGCCCTTCATTATGCCCAGCCACGTTGTGGCCCCTCACGTGTGGCGGGGGGGTCACCTTCCTTCCCACACAGGGCTGGTCGCGGCGGGATCGGCGGCACCACCAGTAGCGAGACCTCGCGTGCGATGGGGACCCTGTCCCTGCTGTGGGGCCTGGCGCTGGCCCCCATGGGCTGGGTGCTGCTGCTGGCCGCCACAGCCACCCCACGCTGGCGAGAGCTCCACGAGCGCCCCGGCTTCCCCCGCGACCTCTCCTTCAGCGACGGCCTCTGGGAGAGCTGCGTGGAGGAGCTGGTTCAGCCGGGCCCGGCCTGCCGCACCCTCCCGGAGGACACAGCGCGTTTCTGGCCCATGCGGGTGCTGAGAGCGGCCGCCGTGGGCTCTCTGCTGCTGGGGGCCCTGGCGTATGGCCTGGCCATGCTGGGGGCACGGTGGTGGGCCCCCCCGCCGCAGCACAACCTGGTGGCTGCTGCTGGGCTCCTGCTGATGCTGGCGGGTGCCCTGTACCTGGGTGCCACTGCGTACATGGCTCATCGGGTGCTGGAGGACTTGGCCGACCCGCAGACCCCGCCGGCAGATCGCTTCCACCTGGGGACGTGTCTCTACCTGGGCTGGAGCGGCGGAGGGACGGAGGTGCTGGCTGGCGTCTGCCTGGCCACCAGCTTCTGCAGGAACAGGGGGCTCGTCGGGGATGCAGCTGCTGCCCCTTACGAGGTGGATTATTGAGGCGCTGGCACAGACGATGCTGCTCGCTGGGGAGCATCAGCAGCTCCTCGGCCTCCTGCTGTGGCTGCCCTGCACCCCTGGACACCCCTCAGACCATCACCAGGTGGAAGAGGTGGGTCCGTTCCACATCTTACCTCCTCATTGGTAATTTTTCACTTATTAATAAAAGCAAGCTGGTGTCGATGCTTCCTTGCATCTTACTTGATTGTGCTTTAATCCTTAGAAGGGTTTAGTCTCTGCAGCCAAATAGTGACCATACCAGCCCTCTATGAGGGGCCAGGGGGTGCAGGGAGGGGCAGGACTCCTCCTCCATTTCTAGGCTGACCACATCTCCCCCCTCGCATGGTGCTGCTGCACGAAGCCCCCAAAGCACCCCAGCCCTCCCTGGGACACTTTCTCCATGTCCATCACCCTCCCTGACCTCGTAGCCCCACCGAAGCCCATCCCTGTCCCCCCACCCCATGAGTGGGTGCCATCGCCCCCCACGCTGGGCTGGCACAGCCCATGGGGAGGGGACAGCAGGGCACAGCGGGATGCCACAACCCCTCCAGGACAGCGATACACGGGTAGGGGCTGGCTGTCACTGCAGGGACATTGCAGCACCAAGAAAACCCACGGTACAATCAGCCCTTATCGACAGTTTTATTTACAGCAGAAGAGACCCTGGCGGCACCGTGCCAGGGGCATGTTCCTCCAGGAAAAGGCCCCCGTTGGCAGCCAAGGCAAAACATCCTTGAACAAAGCAAGGCTGTCACTGCAACGTCCCACTGCAGGGACGGGGGATGGAGCAGAAGCCAATTCTCCAGTGGCAAGTCCACGCTGGGTGCTGAGTCCTCAAAAATGTCATCACTTGCCCCGTGCACCCACCCCAGCATGAGCAGAGCACCTGCTTTGCTCCTGCAGCACCAAGATGGTTTTTGGCAACGATTTATGATATCAGAGAGGTCCCAGCAGGGTGTCAGGGTTCGGCCGCCTCTCTGGGGGGGCCCTGCTCAGCCCCAAGCCCCCTGCCGCCGTCCTGGCCCCCCTGCCCTGCCCACCACTCCTGCAGCTCCTGGTACAGCTCCTGGTGCTCATCCTTCCAGCGCGTGAACTTCTCCGAGGTGAGCGCGGCGTCACTCAGCAGCTGCTCCAGAGCCTGCAGCTCCTCCAGCTTCGCCTGCCCAGAGCAAGAGCATGTTTTGGGGTGGCTGCTCATGGGCGGGAGGGTTTGGGGAGGGTCAGAGGGATTTGGGGGGTTGTCAGGGGGCTCCCACCTTGAGTGTGCTCTGCAGGGCCCGCACTGTGTGCACCTTCTCGTTGATGTGGGGGTTCTTGTTGCGGCGGATGAAGGACTTGTGGCACTGCTCCTGCGTCAGGAACCGCTGCCGCCCCATGAGAGACACCCCTCCCTGCTTCAGGCACTGCATCAGGCACTCGAGATCCTCCCCAGAGGAGTCTGGGGGAGGAGAGAGGGCACCGTAGCAGGGGGGGCAGCCCCCAAAACCCCGTGGGGCTGTCCGCACCCTGAGTGCATCCCAAGATACTACACGGTTCCCACTTAAATACATCCCACATTACCCTCCCAGCACACACACATACAAAAGGGTGGCCCTAACTTTCATTAAAGGGTGCACACGGGGTGACAGATGCCACCTCCCAGTACCTACCCATGGGCGAGCAGGGCCGGGGGCTGCCCTGGGGGCTGCTGGCTGTGCTGCCGGGCTCCCCGGCCAGGAAGAGCTGGGCTTTCTCCGGGGCGTTTGGCGGCCTCTTCCTTGGCTGGGGGAGACACGGGACTTGAGATGAGACAAGGATCCTCCGTCCCCTCCCTGCGATGTCCCCTATGGCCACTCACCGAGTCGCATCCGTGCCTGGGGGACTCGTCATCAGGGTCCTCAGCTTCTGTCTCGCTGTAGCAGTCTGGAGGTGTTTAAAAGATGTATAGAGGAGGTTCTTAGGGATGTGGTTTAGTGCCAGAGTCAGGTTGGACTCGATGATCTTAAGGGTCTCTTCCAACCAAAATGGTTCTATGATTCTATTCTGGAGGCCATGAGGGGAAGACAGTGGGAGCAGAGGGAGCAGGAGTCCCTGGGCTGCCCCTCAAATCCTCCCTAGGGCTCAGTATCACCCCAGCCCTCCTCTGCATCACCCCAGCCCTCCTCTGCATCACTCCAGCCCCCTCTCAGGCAGCATTTCTCACATTTCCCCCAAATCACGAGCCAAGTTCCCTGTGGCTCCCCGCAGGGTCCCCATCTCTCGCAGGGGAACTGACCCCCTGTCTCACCCCAGAAAGGACCCGTTACCTTCCTCCCTGTCTGGGACGGACTGGTGGGCCAGCGTGTACTTCATTTTGGCTGTCACCAGGTGACTGACCCACCTGGGGAAAGAAAGGATGGACAGACAGACAGAGGGTCATGGCCGGCTCGGTGTGGTGGGACTGTCACCGGCTGGCGTGTCACTCACATGCTCAAATCCGCCAGCGTCTCTGCAGCGAAGACAAAGGGCTTGTACCTCTGATGGGAGAGCTGGAACACGCTGCAGGAGGACAAGCAAGTGGCTGCTCTTGCTGCTGCGGTTACCTGGCCCTGAGCCCCCAAACAGCCCCCCCTGCACTGCAGCCCCCCCATCCCCACCCAGCTTTTCCCTGCCCATTGGAGACGCTCCCATCCTCAGCCTTGTCCCAGTAACACCAGTAGCGCAACGCACATCTTGCTCAGAGCGTAGGCTCCTGTATCGCAAGACTGTCAGTTCTGCCAGCCCCATGGGGTCCCCACCAGCCCCATGGGGACTCCATCAGCCCCATGGGGACCCCACCAGCGTGGGGACATGCAGGTGGCACCCAGCAGTGCCCATCAGCACGTCCCCCAGCCGGCAGGTCCATGGAGGGACAGATCCCACTCACTATTTCTTCTTCTGCTCCCTCGTGCTCTCCAGGTCATAGGTGGCCACGTTGATGAGTCCCACAGCCTTCTCATCCTGCCGGGGAGACAGTCGTGTCTGCCACCCACCCCGGCAAAGCCTGGGGGCGAGGACGCCCCGTGTCCCCACTCACGTTGGGGTGGTGGTACCAGTAGAGCGTGTGGCCCTTCAGCACGAACCAGCAGCGCTTCCACTTCTGGGCCATGAAGCCCACGTGGTCTTTCTTCTTGAGGAGCCAGCCATCGCAGTCCACCCGGCCCAGGTCCCGGCACGAGACCCGCCGGCGGCTCAGCCTGGTCGCCACTCCTGCAGCATTTTGGGAGAGGAATCATGAGCAGGGAAGGGGGAGCGGGGGGAGAGCCCATGGAGCCCCCGGCCCCATTCACCCTGGCACGGTCCTGCTCACCTTTTGGTCTGCGTCCCCTCTGGGGGCTGCCCTGGATGGGGACACAGGGACAAGCGGTTAGGGATGATGCAGGGGCGTGAGGGCAGTGCAGAATTAGCTGAGCCCCCCCAGCAGCACCCCCAGCCTCTTAGGGACCCCCAACTCACCCCATAGCAGTGAGCTTGGAGGGGAACCCACCCCACGGATGGGCATTTTACCTCCCAGCTCACACAGGACATGAAGTCCCACATGTCCCCCCAGCATGTCCACCCAGGGACCCCCCAAGGCTCAGAGCTCCTCTCCCCCCAGCCCTCACCTCCCCAGGGAGCTGGCTGGGCTCTGCGCCCCCGGCCCCCGCGGTGGGGGCTGACGTGGGGCTGAGCTCTGCGGTGCAGGGTCCGGCGGCAGCAAGAGTGCTCGGGGAGGACGGGGTGTCCAGTGGGTTGCTCAGAGAGCTTGGGGTGTCCGGTGGGGTGCCTGGGGGGGTGCCCAGCGAGGTGCCACCCTCCCACGCTGCCTCCTCTTCCTCCACACCTGCAAACAGGGAACGGGGCTGCAGCCTCCTGTTTTGGGGGAGAAACAGCTCCAGCTCCGGACACCCCCTCGGATCCCCTCCTACCGCAGCCGGGCAGCCCTGGCAGCTGCCCCACGTCCGCCCCACGCAGCCTCGGGTCCCGCTCGTCCTCTCCCTCCTCTTCCTCCGTTGCAGGGTCTGGCGCAGAGTCCGGCCCCGAGTCCAAGTCGGCAGCAGTGCTGGAGGAAAAAGGGATCGCTGAGCTGAAAATCCTCTCGACCGCCGTGGCGGTCCTGCGATCGGGCTCCAGTCGACCCCGCGCTCGCTCGGGGCACCCACGGTTCTCCCTGCCCGAGGACGAGCGGGGCTGGAGGCGACAGCGGTGGCTCAGCACCGGCTCCACCGGCCGCCGTGCTCCCCACCGCTGGCTCCACGCGCCTTTCCATTCCGGGAGAGGAGAAGGGTCATGTCTAAATATAGTTTCAACCCCATTAAAATGTTACCAAGTGAATGAATTACAAACACAACCACGGGTTTTTTTTGTTCCTTCAGACTACTGGCGGCTTCCCAGGCTGCTCGCAGGCAGTGGCCGTGCTGCCGGCACCTTCCCCCCAAAATAGTGGAGAAGGGGCCTTGGGTGCACCCGAACACCCCCACAATGGCTGGGCTGGGGGTGTTGGGGTGTCAGGGGATGGGGCTCACCTGGAGGTCAGGGACACGGGGCTGCCTGGGCACTCGCTGCTCCTGGCACCGGGGGGATCCGCAGCGTCCGAAAATGCTCCGGGGAGCTGCGGATGGAGCATCAGGACCAGCCGCATCCCCCCAGGGTCCCCCAGAGCTTTAGGGACCAACAACTGGCTCTGAGCATCTCTGCCTGGTTCCCAGCACAGGCCAGTGTGGCACTGGGGCTGGACTGGGAGCACTGGGATCACTCACCTGCTGCCTGGGTGAGGGGGGCGAGTCGGGCAGGTCGAGGGGGATCTTCTTCAGCACCAGCGTCACCTCACCCGCCTTCTCCAGCAGCTTCTTCTCCAGGTTGTCGCGTGTCCAGCCCACCTGCGCACACACCCTGGTGACCCGTGGGACACAGCCCCAGCCCCACGGCTGCCCCATGGCCACCCAGCCCCATGCACCCTCCCAGCCTCACAGCTCCCGTGTCCCCAAAACCCTCCCTGGCTGCAGCTCCGGTGTCCCAAACATCCTCCCTGGCCACAGACCCCGCAGATGTCCCTGGCCACGGTTCTTGTGTCCTGCACATGTCCGCAGCCGCAGCTCCCATGTAGCCCAAATCCTCGTCAACAGCAGCTCCCCCATCTCCCCAAACCCCCAGAAATGGCTCCTGTGTCCCCCAGACCTTTCCCCACCACAGCTCCTGCGTTCTGCACGCCACAGCTCCCCTGTCTCCCCAAATCCAGCCAACTGCATGTCCCATGTCCCCCCAGACCCACCCAGCTGCAGGTCCTGTGCCCCGACAAATGCCCCCAGGTACAGGTCCTGTGTCCACCCAGATTATCCCACCTACAGCCCCCGTGTTCCCCCAGCCCCCCCAGCCCTGCAGCTCCCCATCCACGACTTCACCGCCAAAACCAGCACCCCCTCTGAGCCCCCGTCCCCCCCGACTCACCACAATCTGCTCGTTGACCTGCACGATCTCATCTCCGGGCAGGACGCGGCCCCCGTGGGCAGCCAGAGCCTGTGGCAGAGACGGGGGGGAGCGGGGTGCCCAGGCACTCAGCCCCCCCACTAATCCGCACTCAGGAGCTCTCCCGCCTGGGGAGAACTGGGGGTTTAACCATTAGCCAGAGCCTGACCTTGCACTGCACCGGCCGGAGTGGCTGGTGGGATCGGGGTGCAGGGGGGGCTCCCACCGTGGCCCAGGCTGTGCTCACTCATGAGATGAGTTGCACGGTCTCAGCTGCAGGCAGCCCCCCCAAGCTCTGGGTTGGGGGGGCAATTAGGGCCCTAAGGGGCTCGCAGGGTCTGGCTGGGCTGCAGCTGGGATGGGGGGTATTCCCCAGGGCAGGCGCTAAAAGGGGGTGACTGGGGGACAGGGTGGCACGGGGGGTGTGACACACTGTCCCCCACTCACCTCCGAGGTGGTGGCAGACACGAAGTGCAGGCAGGAGCTGGTGGAGGTGATCTTGAGGCCCTGGGGGGACAGGAGGGAGGCATGAGGGGGCACAGGGGGTGGCCAAGGGTCCCGGCGCAGTGGGGGACACAGGGGACTCACCAGTGGGGCAGTGGGGAGCAGTGGGGGGCTCCCCAGGGGATCAGCGGGCAGCGTTGGGGTGTCAGGGGATGTTGGAGGATTCCCCCACGGGCTGGGGGGCAGCGTTGGGGTGTCAGGGGACACTGGGGGGCTGTTCCGGCGGCCGGGGGGCAGCACCAGCCCCACGCGCTGCAGCACAGCCCTGCGGTCCAGCAGGGTGGGGGGGCTGCAGCCCACGATGTTCTCGCAGATGCCCGCGATGTGCTGGCACTGTGGGTGATGGGGGGGTTCAGGGGGGCCCTGGCAGCACCAGACACCCCCACACCTGCCGCCCCCTCCTCACCCAGCACTTACAATCCACAGGATCCGGCTATCCCTCTCGGCCGTGGGACAGTCCTAAGGGGACGAGACGGGGGGGTTAAGCGGGACAGGATGGACTCAGCCCCTCTCCATCCCAACTAGGGGGGCCCCATGGGGAACCCCCCTGTAACACACCCCCCCTCACCCCAGTTCTCCACCCCGCTCCATCAGGCAGAGTTCTGGGGGACAGGAGCGCGGCTGGCTGGCTCCCCCCGACACCGTGCCCATCACCGTGGCCTCGGGGCAGCGTGCCCCCCCCCGGGCACCCACCTCCTGCAGTGTCTCTGCCAGCTGGGCGCAGAGCAGGATGATGTCTCTGCTGGCTGAAAAGTCATTCAGGGTGGAGAACAGGTACCTGGGGGGGCAGAGAGCTCAGCCCCAGGAGCAGGGGGCACCCAGCACCCATGGGTGCCCTCAGTTTCCCCCCGGACCTGTTGAGCCAGGAGAAGAGCCCCTTGGCAGCCCCCAGCAGGTCGACGATGTGGGCCAGGAGGGCGAGGGAAGGTGGCTGGGGGGCAGCCCCCGCCGGTGACCCCCGCAGCACCAGGCTCTGGGCGCCCTGCGCCAGCTCCCGCAGCCGCTCCGTCAGCGTCCGCAGGCTGGTGCTCGCCAGCCCTGTGTCCTGGGGGGGGACAGGGACGCTGGGGGATGAGAGGGCAGCGGGGGGCTGCAGGGTGACCCCTTGTCTCCACCCAGCCCAGGGGTCCCCTAAATCCCACCTCTACCCAGCTCAGGGTGCCCCCACGTCCCCACCTTTACCCAGCCCAATGTGCCCCCACATCTCTCCATCCTGTTCAAGGTGCCACCATGTCACCCAGCTACACCCAGTGCAGGGTGCGCCCCATGTCCCCCCTTTCACGCAGTCCAGGGTGCCCTCACATCCCCCCCTCCAGCCAAAGGTTCCCCCATGTCCTCCCCCTCCACCCAGTCCAGGGTTCCCCCAAATCCCACTTCTACGCAGCTCCAGGTGCCTGCATGTCCCCCCATTCCACCCAGCCTAGGGTGCCCCCACATCCTGCCCACCAGCCAAAGGTTCCCCCATGTCCCCCCCTCTACCCAGCCCAGCGTGTCCCCATGTCCCCCCCATCCACCCACATCAGGGTGCCAATGTGTCCCCACCTTCCCCCCGCCCAGGGTGCCCCCATATCCTCCTCTACTAGCCCAAGGTGCCCCCATGGCCCCCCATCCCAGGGTGCCCCCACACCCACCCCGCAGCACCCATGGGTGCCGTCTCTCACCAGGTCTCGCAGCTGCTCCACAGCCTCCAGCAGCAGCTCCTGGTGGCCCAGCTGCCGCACGCCCAGCGCCTCCAGCGCCTCCGCCGACAGCGCCAGCAGCTGGGGCCCCCCCAGCCCCCAGGCCTCGAAGGGGTACCCCTGCACCGCTGCGTCCAGCCCTGCGCGCAGCCCTGCCCTAGCGCCAGCACACACCGGGGGGGCAGCACCCCCGATGGTGTCCCCGTCGGGTGACCCCAGTGGGGTGACACCCGGCTGCCGTGGGTGCTCTCTCCGTGCAATGAGTTTGTCCGGTCTCAGCCCAAACCATGGGGCAGCTGCACCCCCTCCCCACCCCGCAGACCCAGGAACCGACCCCCCCAGGGACAAGGGGCGAGGGACAGGAAAGCGCTGCCACCGCCCGCAGCCACCCGTGTGTCCCCAAACCAGGGACAAGCCCCCCCCCCAGCCCCTCACCCCGTGGCCAGCAGTGGGGTGTCCCCAGGCGGGGCAGCCAGGGGACGGGGGTCTCACCTCGGAGCCAGGCGGCCGCCCGCGCAGGGCCCCAGGTGCCCACGGGCTCCATGGCGGCCGAGGCGGAACCGGCGGCGGGAGCGGCCGCTCACCTGCGCCAGGGACGGGCGGCCCATTGGCGCACCCGCGTGCCGCTCACCGCGGCCTCCCGGCGCCGTGCGCCCAGCACGGCCCAGCACAGCCCAGCACAGCCCGCAGGGCGAGGCCGCGCGACGCACCCCAGTGAGTCACGGGCCGGACGGTGACACACGGCTGCTGCCGAAACCCCCCGGGGACATGACACCCGCCCAGGGAGCCCCCCCCCAGCCTCAGTTTCCCCTCCGCTGTGGGGTGAGGTGTCCCCCCAGTGACTGCGTGCAGTGAGGGCTGAGTCCCAACAGAGCTCATGACACTGGTGGATGTCCCCCAGGGGCACTGTGAGCAACAGGTTTGTCCCCATAGACCCTGCGAGAGCCACCGCTCAGCCCCTTACACGCCACCTGGGGATTTTTGCGGGGGGTCGCACCCCCTCAGCACAATTCCCACCCCCTCCTTTGCAGGTGGGGAAACTGAGGCAGGGGGCACCCCACATACAGGTCTGCAGAGGGGCTGCCCCCGCCAAGCCCAGCTCTCCCGCTCCCCAAATCTGCCCTGGGCTGGCCCTGGCCCCCCCGCCAGCTCCTCACCACCCGTCCCCCCCCCGCCCCGGCGTGTGCGCTCGGGGGAGCAGCGGGCGCTGATCGGGGCTGACAGCCGCTCGCCGGCTACGTGCCGCCCTGTCCGAGGGGGCCGCGGGGACGACAGGCGGGTGACAGGCACAGACCCCCCTCGCGGTGACCGGGACGGGGGTCCCAGGGTTGGGGGGGGGGGGCGCGGCGCTCAGTCCCGCTGCTGCAGCTGCCCTCCAGGGCCTGATCCTGCCGCTCCCCGCCACGCCATGATCATCCGCCCCAGACACTTGACGCCGGGGTATTTCCGTCTGCTCCAGGTAAGGAGGGAGTGGGGTTGGGGGGAGCCCCTGGGGACCCCCAGGACCTGTCTGTGCTGCCCCCCAGCCCTGCTGGCCGTGGGGTTTGCACCCAGCTCCAGGCTGGCAGCGAGGGTGCTGCAGTGGAGCCCCAAAAATGCTTCATGGGGCACCCCAAAAGCACCCCTGCACACCCTGGGCGGGGGTCACAAAGCTGCCCCCATCACCCTTCCACCCCGGCTGGGTGCGATGGGTTCAGGGCACGGCCTCAGCTCCCCGGTCCCTGTCCCGGGGGGGCTGGGGTCTCAGCGCTCCCCTCTCGTGTCTCCCCGCAGATGCAGCTGGCGGCGGGGCGGGGGGCCGAGCCGGGGGGGCGGCTGCTGACCCCCCTGGCGCTGCTGCTGGCGGCCGCCGGGCTCTGCCTCTCCATCTACAGCGCCCGCAGGATGGCCGGCCCCGCCAAGGCCCCCCCGCAGCCCTGAGGAAGCGGCTGGGGGGCTGTGGGAACAGCCCCCAAGGGTTGCTGGGGTCCCCCCTCCACCCCTGAGCGGAGCTGCCGGACGCGGATCCTTTCCAGCCCATCTACACCACATCCAGCCCTTCTCTTCCCTCCACTGGTGCCCCTGGGGCTGGGGGACACACGCCTCTGTCCCCCCGATCTGTCCCAAATTCTGGGAACTGGTTCGATGACTGGGAGCTGCCGGCTGAGCTCCTGACCTGGCTACTGCGAGACACCAGGATCCAGCCACAGGACCGCAACGGACAGACAGACAGATGGTGGAGCCGGGTGCTGCGTCCATCTTTATCTCCCCAATAAGCAGAGGGGTTCAGGGGGCCCCTTGCACCCCACTGGAGGCCACGCAGTCCCCCCGTCCCTGCGGGGACCGTGCAGTGGCCACAGCCAGCCCAGCCCCACGGAAAGGAGGTCAGCGCCAAGCGCCGTTAGGTAACATGGGGAGCGGGGGCGATGAGGACACAAGGCTGGTGACGTGTCCCCTGGGCACGTGCACCCCAAGGATGGGGTCTGCAACCTTCCCGGCCCCCTCGCACCCACCCAACCTGACACAGCTGCCTTTAGTGAGATACTAACAGATTTAGTCAGCTCCACCTCCCCAGGCCGGGGGGATGGACACAAATCCAGGCAGGCTGTATGGAAATAAACCCTTTCCTGCCAAGCACAGCTGTGTTGTCATGCTGCCTTTCTGCTGCTCCAGCCCCATGCCCTGTCCCCAGGGTTTTGCTGCCATCACCGAGACCCACTCCGCAGGAATTTGCAGCAGCGGGTGGCGGCATCGTCACACAAAGTCCGGGCAGGGTCACCGGCGGGACCACAGCAGCATCGAGCTGGGGGACGTGAGGGGAGGAGGCTGATCCCACCACACATGCAGCCCCAGCCCTCTACAAATGTGAAATCACTCACCAGCGTCGAGTTTTAGGGGACAGGAGCCTAGAAGTGTCCCTGCCAGGGGGGACACCAGCGCTCCCTACTCAAGACCCAAACAGGCAGAGTCAGCACCCCAACGAGCTGCTCGCTACAGACCCAAGTGCTTGATGAGACGTCCCTTCAAGCACATATTCCCCCCAAAAAGCAGCCCTGTATCTGCAACCAGTAGCCTGGGAACCCCCTGCCAGGAGGGGAAAGCAGAGGGAGCTTTATCCCCCTGCCCAGGCAGGAGCAGGGGCACACGGCTGCTCCTCTGGGCTGGCAATACTTCCCTTTGCCGGATCGGGATGGGCACAACACCGCAATGTCACCCTCCAGCCAGGGCCACACTCACAGAGAGCTCCCAACACCGCCGGCCGGGTGGTTGACATATTTTAATGGGCGAATCACCAAGGTCAACCCCTGGCCCACAGAGAGAGGCCTAAAACCGCTCTAAAAGCAAAGAGACGGGCGTACAGTCACGGCAGCGCTTGGGGAAGCGGCGGCTTGTCCCTTCCCCGAAAAGAAGGACATGCAGTGAGGGCACCCGGGGCCTCGCTGGCTCCTTCTCCTCGTTAGTGCTCCGGTGACGAGGGCTGCCAGGAGGAGCAGCGTGTTTGCTCGCTGGGGCATGTTCTTCTCACAAAGCTGAGGACAAAGATGCTTTCACGGAGCCGCCCGGGCCCTCAGTCCACGCTCAGCTGGAGGCCTCCATGTCCACGACTTCGTCGAGCGGCTGGGTCTGCACCTCCACCTTCTTGGGGGGGATGTAGGAGCCCATCCCGGCGGCGCGTTCTGCCTCCTCCTGCGTGTACGGGGCCTCCCGCAGCTGCTTCAGCCTGCGGGGAGGGCAGAGAGGAGGGATGAAGCTTCCACCCCAGCTCCCCAGAACAACATCGGCCTGTGACCGACACCACCACCCGCCCCTGGGGGCCGGGGGCCGCAGCCTGCTCCAGGGCAGGGACCCCCGCTCAGCCCCCCCCTTACCTCTTCTTGTGCACCTTGGACCTGAAATGCTCCTTCATGCTGGTCAGGTCCACAAAGTAGCGCCTGGGGGGAACAGAAGCCGGGGGTCAGGGGGTTCTGACACAGGAGCAGGGCTGGGGAGAGCCCTACCGAGGGGCCTGGGCCGCGGTCCCCCCTGAGACCAGAACAAGCTCCCCCCAAGGGCCAGAGTCCCTCCCAGGACCACGATAAGATTCCCCTCGGGGAATTCCCCCCCTTTGCCGGGACCAGCCCCCGCCAGGGGCCAGGGACCCCACTCGGGACCAGGCCAACCCCCCCCAGGGGCCAGGGCCCCCCAACCCCAGGGCACCCCCTCCCCCCAGGGCCCAGGCGACCCCCAGCACCAAGGCAAGCCCCGCAAGGGTTACAGCCCTCTCTCCCCAGCCGCCCCGTGCCCGGACCCTCCGGAACCCCCCACCCCTGCTTTGGGGACCCCCACCCCGGCCCACGCACGCGCAGTGCAGGCAGTAGAACTGGCCGCAGCCCGGCAGGTCGGGGTCGGGCTCCTGCCGCAGCAGCCGGGCGGCGTTCTCGGGCTTCAGGTCCCCGTGGATCTCGTCCAGGTCGCGGCGGCGCCGCTTCGTCTTCAACTGCCGGGCCAGCGAGTGCGCCCGGTGGGCGCCGGTGCGGCGGCCATTGCGCGGCGACATGGCGGGACCGCGCCGCCACCGGGCTGCGCAGTGCGCAGGCGCAGGTGGCTGCAGGCCCCCCCCACGAAGCGGCAGGCCCCGCCCACGAAGGGGCAGACCCCGCCCACAAAGCGGCAGACCCCGCCCACGAAGCGGCAGACCACGCCCACGAAGCGGCAGACCACGCCCACGAGGCGGCAGACCCCGCCCACGAAGCGGCAGACCACGCCCACGAAGCTGCAGACCACGCCCACGAAGCCGCAGACATATAACCCGCTTTTGCCGGCCACGCCCACTAACGGCAAAATCACGCCCACGGAAGCGGGAAGCCACGCCCACGGAGCGGCAGGCCACGCCCCCCCGCTCAGCAGTGCGCTGCCCAGCGCCTCCGCGGTCCCGTCAATGGCCCCGGGGACAGCGACGTCCCCAAGGGACCCCAGCAGCCGCACCCAGGCTGTCCCCGTAGTGGGGCACAGGGCCTGGCCTCGGGGCAGGGGGTGAGCGGGATCCGTGGTGCCCTGGTCACTGCTGTGATGAGCTGGGAAGGGCTCAGCGCACCGTGTCACAGCACTGATCGTGTTTCCTTCCCCCTGGGTGATAAATTATAGATGGGGAGCCACGTTATGGGGAGCGCTGACCCCCAGCACCTGCTCTCCACTGCAGGCCTGGGGTGGTGCCAGAGCTGGGGATCTCCTGTGGGCGAGGGGCTGCAGGGGGGCTGGGGCAAAGGGGCAGGGGGAGGTTTGGGGGTGACCAGAGCAGCTGCCCCCGCGCTGCCCCCAGCTCAGGCCAGGCTCAGGTTCCCCTTTGTGCATCAAAAGCGGCCCCTGAAACTTTAATGAAGCCACCGGATCGCCGGGGTGGTGCGGGGGGGCCCAGCCCTGCACCCATCCCGCTCCCCGTGGCACCCGGCTCCTGGCCCCGCTGAGCCCCTCACCATGACCCAGGGCTTCTGGCGGCTCTACAAGGCCAAAGTGCTGCAGACCCTGGGGGGGGCACGGGCGGACGGGGCGCTGCAGGAGGAGGTAGGATGGGGAGGTCACCACCAAGTTTTAGTCCCCTCAAAGCAGGGTGACCAACCTCCCTGCCCTCCCCCTGCCTGCACCCCTGCCCTCACGGTGGGGCTTCATTGCAGGGAGACCCCCCTGAGTTGATGGAGACGGACGAGACCCCTGCGTTGACGGAGGAGGGACCCAGCCCTGTGTCCCAGCTGGCGAGGAAGGTGAGGCGGAGCTGGGGGAAAAGTAGGGGCTGGGGGGGCCTGCTGGGACCTGGGGGTCCCCGATAAGCTCGGCGCTGCCTACTCTGCAGGTGCAGGGGGTGGGTGCCCGGGGCTGGCGGACACTTTCGTCCCTCTTCACCCGTGAGGACGAGCACCAGCTGCTCAGCTCGGAGCCATGTGCAGACCAGTAAGTTCCAGCTCGGTGTGGGAGACCCTAGAGCCCAGATCCAGCCCCTTGCATCCCCTCATCCCATCACCTGCATCCCCTTCCTGTACCCATGGGGCTGGGCTGGGGGACAGCCAGCACGGAGCGGGGACACAGGGGAGCTTGGGGGTCCCACTTTTGGCCACTGTGGGACCCAGTGAGAAGGGTCCCCACACCCATGTCCCTGTCCCTGCTCTCTCCCCAGCCCACTGGCCGCCTCGCCGCCCCACTCTGAGAAGGCACCTGGCTTTTGGGATCTATTTGCTACCAAGTGGCAGCAGGCATCAGGGCCGGACAAGGAGATGTCCCCTCCGGAGCCAGCTGAGAGCCCTGGGGAGCCGCCAGGTGACGATGACAGCGACCTGCGGGAGCCAGAGGAAGGGGCCTTCCGCTGGGGCTTCCTGGCTGGCAAACTGGCTGAAATCCGGAATAAAAATGCCCCCAAGGGCAACTAGAAGAGGAGGCACCGGCCAGACTCTCCAGCAGCACAAGCGGCCCCCCCACTGCTGGTGGGCAGCCCCCTGCCCGCACCCAAGGGCTCCGCGCTGGGTTTCGGTGACATGTCTGCACTGAAGACCCCAGGGCGCCCCTTTCCTGGAGCCCTGCCTGCTGCTTTCTTTGGCCTCGACCCCTCACCCAGCAGCCCCATCACCCCTGCAGCAGCACGGCCCCCACGGTGGGGACAGCGAGCTGCTGCCTCCAGCCCCAAGCATCATCTCCCCCCGCAAGCCCACACAAACCACACACATCGCCAGGCTAGGAAAAAAAAAAAAACAACAAAACCAAAACACACTGTGTTTATTGAGTGCTGCTCTGGCCCTAGCAGACCCTTTTCTGGGGAGGAGGGGCTGTGGGGTGGGCACTGCCCATCCCAATTCTGCAGCTGGTGCAGGATGTGAGAGGCCGATGGAGGAGGATGGAGAAGACGGGTCACAGCACAGGGACACAGGAACCTGCCAGCCCTGGGGACACAGGGGACCCCCTTCCCCATCTGCCCCCCAGGTGCCCCCCCTAGCCCCAGACCCAGGGTAGACCTGGTGTCCCTGCAGGGGGTAGACCTGGTGTCCCTCCCAGCCAGCAGCCAGCCCCATGTTACCAAGACTCTGGATGCCACCAGGTCATTGGCCGCATCCAGCAAGGGTGACGAGCCACATCCACCCAGCGGGAGCCACACGGGCGTCCCTGTCCCCAGCCAGGCTGCCTGCGCTCAGACCGTGGACTCCTTGGCAGCCGCCCAGGCTCTTTGGCAGCCATAGAGCCACTTGATGACGCGGGCGTTACGCTCCACCACCGAGACGGTGGAGCCCAGCCGGGCATCCAGCTCCTCCTCGCCTGGCCCCGCTTCCCCCTCGCTGCTCCCCGACGCCTGCCCGGGCTCCGACTCGCAGGATCCGGGGGGCCGAGCTGAGGCGTTGTCCCAGCCCGCCGGCCCGAACCGCTCCTGCCCCAGCAGCTCCACCAGCGCCCGGTCCAGCCCGCAGTAGTTGAAGAACCGTTCCTGCTCCGAGAGCGGCAGGGAGACGCGCAGAGCCAGCGCCTGCTTGCCGGGGGGCCGGGGGGGCTGTTCCATGGGGCTGCTGGGCAGTGGGAAGATGCCACCACTGCCGCCACCACTGCTGGCACCCGGTGTCCTCGCCTCGTCCTTCTCCATTGGCACCCACAGCATGGGGGTCTCAGGGCTCTGGGGGGCTCCTGACCCCTCACCCAGCCCCCTGGCTGGGGGGCAGCTGGGGGGCTTCTCTCTGAGGGTTCCCTGGAAGAGGCGTCGTACCAGCCCAGAGTCCTTGGCGTTCTCCTTGTCCACCCCGGGACAGTCCCGTTTCTGTCGGTAGATGACGAGGGAGTCGGGTCTCAGCAGGCGCCTGCCGCCGGTCCGGCGTGACACAGGGGACTGGGGACACGGCAGCTTCCTGGGCCCCTCCCGGCCCAGCTCCGAGCCCGGACACAACTCGCTGCACTGCTGGCGGGTGAGGAGGCGCCGGCTGCGCGGGGAGAGCCGGGGCGAGCAGCCCCGCAGCGCCGGCTCCTGCCGGCTGTTGATGACCTGCTGGGATTTGACGTACTTGGCCTTGTCGGCCTCCAGCCGCTCCACCGCGCTGGGCGTCCGGCCCCCGCTGCCCTCCAGCTCCCGCGGGCACTTGGGGCCCCGGTTCAGCCAGACCAGGGGGGACCCGCGGCCGGGGGCCATGATGTGCAGGTTGTTGGAGGTGCAGATGGCGAGAGGGGGGCTGCTCAGGGGCACCATCACCCCCAGTCCTGAAATAGCACCCCTGGTTGCTCTGGTCCTCCCTGGGTGGTTGCGGGACACCCCGTGCTGTGTGCAAGGAGGGTCCCGAAGCTTTGCTGGTCTCCTGGATTCAGCCCTGGGGGGAGAGAGGAGAGCTGGGGTGAGCACCAAGGATGCAGCATCAGAAGGAAGAGGACGGGGTGTGAAGCAGAGCTGGGGGTCCCCTCAACCTCACGTGTATCAGGCGGCGAGCCCGGCCAGCCCAGGCTGGAACAATCCACAGGCAGGAAGAGAGAAGCGCCGAGCATCCGCCGGCTTCACCCGCATCCCAGGAGCGGCTTCCAACAGGAAAAAATACCGGAGCCGGTTGCCTTATCTTTCCGAGCACAGGGACAGCAGAACAAAGCCAGCGCGGCCCCTTGCACAGAAGAGCTGGCGAGCTGCCCTGGCTGGGGCTGTGTGTGGGGACAGTGGGGCTGGGGGATGTTTTGGGGTCCCCGTGCTGTGCTCCCCATGGCCAGGCTGAGCTCAGCTGCCTGGGAGGGAAGGTACCACTCCTGATCCATGCCTGGGTCACGGAGCAAAACGGCTTTTGTTAACCCTGGGGTGCAATGGCTCTTGCTCAGCTGTACCTGAGCATCCACGTGGGACCAGGAACGTGAATCCAGCAGTGAAGGTGGGTACCTGGGTGGGGGCTCTGGAGCCTGATCTGTGGGCTGTAAATGCCTGAAGCAGATGGTTTTGCTCAGCAGAAGAGGCCCAAATAGCCGTGAAGAGCCGCCCTATTGCCAGCAGCTGACCCAGCCCCACAGCTGGTCCTGTGCTCCCAAGGGATGAGCTCCCCAGCCTCACCCGGTGTGGCGGCTCAAAGGAAGGTGGCCCCGACATGCGGTCCCGTCACCCACCAGCTTTGCCCCGGCAGAGCCAGCGTGCCCAGGACGTGACTGCCCGTGCCAGCCCATCCGCACGCTCCTCAGCCCACCCCACTGCCAGGATCCGTGCCCAACTGTTGGGCTCGGTGGGTGGAGGATGCTCATGCTCACCTGAGCCCGCGCAGGGATGCGATGCAGGGATGCGATGCAGGGATGCGATGCAGGGATGCTCTAATCTCACCGGGCTCCTGCACCTCTGGCTGCCAGCAGCAAACTGAGCCCAGAGCCAGCAGGAGCCTCATATAGAGGGTGAGGAAGAGGAAGAGCCACCCTGTTAACCCCTGCCAGCCCAGCCCCGTCAGCAGGAGTACCCCTGCCCCTGCAGCCTTCACAGCCCAGAGCCCTGCCCAGCCAGAATTAACCCTCCTGCAGCTCCTGCTCACCTCTGCCAGCTCTCTTCCTCCTTCCTCCTCATGGGAGCCTGGCTGGGATTTTGGAATCCGCAGCGGAGATCTCTGTCTCCTTCCAGGCAGGACTGAGTCCCTCTGTGCCCCCCAGCATCAGGAACGGGACAGGGAAACCACGTCCACTCCAGCAGCTTCTCCTTCTACATCTACCTTGAGATTCTGGGGGCAGCAGGAGCCCCCATGATCCACTTCCCCAGGATCCCCCCCGGCCCTGAGACTGGCGAGGGGGGAGGAAGGAGAAAGAGTCTTTCTGGCACCTTCTGCGCCGGTGGCAAAAGGGTCAAAGCCAGTTCCTGCCTCCTCTTCCTCCCCGGGAAGGGCTGTAAATCACAGGAAGCCACAATGGGCTGGAGCTGGCCCAGGGGTTATTTTTACTGCTGCCCTCTCCCTTCCCAGCCCCCAGCCCCCTCAGAAACCAGTGTCTGCTGTGGGGGCTGCGAAGGTGACAGCACAGTGACCGGGGGGGAGGACACGCTCCCAGCACCCCCAGTGCTCCCCAGGGACCCGCCAGCCCCCTCCATCCCTCCCGCAGCTGGTGTGGATGGAGAACCGGGGCACAGCCCAGCCCAGGCTGCCTGCAGGGACCCAGGAGGCTCCCATGGGGACAAAGCCATGGCCCGGGACCCGCAGGACAGGGTGCTCTGTCCCTAGATGAGAGGGGACCCAGTCCCGGTTCCTTCCTGCAGTGCTGCTGCTGCGGAGCCTGTGCCGGGAAACCGGGCGGCATCCAGCACCCTCCTGCACGGCAGCACCAGTGCCAGGAACGGGCTGGAGCCGGTAACCCGGGCTGACGAGAACAGAGGCGAAAACAGAGGCTGAGCAGGATGAGAGCGGCCAGGGCTCGTCTGAGCTCTGCCAGCACCGGAAAAAATCCCAGTGAAAGTGAGGAAGAGACAACCCACCTATTCTATTCTAATAAACCTGCAGAGGAGCAATGCAGGCAGCTGTGCTCCAGCAGCGCTCAGGCTCCACGCGCAGGACGTGGCCGCGCCAGAGCAAACCCAACCATCTCCTGAGGAAGACGGGGAAAAGGACGGGGAGCGACAGAGAAACCCGTGGCTGCCCTGGGACCTGATCCAGATTCTCAGCCGACAGGGCTGTATTTTTAACTCCAGGCGATGTGAATCACTGTTTATTAGGACAGGTTTTGTTTTCCGAGCTGGAATCACAACGGCCATTCTGGTAAAGCCACAAGCGAGTGATTCACCTTTCCCTGGCCGATGTGGGTGTTCCCGGGGATGCTCCTGCCCTGAAGTGAGGCAGACAAAGCCGCTGTCCTCTCTGGCTCCTGCTCGGAACACCCACCAGCCACTTCTTGTTGAGCTGCTGTGTTTGGACAAGGCAGATTCCCTTCGGGATACAAAAAGGGACAGTTTGAGGAGCCCTTCCCGGCATCAGCATCCCAGGCAGCTCCCGCTTCCCCTGGGGAAGCAATGGGGGTTTTGTCACTTAGGCTTCTCGGAAGGGATTTAAATGATTCATCAGCCTCTTGTGAATGCACTAGGTGGCTTTTCTTAGTCACGTGGATGCTCAAAGTCCCTTGTTTTTATTTAAGGTTACTCGGAGCCCTCACAAGGTGCTCTCTGCCCTTCGATGGGGCTGCGCTTCCCTTTCCTCCCTTCCTCATGTCCGGCCTGAATTTCTCTCCTTTATTTTAAAACCATCACCCCTTGCCCTATCGCAACAGGCCCTACTCAAAAGTCTGTCCCCATCTTTCTTATTGGCCCATTTAGGTACTGAAAAATTGGGGCAAGCAGGTAGGGGAAGCCTGAGGCTGCTGTGCCCACACGCAGCAGGAGGGCTGAACCTGACCACCGAGTCCTTTCCAGATGCATTTCTCCTTTAAAAATAATTTTTAAAACCCCGCAAACTTTAGCTCTGCCCTGCCCAGGTGCAGACAGGACTGCAGCACCTGATAACAGCTGTTTCTACTCGCTGCTTTACTTTCAAAACCCACAAAAGCTTTTTCTGGTCTGAGGTCCATGCAAATGCCAGCGCCTGGGGAGCAGCGGGCTTGCTGGACGGGTTTAAAAATACCCAAGGCTCAAACGGGCACGAATAAATCTGAAACCACCACCTAATCTGAGGCAGCCACCCACAAGTCGGTGCAAGTAGGAACGAGCAGCTCAGGACGTTGCAGCAGTTCAGATGCGTCCCCTCTTTGCTGTGCTTCAGAACAGAAATTGCACTTTGCACTGAAAAGGAAGCGAAACGGTCAGCGATCAGCAACGCCCATCAGAGTTTGTGTTAAATACTCCTACTAGTTCTCTTATTGTTAATAAATTAAACAGTCAATAAAATTAAGAGGGAAACGCCTAAGGACCTTGGGTGCAATATTGTTTTCTATGTTTTCTCCAACTATTTGGACTGATCTAAGACCAGATTATTACTAGTCACATCCATCCTAACATTCCAAAATGTGTGGTTTTTTTTCTTACTCCTTGCTCTTGCTCTGTTTGCTTTGATGAAATTCAATCTGTCAAACAGAAACTGTAAAATTTGACATATAATTGCTAACTATTTAGCTCTAATCTAATCTCTGTTATTTCATCCATGTTATGAGGTTTAATCTCTGTTAAAACTTATATATTGGATCTCAGTTATTAAAACTGATGTCAGCCTGAAATTTGCATCCCTCCTCCCAAGTGTCATCAAACTTAGTTCTTTAACTGTTCATCACACTGGTAAAGGCTAAAAACACTTAATGATTGATACCCCATGGAAGGATTTGCAGGACACCAGCGGAGCAAAGGGAAAAGCAACATAAAAGTCGCCTGTTTGTGCTGCCCGTGGTCCAAAGGCCACTCGAGCGCATCTGCTCAGCCAGGGAAAAAGAAAAGTAATTAATCCGAAGCGAGGGCACGTTTCCAAGGGGGGGGCAGGCGGTTGCAAGCTCCTGGGACGGGACTTTATCTCCAGCACTAACGTCCGCTGTTCTGCTGCAGTTGGCGCAGGGGCAGTGATTGGTTGGCATGAAGGAAAACTCTGTTTAAACCACCACAAAGTGAAAATATAAACACGGTGCTGTTCCCCATGGCCCAGCTGAGCCCTGCTCAAGAAAACGGGACAGGCAGGCTGGAGCCTGAGGCCTTGGCGGTCTGCAGAACGAGGAAAATAAAGCAGAAATTGGGTTATTTGAGCAGAGACGTGGCCTTAGTTACATCTGATTTCTGCACCAGGACATTTCCTTGCAGATTGTGTCTCCTCCCGCCCCAACAACTAGATATATTTCAAGTATGTGAACTTCGTTTTCTTCATTTTGTGTGGGAAGAATTTAGCTTGTGTTTACATTTAAAAAATCACCACTCTTCCAACTAATCAAAGAGCTGTGACTTTCTCCTTTAAATGAGGTTCTTATCCTTTAATAAGAAAAAAAATAATCTAAATGTCAATCCCTTTCTCTTTTGTAATGATTGCATTGACTTGCAGATTTAACCCCCCAGCTCCTGCCAGGTGGGGAATCTGCCCGTTTCTGGCTCCGGGATACACAGGAATCCACAGGTGACGGCGCCAGCGCACGGTGCACGGGAGACGACGGCGCTTGGGTTTGTTGCGCGGGTAAGAAACAGCCAGAAGAGACAATTTGCAGCATTTCCAGTTTGCGCTATTGCCACCCCCAGTCTGCACAACCCTTTGTTCTGCAGCGCTGTTAATTAAAAACATGCAAATGGCTACTAGACTCGTACGAGCAATGATGTTTCCTCACCTTTATTTCTAAGGTTTCTTGGGATGTGTGAGAACAGGTGGTCACTGTCCTCGCAAACCTGCAGCCCATTTACACCCAGTTTTCGGGTGAAATCCTGCTCCAGCGCACGCAGGAACCGCAGGGGAGGAGTGTTCCTGCTCAGGAGAGCGGCAGCGCCTGTTTGCAGCCTCGAACAAATCCAGTAGCACCAGTCCAGGTAGGCAGAGCCTGCTGGAAATCTCCTTACATGACACAGGGCAGAGTGAGAGGAAAGGATTTCTCTGTAAAAAGTTCCAAAGCTTCATCAAAATTCAGATTTTATTTAAAAACCAGTCATGAACGTAATAAATTACACGATAGTTTTCCTCATTATAAATTCTCCATAAAATATATTTTACAGTTCTTAAAAGAAAAGATTTGACAATTAAAAAAATCTTTTCTGAGTGCTGAAAGGTATCTTGACTTTGTGTCACGCTGGTGAGTCTGTAGCTGCTACAACCATTTATCGAAGGTTTTAAAACAAACACCTTCAGACAACAAAAAAAGTCAAACAGAACACAGACCTTGAGGACTTAGATTGAGGGAAACACTCAGTGTTGCCCAACAGCGAGGCCAAGCACCATGAGAGGGATTTCGGGTACCCCCGCAGCCTTTAAAGTGGCAATCAGTGCAAAGAAACACTTTGGGAGTCAAAAAACCCACAACTTTTCTGTGCCCCTGACACATTTCTGCACCACAGGCAGCATATTCAGCGTTCTTACTTTAAATATTTCAGAGAATCAGATGATTTGCAAAGCGCCTGAAAGGTAAGTAGTATTATCCTGTAGTGAATTCGTACTTTAAGGTGAGATTTCTGACTTTTGGGTGGGCAGGAGAAGAGGAAGTTTGCAACAGATTTTTAAAAAGCTCTCAAGTTTATCGTGGAAAATTACATAACCTCCTAAAACTCAACTCATGGAACAGCCATGCTGAGATGTAAGTACTGTGAAAGTGTTGGCACAGCCAGCAAGAGGTTTGTTTTCTGCCTTTCAGAAACAAGCTGAGGCTACAATTGTACTGAAGCCAGTTAAAATACAAGAAAAAACAGATTTCTGCTTCTATAACGCAAGAATAAATAGATCTCCCCTTATCGTTACTCACAGACAGACTCCAAGTCTTCTTTCCTAGACCGAGCTCCCTGCAGGGAAGGACACTAGTTGTATCCTCTGTCACCAACCCCCAAATTTACGCTCCTCTGTACCGGGGAACACTCTCTTCTGAAAGTTATTTCTATAGCGTCTTCCAAACAAGCACTGTTTTGAGACAAAAAAGTGTATTTGTCCCAGAATCACTGTTCAGACAACTTGTCTTAAATGATGAAGGAAAATAACAAGAATTAAGGACTAAGGCCCCTGGGTAACTGCCAGCAGCTCTACGCAGCACCAGGTAATAACCAGCTGTTGTCTATAAAGCTGCAGAAGTTTGGTAGAATCAGAATCTTTCGCTTTTGGAAAAACAAAAAAAATATATATATATTTTGTTTGTGCTGCTTATTCACACTCGGGCAGAATAAACACTGACTGATGAGAACTGCTCTTGCAGCACTAAGAGGCAATAGTATCTGAGGAGAAGTTACACACGAGAATACTTACGGCACTTTTCAGGTGAGATTTGGGAAAAAACGTCACCTTGATTTTAAGCAAACCAGCCTTTGTTGCAGCTTTAATATATCTGCCTTTAAAGGCAATTTTTTAAGACTTTCTTTTTTTTCCCAAAAGGTCAAATTGATGAGAAAGGTCACAGTCCTGCACCCAAAAGAACAAAGTGCTATAATATTTATTACAAAGCAGCTTCTGTCAGTCAGGTGCCTTCAGGGAAACCTCAATCTGCTTCTGTGGCATGAGAGCCTTTCAATGGCTTCAAAGCTTTCCATCCTTCCACTGTGCTTTTAAATAATTACTTCTTCAAAAGGAGGAAAGCAAATTTAAAAACAAACAAAAAAAACCAACAAAAACCCAGCCAAGGTTGCTGCTCAAATTGGAGGTACCTTTCACATACCAGTGACTGAGTTTTCTCCCTTATTTGAGGTGTGTTCTAAAGATGAACAGTCACCCCTTTACCTCCTCCTCAGGACCAGGTTAGAGTCAGGGCCAGAAAGGAAGGGACCGTGACCAGTAGAATTACACCGAGTTAACGGGAAAACTGTGCTGCAACCATATTTTGAAGAATCTTGAAAATAATGCTCCATGCCGCTGGATTCCCCCACTCACGTGTCCGTGAACTAGTACGTCGCTATTATAAACCCTCAAGGTGCTACTGGATTATAGACACAAGGGTAGAGAGCACACTGTGAAACTGTAGATTAATGGATTAATGAAGTATTTGATTACCAGAAGAAAGCGAAATCCAATGATTAATGAACCAGCCAACATACCAGCACCTGATTGCACACACTGGCAATTTGACTTCCTCAGTGACGAGCTCGTTAAGCTGTAAGTGCTAAAATGGGCCATGCCAGCACTTTGCAAACTGCTGATCCCCCTGCATTTCATTTATTTTTTTTTTTGTAGACAAAGTCAACTCTCAGACCCTATTTTTGACAATAGATAACAAAAATAAATAAAGTTATTACAGCCTGGAGAAGAAGGAATGCTTCTCATCCATCTTCTTCACCCAGGTTTCTAGCAGACCCCAATCATTCAGACCCATAGGAAATAATTTAAGAAAATTGGCATACACTCCCAGTCACTCATATACATAAATATATACACAGAATTACTTTACAAAGCCTGAAGATTTGCACTACCAGCATGCAAATCTCTTTTTCCATGAGAGTCCCTAATACTGACATAGGAAACTGGAATGTACGAAATACTCCATGACATAGCGCTGGAAATCAAGTCTCAGCTCTCGAGACATCGCACTGCCAGCGCACACTAACGAACATCGTCACACCTGACACTTGCATGGAACATCCCGGGATTATACACACCAACACAGCGTTAACACAACGGCCAACTCGCATTTCTACAATTTACGAAACTCAAAAACTGGGATTTGTTTGGTACTAACTACACCCTGCAGGTTTGAGTTCAGGCTTGTTTCTTTTACTGCCATTAAGTCACACCATCGGTTGGATGAGGGGAGCTCTACTGAGATGCACTCAGGGGGTCACGTCTCCCAGCTGCTGTCTTTAAAAGCTATATTGACTAATCGCAGCTCCAGCTCAAAGGCATCGGGTCGGTCCTGCGGGTTGGCAGCCAGCATTTCCTTGAGCAGTTGCTTCATTCGAGCGTTCATGGATTTTTTCTTGACGGGGATGAGCAGTTCCATTTTAGGGTTTTCTAGAAGCGCCTCTCCAACAGGCACGATCGCTGTCCCCTGCTTGACGTAACTCCCCAGAAGTTCCTTCTTCGTTTCCGTATCTATGAATGTGATTCGTTCCAACATTGCCCAGATTATAATCCCTAAGGCAAAGATGTCTGCTTTGGCAGTGTAGTGTCCTTCCCAGACTTCAGGGGCCATATAGAAGTCAGTCCCGCATGCGGTTGATAGAAAACACTTATTTACGTTGACTGGCTCCTCGGTATTCTGTCCTGAGGCCGAACATACTTTACTCAGCCCAAAATCTGCGACTTTCAGGGTCGGCTCCAAGTCACTAGCATCCATCCTACTGTGCGATATCAGAATATTGTCAGGTTTGAGATCGCGGTGAATAATCTGATTTTTGTGTAGGAATGCCAGCGCGCTGCTGAGCTGAAGCATGAAGCTGGTGTTGGTCTTGCGGTTTGGCTTTCGGGACAACAGGTACTCATTCATATCTCCTCCATCACAGAAATCCATCACAAACCAGAGGTAATAAGCGCTTCTGGGGTCAAAGACTATTTCTCCTTTTAATGAGGTCTCGACAAGCTGCAACAAGGAAAAGAAATGTCACAACTACCTGATGATCGCAAGAATATAAAGATATCATGGAAAAATGCATGAAGTAGGGATCTTCCTCTCAACAATCCAGTGAGTAAGATAGCGCAACTGGTGAAAACAAAGCTTTCTGCAGAATTTCTCATGACAAAACAAACAAACCAACCAACCACAGTGTATTTGACAGCCTCCTTATTTTTGTGTGTGCAAAGCATATCAAGCTCCCGCTCCTGCCCAGAAGCTGAAGCTAGACCCAGATAACAATATTTTGAAAGATACCGTGTGGCCACTGCACTCCCATCTGTTTCAGCTGGACACTGTCCCACCCAAAGTCCGTCCCACCCCTTTCACTAACTTTACTGCGCAAACAAAACCTCCACAAGTAACTCTGGGCAGTGCCAGGTGCTTGTATTTGTCCTCTGCCCATGAAGCAGCACCACAATAGATTTTTAAAGCCTATTCTCCATTCCTTAGGCAGGAATATATTCTAGCAAGTGTTAACATAAGATCCCTTCACTCAGGAGAATAATAATCTACAGGCACAGCTGAACCTGCACGTAACACCTTTCCCACCATCGTGATCCACAAGCTATTTTCTAGAATATAAGCAGTGAGTAACTCGAGCAGCCCGTTCTAACAGCTGCTTCATACAAAAAGCAAAGTAAAACCAGCAATCAGTTTTACTAATCCTGTTTACACAACTACATATTGGACTCCTCAGCTCCTCTGAGGTGGCTCGTAGCGTGCTCTGGAAGGTAAGTCTTGCAATGATTTCTGTTAGTAGTATACTAAATCAAATGTAGCTCTACAAAATTAAGGTAGCTATTAATATTTATAGAGGCGTTTTCAAGTGCTTTTGAAAAAATGGCCTTTTCCATCCAAGAGCAAAATGACCAGCAATTTATAGCTATCTTTAATTGCAAGCACAACTAATACTCAAACCAGACCAACAGTAAATCCATGTTAGAAGTAGAAAACTAAGTATTTAGGGTTTCGAGTCGCTAACAGGGAGATTAGGGTATCAGAGGACAGCAGGAGCCTCCTGTGCCGCGCAAGCACTGACACACAGCTCTCTCCCCCACCTTTACAGAAGCCGTACTCGCACCTCAGCACAGAGGGTTAAAACAGCAAAATCCACCACCACCTGTGACAAAGCACCACAAGGCCCAGCCAGTTCAGGGCTCTCACTTGGCTTAGTTGAGCTGAGACCAGTTAAGCATCTGCCCCAAAGCCCCTCGGGAGACACTAACACCCCCCTACCCGACCAGCCTGCACCAGCTCAGCTCTGTAACGTAATATCACCCCAGGGTGGGGAGAGGAGAGTGCAAGCCAAGGGAGATCCGATTTTCTCTATTTTAGCAGTTGCTATTAGAAAGTGATCCCGGTCTCTCCAGAGTCAGCTCAGCTCTGCCCTTTGCTCTGCTCTCTGGAGCAGAAAAACAATTTGTAGTGCTTGTGCCTGATACGGGTGAGCTGTACATGTGGCACAGGTAACAGGCGCTACCACCAAAAACCGATGTGCTGGTGATCTGGAAGCTCTCCCCCACCTCGCAGTCCCACCCTGGTCGTTTTAAGCTCCTCCCTGTACAACTGTCCACAAGTTTGACGCAATATCTTACAGATCCGCTAACCAGTAGGAAGGCAAGGCACTAATTTCTCCCACATGAGCTGGCCAGTATTATTTTACCCTAATCCCTTCACGAAAGCAGGTCAGTAACAACTACCAAGCTGCAGTGAGTTCACAAAGGCAAGAATTCTCCTCACGGTCACATAGCACCCGGCACAAGAGGATCTGGACAGGGAGGGGTTGTCAGACCAATGTTCAGTAACAAAAGGTCCTACGCTAGACACGCAAGAATGACAACAATAAAAACCAAAATGATAAAAGCTGACTAGGGGTGGCACAATAAACACCGAGCAGCTCACTGCCTCTTTAAACCAGTGACACAAATTTCTGCCAGGGCAGCTTCTTGACAAGGGGGTGAATCAGATTATCTTCCAAAGTCTTTGCAGAGCTACTTATTCTTCAAAAATATGCATCTTCAAACTTAAAGGTGGCTCAGAAGACACCTTCAGTAGTCACGTAGGGGAAGTTTATTTATTCCCTTATTTATCATACCTTTACCTCTCTTTGAAGAGATTCATAGCTATTCATTCAAACAAGACAATGGCTCGCCACAGGCTAACAATTGCTTCTTATTTCTGAAAGAATTTTAAGTGTTGGCTCTCTAAATCAAGACGGTTACTTCCCCTTCCAAGGACATCCAAGAATAAGAAATTCTTCAGAGCTCTGTCCCAGGACATTAGCACATGTCTGCTAATTAACCCTGCAGCAGGGCTTCTACTAAAGAACACAACAGCCTGCACCTCCCTCCTGCTTCACCTGTGGTGTTTCCTCAAATTACCAAAGCAGATTTGCATTTCAAAAATCCTGCAGTCTTTTAGAGCGGCATGGCTTCAAATTACAAGATACAGGTGATCAATATATGCTCTTTTATATATATATAATAATTTTTGGGTGTCGACAATGCAAACAACACTATAACTAAGAACACCTCAAAAAAAAAAAATTATCTTAGCTACCCACCTCCTTCCCTCCCAGCTGCACATCCATATTAATTACTTCCACCCCATTACCTCAGCTTCATGTACCTGTAAATAAAGGGAGGAACTGGAGCCATGGGACATCTTCTGCACCATACCATCTTTCTGCAAGAGGCACTCCTCCAGGTGAATGACGTTGGGATGCTGGCTCTTGATACTGCTAAGTGCCCAGAACTCACGCAGAGCGAGTTCCACGTCCTCTGGAGCATGGCACCGCATCTTTTTCACCGCGACCCGTGCAGAGGTCTTCCTGACGACTGCTTCGTACACCACACCATAACTGCCACGACCAACCTCTCGTATTAGATCGTACTTAGGCTGGCTACTCACCATCTTCAAGATCAAAGGTTCTGGGGAAGGGGGGAAAAACCCACAGAACTAAAACTCATGAACAAAAACTGGGCTGTATTTTCCCCCACATGGCTCGGTGCGGCAATATTACACCTACCGACGCCCTTCAATTAACAGCGAGCGTTACACTGAACCCAACGCTGCACGTGAGCGCTGGAACACTCCAGAAGCTATTCTGTAAACCTGTTGCCACGGACTAGTTAAAAGTGAAATGACACCATTTTGGTGGGAGTGTCAGGATTTTGAATACAGCCCAGTTTTCAAGGTGGCAACAATTCCAACCTAGACTTGCACTGTGCTGAGACAGGACTATCGTGGGGGCTCCTGCTCCTTTCTCTCAGCGTCTTCCGTGAACATCTGTGGGAATAATGGTACAGTATCGTGTACGGTATCACGTACGGTATCATGCCCTCCATCCAGCCTGGGACAGCGGAGAAGAGGTTCTAGTTGAAGCCTGTGGTTGGGCAGTAACAGATTTAATTAACAGTGCCTTTTATGGAGGTGACTGCGTAGGTAAATGTTTCTGTTATAATTTAATCATTAAATTCTTCTACAGCTACTAAGACAGAAGGATGCTTCACATCACTTCGGATTTATGTATTAATGTTACTATGATTTTTCACTTAATATCCTTTGACTGGGGAGTCTATGGTTACAAAAAAAAGGGCAACTGATTGCAGAAGCTCATACCCAGCATCTTTCAGTTTTGCTTAACAGGGCAAGGGCTTCCAGAAAAATTAAGATATTGCTCTATAAGTAAAACAAGAGACACACACACATTCAAAAAAAAAAAAAAGCCACCAAACGCTGCCACAGATTTATGAACCTTCCTGCACACTTCCCTGCAAGATCATAAACTAAAACACACCAGCACCACCTTCACGCAGACCAAAATGGCACACTGACTACAGACAGAAAAAAAATAAAAAGCTCGGCTGCCCAATTATCACTGGTCAAACAGAATGAAACGCAAAAATAATAATTAAAAAAAAATCACAGCTAGTGTATCAAAACTAAAACAATTTGTAAGACTGCCAGTGATAAATGTAACTCTTTAAGTCAGTAAACCAGGCGATAAGGACCACATCAAACAGCCTGTTATTAGTAGGAAGCTTTCAGTTATTTCCACTGGTTTAGGTACTTTTTTTTTTTTTTTGGGAAATAAAAAGAAAAAAAGAGAGAGAAAAAAAAGAGGTATCATCAGTGAGTGTCAGGGCAATACTACACAGACATTTTAACCTTTCAGCAAAGTTCTGCGATGCAGATTTACATGAACATTTTGACCTGAAGTGTGATGCGCCCAAGAACCACATTACCACGAGATTCTGCTCACAAGATGCACTGACCCTGCCCCTGTAGCACGGCTGTGAGGAAGGGGTGAAGGTGACAGCCTGCACAAAAAGAGCTGACGCAGCCGAATGCTCCCTGAGGAAGAGATTGCGTTACTCGAACACCATCACACCAGGTTCAAAATGAGCAGAAAACACCCCCTCCGTGTTGAGTCTGTTGGCTGCTCCCAGAGAGGCCCCGTGGCTCTGCCCAGTGCCAGGGTTGTCACCCGCCTCCCTTCACCCCGGCCTGGAAACGCCACCGGGGTTTATTGCCCAACACGCTGGGGAGAAGGACCAGGCCCGGGCCGCGGGGCCCAGGGCCAGGCCCGGCACCGCAAACCCAACCGGGGCTGCCCCCGCTCCCCGCTGCAGGCCCGGGAGCCCCCAGCTCCCTCCTTAGCAGCGATAATTACGGCATAAAATAAATAACAACCCTCTGCTCTTCACCCTTGAGGCCTCGCAGGCGGCGGGCACACCGGGACCTCTCCCGCACCGAGCCGGGCCGCGCTCCGGAGAGAATTTACAGAAACACCGCCCGCCCGGGCCGCGGGAGGGAGCGGGGCCTGCTGAGGGGAGCTCGCCCGCTGGGCCCGACCCGCCTCGGCAGGTACCCGGGGCCGGAGGTCCCTGCCTGTGTGGGCCCAGCGCGGCCTCCGCTGTGACGCACCGGGGCAACCCCCGGCCCGCGCCCCGCGTTACCTCAGCGCGGCCCCCGAACCCTCCCGGCCCGGCCCGCGTTACCTCAGCGCAGCCCGCGCCCCACCGCCGCCCGGCCGCCATTATCGAGCTGCGTCCGGCCCTCCTGCGCGGCCACGCCCCCCGCGCCAGCCACGCCCCCCGCGCCGCCGCTGCGCGCTCTGATTGGTCGGCGGCGAAAGGGCGTGGGGTGCGCGCGCGCCGTTCCCGCGGCGGCGCGCGGGGCCGGTGCAGCCGCTTGTGCGAAGCGGTGCTGGGGGAGTTGTGCACCCCCGTGTGCACCCCCTTGCGCATCTCCTCGTCCACCCCCTTGCGCATCCCCTTCGGCATCCCCCACTGCTCTCTGTCCTCCCCTGTGCCTGCATCCTCCACTGCTGTGCTCACCCCCACTTTGCACTAACAGTCCCCCTCTTTTTTGGGAGGAGGGGTTCTTATTTATGAGTTTGTTGCTTGGCGTCGGGAATAAAATCAATACAGTCTTTCATACCTTTGGTTGCACTCTGGCTTTGTGTGACAGTGATACAGGTCCTGCTCTCTGCCATTGTCTCCTTTCCTCCTCAGGCTGCTGGTGCCCCTCATGCAGAGGAGCTGGGGGTGCATGGCTTCTGCCATGGTCCCCACTGTCCCTTCGGCCATCGCAGTCATTTTGGGAGAAGCGAGGGCCAGCTGCTGCTCAGAGCCCTTCAGAGAGCAAACAGAGGCCATTAAGATACGCTCCCACTGGAATGACACACTCTTGTGCTGCTCCCAGGTTAACTGGGAAGGAGCCCAGTGGTGATTAGTGCCCGGGGCCCCTGCCTAAGCTGCCCCAAGCCAATTAGGGGCCAATGAGCCCCTTGTGGGTTTTGAAAGCTGATTAGGGCATTATAACCCCTCCGTTCCCACAAATCCCCTTAATCGAGTCCAGAAGCAATTAGTTAATCAATGCTAACCCCCAGCAGGGCCAGCCCATGGGCATGGGGATGGGTGCACACCTGGGTGCCCCACTCCTGGCTCCGATCAGTGGCTGACCCTTGCACTGTCCCTCCAAGCACCCAGCCAGCCCTGCTTCCACGCCAGCATCTCCCTGGAAGAGCCCCAAGTGCTGAAACGGGGACAGTTTTGCAAGATGTGCTTGGCCAGGCCCAGCACAGTCACTTGCTTGACACGTGAGCCTGCCCGGAAGGAGCGCCCAAAACAGCTGCGGGGCTGCCCTGCCCTGGGGGGGAGATGCCTGCAGCAAAAGTGGGGCCTCTGAACTCATGTACCCTTATATCCATGTCCCTATGCATCCCTGCACCCCTACACCTGTGTGCCCATGGACAGATGTCCCCATGTACCCATGCACCTGTGCACCCATGCACCTGTGCACTCACGCACCCTTGCACTCATGCACCCCTGTACCCATGCACCTCTGCACCCTTGTATCTGTGCACTCATGTATCTATGCGTCCTGTGTACGCATCTACTTGTGCCCCACACACCACTGCACCCATGTACCCCTGTATTTGTGCACTCATGCACCCCTGCACCCATGTACCCTTGTATTGGGTCACCTCTGCACCCATCCCTCATCGCTCCCGCCCACAGTCACTGTGGGTGCAGCAGCACCCACCATCCCACCTTGTGCCCCCCCAGCACGACCCATAGGCGAGGGCGCTATAATTACCGCTCTCTCCTCGCACAGCCGCCAATATTTACAGGTCTCCCTGTGGACGGGCGCTGGCATTTGGCACGACACCCTGTTTATCCCCGTGCCAGCTGGGCACCGCACACCAGGGCTGTTTTCCCTGGTCGGGGGGGGTCCCAAAGGGCTGTGAGTGGCCGTGTCCCCCCCCAGGCTGTTTTTGGGTCAGGTTTTGCAACCAAGCGGAGGGATCGGCTGGGTCATGGCTGGGCACACCAGCATGGGGAACAGCCCCCCTGCATCTGGAGGTGCGGAAGAGCCCCTCAGCCCTGCCTGGGGAGGGAAGGGGGGTCCCTGGTGCATGCGCCAGGCACGGGAGCTGCATCTCCCCGGTGCTGCCCCTGAACCCACTGCCGAAGTGTGTGTTTGCACCCCAGCAGTGGCCACATTTTGGGGTGCAAAGGGAGATGCTCCCTATAAGCCACTCTCTGCTGCCGCTGGCCCAGCTCTAAAATGTGGGAATTGCTTTAGGCTCCAGCATTCTAGCTTGAAATAGTACAGGAGAATACTTTGGTTACTACTGTAGTCTTGTATTATTTACTAGTCACCAAGTTATCTTTTGATATTTGTTGTATTTCCAAGTATTTTCACCTGCCTGCTGTGCTTTGAAGAATATGGCCTTCAAACACGGGATTAACAGATTAAATATTTCACGTAGATGAGGTTCTTAGGGACATGGGTTAGTGCCAGTGTTGGGTTAACGGTTGGACTCAATGATCTTAAAACGCTTTTGCAACCAAAACGATCCTGTGATTCTAGGATTCTGCCCCGTTCTGGAACCATCACAATGTCTCACTGCCCACGGGGATGTTTTTTGCCCCTCCTCGCTCCCACCCCGATGCTGTCGTGGGGTCCAGGATCCGGCCACTCTCCCCCCCAGGCTGTGCGGCCATTTGGCCCTGGGGTGCAGCCTGGCCCTGTGTGCCCCCCAGCTCCGGTTTCGGCGTGCCGGCAGCCGCGGCACGGGCGGGCAGGGCCTCCCGGACAGCCTGTCCCCGCTTGTTTACCGCTGCCGGTGGCATCCCGATGGCTCAGTCCCGTGTGACAGGTGCTGCTGCTTCCCCGGACACCCGACCCCGCGCCAAGATTTGGCTCCTCGTGACCGGGGAGCGACCTATAAATAGCGGGACGAGGGGTGAGAACGGCAGTTGAGAGCGGGTGAGAAGAGCGCACTGCCGTGCCCATGGATTTCCAAGCCGGCATCCTGCGCGATGGCAGCCCCATGGAGAGCCTGGAGAAGCAGCTCATCTGCCCCATCTGCCTGGAGATGTTCAGCAAGCCGGTGGTGATCCTACCCTGTCAGCACAACCTCTGCCGCAAGTGTGCCAACGATGCCTTCCAGGTGAAAGAGGGTCCCTGTGCCTGTTTTCCCCCTCGGCTCAGGGTGGATGTCACCAGGATGGTCATAGTATTATGGGGATGCTCGCGGTGCTGTGGGGATGCTCATGGTGCCATGGGGATGCTCGTGGTGCTTTTGGGATGCTCATGAACCCCAATAATCTGTATCTCCCCCCGACTCCTAGGCTGCCAACCCGTACTGGCAGAGCCGGGGCAGTGTGATTTCGGGGGGCCGGTTCCGGTGCCCCTCGTGTCGTCACGAGGTGCTGCTGGACCGTCACGGGGTCTACGGGCTGCAGAGGAACCTGCTGGTGGAGAACATCATCGACATCTACAAGCAGGAGTGCTCCAGGTGAGCATGGGCAGCCAGGGCTGATTGCTTGTGCCTTGACCCGGCAGGGACATGGGGACACAGGGATGCCCACCTCCCTTGTGCCAACACCCTCCCTGAGGAGTTTGCAGCTGGGAGACAAACTGGGGGGATTTTCTGCTGGCTCAGTGGTCCCTGATCCAAATCTTCCTCCTTTCTCCCCCATCCAGAGCAGTTTGGGTCTCTGGGTGGCTCGGGGGGACAGTAGGTCCCCAGAGGGGTGGTGGCAGCAGGGCAGGTCCTGTCCCCCACCGTGCTCTGCAGCTGGAGCGTTCGGTGGGAGATAAGAGGTGTGGGGGACAAATCCAGGCTCTGCTGGTGACAGCGGGACCTGCCAGCTGATAAGGGACAGAGGGACAGTTTGTGGGTGGGGGGCCCACTCAGGAAAGCGTGTAGCTGTGGGGGGGACAACAGGGTCACAGCTTCTTGAAACAGAGCGGTGGCCCCAGCCAAATTCCTTGAACTGCTGTAAATATTGTTTGAGAGCCATGGGGACGGGGACAATGGCACGTGGCAGGTGTCCACGGCCCTGGGGGGGATGCGGGGGGCCAGCATCAGGTTTGCTTCAGTGGGTCAGCTTGTCCCCATGTCCCCCATGCCAGAGAGGGGATGATTCAGCTGGGACCCCTCCTGGGGTTTTCTGGGTGCCCTGGTGACACATTGGGTGACAATAAATCCCAGCAGTCCAAAGCTAAAATTAGGAGCTTGTGCAACATCCCTAGAGCGCGACCCTGGCCCCCCCCCAACACCAGTGCCAACTGCTGCCATGCCCAGCACCACACTGGTTTAAACTGGGGCTTACTGGTCTTGGGGCTTATGGAGGAACAGAGGTCGGTGGCTTCCAAGGAACAAGTTGTACCAGGATCTGGCGCCTTTCCTGGGGACACAATTTTGGGGTGGCTGTGTGGCATCAGTGGGGCGTCACCACAGTGGGGATGATGCTGCAATGGGGACATTATCGCAGTGGGGATGATGCTCCAATGGGGACATCATCACGGCAGGGATGTCACCCTGATGGGGATGTCACCTCAATGGGGACGTCACCATGACGGGGACATCACTGTGGCCGTGCCGCTCTCTCCAGCAGGCCACTGAAGAAGGGGGAGCACCCCATGTGCAAGGAGCACGAGGACGAGCGGATCAACATCTACTGCATCACCTGCGAGGTCCCCACCTGCTCCATGTGCAAAGTCTTCGGTGCTCACAAGGACTGCGAGGTGGCCCCCCTGCAAACTGTCTTCCAGGGCCAGAAGGTGACGTGCGGGGGGACAGAGGGGCCATGGGGGGGACACGGCCAGTCCCGGGGCGATGTGCTGAGCTGGGATGGCCACAGATAGCACCGGGATTTGCTCATGGGGTATTAATAGCCCGCGGGTGACTTCGCCCAGGAGACAGCCTATATTTAGAGTGGATGTGGCTCTTGGGGACATGTGGGGGGAGCAGATGGGAGATGTCCCTGTCCCAGTTCCCGCTGGGGTTCGAGCTGTTTCTGTCCGTCCACCCCTGCCCAGACTGAGCTGAACAATTGCATCTCCATGCTGGTGGCGGGGAACGACCGGATCCAAACCATCATCTCCCAGCTGGAGGAATTGTGCCAGAGCACCGAGGTGAGGAAGGGGGGAAAAGGAGCCCCCCAAAACCCGGGGGTGAAACCTCAGCATTTGGGATGGCCGGGAGGGAGCTGGGGAGCCCGAGGGACACCCCGGTGGCATCCCTTGTCCCCGCAGGAGAACAGCGAGGCGGCCCAGCGGGAGCTGTGCGCTCGCTTCGACGCGTTGGCAGAGGTGCTGGAGGAGAAGAAGTCGGAGCTGCTGGAGCGCATCACCCGCGAGCAGGGCGACAAGACGGGCTTCATCCAGAGCCTCATCTGCCGCTACAAGGAGCAGCTGGAGAAGTCGAGTCGGCTGGTGGAGACGGCCATCCAGGCCATGGAGGAGACCGGGGGGGCTGCCTTCCTCATGGTGAGACCCTCAACTCCCCCCCGTCTGTGCCTGCATGGGGTGCCACCAGCTTGGGGACATCCCGGCTGCCACACGGTTCCACTCACCTCTGCTCTTCCTCCCTGCAGAACGCCAAGCAGCTCATTAACACGTGAGTACCCAAATTGGGGGAAATTCGGCCATTCCCTGTTGCTGCCACAGAGCTGGGCAGGATTTGGCCAGGGGGTGCCCAGGTGAGCGTGGGGCTGCCCCGACCCCCCGCCTGGGCTCCCTATGGTCCCCCAGCCCGGTGAGGGGACAGAGGGGACACGGCCATGCTCTCCCTGCCCAGGATCGTGGAGGCCTCCAAGGGCGGCCGGCTGGAGAAGATCGAGCAGGGCTACGAGAGCATGGACGCCTTCTCGGTCAGCCTGGACCACCTCGCCGAGGCCGTCCACACCCTGGACTTCAGCCCCGGTAACTCAGCCCTCGATGACCCTTTCCCAACTCCCACCGACATGGTGGCACCCGCCGTGTTTCCCGGTGGCCCCACGGTGACATTTGGCCGTCTGTTTGCAGCTGAGGAGGACGAGGAGTACTTTGACGGGGAGGAAGAAGACGTGGAGGAGGATGCGGTGCCCGAGAGGACAGTGATGGGTAAGGGGCGGCACAGCTGATCGCACCTCCCCAGGACGCTCAGGCACCCATGGGGGAGCTCTGGGGACTTGGACCCCCCGTAACCCCCCAATCCTCTGCCCCCGGCAGGTCCCCAGTAGCCGCAGCCGTTGCCGGCGCAGGAGAAACGCCACGGGCGCAGGATGTCCGGCGACGGGACTCGGGACGGGGGGGACGCGCCATGGGGGCCGGTGGCCTCGCGAGCCGGCCCCTGCTCCAGCACAGGACACTTTTCTATACGGGTGCAAACAGGACAATTCCGCACGTTTTGTATCTTCCTTCTTTTGTATATAATTCTCACGGGTTTGAATTTTGTGTATTTTGTAAAGAAAACTGGTGTTGTGCGTGGTTTTTTTTTCCCCTCGCCTCTCGTTTTCGGCTCTAGGCTGTGGGCACTGGGGAAGCGGGTGGGTTTGCCGGGCTGGTGTTGTCCCCAGTGTCCCAGCTCAGGCTGGCAGAGGGACACCTCCCACTCCAGCACTTAATTTTTGGACTCATTAGCACCTCCGGCAGCACTGGCACCCCGTGCCTGGCTGCTTGCCCACGGATGTGGTGGGTCGGCACCTGGCGGGATTTATCTCGTGGCAATGGGGAGCCCGGGGCCGGCGGTCACCCCAGCTTTGGGGTGCAATGTGGGGGGTGAGGATGCTCTGGGCTGTGCTAGTCCCCAAAATGGGGACAGGCTCAGCATTGAGCTACCGGTTTGCTGTCGGCTGAGCTCACAGGACTGCAAAAATATACCATGAATGCAAAATATACCATGCATGCAAAAATATAGCACAAATGCTTTTCTCCTGCAAAAACACAAGCCTGGCTCGGCGCCTGGCCAAGGGGAAACTGAGGCAGCCCCTGCAGCGGAGCGCTGCGCTGTGCTGTGACTGCAATTAGCCCCAGGGCAATTAGCGCTGCTCCCCCAGGGTGATGAGCAGGAGTCACTGCTGGGGGGGGGCCGGTCTCAGGCTGATCCATTACATGGCTGCTGGGCAGCTGGATCTAAACTGGGGGGGCTGGGGGAGTGGGGAGGGGGGTCACGGGTGCCTTTAGGGGTGACGGGGGGTGCTCCTTCCTCCCCCTACCTCTGGGGTTGCATCCGTGCCCTGCTGCACGGTTCCTGGGGGTGCTCATGGGGGGTCCCAGAGCAAACCGCCCCCCCCAGCACCCCCAGTGCCGGGTGAGCAGGGCAGCGGCCATGGGCGCTTTGCAGCCGGTCTGGCCCCCCCTCCCCGGCCAGGCTTTGCACACGAGTCCCCAGCGTCACACGGACCGAGGCCACCGGCTGCCACCGCCACCGGCCACGCACCGGGTCACCCGCACCGGGTCACCTGCACCGGGTCACCGTTCCGGCCCCCGCCCCCCAGGAGGACGATGGCAGCCGGCGAGGAGAAACAGCATCTGCTGAGCGAGGGCACAGGCGGGTAAGGGGGTGCCTGGGGGGGCCAGGGACCTGGTGTCCCCTTTTCCCTATGAGGCTCCCAGGTGGGGTCCCCTGGAGGCATCTGGCTGGGGAAGGGGTTGGGGGGTGTGTTCAGGGTCCAACCTGCTCCCCAAAATCCTCCCAGCCCCTCCGGTTCCAGCCTCCCACCACTCCTGTCCCCGGCAGGTCGTACCTGGGGATTGTGCAAAAGAACGGGCACAACTCGGTGCAGGGAGCAGCTCCCACGCTGGAGCTGGGGACGCGGCGCAGCCAGCACTGCCACGCGCGGGGGGCGACAGGCACCCCCGGCCGGCAGCGGCGGGCACGCAGGAAGCTCTACCTGGCCGCCGGCATCTGCCTCGTCTTCATGGTGGGAGAAGCTGTGGGTGAGTGGGGGGTGTGGGGACCGTCCCCAGCAGGGCACCCCAAAGGGCTGCCCCGGGTGCGGGCACGGCTCCTCTTTGCTTTCCAGTGGGGTCACCAGGGTGACCTGGTCCGTGCCTGGCCTGGGCTGGGACCCCCCAATGCCACCCCGATGTCCCCGCTGTCCCGTCCCGCAGGCGGGTACCTGGCGCACAGCCTGGCCATCCTGACGGACGCCGCTCACCTCCTGACCGACTTTGCCAGCATCATGATCAGCCTCTTCGCACTCTGGGTGTCCTCACGGCCCCCCACCAAAACCATGAACTTCGGCTGGCACCGGGCAGGTAATGGGGTGACGCCACCCCCCGGGGCTGCTCCCCAGCTCCCAAGGAGCACTCAGAGCACCCCAGGGTGCCCTCCCCGTGGGTGCCTCCAGGAGACCCGGGTGACACGGGGAGCCCTGGCAAAGCCCCAGAAACACAGGCATGGGCAGGGGAAGGTGCAGGTACCACTGTCCCCATGCAGGGAGCAACCCCAGGGACAGGTGCCAGGCGCCCACCCCAAGCACCGGTGCTGCCAGGGAGGCCAGCAGGGTGTAATGCGGGGGCGGGGGGGCTCTCCGCAGAGATCCTGGGGGCCCTGCTCTCCGTGTTCTCCATCTGGGTGGTCACGGGCATCCTGGTCTACCTGGCGGCCCAGCGCCTGCTCTCGGCTGACTACGACATCGAGGGGGGTGTCATGCTCATCACCTCCGCCTGCGCCGTGGCTGTCAACGTCGTGTACGTACGGCCGGTTCCCGCCCTCCCTGGCTGTCCCCCCACCTCGTGCGCGGTGGCCCTGGGGACATCACCGCTGTCCTGCCCGCAGGATGGGGCTGGCTCTGCACCAGACGGGGCACGGGCACAGCCACGGTGCGGCCGGAGAGGAACCCAACACCAGCGTCCGCGCCGCCTTCATCCACGTCGTGGGGGACCTGCTGCAGAGCATCGGTGTCCTCATCGCGTCCTACATTATCTTCTTTAAGGTCTGGGTGGTTACTGGGGGCAAGGGGGATACTGGGGACATGGGGACAGTGGCTTCAGCCAGCCATGGCCAGGGGCAGGACGGAGGGGACCGTGTCTCCTTGCTGGTGCCGATGGGGATTTGGAGTGGGGTGACAGCACCGGAGGGGCCTCATATTCTCCCACCCCCTCCAGCCCGAGTACAAGTACGTGGATCCCATCTGCACCTTCCTCTTCTCGGCGCTGGTGCTGTGGACAACGCTGACCATCTTCCGCGACGTCCTCCTCGTCCTCATGGAGGGTAGGGACCCATCGCGGGGGGATGTCTGGGCCATGGGCCACCCATGGGTGCTGCGGCCCGCGTCCCTCCAGCACCCCCAGCTCTCCCTCCCCAGGGACCCCCAAAGGGATGGACTTCAACGCCGTGCGGGAGACGCTGCTGGGGGTGCGGGGGGTCGAGGCCGTTCACAGCCTCCACATCTGGGCGCTGACGGCAGCACAGCCGCTGCTCTCGGTGCACATCGCCATCAGTGAGTATCGCTCCCTGGGGATGCAGCTGGGGGGGGATTTGGAGTTCACCTGCACCCCAACATCCCCCCCTCCCGCTTCGGTCCCGGCAGACGCGGGTGCCAGCGCGCAGGAGGTGCTGGAGGAGGCCAGCGCCCGGCTGCAGGGCACATTCAGCTTCCACAGCACCACCATCCAGGTGGAGAGCTACTCCGAGGAGATGCGGGACTGCTGGGAGTGCCAGCCCCCCCGCGACTGAGCCCCCTGGCACCCCCCTCACATCCTGCCCTGGGAACTTTTTATACGTGGAAAATAAAGAGGAGAAAAGGGCTGGTTGCATGCATGGGGGGTGTTGGGTCTGGCAGCGCTGGGGCGTTATCTCGGGTGTCTGCTGGGAGCGAAGGCATCAAGGACAGACCCACGGCTGCAGGGAGTGGCTGCTGGAGGCCAGCAATCACCTGAATTTTCTCTGTTTCTATTCAGCTGCGGACAAAACAGCTGAAATGACCCTTTTCCCCGCTTCGGGGAGCGCTGGGAGGCAAGGGGCTGCGGGGGACCCATCCCAGATCGGGGGAGGGAGGACACGCTCGCTCAGCTCTCGCCTCTTATCAGTTCCTCTGTTTGCCCTTGGGAAGCCAAAGGACTCACCCTCCCCGCCGTGCTGGGGCCAGGGGGGCTGTGTGCATGGCCGGGTGCCGCACAGGCTGTTCGCAGGGTGCCCAACGACGGCAGAAGCACCAGTGCCCCAACCCACCGGTGCTCCCGGTGCTCTCCGCTCCCCGCATCCCACAGCCGCTGGCCAGACTCTGCCTCTCCACCCACCTTTATTGCACCGGTAAAACCCAATAACGAGTAAAACCCCGTCAGCAGCGCCCGCCCGCCCCGGGAGGGCTCCGTGCACCAGGAACGGGGGGACCAGCCCCAACCCCCTCCCTGCAGTCCTCAGGGTCTCTCCAAGTGCAGGTATTTCTTGCGCAGGATGGAGACCTGGTCCTTGTAGAGGACGGGGTCGAGGCGCAGCTGGGAGGACACGAGGGGCATGTAGCCGAACCAGTCCGCCAACTGGTTGAGACAGTCCTGTCGCTGGGAGAAACGCCGGCCACCGGCCGTGCCCTTGACCTTGGCAGGAGGGGAGTGTTGGGGTGATGGGCTCTGCTCCCCACCCGGGGGGGTCTCTGCACTCCCCTCCTTGCACCCTACCTGCTGGGGCACGTTCTCCTTGTGCTGCTTCCTCTGGGTGACCTTGATGGGTGGCAGCTTGGTGACAGCGGCCACCAGGACGTTCATCAGGATGTCTTCGCAGGTGGCCAGGCCGTCCACCAGCTCCCGCAGCCCCGCCGGCAGGTACCAGGTGAAGAGGCTGTGATAATACCTGGGGAGGGAGCGGGATGGAGATGCAGGATGCGGCTGAGACCCCCACCCCGGTCACCCCTCCCCGGGCGGTACCTGTGGTAGAAGGCGGCGGTGGTGAGGACGATGGAGAGCTCGTTGGTCCATTTGGACGTGTAGCCCCAGCGCCTCTGCTCGGGGTCCCAGAAGTGGCTCCGCGCAGGGAAGCCCACGATGCGCTCAGGGAAGCTGCGCCACACCACGAAGGCAAAGTCCACCTGGTATGGGGTGGGGGACAGTGTCACCGGGCTGCGGGAACCTGTGCGAGGGGGGACACCATCGCCCCTGGGCACGGGAGACATAAAATCACAGAATCATGCAATAATTTTGGTTGGAAAAGACCCTCAAGATCATCGAGTCCAACCGTTCCCCCAGCCCTGGCACTGCCCCATGTCCCAAGAACCTCATGTCCGTCTGTCCAACCCCTCCAGGGATGGTGACTCCAGCACTGCCCTGGGCAGCCTGTTCCAATGCCCCACAGCCCTTTGGGGAAGAAATTGTTCCCAAGATCCAGTCTCAACCTCCCCTTGCCCAGCTCCATGTGCTGGGGACTGCGGCGCCCACGGCCTCACCTCGCTGGTGGAGATGCTGGTGTGCTCGTCCAGGCTCAGCACAGCGTCTGTGCGGATGGCTGCGTAGGGGAAGAAGCGGTCGCTGAGCTGTGGTGGGGAGAAAGACAGGTTGGGATGTGCTATGGGGTGGGCGTCCCGGCTCCCTGCCCGTGTCCTGGATCTGTGTCCTGCCTCCCTGCCTGCATCCCAGCTCCCCTCACCTTCCCCTGGCCCTGGATGATGCTCAGAGGCACCGAGGTCTGGGGCCATTTCTCGCTCGGCGGCGGCGGCTTCTCGCAGCTCCACAGCACCAGGATCTGCAGGGGAAGGACCAGCGTGTCCAGGGGTGTTCGGCTGGGCTGGTCGGTGTTCGCAGGGTGGTCAGAGCTCAGCCCCCCTGGCACCGCAGCAGGACCTGCTCCAGCCCAGCTCCCCCCAAAACCATCTCGCACCGGTTTGGACCACAATAAACCCACGGGTGGTCCGCAGAGGGCTGGGGAGACAGCTCTGCCCACCTGAGGGTGACACCATCGGCCATCCCATCCCACTGTCACCCTTCCCAGCACCCGGGACCCTGCCCCATCCCTCCCGCTGCCTCCCCGGGAGATGCACCAAACACCGCAGGGCTCAGCTCCCCCGACCTGGGCGCAGAACTGGGATCCCGAGACAGCCTGGATGAGCCTGAGGAGCGGCTGGGAGAGGGAACCGGACGGCGAGATGACCCGGATGAAAGCTGTGAACTTCTCGGAGGGGCTGGAGCCTGATAAAAAGCAGAGGAGAGGAGAGGTGTTGTGGTGTGCACCGACTTTGGCGTGCTCCGCTGGGGCAGGCAGAGTCCTACCGCGCTGCAGGTAGTAGAAGGGAAAGTCCCCGAGGTGGGTGGAGAACTCGGGCAGCGCCAGGAGCCCCCCGGGCAGCACGTTCCAGAGGAACCGGGAGCGGGAGCGGTATGGGAGCAGCCGGTCCTTGATGATCTGCCAGAAAGTTGCTCTGAGCACCCCGGTTGTGACCCCGGGAGCTGGGGAGAGGGCTCGGGGGGGGCTCACCTCCAGCGTGGTGTGCACGATCTTGTCGACGGAGGAGAAGTAGGCGTCCCACAGGAACTGGGTTTGCTGCTGGAAAGCCAGCACCTGCTCCGGGTGGATGCAGCGGACGACGGAGGGGATCTGCGGTGGCAGGGAGCGAGCAGGTTTCTCACCTCGTCACCTTGTCCCGACGCCCCAGCAAGGCTGCCGTGGCACCTCTGTGCCATCCTGAGGGACGCCCCATGGCCAAGGGTGCTGTGTCAGCACCCGCTGCGGCTCTGTCGCCTCCTGTCCCTGGAGCAGGATCTGGCCCAGGACCCACGAGGGCTTTGGGTCTGGGAGGTGCTCAACACCCCCCTGAGCTGAATGATCATAGAATCATTTTGGTTGGAAAGCCCCTCAAGATCATCGATTCCAACCGTAACTCACCCCTGGCACTGCCCCATGTCCTGAGAACCTCATCTCCGTCTGTCCAACCCCTCCAGGGATGGTGACTCCAGCACTGCCCTGGGCAGCCTGTTCCAATGCCCCACAGCCCTTTGGGGAAGAAATTGTTCCCCAGATCCAACCTCAACCTCCCCTGGCGCAGCTTGAGGCTGTTTCCTCTCATCCTATCACTTGCTGTGATGTTCCAGAGCTGCAGCTGAGACGGGACCCTCACTCCAGGCTGGATAAGGCCCCGTGTATCCCCCAACAGGAGGGCTGCTGGTGTGGGGCAGGATTTGGCCGCGATACCTGCAGCAGCAGCTTCTCATTGCCCACGACGACGGCTTTGCCCCACTCGATGGCCTCGGCGAAGGGCAGCTCCCAGCCATCGCTCAGCAGCACCGGGATGCAGGCAGCCTACGTGGGACCCACACAGGCTGGGACAGAGCCCCCAGACCCCGGGATGGGGGCGTCCCCCGTCCCCCCACCCACCCCGTACCTGCAGAGCCTCCAGGAATCGGAAGGAGCCCAAGCGCCGGCCCCGTGGCACGATGCAGAAGGTGGAATTGTGCAGCAGCTCCTGGTAGTCAAATCTGGGAATGGAGAGGGGGTGGGGGGGCAGGAACAGCCCCCACCAAGCTGTGAGCACCCCAGAACCCAGCAAGGCTGAGCATCCCTCCTGGGGGGCACAGGACCAGCCCGGGGCAGCATTAGGGGCTGATTTTGGTCCCCGAATAGCCCTGTCTCTGGAGCAGAGATGCCCTGGCTGGCGGAGGGATGTGCCCGAGCACCGCTTAAAGAGGGGGAGTCAGGATAGGACCCCAGTGCCCTTTGAAGGCATCACCCATCTCCCTCCACCCCTATGTCACGAAACCCATGCAAACCCTGTGCCCGAAACTGCGGCGACTCCTCCGCTGTGCCCAGACTTGCCGGGCAGGACCAGCCCTGCCTGTCCTGGCAGCGTTTTGGGGGGGTGGCAGAGGGCTGGTTGCCCGCAGGGGTGCAGGCAGCGTGCCCCCCCAAGCCGGGCTCACACCGTGGGGCTATGAAAGCTCCTTCTGTGCAGCCGGTGGGGAGCGGCGCGGCCGCTGCCGGAGCCCTGCGACCGCGCCGGGATATCCAATATTGACATTAGGTCAGGACAGACCCCGACTGTTCCTGCCTGGGGGGAGGGACGGGGCAGCGGGTCCTGGATGGGATGGGGGGACGCGCACGGTCTGACCAGGGAGGCCATGAGACCAAAGAGCCGCTTGCAATGTGCTGGTCCCCAGGGGGAAGGGTGTCCCCACAGCAGGGATGTGGGGCTGGTGCCACCCTGGGGGTTGAGGACCTGTCCCCTCCATGGGTGCCAGAGCATCCCAGCGCCCTGGGATGTAGGAAGTTGGCCCCAGTGCTGAGGCACAAAATTTTACCATCAAACCCACCTCCGGAAGAACCACCCCCAGGTCTCTGATGGATGCCAAAAATCTCATTAGTGGCCCCGGCCTCATTAACACCCCAAGCAACTTCCTGGAGGGGCAAGGGCAGCTCAGAATGACCCCCCCATGAAACTGCAGCAGCAACAGCCACATCCCCAGGGCCAGACACTGCCCTTAGGGCAGCCCCGCTGCCACCCGCTCCTTGGGGACCCCAAAACCCAGCCGTGACCCCCAGCACCTCCACGGGGCTGTTCCCAGTGCCGGGGCTGGGTGGGCAGTGGGACGCGCCCCGGGGGGCACTGCTGCGGTGGGCACCCTCCCATGATGGGGAGCCTGGCGCCGGCCGGGCTGCGGGGCCAAAACCTCCCGATGGAAATATTTTGCTCCTGACGTGTTGCGGTTTCCGGGTAATCACGCCGTCAGGGCTTCCTTGTTTTGTGAGGAGCCGGGACGGGCGCCCGCCGCGCTCCCTGCGCCCGGCCCCTCCGCGGCCCCGGCCGGGCACGGTGCCACCGGGGACCCGGCGGCTCCAGAGAGCTCTTCCCAACCCGCCTGGGTTCCTTTGAACCCGGGGCCGGACCGTGGCGCTGGGACAATCCGCCCTTTATCCCGGCACAGAACCGGTTTGTTTTTGGCAGCCCCTCCCAGGTGCGACGAAGGTGACGGAGCCCCCATGGTCGCTCTGCCACCGTCCCAGCTGCGGGTTTGGGGACAACTCCCAGGGCAGGTCAGGCGCGATGGAGACACCGATGGCTTTTTGCCCAAGTGTCCCATGGGGACAAGTGGGACAGCGGAGGCTCGGGGTCACGCGCGAGCTGTCCTGTGCCACTTGTCCCCTGTCTATCTGCTGCCTAAAGCTGTCCCGGGTGAGGTGTAAATCCCCCTGTACTTGCAAACAGCATTACGGGATTACCTGGGCTGCGCGGGGGGGGAAATTTCCCGTCCCACCGCCCTGCAGCACAGCGCAGGCCTGACCTTGGGCCCCACATCCCGCGGTGTCTCGCACCATCCTGCGATGTTCTGTCCCCAAAAAGGCTCCACTGCAAGGGCTGACCCTGCCGGGCTGGTGGCACCCGCCAGACGGGGCCACACGGTGCCTGAGCTGCCCCCAAACCCTGGTTATTCCCGGTGCCCGCAGCACCCGGCTCCGCTTTTACCTCCCAGCACCTCCTAAGATGCTTTGAGGATGATGCCGAACGCGGCCTCTCCCCATCTGCTCTCTGGGTGGCTGCGGGATGTCCCCAGGCAGCAGGACAGGGACCTGCCTGTCCCCAGCAGGATGGGGACATGAGGAGCTGTTGTGTGTCCCCGCAGTGCGGAGCCCCCAGACTCACAGAACTTTATCCCCATAATTTTTCCACCAAGGTCCATCACATGCTGCCGCCACCATCCCCATTTGGGAGGGGGGACACAGAGGGACCCCCCACCCCACCAATCTGGGTGAGCTCAGAGCCGTCCATGCTGAGATGCCCAAGAACCCGCCAATTTTGTGGGATTTTTAGCGGAGCCAGTGAGGGGGGGACGTTTTGGGCTCATCTCCAAGATCAACGTTAATGTTAGGGGAGGGCAGGAGGGGGGAGAAGAAAAGCATCATTCATCAGCGTTAGGAAAAAGGGAAATCGTATTAGAGGCGGCCGCGGTGATTGCAGATAAGAGCCGACCTCACCAGATTATTCCAACTTTAATACAGAAGAGGAAAGCCCTGAACAACCAGCGCCTCGCTCCCCACCATGGAAATGAAACCCCCATCTATTTCAAGAGAGCCCAAAACTTTCCTCTCCCCCACATCTGGAGGTCCAGCTACTGCAGACGGGCACGGCTGCACCCGCAGAGGGACAGGAACGTTTGTGGGGTGTCCCCCCGACCAGAGCCCCTTTCCCACCCCATCTCCGACTCACTTTTCATAGTTGACGTTGTCCTTGTCGCAGCGCGTGTCCTTGTGCTTCTCCCAGTCCTTGCCGTGCTTGCAGGTGGTGAGCGAGACGATGTCCTTCCCGTTGTGGATGTGGTGCAGCGCGTTCCTGGTGCCGGAGCCGATGCCGGTCAGGTATCGCTTCCCTTTGAATACCAATAAATATTTCTTTTTCGGGGGGACCGAGTCCTGATACAACCAGCCCCTCTCCCCGCCGCGCTGCGGGTGGTCCTTGGAGAAGAGAGGGATGGAGATGTCAAAGCCCGGCCTGAAGTTCTGGGTGTAGAAGCTGGCTTTGGCCAGGATGGCTTGGCCGATGTCAAAGCCCAGGTCCTCAGTGTAATTGGGCCAAGTGCCCGAGTAGAGGTTGAAGATGAGATGGTTACGGCCACCATTCCAGAGTGGGAAGCCACGGATTTTCTCGTCGACGTTCCGGACGTATTGACTGGAGAGGTGGTCGCGGTCCAGCGTGTCGATGCTGAGGATGAAGAGGCAGGCTTCCTCGGGGTTCGGCGTGTAGTAGCGCGAGCGCTCGATTGACGTGAGGATTTTGCTGTAACTCTCCGAGAGGGGCTGGTCCCTCTCCCGGGGGTAGGTGAAGACTTTGAAGCCATGCTTCTCGCACCTGGAGAAGTCGAAGCAAGTTTCCATCCGGCATCTGCTGTTCTTGTAGACGTTCAGCCGTGCCGCCCGCCGCTCCCGGGGTGACGGCAGCGAGGGGTCCCCATCACTCTGGAGCTCCTCGGGGTTTGCAAAGCTTTTGAGGAGGGACCGATCCGTCCAGCGGGGCCAGTTCCTCCGGGCTTCAGCTTTCTTCCCAGAAAAGAAAGCGAAACGGCGCAGCTGGTCTCCTCCAAAGAAGAAAAGCAGGAGCCAAGAGGCAAGGAAAGTCAGGAAAATGTATTTCTTCCTGGTCTGCATAGGTTCATGCACAGCCTTGGCTCCTCATCGGGTTTGGACGGGTGCTGGAGTCCAGTCAAAAGGCCAATGTCCCAAACCCCACGGATGGCTCCTGGCCCCCAGGTATTGTCCCGGTGGCCCTTGCAGCCCAGATGAACCCCACGGTCCCCCTGCCGCCCCCTCCAACCAGGGCTGCGCTGGTTTTTCGGGGCCACCTCTCTCTGCAGAGTTCGGTGCAGCACCGTCCCGCTCCCTTCCCTCGGCGCAGCCTTCACTTCGCTGGGTTCCCGTGCTGTGACAATGACATTTCCATCGCCGCTTGGCTCAGCTTCAAATCCCTGGAGAAGGGGAGAGGTCGCGCCGTCGCCGTCCTGCCGCCGCCAACCATGTCACCGCAAGCGGCTCCCATGTCCCTGTGGTGGGACCCTCCTTCCCGGACCCCTCCTGGGAATTAAACCTCCTTCCCCGCCCCCACGCCCGCTCCCCCCGTTACCTTTGGGGACACGTAGCCCCGGGTGGGTCTCGGGTCGCTGTGCCCCGAAGTCTCGATCCGCGGGTCCCTGCGGCTCCAGGCTGCATCGCCTGCGGGGAAGGCGGCGGAGCTGCCGCCCCGCCGAGCAGCGCCGGTCCCGGGGGTGCCCCTGGAGGGGTGCGCCTGGCTGGGGGGGGGCTGGAGGTGTGTCCCCCCTTGTCACCTTGTCCGTCTGTCCCTGCGTTGGAATGTCCCCGTGTCCCCCCGGGCTGCCTGCACCTCTCGTGGCTGCCCGACCTGCTTGCCCCGTGTCAGGCTGGCTGTCCCTCCCGAGGCTGGCTGTCCCCCGTCTGTCTGTCTGTCCCCACTTGGGCTGTCCCCCCCTCGTCTGTCTGTCGCCGTCCCCGGGCTGGCTGTCCCCCTGTCCCCTTGCCTGCTGGTCTCTTCCCCGGTCAGTGCCCGGCCCCGCTGCCCGGCGGGTCCCCGAGGTCCATCACCCTCCGTGGTCCATCACCCCCCGCTCCGTGTCCCGTGTCCCCCCGCTCCGTGTCCCCCCGCCCGCATCTGTCACACCGCGTCCTGTTCCCACCGTCACAACGTTCGCCCTTGGCCCCGCCCACCCGCCTCCGATTGGCCATCCGCACCCTCGTGGGCGTGGCCCGTGCCGGCCAGAGGCCGCGCCCCTCGGCGCCCCACCGTGCGGCGCCTTCCCATTGGCCGAGCGCCGCCACCCGGAGCGCGCCCACGTGGGACAGGGGTTCCCCGCGCCCCCGCAGGGTCCCTGCGCCGCCCGCCCTGTGTGGGACCCCACGCGTGGACTGTCCCACGTCCCGTGTCCCACCCACAAAACCAAGACCTCAGGGGTTTCACCTGCAGGATACCCCACACCATTTCCAGCCAGGAGCTTCTTCCAAGGCGATGTGGGGTGCTGGGGGGCTGAGCCCCACGGCAGGAAGCCAGGCGTGGGCTGGAGCGGGCAGCAGGGACAGGCCGGGACTCGCCTCTCCCACCCTGCCCCGGTATCCCCGGCTGTGCCAGCCGCCCTCCGCCCTCCGCCCTGCCCCGCCGGCTGGGCGAGCCGGGACGTGCCGGGATGCTGGATCCCACCCATGGGTGTAACAAGCTGGCTGAGCTCAGCCTGCAGCTGGACCGGCCGCTGGGTGCCTGGCACAGGTCAGGGTGTCACCAGCCCCAGGGGAGAAGGTGCAGGGCACCCCGGGGCGGCTCTACTGGTGGGTTTGGGCTTGGGTCCCCTCTTTGTGCCCCCACACAGAGTGACAGCCCCAGGGTCCCATTCGGTGTCATCCCGTGCCCCAGTTTCCTGAGCATGTGGGGGACCGTGCTGGGGTGCCTGGCGTGCGGCTGTGTGCGCAGCAGATTGGTGGGGGTGCTTTTTACCAAATCTGTAGGTATTTATTTGCCGGGCCCAGCCAAGGGGACGGCTTGGCCCCACAGGGAGTTAATCCCTGGCCACCGAGGGGATTACCACGGGAACCAGGGCCGCTGTAGCTGTAGAAAGCGGATTAACCGAAGGACAGGGAACGTGGGGACGGGGCAGCTGGAGCCCCGGGCACCTCTGGGCGCTGTAGGGGAGGACATGGGGAAGTCCGCAGCCCTGAGGGGCGGAAACCTGGCTGGGGTGCAGACAGGGCCAGGGCAGCCCCAGGGTCAGAGTGCTGCCCATGGGCTGCAATGGAGGGATTGGAATTCTGTCCTGCACTGGGGACACTGGGAGCTGTGGTTTTGCGCTGGTGGCACCGGGAGCTACATGTGGCACTGGGGACACCGGGAGCTGTGGTTTTGCACTGGTGGCACCGGGAGCTGCATGTGGCACTGGGGACACTGGGAGCTGTGGTTTTGCACTGGTGGCACCGGGAGCTGCATGTGGCACTGGGGACACTGGGAGCTGTGGTTTTGCGCTGGTGGCACTGGGTGCCGCAGCTGTGCTGAAGACACTAGGAGCTGTGGTTTTGCACTGGAGCTTGGGAGGGGCACTGGGAGACAGAGGGGGAGCTGGGGGGCGGCACTGGGAGCTCTTGGGGAACACTGAGAGCTGGGGGCAGCACTGGGAGCTGGGGGGGTACCGGCAGCTCGTGGGTACTGGGAGCTACGATGGTAACTGGGAGCACTGCGGGGAGCCCTGTGGGCTCTGGGAGATGGGCACTGGGAAGCACTGGGATCTGTAGTTCAGCTGGGGATACTGGGAGGTGTAGTCCAGACACCCAGCGCATACTGGGAGGTGTAGTCCCGGGCTGGGGGTGTACTGGGAGTTGTGGTTCCCCAGTCTCGGGGGCTGCTGGGAGCTGTAGTTCTGCACTGGGGGGTGCAGGGCTGTGTCTGGTTTGAAATGGGGGTCTGGCTGGAAGCATCTCTGAGCAGCCCAGCAGCGCAGGGATGTGAACGGGGACTGAGACCAGCCCGGGGCCAGGAGGGAAACAGCCCAGCCTGGTTCTGCAGCACGAAGGGCCATGCTGCTGCAAACAGGCACACGCGGGCAGTGGGAACGAGAGACTTTTGGAAGGACCTGCAGCACCTTCCTGGGGAACACCAGGGACCTCAGAGCAAGGGGAGCTTCTTACAGGGGGTCCAATTCTCAGCCATCCCGAAGAAGGGCTGAAGCCGGTGGAGCTGCACGGATTTACCGCACCAGAGACCCTCCCCAGGCAATCCTGGACACGCCGCCTCAGCAGCTGCTGTAACATCCAGGCTCTGGGCAAACCATCTGCTTTCGCATTGTCCCCGCTGCCACCGGCACGCATTCCTGCTGGGGGACACGCAGGGGGACGGCAGCAGCGGCCCTGGCTGTGCTCCCCCTCCTGCCATCGCGGGGAGAAGCTGCTGCCGCCGATGGGCAGGATTTCCCGGGTGCTGAGCCTGGAGGGGAGCGGGTTTTGGGTGGCACATGCCGATCCCCACGCAGTGACACCGGGTGACGCGGGCACCAGCAAAGCTCTTTCCCCAGGGAAGAAAGAAAAATGGAAAAGCCGCATCGTCTCACTCCTCCAGAGTTGTTTTGTCACTGTGACGGCCACGTCCTCGCCTCGCTGGTGGCCCCCAGCCCCTCTGAGTCCAGGGCGAGTCCTGGGGATGCTCCAGGGTGGCCTCGCAGGGCTGGGCAGCAGCAGAGGGGACATCTGTCCACATTGTCGCTGCTCCCCAGTGACACAAAGGACAGATGTGGACAGAACCGCAAGACCCCAGTGCTTTTGAGGCTTCCAGCTATTTTTTTGGTGGTGATTTTACACCTAAAACACCATCTCTAGCCCTGGGGGCAGGCTGGGGTGTGACAGCCTCAGGACCACCCTGCGGAGATGCTGAGCGCGGGTGGGGGACGTTCAAGGTCGACAGCGGCGATGAATTGTGTGGGGGGGCTGGAGGGAGCAGAGCCCGTCAGGTCCTGTTTTAACAGTGAGAGACAGTGACGGATGCAGAAATCAAATCCCATTTTCCCCCCCGAATTAGCTCAGCCGGGGATCCGCGCTGGCAGTTCGAGGGAAGCAGCAGCCTGGTGGCGGCTCCGGCGCGGCACGGCTGAGCCAGGTTATAAATTCTGCAAGACTCTTATGTAAAGGCTTTCAGGAAGGGGGTGGCAGAAATCAGCTGTGCTTCTGACATTCATTAACCCTTTGGTTCACAGAGAAATGCTTATTACTGTCCCCAGTGCCTGTTGGGCTGGGGGATAGGGTGCGTGGACAGATGTCCTTTGTCCCTTTGCTCCCCACTCCAGCGCTGACATCTGTGCCCAGGACCACATTCCAAATTTGTGTCTCTGGAGGAGAATCCTGCTAGAAGAAAGAAGAGAGTTCAGAAAAGCCCCGGGGTCTCTCAAGCAGGACAGACACCCTCTTTCCTCAGCTCCATCAGCCCCTCTCTGCTCCTCTGTGCGATCTGGTGGTGCAGGAGCCCTCGCCAAACGCTTTCCTTCTTCACTGACTCACTTCATCTGCTTTAAAAACCCAGCGCGGAGCCACCTCTGCAGCCAGGCTCCCCTTGCAAGCAGCGCTTTCCTCCCAATCCCCGTCACGTAGAATCATGTTGGTTGGAAGAGACCCTTGAACTCATCGAGTCCAACCGTTCCCCAGCCCTGGCACTGCCCCATGTCCTGAGAACCTCATGTCCGTCTGTCCAACCCCTCCAGGGATGGTGACTCCAGCACTGCCCTGGGCAGCCTGTTCCAATGCCCCACAGCCCTTTGGGGAAGAAACTGTTCCTAAATCCAACCTCAACCTCCCCTGGCGCAACTTGAGGCCGTTTCCTCTGGTCCTGGCGCTTGTTCCTGGGGAGCAGAGCCCGACCTCCCTGGCTCCAAGCTCCTTTCAGGCAGGTCAGAGATCAGAAGGTCTCCCCTCAGCTCCTGTTCTCCAGGCTGAACCCCCAGGTCCCAAGCTGCTCCAGCTTGTCCGTGCCAGGCTGGAAGATTTTCTGGCAAAAAACAGGAGATCAGGGTTACCCCGTGTGCCATCGGCTGCAACAACCCATCTCTTGGTCACCGTGTCCTTATAGTGCAGAGGTTTAGGTTTGGGTGTGAACCAGCCAGGTTTATATCTGTAAATCCCCCGTGTTTTATCCACGGAGGGATTTTGCTTCTCAGGGACATGGGGAGGAAACACTGACTCTCTTAGCTGGGGGGGTTGGCACCTGGGGCACCCACCTTCAGGTCAGCAGCCCAGCCGTCCCCTGCCCGGGAATGTTCTGCCTTGGAAATCCACTTCCAGCCATAGATCCTAACCGGTGGCTTTAGAAATTAAAAAAAAAAACCACAAAAGCTGCCCATTGATATTCCCCTCACAGCTGTGCTTGCAGCACGGCTGGGGTGTGGACGGACACATTCCTCTTACCCACGGCTTTATCTCCGCTCCCCGACCGGCTTCGGCTTCAAAGATTTTCCCCTCTTGGGGCCGAAATCCGACAGTGTCAGCACAGACCCCGCTCGGAGATCTTAATATCTCGGAGCTGAGAGTCTCCTTCTCATCATCCCCCTCCCAGCCCGTGTCCCCCTCCCTCCCAAGAAGCCCCTTCCAGCCCATCCCTCCCCATCCCAGTGCACACACAGGCACCAAACTGGAGTTACTGGCGCCAGCCTTTGCTGCCGCTTAGAGAAAAAAAACCCACTCATTTACTCAATTGAAGCTTCCCTGTTGATTTAATTAATGCAAATTGAGACGTGTTAAAACCTCCGTGTAATTACCATAAGACTTACTGTTGTGGTGTTGGTGGTTTTTTTTTTTCCTTTTGTTCTTGTATTTTTAAGGAGAATAGTAAGGGCTGGATTCACAACAGCTCGTGGAGGTTTGTGGCCCTGCAAGCTGAGCCCGGTGAGAACCGCGGGAGCTCTGGCACAGGAGCTGGTGCCCGGCCGGGGGCTGCGGTACCGGCCCCGAAACCAGCACCCGCCTGAGCAGAGCTCCTCAGATCCCTCTGCTCGGTGAGTATATGCTTGATTTTACGTTGATTTTTCTACGGGCAAATCAAAGCTTTGCTCTGCGTGAAATTCCAAATTAAAATTGAGTTCCTTAATCTCCGAAGAGAATTGTTATCACCAAACGCGTTGGCTTCCGGGCTGCCTTGAGCTGCGAACCCCGGATGCTCGCGGTCACGAGGGATTCAGCTCAACTTTGTCGTTTAGGTTTGGATTGGATCGGGGGAACAATTTCTTCCCCAAAGGGCTGTGGGGCATTGGAACAGGCTGCCCAGGGCAGTGCTGGAGTCACCATCCCTGGAGGGGTTGGACAGACGGACATGAGGTTCTCAGGACATGGGGCAGTGCCAGGGCTGGGGGAACGGTTGGACTCGATGAGCTTGAGGGGCTTTTCCAACCAAAATGACTCTGTGATTCTTTTATGACCTTCCCCAGCACCAGTTCCTCCCGTGCTGGGTTACGGGGCAGGACGGGGGCTCTGCTGGGTGTCAAACTCTCGGGATCCGGCTCAGGACACGTTTGCTGGTTGTCGCGGTGCGATGCTGCGGGGCTGGGCTGCTCGTGGAGTTCCCCGACCTTCAAAATGCCCAGAGAGCTCCTGTTGCCTCAGATGGCACCATCGAGGGTATTTTGAGAGCACATCTGGGTTTTTATGACAGTTTCCACTCCGCAGCAGAAGTCCCATTTCAGGCTGGAGCTCTTGCTGACCCTGGAGAAGATTCTTGGGTAAAAACAGGAGAAAAAGGACTGAGAAGGGAAATGGAGGCGCTGGAGGACACAAGAAGCTGCATGAGGTCTCTCGAGTTCCAGGCTCACCCGAAAAAGCCCTTGAAACAGATTTGGAGGATTTTTTTTGTTAACATCAAGATTTTCCCCAATTTAGGAAGGCCAGGCTGAGCTCAGCCCCGCGGATGCCGGCTCACGCTCAGCACCCGAGCGTGATGCTGGGGGAGAGCGGGGGACCCCAAATCCTCTTCTTTAAAACCCTTTGGTTTGCGGCTTCACCCCACGTTGGGCTGTGGGGACGTGCTGAGATTGTCACCCCTCCCTGGGTGGCACGGTGGCACCAGACGCCCCAACCTACCAGCTTCAGGATTCCTTCATCTCCTCGCATTGAGGCCTCTCTAACGATGTCTATCGTGCAGGGCCTGGGTTGGGGGGTTTTGTGTGTGCGTGTGGTTTTTGGGGTTTGATTTTTAAATTTTTTTAATTAAAATGAAGCACTTAATTGGCAATCGAAACATAAGTGTGTCCCTCCGGGTATCGATGTTAGCGTACGGCAGCGGTTTGCTGGTTTATTGCATAAAAGAGAGCCGTGTTTTTCCTCCAGAAAGGCTGGCTTTGTTTGCCTGTTCTCACAGCTGCAGTGGATGTGTCTGATTTTTTTTTTTTCTTTTTACAGATATATATATATAGATCTACGATGAACTCAAATTAGTGGGGAAAAAAGCGATCGAACATCACGGAGCAAACGTTAAGTGGAGGTATTGTCTCTGTGCTGGTGTTGCCGAGCGATTGCAGCAGCGAAGAGCCGACGGGATGGAGCAGGAATTAACCCGTTTTGATGCAGAATCGGCAGTGGAGATGGGAGGGAAAACGCTTCTTGTCTAAAGTGTGAAAGGATAGATCTGGATCTCCTCGTCCAGCAGTCGAAAGGCGCCATAAAAAATAAAACAACCAAACAAACCAGGCTTGTTTCCTTGGCTCCCAAGTCCTGTGGGAAGAGCCATGTTTTATTCTGACAGATCTATATCTATATGCAGCACCTATAGATATTGCCGCGGGATAAGGAGCTGCGGCTGTTGCAGGTCGGGATCCCCCGTGGTACCTGAGCGTGGGGTTGGATGCGAGGAGGGGGGGATGCTTCAAAATCCTGCTTTTTAGTCCAAATTCCCCCTCACGGCTTTGACAAAAAACGGCCCGAGAGTTCTGCATTGAGCATTATTTTCCAATCTGATCTTAGTGGGAACAGGCTCATTCCGGGGGCGGTTACAAGCTCATTCATATTGTTTATTTGAATCGGGGGAAGGCTATTCCTTTAAGAGGATTTCCAGCCCTGAACTCCTCCCATCCTGACACTTCCAAGCTACATTTTGTCTTGAAAGGGTGGGAGTATTTTTAACTATATCACGCCAGGGAAGTATTAATAGCACAATAGGCTTGCTGAGATGCTGGTAGCCCCGAATCCATATTTTAAATTCAAGGAACTAATTAGGAACTGGAGAACAATTAGTGCTATACCCAGCTTTTCTTCCCACCCCCCCTTCATTTGCAAAGAGCCAAAGCAACTGTCTTTACTGGAATCTTCCATGGCTGTTGAATATTTTATGGCTTCCCTATGCGTTGCTATTCCATGCGGTTGTCAAAATCACGCCGTCTCCTTTGCTCCATCCCAGCTGAAATGGCCGACCGTGACGCTTTGGAAATATAATTCGTGCATCTCCTGTTGCCTCACAAAAACAAGCAAACAAATAAAACAGCCATAAACCCCTTTTTTTGTGCTTCTCTCGCAGCCGCTTGCTGTCGCCGGGCGATGCAGCTTGGTGCAGCACAGTTATTTTCCAACCCTTGGCAGCGAGTTGTTTACAGCCTTCCTTGAATAGCAAAGCTCTCAGTGCTCCATATGGGAAGTGCAAATTTGCAGATTCCTTTTGGGAGCAGAAAAGGAAAAAAGCAGCGAGGATGCAGAGAAATGGGTCGAGGGTTCCCGGCTCGGTTGGGAGCAAGGAGGGGGGAAAGCAAAGCGAGGGACCCCCAGACCCGCTTTCATTGCGCCTTTCTGGATACAGGGGAAGTGGGAACCAGCGTCCACATAAATCTGACCTTATATTGGGCAGGTGGCTCCCAGGAGGGCACGACTGCACTGTCCCCCTGTGCTGGGCCCTGGAGAGACCAAACCTCAAACCCTGGGGTCAATTTTGGGCCCCTCACGCCGACAAAACCCTTGAGATGCTGGAGCGAGTTGAGAGAAGGGAACGGAGCTGGTGAGGGGCTGGAGCACAAGTGTGATGGGAGCGGCTGAGGGACCTGGGGGAGTTTAGAGGAGGTTGAGGTTGGATCTTGGAACAATTTCTTCCCCAAAGGGCTGTGGGGCATTGGAACAGGCTGCCCAGGGCAGTGCTGGAGTCACCATCCCTGGAGAGGTTGGACAGACGGACATGAGGTTCTCAGGACATGGGGCAGTGCCAGGGCTGGGGAACGGTTGGACTCGATGATCTTGACGGTCTTTCCCAACCAAAACGATTGTGTGATTCTATGATTCCAACCACACTTCGGTATCTCGGAGGATCTGCTGGTGCCGTGGAGAGAACGCCCAGCTCTGGAACGGTGTGGGACGTGTGGTTCCAGATAAAGGGCCTTGGACAGGTTGTACAGAAGTATGTTTTTTATGAGTGTAAGGAGTGACAGCCCAGGCCAGTGAGAATGATATCTCAGGTCAGAAAACCACCCCTGTATGTACGATGTGTGAATGTGGGGCCTGGGCTGTGAATGAGTGGGTCAGAACGGTGCCCACAAGATATACATGGGAACGTGACTGAAAACAGGCACAACACGAGTGTGGTGTGTCTGGAATAACATTTTTTTTGAAAAAAACCATCCTGTCTAACCTCTTGGTCCAGGCCCGTATCTGTAAACCTATAAATTGGGAACTGTTAATTAAAGAGGGCTAGGCTCAGCTCTGCCTGGCTCTGCTCTCGCTGCTAACAAAGACTTGGTGTCTGTGCGTCTGTCTGTCTGTGTGTGTTGTTCCTCATCGTTGCAGACCGGTACCTGCTCTCGGGGTGTCTGCGATCGCTCCCTCGGTGTGAAGTCCCTGGGCTCTAATAATAGTTGGGCTTGTGCTGAAGCCTGCTCCTCATTCTTGCCTCTCCCCAGCCACCTGTTCTCAAGAAACTCGTGGAATTCGTGTGGCTGAGCTCTTCTCCATATTTACCAGAGGGGCAGAGACCGGCTTGCAAAGCTGGGAGAGACTAGGCACAGGCACAGAAGTAGCTAGATCATGTAAAACCTCGTTTTCTTAGGAAATAAAACAATGAAAAACAAGCCAGGAGATCTACCAGCCGGCTGGGGAAGGAATTCTGCGGTTCCTTTCTCAGGGTGGAGCAAAGGCAGAGCTCAGGCTTTAGGAGCAAGACCAGATCTCGTTCAGCATCCCGGCTGCAGCCACTGACGTTATTTTAGGGTCTGTCACCATTTCACTGGGTTGGAGAATTTTTTGTGGGGCCTTTGTGTTTAGTTCATTAGAAGTTTATATTCTTTTTCTACGCTATTTAAAGCCTCGCCAGCCCTTATCTCCATAGTATTTAGATATCAGGGCAGTACAGTGCTATGGCTGCATTTGAAGAAGCGAGTGTGGCATTTCAGGGTTATGTCGCCCCAATATCAAAGCAATTAATTTATATTTTCATCTCCCTTGAGGCAGGCGCAATCACCGTCTGTGGCGAGTGCTTTTACTTGTCTCATTTTATGGAGGAATTAGGTGAGTTCGAGCGAATTTCTCAAAAACCAAATGAGCAGAAGAAGCCTGACACTCTGATTAAAAAAAAAAAAAAAAAAATTTCCAACAGCACATTGGCAAGCACAAATTTGTTCTGAGGGGAAGATTTTCTTAATGGTGTTTTTCAGTGTAAACGTAGTGTCAGCTAAACACCTCCAGTAACTAAATATCAATTACCTTAAACATTTTTTGCCTGTGGAAGAGCTTTCACTGTGAGGGAGACACTCCCTGCAAGTCATTTTGTTCTTAATTTCCATGGACTCCTCGACTGTGTTTCAATTAAAATGTATTTTTATCTGAAGATCAGCGAGACCTTTGCAGCCACTAATTTTCCTTGCGAGACCTTTGTCGGGAGCAGCACGTCAGGACAGGCAGCGTGAAGGTGGAGAAGCTGCAGGGTAGAGAAAAATCCAATGAAGGTTAATACAAAGACCGAGAAACACAGATAAAAAGGAATATTGTAGCCTTTCTACTTCTGAGTGCAAGTTTCTTTCAAAATACTGTCTCCTCTAGCAGGTTATTCATTAAATCTGTTAAACTGGTTGACTCAGGTCAATTACTATATTGGATTTCTAGTTTTAAAATGAACTTTGCTAGCACGGTGACTGTTACCAGTCTCAGCAAATACTTGCTAATGTTACTTTAAAAGGTGCTTCAAAACATTTTCTGTTTAACCATCCACCACGAGTGCTTAAGGGTGGCAATTTAATACTCAGAAAGCACATTTCCTTATTGGAGATTAAATATTTTTGCAAGTTAAAAGAGCCGCCGTGGGCTGAGTTGTCACCTAATTATGTCAGTCTCTTTGTGGGATATTTTGATAAGCACATCGGAGGCGACGCTTTCATCTTTCTGCTAAATCTGATCACGTCGCGTCCTAAATTCACAGGCACAAGGAGCCCTCCCGACAAGACCCCGACTCGAGGGGCTTCGTGGTTTGTCTGTGCTGAGAACGAGCCCCCGAGAGCAACCGGTGCAAATCCCACAAGGGCGATGGTTTTAAGCGGGTGCAGTTATCACCAGATCAGAGGCACCATAAGCCACCGACCCCGAGAACAGGTCATATTCCTAATTTACAGGAATTTTTTTGTCCTTTCCCTGTCTACTCTGGGTATATCTTCTGCAGGTTCCGCTATGATCCTTTATTTTCCTCAAGATGCACAAATTCATCGGGCTGATGTGGTTCGATTTGGGCTTGAAATGGTATTTTCCGTCTCGATGTTTTGGGGCTAAATAGTTGGAGGAAATTTCTCATACTGCTGCTTGCTCTGTGTTTTTTTTTTTTTTGGAAAAACTGGGATTATAGGAAAAAGTTTTTGTTGGTGATGAGGAATCCAGGAGACAAAACCCACCGCAGCCACACGCTGCCAGGCTCGGCGAAAGGAGAATCGCAGTAAATGTGTTGATAAACACAAATCAAATGCAAATTAAATGAAAGCTTTCCATAGACTCCATTCTCCTTGAGATCAGGCAAAAATAAATACCACATAAACAAACGAGTTTTATGAAATGTCCCAAAAATAAACCCGCTCTTGCAACGAAGCCAAAAATGAGATCGTCTGCGTTGCATTTCCAGCTGCTAAGACCTGTTATTTCTCTTTGTATCACAATAATACTGAAAGATTTTGGTTTAAATTGAAACCAGTTGCGGCAGGTGCTGGGAAGAGGTTGCTAAAGAGTCTGGAGCCAAGTGACACGGTGTGGAAAATGTCAGAGCTGAGAACAGACCCCAATCTCAGTGCCTCTCGTCAATAAACTGTGTTGCTTCTCACATAGGAGAGTTCTCATCTGAAACAAATATTTTTTGCTTTAAAGTCAATCTGCAAAAGAAAGTAAGTTACATTCTGGTTGTTTTTTTTTTTTTTTTTCCCCCTCTTTCTTTTTTAATTTTCCCTGTGAGAAGCCCAGGGAATAAGATGGAAAGCGCTGACAACAGGCCCTGAATGACTCGTAGTTTTATCTCAGCCTGCGCCCCCTCTTCAAAAGCGATAAATGATATTTCATCACTGTCGACTCTCCAGGGGGTGAGGACTGACACAGGTGCCAAACAAAAAGCCCCAAGCCCAGGAAGCCTTGTTTCCTCTGGGAAACCCCGAGATCATCCCAGGATAAGCCCATTGATTTTATTAAAAAGCATTAATATTAAAGCATCCCACACACTGTTGTTCGACATGGGTGATAATTAATAAATGATAAAGTAAAACACAGGCTGGTGGCATGGTCTCTTGGCTGCTTTGTCTTCCAGCGACATTTGATGCCATTTAATCCTAGCACTCAAGATGTTTTCTTTAAAAACGTGTGTGTTGTATGTGATATCTGTGCATATCCCGCTGCTATTGAGCCAGAAACCCCCTGAACGCCCCAGTCCCGACCCCGAGGGAACAAGCAGACAAACTATTTTGAACCTGAAATCCCTTCAAATCCACAAAAAGGTTCTACCACGCTGCTGGAAAATGGCTCTTCCAATGCCCGGCGAGCCGCTCCGGCAGAAACCTCTCCCAGTTCTAGCGGCTCGGTGGCTGGATGTGGTTTCCATGGAAATAGACGTCAGATCAGCAAAAAACAGGGCAAGTGTTTAAAATAATCTCTGTTTTGAAAGCTTTATGCATTTCTGTCACAATATTAACCTTCCTCAAGGTAGGATTTTGGCAGGGGGGAGGGTTAAAATCCTTGTTTTTTAAGAGTGTGCACAACAAGGGTGGGTCCTCCCAGAAAAGAAAGTCCTTTTTTCGATATTTAGGATGCTGAGGCTGCTGTGTTGATCTCGCATCGCAGCAGAAGATTCGTGCTGCTCTCCGGCCACCTGCCTTTTGTGCGTGTTGGCTCTTGGTGTAACCCAAGTGGCTGCAGCACAGAAACTGCCCCGGGAATTGCACAGAAGTCGTTTGTACGGAACACGTGAAAATGCAGCCGGTTCATTTAAAGCACATTTGCGAGCGAATCGCTTGTCTACACTTGGGAAGAGAACTGCTCACAGTGCAACCCATAGGACAAGGACAAGTTCTTTGCATGGCCATTATATACGTACTATGGAATGTGTGTGAACAATGGCTTTTCTGGACCTGCTTTGGCTGGCAGGTGTCACCCCAAAGGAGAGGGTGGCCACGGGGCTGTCCCCCAAAACACGCTGCCAGGGGCTGTGGGGCCATGGTATAGTCAGACCCACAGATCCGCTGTGGGGTTGGCCTGTGGTAGCTGTGACGCTGAGGTGACCAAACGAACGTGGTGGGCATCTTGATGGTGACCACAAGCCCTGATGTTATCGCGGCTCTGAGACGACCAGCCTGGAGGTGACCGTGTCCTCAGGGAGGTGACCGTGGCCCCGAGGTGACCACGGCCCCAAGAGAAATGGTGATGGCTCTGAGGTGACCAAGGGCTCTGAGGTGGGTGACTGTGGTGGCCCCAAGGCAAGTGACCATGGCCCCGAGGTGACTAGGGGCTCTGAGGTAGGTGACTGTGGTGGCCCTGAGGCAGGTAGCCATGGCCTTGAGGTGACCATGACTCGGAGGTGACCAAGGGCTCTGAGGTAGGTGACTGTGGTGGCTCTAAGGCAGGTGGCCGTGGCCTTGAGGTGACCATGGTCCTGAGGCGACCAGGGGCCGTGATGTAGGTGACAATGGCTCTGAGGTGACCAAGGGCTCTGAGGTGGGTGACTGTGGTGGCTCTAAGGCAGGTGGCCGTGGCCTTGAGGTGACCATGGTCCTGAGGCGACCAGGGGCCGTGATGTAGGTGACAACGGCCCTGAGGTGACCAAGGGCCGCGAGGGAGGTGACCATGACTCTGAGGTGACCAAGGCCTTGAGGAAAGTGCCCATGGCCCTCAGGTGACTGCGGCCCTGAGGCGACCATGCCAACCACGGCTCCGCTCCCGCCAAACGCCCCTGAGGGAACCGGCGACCGAACGAGGCCGCCCGGGGCCCCGCTCCTCCCCACCGCCGGGGCGGCAGACAAAGGGAGTCCCGCCGTCCTCCGGGAACGGGCCGAGAGCACAGCGGGGGGTCGCACGGCCCCCGGGCGGCCCGCGGAGGCGAGGGGCGTCGCGGTGAGGCGCCGCAGCCTGCACGGAGCCCCGCCGGGCCCCGGGGGTCGTCGCCTCCCGCCGCCCCCGCCCGCCCGCGGGGAACTACAGCTCCCAGCATGCAGCGGGGGAAGGGGAGGGGGCGCGCGCGCCCCCTGCCTCGCGCTCCCCGCCGGCTCCGCCCCCCCCCCCGTGGCGGGCGGCACGTGCCGCCGCGCTCGGCCAATGGGGGCGGGGCGGGGCGGGTCACGTGCCATTGTTTGGCGCTTTTGTGCGCGGCGGGGCGGGCGGGAGGGGAGTGTGACCGGAGCGGCGGAGCGGGCAGGTGGGTGCGCGGCGGTGCCGGGGCTGCGGGCCTCCGGGGGCGGGTGTGCGCGAGTCCGCGGCCCTTCCGATGTGGAGAAGGAGGGCGGTGGTCCCCGGAGGGTCCGGCGCTTCGTGAGGTGGGCGGTTGTGCCGCAGCGGAGGGGGTCTGAGGGCGGGTGTCAAGGCGAAAGGGGCCGTTGGGGGGTCTGCAGCCGTTTGGCGGCGGTTGGAGAAGGGGCCTCGCGCCTGTTCTTTTTGTCCCTTCTCGCGGTGGTCGCGTCCCCGCCCGCTTTTCAGGCGTCGCGGTGACAAAGGGAAGGGGCTGCGGGAGACAATGGGAGGGGGAGGATCCCCAGACCCCCCCAGTCGCGGTGGGGAACGGGGTGTCCATTGTCCTGAGAGCCGCTGTGTGAGGGGCGACGCTGTGTGAGGGGCGACGCCTTGCTCGCGGTAGCGGCGCCCCCTCCCCTCCCTGACAGGATCCCGCCATTGTTAGTGGGGAAGGGGCGGCGCCCGGGCGGCGGCGCCCCGACGCCATCGAGCTCGGAGACCCGCGGCTGAGCCCCGCTCGGCGGCGGTGAGGCGAGGGGTTCCCCCCGCTTCCCCATGTCCCTCCCGTCACCCCGGGGGAGCGGCGGGGGCCCGCACCTGCGGCGGGGGGCGGCAGGTGCCCGGATGTTACCGTTGGCCCCGCCCTCCCTCGAGCCCCCCGCGCGCGCGGGCTGGCGCGCGCGCTCTCGCTCCCTCCCCGGCCGTTTGAATTCGGTGCGGGCAGGAAGGCGCGTGCGGGGAGGGGGCGGGGCCTCCGCTCGGCCGGGCGGCAGCCTCGGCGCCTATTGGCTGGCGGCGGGGAGGGGCGGCACCGCTGGGGGCCGGGTGGGTGCGCGGTCTTAGCGCCGTCCGCTGCGTCGTCGGCTTAAAACCGGGGGGAAAAAACCGCTCCTTTTGGGATTTTTACAGCCTTTTGTGGCTCTTTTTATTATGTACCCTTATAATAATGGGCGCTGGGCACTGTGCGTGCTCCCTGTCTGTCGTGATGTGCGGTATCCGTCTTCAGCTGCACAAATGAAATGGAATTTTAAATGAGCACGATGCACACATTTAAGATCCTTTGGTAGCAGCAGGAGTCCTGGCTGTACTGACCTGTTGTGCGTTGTATTTTAATTCACAGAGCATCTGCTCTGTGCGATATTAGTGAAATATCCATAGCGCTGTATGCTGCTGAAATAATGGTAAAATAGGAATCTTTGTTTGCCTACCTTAATTACCATGGAGTAAAATGGACTGAAAATGCCTGGCTATGCAGTTGTACATACAGATCCTCCAATGCCAATAGCTGAAATATCTCAGCTGTTCACAGCAATGTACATCAGCCTCGGCCCCGTGGACTGGCTGGAATTACTGATCGCAGTGACCTGCCTGACCGTCCTTTGTTCAGCAGCTCTAGTTATGCTTAGCAATTTTTATTAGGAGTTAGAAGAAATGAAATCGATGTACTTACTGTTCAAAGGCATGTCTCTTTGTGATCTAGGAATCCAACTGATTGAAGTTCTCCCAGACTTGGCTTCTGCAGTAATTTTGTCTTGGTCATGGCTACTTCTGGTATGTAGTATTATGTCGTAAATGATCTTGTGTGGGGGTTTTTTTTCTTGTAATTTCCTCAGAAATAATATAAAATATTTTATAGTAAAATAAAATATCATTTCCTGCCATCTCTAGGTGGCTTTGGAGAAGCTGCTAAAACCAAGTGCTTGTGCAAAGACACCAGAAGCCTCTCGGAGGAGGCTGTGAGCAGATGGGCTCCAGCTCGTCTGCACGCCATCTGTTCTGTTAGCGGAGCTGTCATCCAGACAGCTCGGTGATCAAAACTGGTGCCGCTGACACCACGCAGGGCTGAGGCGTTGGAAACGAGAACGCTGCCTTACAGATTTCTTTGAAAACTGGTTTCAGCTCTTGGCTCTGTCAGGTTTTAGGCGAATGCCTTGAATTCTTCCTCTGGCTTTTTATTGGAGAAAGAATGACTTTTTAAAAAAATTTTCATTTGAAGTACAGATAAACTTGCTTCATGACCTTGGATATTAAAGACTAAGATGTGGCATCAAGGAAGAATTTCAAACAAAATTGCCAACCACATAATTTGAATGGTGCTGCTTCTGCTTGAAACAAAACTATCAGCTCAGATGCTGTGTCCTGAAGAGAGCTCTGTGGCATTGAATTTGTGAATGTTCAAGTTACCTAAGCCAGTTTCTGGCTTAAAATACTGTTTGTTTGGGGTTTTTTCTCCCATGTTCCTAGATATTCAAGTGAAGGAACTGGAGAAGCGTGCCTCTGGGCAGGCCTTTGAGCTGATACTCGGCCCCCGCTCGAAAGAAGCAACCCCGGAATTCCCTCTTTCTCCCCCAAAGAAGAGAGATGTGTCATTGGAAGAGATTCAGAAGAAGCTGGAAGCAGCAGAAGAGAGACGCAAGGTAAAATTGAAACAGCAGATTAAGTGAGCTCTGCTCAGCTACTCTGTGCAAGTTGTGTGTGTGTGGATGTGGTTTTTTAATTGTGACAAGCAGTTTGCATTATGGTGAATGGAATATTAATTGAACTTTGGAATCTCTGGGGTCTTAGAAACCTTTGTTCTGGTCTACAAGGCCATACCTTTGTTTCCAAAGTGACCTTGAATGGTCACTTGAAAAACACATTGGGCATTCTGAGAAGCAAGAATCTTCTAGGAAAGATCTATTGCTGTTCACATAAAGGTCCATCTTCTTTTTTTCCAGAAGAACCCAATTTAATAAGACTTGCAAGTATTGACAGAAGCTTGATGTTCCTAGTAGTTTGTAGTGGTGAAATCTGGGTTATGTGCGTGGAGGAAGCACCAGGGAGCTTTGCCTTGTATCATGAATTTGTGCTGTTCTCCAGTGAAACAGCAGAAAATCTTTTCTCTCAGGAGTTGTGAGCAACTCGACTGTCTCTGTAGTTCATTTGTTTTATGATCAAAGCATTTTTTCTCTGTTCTCTCAGTCTCACGAAGCAGAAGTCTTGAAGCAGCTTGCTGAGAAGCGGGAGCACGAAAAAGAGGTGCTGCAGAAAGCGATTGAGGAGAACAACAACTTCAGCAAAATGGCAGAGGAGAAGCTGACCCACAAAATGGAAGCGAACAAAGAAAACCGCGAGGCACAAATGGCCGCTAAACTGGAGCGCTTGAGGGAGAAGGTGGGTGTAGAATCCCAGTTCCTCTTTGGGGGAGAGTTTATCCACGTGAAAACAGGCTAGATAAAACTGAGTGAGGGGAGACCGTGAATCAATGGACATCCTGGGAGTTCTGTGGTGCTCTGAGCTTGAGAGATTATTACATCTCCAAAAGACTTTGCCAAGATCTTCCTCTCGGGGCAGAGGGATGGAGTTAGAGCAGCATTTCACTTTTACAAAGCTTCATCCTGTAGCCCCCTCCAGTTTGGCAGGTTCCCGGTGTGAGCGGGGGTGGGAGGGTAGCCGGGGGGCTCACGTTGTCCCTGCTTTTGTCTTTCAGGACAAGCATATCGAAGAGGTTCGAAAGAACAAAGAAGGCAAAGACCCCGGTGAGGCCGAAACCGACTGATTTCATTCTGGCAACTGACTCTCTCCCCCACCTCTAAATATCCAAAGACTGTACTGGCCAGTGGTTTTGGTTTTTTTGGTTTGTTTTTTTTTTTAAGTTTCTAGAAACTGATGTAGAACTGTAAAATTAGATCCAAACTGTACACTTTCTTTGGGGGCTAGAGGGGAGACCTGACATGTTTCACTTTTTCTAAAGTGTTGTGCTATCTTCTTGTTGCATCCTTTTCTACTCCAGCGCGCTCGCTGCTGGGTTTGGTGGCTAGTACTGTATCAGCTCTGTAAGACGTTTGTGAAAGGAATATGTGGTACGCTGTTCCATGCTGAATATCTGTTACACGTCAAAAATCCCAGTCTGCTAAAATACTGCTGTAACTGAGTGACTAAATAAAGCTGCACAGTGCTGTTATGAGAATTACTTCTGAAGAAATGACACGCGGAACAAAATGGGTTAGCTGAGGTCTGACGGGTGGAAAGGTCCGCAGCAGCCTGACTGCTTTTTTCCCTAGAGTGTGCTCATTGTCTTAATTTTACAATTGGAGCTTTGTTTTGACACCTCAGCAGTTGTCAGCTGGTGTGTTTTTGTCTAAAAGCGTTCAGAACCACCTCCCTTTGGATGCTGACACTTCAATAAATGAGTCCTTGTTACCACATGACTGATCTGAGGGGGTTTTTTTTTCTTTCTTTTCTTTTTTTGGTAAGGGTTTCTAGAAGATGCCTCGTGCTATTGAATGGTGACTTGTGTGCTGTTCCCTGCAGCGTCAGGGTGTTAAAGTCAGGAACCTGTTCGGTGCTGGGACTGGAGATGCTGTTGTGGATGAGAATTGGTTTTGATTTGGTTCTGTGCAGGTGTGTCGGGACGGTGCACTGAGCCGTGGGGCGAACTGGAAGATTAGCTCCTGCCCACAATGAGATGTATTTTGTTTCCGTGTGGAGGTTTGGTTTGGTTTTTTTTGTGGTGGTGTGTGTTTTGTTTGTTTTTGGTGGGGTTTTTTTTGGGGGTGGTGGGATAGCTACAACTGTACTTGTGCTGTGAGGAGAGATGCTTTTTAGGTAGGTTGGGTTCAGAGTTGCTGTACTGCATATGGGTACTGTAAAAAGACCAACCAAAACAAAAACCCCCTCCTCTAAGGGCATCCACAGGTACTTGTCTTGTTTTAAATTACTTGAAGCCTCGGGTTTAGTGTTTGTCACACACACTGATGAGCACAATGGGGCACACTTGGTCCTGTCTCTTCCTCCTTTTGTGTCTGGCTTTGCTGCTGGGTTTGCTTTCAGACTAACTCCACATCTGGTGCTGGCCAGGTGACAGATCTGCATATCCTGAGGATGGAGAAGCTGGTAAGGACTCTTTTTTTAAGGGGCTAATTGAGTCCTGGACTACTTGACTGTATTCTGGGCTTGCTGAAGAAGGAACCTCAGCTTACAAAGCTTTCATGTGCCACGCTTACCACTTGTGATTGCATCAGAGTTGTACGTAACCAAAATCTGATATTGCACCGTTTGAACAAAAGAACAGTGAGATAAGCCAGGCTTGATGCTGGAGGGCTGGGATTGGATCTGCTGCCTGAAGGATTTTTCAGAGGCCTTAGGATACTTCGCAATTTAAGGTAAGAGAGGCTGCATCTGTGCCTGTTGGGGATTTTGGTGGCAAATACCAGTGTTGTGTAAGCTGAGAGCACAGGGCTGTGGGTCAGGATCCGCCTGGGAGAGGGAATACAGAGCTGGACTGTGAGCCCAAGGCTGCCACCCTGTGTAATGTGCTTGTGTAGGACCACATAATGGAGGTTTGATTGCTGGATCAGGTCCTACACACAAATTTGGCACAATTAGCAATCAAAAAAAATCAGCTCTTCATTTTAATGTATTTTTTCACCTGCTGAGAAAAGACCAAGCATCCCAAATACTACCCGTGGGTTTTCCTCCCCTCTTTTTGAGGGGATGACAGCACTGCCGAACTCCAGGTGGTGTTAAGAGTACAAAGAGATGTTAAATGTGAGTTTTTACCTTGCCAAAGCTGTCACATCTCAGCTCGGGGCTTTATTGTGCCTTGTCTTAATTCTGCTCCATGTGACTGCCTGTGTTACACTGAACTGGAGCTTAGTGCCCCGGCGGCGGAGCTTAGTCCAGTTCCTCTGGAAGCCGCTGGGGGATGCAAATAGTGAGAGGGTGGCAGTGATCGGGGGGAAAAAATAACATAACATGGAGATGATGGCGAGGCAGGAAAATGGAAATAATAGTCTCTGGTGGGGAAAGCTGGGGTGAAAAAGAAAAAAGACGATTAATTAAAAGACAAAAGCTCCCCAATGCGGGGGCGTGGCCGGCTGGGAGGGGGCGTGGTTTGGAACGGGGGCGTGGTGGACGAGGCAGCGGGAGGGGCGTGGCTTGTTGGAACGGGGCGGGGCGGCGGAGGGGGCGTGGTTTGGGGCGGGGTCGACTGGAGGGCGTGGTTTGGCGGGGCGGTCCGGAGGGACTCGGTGTCCGGCGGGCGCGGAGCTGCGGCCGGTCCGGCAGGTGCCTTGGCGGGGGTGGGACTCACCGCGGGGGGTGGCGATGGCAGGAGCTGCCGGTGGGTCCCGGCAGGGGAGGGCAGGGTCCGGGTCCCTGCCGACCCCGGCGTCCAGCTGCCCCGCGGCCTGAAATCTGCCCCCGGGGAGCGAATTCCCAGGACGGGGGGGTCCTGACTGCTCCAGGATGATTTTAGGGAGGGTTGGGGCCGCCGCGGTGCCAGGAGGAGGGAGAAGCTGCTCGGGCGCGGGGTCTGGAGCCCAGCACCAAAAATGCTCGGTTCACGTGTACCGAGAGCTCAGAGAAGAAGATGATCACGTTAAAAGAAACGTTTTTGTGCTTTAGAAGGCTAAATATTATGTGTGTGTGGGAGCAAATGGGCATGTGAACAGCTGGGGGCTGAGTGTGTGTCATTAAAAAATTCAGCAGGATGGGTGGATGCTGCTTGAGAAAGGAAGTGCTCCCCAGGATATCAATAACAGGCCCTTGAGGCAATGTTATTGACATCTTGTGGGTACGTGGAGGATGATACTCAGAGCAGGAGCCAGATTAATGATTTCCAGCACTGCGCAGGATGTGCTCCGTTTGTTACCGAGCGTTGCTTCATTGCTATAAGAGCTTTGCAAGTTAAGTCCTGTTCCAACAAGCTTTGGAGGAGCTGCAGGAAACACTCATCCCCTTCTTGCCTCGTTCCTGCTGCTCTGAACGCAGCTTTTCCCACAGCGACTCCCTGTGCACAACTAGGGCTGCTTTTCCGGTAGGAATTTGTTTTCTGGCACCTGTGATGGGGTCAGACACGCTCTGGAGTCCTTTGGGATCAGAAGGGCAGTGTTTTCTTCCAAACTGCACCTTGAATTTTGCTCAAAACAGCTTAATCTGGGAAGTTCTGCTTTTTTCCCACATCTCCCCAGCTGGACTTGAGGCTGTTTTGGTTCAGCTTGGCAGCTGCGAGTCTGGAAGAGATTTATGAAGTTGATTTTTTTTTTTTTTTTTTTTTTTTCTCCACGTTGTGGTGCTACAGGAGGGTTTAGGAGGCCGAGCCGGGGTCAGGGTTTCCCTCTGCAAGGTGCTGCCCTGAGCCAGACTGTTTTTATTTGATATGGGGCCCCTTTTAACCAGGTGATGGTGGGAAAAGGGCGTTCAAGAGGGAAACTGAGCTGCAAACAGCTTGTTTTCACCTGCATCTCTGCTCCTCAGCTTTGGGCAGGCACGAGTTACAGACCTACCTGCTCCATTTTTGGGAAGGAAATTACAGAGATTTTTAAAATAAACAGTCTCCTCCCCTCCTCCTCCTGTTCCCAAACTTTTGAAGAGCTTTCCCTGTCTGAGCTGTCCCTGGAATGACGGCACTTGCCAGGAGTTGAGGAGCAAATCGGCGCTGGAGTTGGACCCGAGTTGGGCTGTTTTCTTCAGAACTTGTCTGAGCAAAAGCAGGTAAAGAAGCGGGGAAATCTCATTTTGAGCACGTTCTGTTTGATATGTTTTTAAGGCTGTCATGAAAAGGCAGAACAAGCCCGCAAGGCTGCTGTTGTCTTGGTAAGGACAGCAGCTTCAAAAATGTAAATACGGAAACGCTTGCTCACAGAGATTACGCTGCTGGACCTCAGTGATGCAACAGGATGAACCCGCTAGAGCTGTGTTGGTTTTGTGCAAAGCCACATGGAAAATGGGGAGCTGAAAAAAGACGGTAAAAACTCTAAACACAGAGGTTGTGTCTGTTAGTGGTGTCACAGTTATTTATGTTCTCGGATGCACCCCCCGGGAGGTCATGTCACTGCGTGTGGAACGCGGCTCATTTTGACGTGTACAGACAGATACTGCAAACAATTTACAAGGGGAAAATCTGGGCTGCCTCTGGAGCAAAAGGTTTATTTAGGATGTTTAGTTTGTTTAGCGGTTACCAAACTGCTGGGAAGGGTTGAGCTCAGAACTGATACACCCTGGTATGTTAATTACTGTGTCAATTAACCCCATACTCATGTCCTCTGTGCTCCTCCAGTCTGGTGCCTGTGCAGCATGGGGCACTCTGGCAGAGGTTCTGAGATCTCACTTCAGGCTCCTTCATATTACTATTTTTGGTGATTCTTTTATTTCAGCCATAGTGAGGCCACTCTCCAGTCATGCATGATTTTACAAAGATATGTGAAATTAAAAAAAAAAAAATTAAAAAGGAAAAAAAAAAAAACAAACCTCAACAGACAAAGCATTCAAGCAACCCCTGCTTGTTGATTTTTTTTTTTCCTCCTTTTCCCTCTTTTTTTCTCCTCCTTTTGCCCCCCTCTCCTTTTTTCCTCCTTTCGCACCCCCCCCCCCTTTTTTTTTTTTTCCCTTCTCCTCCTTTCCCCCCCCCTTTCTTTTTGGTAAAGTCACTATTAAACCCTGCAGCAAAACTTCCTTTCTGTCTCAAAGGCTGTTTTGTGCAGCGGGGACCCAGAGTTCAGCCGCATCATGGCAACGGTCGTCACGGAAAAGCTCAGCCGCCTGGTCTTCAATGTGCGGCAGCTCCCTCAGCTGCTGGCCCCCCTCTCTCCCTCCACTGTCAGCAGTTCTGAGGTGCCCAAAGTCTTCTGGAAGCCCTACATCCACACCGGCTACCGGCCCGTGCGGCAGACCTGGCGCTATTATTTCTCAACGCTTTTCCAGCAGCACAATGAGGCCATCAATGTCTGGACCCACCTGGTGGCCGCGCTGATCCTGCTGCTGCGGTTCCAGCAGCTCTCGCACCACGTGGATTTCGGGCAGGACCTGCACGCCCGACCCCTCCTCATCATCATCGTGGCGTCCATCACCTACCTGACATTCAGCACCCTTGCTCACCTTCTGCAGGCCAAATCCGAGTTCTGGCACTACAGCTTCTTCTTCATGGACTACGTGGGGGTGGCCGTTTACCAGTACGGCAGCGCCTTGTGCCACTACTACTACGCCATCGAGCCAAGCTGGCACGAGATGGTGAAGGGGTTCTACATGCCGCTGGCCGTGCTGTTGGCCTGGCTGTCCTGCGCCGGGTCCTGCTACACCAAGTACCGTTCCCACCAGTCCCCGCGCCTGCTGAGCCTGCTGTGCCAGGAGCTGCCGTCCGGGCTGGCATACGCGCTGGACATCAGCCCCGTCCTCCACCGCATCTTCACTGCGCCGCCCGCCCACCGTGCTGACCTGGCCCTGCTGTACCACAAATGCCAGGTGCTGTTTTTCCTCATCGGTGCCTTTTTCTTCTCGCACCCTTACCCGGAGAAGTGGCTCCCCGGGAAGTGTCACTTTTTCGGGCAGAGCCACCAGATTTTTCATGTGTGCCTCGTGCTGTGCACGCTGGCGCAGATCGAGGCGGTGTTGTTGGACTATGAGTCCAGGCGGCACATCTATTCTGCTCTTCAGGGTGATCTGGCGCACAATTTCTCTGCCCTTTGCCTCTTCACTGTCACCTGCTCTGTCCTCACAGCCGCTTACATGGCCCGGAAGGTGAAGAACAAGCTGAACATCAAAGAGGAGTAAAATCCCTGAAGGAGAAGCAGGTGAGCTCACCCCAACGGTTGATCTGCAGCCAGACGCTGGCGTGAATCCGGCCACTAATTTCGAGGAGAAGAGGAACAAAATGCTTTGTGGACTGTTACTCAGTAGTGCTCTCTGTAGGGAGGGAATTAGTTGCAGCTTGCTCATAGAATGGTACACTGGTTTAATTCACATGTCTGAATAAACAGTTGGAACAGCAGCAGCCCTGGAAAATTTTTTGGAAGCTACTGCGTCTCACAGCTAAAGGTGAGGAGGTGCCACCTGGTCCTGTTAGTGGTGGCAGAATGTAACCCATGGACAGAGCGAGGAGAGCCTGTATAAAACACAAACAAGGGTAGAAAACTTATTTAATATCAGTTTAGGCCCCTTTTTGTGTGACTTGGGGAGTTGTAGAGGGTTATCCATGTAGGGGCAATAACTGGCACCTTTGCACCCCTTTCCCCAGGCCCTGCTGTGTTGGCTGCCATGGGTTGAAGGGCACAACCACCACCTGAAAACCCAGGGCAGGAACCTGCTGGGCTTGCAGCTGCAGCTTGTGAAGAGAAGGTTGGAGGGAGGGGCCGAGGGCTCTGGGTTGTGTTTGGTGAATGGAGGGGGAAAAACCAGGTGTGTGGTGCTGCTCGCCCTCGAACCCCCCACAGCAGGTACCTTGGCGTTTCTGCCAGCGCTCGGGAGGCCCTGGCAGCGGCCGCCCCCTCTCCTGCGCGGGGGCGCTGCGGAACCCGCACGATCCCGCCATCGCTCTCCTCAGGAGCCGCCGTGCCGGCGCCTTTTATAGGGCACGGCCCATGGTGGGCGGGGCTCCGCCTGTCGCTCATCCCGCCCCGCCGCTCGGATTGGTCGCGCTCCAGCACGGGCGCGCGCGGTGACCGTTGGCGGCCGCTCGGCCGGGGCGGCGCGAGCGCGGGCTGTGTGGGAGCGCGAGGCGCGGCGGGAACCGGCGGGTGGCGGAGCGCACGGCCCCGGCGGCCCGGCCCTGCTCCGGGAGGCCGGCCGGAGCCCGCCCGGTGCCGGGGATGAAGCGCAGGCGCAGGGGCGGCGCGGCCCCGCCGGCCGGAGCGTGCGGTGTGTGGCTGGACACGGCCGAGCTGAAGCTGAGCGCGGCGCAGGTGCGGCCCGGATCCCCCGGCTGTGCGGGAGCAGGCCGTGCTGGGAGGCGGGAGGGGCCGGCGGCGTGTGGCGGGAGCGTTTCAGCAGGGCCTGTTGTGACAGGACAAGGGGTGATGGGTTTAAACTAAAGGAGGGAGGTTCAGGCCGGACATGAGGTGATTAAGGGGGTGGAGCATCTCCTTACGAGGAAAGGCTGAGGGAGCTGGGTCTCTTTAGCTTGGAGAAGAGGAGACTGAGGGGTGACCTCATCAATGTTTATAAATATATAAAGGGTGGGTGTCACGAGGATGGAGCCAGGCTCTTCTCGGTCACAACCAACAGTAAGACAAGGGGTAACGGGTTCAAGCTGGAACACAATTTGAGAAGAAACTTCTTCACAGTGGGGGTGACAGAGCACTGCAACAGGCTGCCCAGGGGGTTGTGGAGTCTCCTTCTCTGGAGACATTCAAACCCGCCTGGACGCCTCCTGTGTAACCTCATCTGGGTGTTCCTGCTCCGGCGGGGGGTTTGGACTAGATGATCTTTTGAGGTCCCTTCCAATCCCTAACATTCTGTGATTCTGTGATGAGGACGAATTGTTGCCCCTGAGGGTGGTGAGAGCCCGGCCCAGGTCCCCAGAGAGGTGGTGGATGAAGCATCCCTGGAGACATCCCAGGCCAGGCTGGACGGGGCTCTGAGCAACCTGAGCTGGTGCAGATGTCCCTGCCCATGGCAGGGGGGCACTGGGTGACCTTTAAATGTCCCAACCCAAACTATTCTATAATTTAACAAAGGTGGCAACTATGCCGCAGCACTGGAAGAAGGGTAGAATTGTTTTTAACGGCACGTATTCACTTTCCACTTGTTTCTTTCCCTACCCAGTCTCTCATAGCCAAGACAAACGCACGTTGTCAAATTCTGGAAAGCAAGCGTGCCTGGGACACGTTCACGCAGCCCAGAGACGCTCAGCTGCGCACCAGGCAAACCAGCATCTCCGCCTTCTTCAGCGCTCAGACAGGTAACCAGCGTGTGCCCCACTGGAAAGAGTCTCAGGCTGTAACAGGAAACCCAGCTCGCTTTATTTCTAGGCAGCTTTACTAGGCAGAAAAATACATTTTCTAGTGAAGAGTATAAAGGTTTGAACTCCCAGAAATAATGTTATCGTGATGGTTAATCTAAAAGCAAGGGCCTTTTATAGTGCTAGGCTGAAGAGTAATAGTGGTCACAGCCAGTCTTAACTGGAGAAAACTAAGTGACACACTGGGCTTTATTCCCTACAAAACCGGAGTTTTCAGTGGAACTCTGGGAAGCCTGGTTCGGCCTAAGTGGTGATACAAACCATCCAGGTGGCAAAATGTCTGGTTTAGGGTTTGTTGTAAATTATACCAGCCCTAAATGGTCAGTTAAATACCCTTGGAATAACATTATAGCTGGAAGTGAAAATTAACGTTACTTGGGTCAAACAACTTCTCTGTAAGGGGAATCAGCAGGAGGTGAGAGAGGAAAGGTTGTGATGAAGGGTTGCACAAAGCCTTTTCTAAAGAATGAACCAACGAAGGAATCGCCAGGGAACTGGAATATTTAAGGTAATTTAGCCAGCTCACAACTGCTGTGCTTTTGAGGCTGCTTTTGTGCTCCGGAATACAAGAGAATGGGATTTGTGTGTGGGTCTCAAATTAACAGATATGGAGAGAAACGAAATGGATGCAGAAACCAGCAGTGTAGGATTGTGTAGTTGTTTGTATATTTTGAGTAGTTCATCAACATTAAACTAGTTTAGCAAGAAGCAGATTAGAGGAAGCATTACACAAATCGTACCATTTTGTTATTTGACAGAATTTTTGTGTTGTGACAGGGCTATTGATGGTTTTTGCTTTGGCTTTGTTATTCTTACTCCTTTTTTAATTCATTATTTCTACTCCTTTTGAATGTCTTGTGTGCTTTCTCCTTTTTTTTGTTTGATTCCCTCAACTGATTGCATTCACTTACTGTGTGTTTGGGTTTATTGAATGCTGCTGCTGTTCATGCAGAGGTCAGTAGGATTTAAGATGTTGGAGTATTTATTTATATTTTTTTCCTTTTAACTTATCTTGAATCAAGGATGAGCTCTCTTATATTGAGAATTTGTATCAGATTTCATTTTAAATGGTTTCAGCAGCAAATATGGGACTTGATGCCTTCATCAGGTGATGAATTCAAGCTGTAAAGTTCCACTGTGGGGTTTTGTGGTTAATTTTTGTAACTCTTGGGCTGCTGCTTTTAGAGGGAGTGTTGTATGTGAACTGCCTGGAAAGCGGAGAGGGGAAGCCGGGAGCAGCAGGAGATGCAGCTCTCGCACCCACTTGAGGCAAGCACCAAGGAACGGTGACTAACCCTGAGCACTGTGTGCCAACTCTGGCTTTAGCCAATTCCGTGTTGTTTTCAGGTGAAAAAGACAAAGAAAACTCCAGCCCGTCTCCTTTCACCCCAAATGAAGACTGTAAGGAAAAAGGTATTTCTTCAGCTGCCTCCCCTGTGAAGATCTTGGCTTTGTCGCGGATGGAGAAAGCCCAGAAACGATCTGGCAGAGCTGAGGAGGAGCAGGTGCTGGTTCCACCCCAGCGCTGCGCACAGGAAGCACCGGCCTTGCCGAATGCTTCGCCGGACTCCTGGTTGTCTCAAGCAGAGTCCCACAGCGAGAGCGAAGCGGGTGAGGATTCCTGCTGCTTCAGCTTCAGCCAGGATTCAGAGGGAAACCGCGTCATCGCTCACAGAAAAGCCTCTGACTTACTTGCCGGAGAAATGGTGTCAGCGAGCAGCAGCGGAATTTCAGCCTGCAGGACAAGGAAACACACGGGCCAGCCGCACCCAGAGAACACCGGACTGGATCTCCAACCAAGACTTGGCACAAACCAGAGTAAGAAACCACGACAATCGTGTAGTGTCTCCAGGGATTCATTAATTGATTTCACTGAGAATATAAATCCTGCTGTAAGGAGAGACGGTCCCTGGGCTGCTGCCTTTGGTTCATCTCCGGGAAGCACAGCGGGAGTGTGGCCTTTGCGCGAGCGCAGCCACAACGCCAGCGCTGGCCCAGCCGAGCGCTGGGGCAGGACGGGGGCACCGAGCGGTCCCTGCGGGCAGCTCTTCACCCAGGATTCCCAGGGGAACAGAGTCATCGCTCACCGCAATGTCCCCTCTCCTCGCAGGGACAGGGACAGTGACGGCTCTGGCAGGCACCCGCCTCGCTCACCCTGCAAGGGACTGGGGGAGCAGCAGTTAGACGAGTGCTATGATTTACTGTTCACACAGGATTCGCAAGGCAACAGAGTGATCAAACACTGGTAAGTGACCCCAAAAGGGTCACCTAACAACCTCAGTGAAGCCTCAGGAAAGCTGTTTTTTTGTAAGAACACAGTCAGAATTAGGTAAGCGTACACTTTATATGTGTGGTCTCACCAGCCCATGCAGTAAACCAGTGCAACGGGCAGGACCTCTTTTGTTCTCTGAAATTTTGCTTTAATAAAGATAAAATTTTGAAGGAGTATGTTTCTAAAGGTTTGACTGTCTCAGCCATGATTGTGGCCCGTGGAGCTAAGGCCTGACTTTAGTACTGTGTGCTGCAGGTGTGTGCTGCCGTTCTGCTCTCTTTGCTTTCAGTACAGCAGATCCTCCAGCTGGAGTTGTGTCACAGCCCAGAAGTTAATTTCTCGGAGGCTCTTTTACCTCCAGCCAGAACAGGGACATGGTGATGGCTCCATCTTCTCTGCAGGCGGGTGTGTTACCGGGACGAGGAGAACGACGGCATCGACCGGTGGCTCTGAACTGTCTCCCCATACAACTGGTTAAGTCATAAATGCTCTTTCTGCTTTTGCTCACTGGGTGGCCAGAGGCAACAAAAGCCTCTTCTCTCCCTTTTTAAGGTGGGGGTGATGATGGTTTAATTTTTCCAGGGCTGGTGGATTAAGAAAATCCTTGGCATCTGAGTATGTCCATCTGCAGCAGCTGCAATTCCACACCCACCCCCAAGCTCCCCAAAATACAATCCCCACTGCTGCCATGTTTGGCCGTCTGTACATGAATAATATCAAGGACAATGATTGTCTTATTAAAGCTCCATTTTATATAAAGGAAAAAACCATACATTAAACAGGCATGAGGAACATTGCAGAGAATGTGCAGCTGGAGGAAACCTCCAGTGAGTGAGAACTGCAGCCACAGCCAACGCCCAGTTCCTGACAGGTGGTGGGTGCTCGATTCTTAGCATCGGTGCTTTGATAAATAGACCTTTTGAATGCTAAATAAAATACATTATCTTATACAAGGACTATTAATGAGACATGAAATTACTGGCAAGAAATTAAGGCCATTCTGTCATGCAACTGTGGGAATAATTCGTGAGTGAAGAAATAGCATCCATGACCGAGGGGTCTGATCGCTGACCACGGCTCCATCCTGCAGCGGTACCGGGACAACGCCTTTTACCACGGTGATTCAACAACCTCCTAAACGCTGACAACTTGGAAACGTTAATCAGCTGATCCTCAGTAGCTCTGTACCGTACTCAGAACAGGGAAAGAACTGGACGTTTGACATAATTTATACTGGAAATGGTAACTAGTTCTAGTGTAACAAGACCATTATAAGTTAATGCTTCACTTGAACCTAAGGAAAACTGAAGGTAGAAAGAATGTCATCCAGCAGCACTCGTTGCGCTCTTCAGAAGATCCCTATCAACAATCAACATCAAAATACAGGTGGAAAAGAATTTCCACCTTCTTAAAAAGTTTTTTTCTTAAATATAACAATACATGGAAAACACATCAAATCCGTCAGGTCTTTCCTAAGTAAGTGTCCGGTGCAGAAACATTTTCTAATTAATAAAAGAGGCAAAAGGCTCAATCCTTAGGAAGGCAGCTACTGTGGAGAAAATTCTGGACGCATAACACTTTTGCTTACGGAGGTTAATGACAGTGACATCATTTCTCCTTCAGGGCCAGATCTTCATCCTTTAGGGCAAATTTTCTTCTCAGAACTTCGGCTATAAGAACGGCTGGGTCTTCCTCCTTCATTGAAGTTCGGTTTCTACACAAAAGACGAGCACAGTGCATTAGTAAAGCAACGTCCCAAAACTGATGGTTTACAGCTCTGGTTAGAGTGTTTTAAGTATTTTCCAGCTCTTATCATCAGCTTTTCTCACAAGTGGAGGAGGTGCAAGAACAACAACAAAAAGTAGCTAAAAATTCAGACCTTGCATGTTGGCTTAGAAACCCTGGAGCTCATTTGGTGGATCAAGGGCTATCCTGAAAAATCCCAGCATCAAAGCTCTTCATAATTTTTATTCAACTGTGTTAATAACAAGTCAAATAAAACTTTGTTCATTATTTACAGCCTATATCCCTTCACTATAAAGGTACAAGTGACGTGCTGTTTGAGTAGTTCACAGTAGTTACACATGCCCATTATGGATGTGTAACACTGCACTGACAGTCTGGATGCAAGCCGAACATATTTCTCTCATTTGACTATATAATTTTTTCAGTGCTGAGAATTTAACTTCTCTTAAACTGAATTAGGCATAGGAATTGTCAACAGTCATCATACAACATGTTATTTTTTGGCCGAGAATCTTAAAACATAACAGCTACATAGATCTTCAGGCTGAAAAATGTGGCAACTGAACTTTGTAATTGTGATTGCACATGAAGGCAGCACAGTGAACATTTTTAATGTTAGTGTAACTGCTTTATCCGCTGGGCAGAATCCTGTCTCAGCCGTGCAGCAGCTTGAGGTGTTCTCATGATCCAGGTGTAAACTCATCATGAGACAAGTGAAACTCCCTCTGCCCACCCTCAGAGCTGGGCCAGATGCAAAAGCTGAGAAGCTGAAAAGCTCCGGGGGTTAATCCTGAATGTGCCACAGCTGCTGAGCTGCGGCACAACAGTGGAAGCGGCAGCACGTGCAGCCGCTGCGGGCACAGAGAGCAGCGTGACCCTCGCTCTGAGCGCTGCCAAGACACACAGTTCTGCTTTTCATCGGGGCAAACACAAGGGTTTTTTCAGGTGAACAACTTGAAACAGCCAAATATTGCGCTAATCGGTTTAAGTTCCCTTCCAGTGCTTTCTATCCAGGCGGGTAAGCCACCAGTTAAAAAAGAAAACCCTCAGAAACATGAAGCGTTAGCAAATTCTGCTCTAAACAGATATTTCTGCCCCTGTGAATCATGACTATAGAGCAACACCAGCAATGTCCAATGTCTACAATGATTAGACAATAGAAAAGATAAAAATCAAGAGAATTCAGGAAGCACTTACAAGTCCTTGCTCTGCTTCATCCTATGAATGTCTTTCAGAATTCCCATCATGTCCGCAAAGCTGCTGGCCTTGGAGAGAGACACAGAATCCTCCTCGTCGGGATCCTTTGGGTCGGGTTTGAAACACTCGGAGGTTGCAGAACAAAGCAGGGAGACCGACGGGAGCTCGGGGCTTTCCAGTTCTGCCTCCTCCTCCGTGATATCGCTAATGACAAAGGAAGTTGTGGATTGGAAAGAGGGTCCAAAACAGGGTAAAGGAGAAGATGCGTTTGAACTTCCTGGAGATAGTAAATCTGGTGTTAATGAAGAAGCAGCTGGAAAAGAAAATAAAACAAAAAATACAGGTGGAACCACTCGCCTTTCTCTTCCTTTCAGGCTCCTTCCCCAGAACCCTTATGCCTCGTGAAAATGGGATTGATTTGCTCACGCTTTGAACTGCAGGGAGGATAAGAACAGCTATAGGAATTCCAAGTGTTACTAAGTGAAAATGAATTGGATATTTCCAGTGTAAAACACTACGGGAAAACAACCAAAACCCTAGAAAAATGCTTAGTGAACATCTTGCAAAAACCTTCCCATACTGAAAACAAACTGTACCTTAAAGCATTAATGCCATTGGCCTCAAGAGGAAACCTGTAGATAGTTATCAATTTCCAATTAAGGGATTTCTCCAACAGTATATAATAATGCAGATTGCACAATATTTCTTTTTCGACACCAATCTTTCCACAATAAGCCTGCTAAATAGTTATCTCCTCCATCAGCTCACCGAGCTGCAGCCAAGCCCTAAATCACAGCTCCTGTTATTGACTTGGAGGACGCGAAGTCAATACGAACCGTTCTCAAATGGCAGCTGATAACAACCAGGCCCTGCTGAGCAGAGGGGGAGAGAAAAAGGTATTAAATGATTAAATCATTTCTCTCCCATCTGGATCTCTAATTTTCCTCGTTATTACTCTCCTTGAATTAAAATGGACTTTTCCAGCACACAGCTTGAGCAACTGGAGAGCTGAGACGTGGCTTTTAGTTGCGTATAAATTTACTGAAAGAAACGAACTGGGGTTCAGCCAGGCTCTGCCCCAAATACCTTATTTGCTACAGAAATGGCACCATCGTTTTCGCAGAGGACACAAACAAACATCTCATTCCTCCCCAAATTGAGATGTAACCCGCTCACTCATGGCTGCCTTGGGGCAGGAATGGCAAGAATACACCAAATATTTTAATGAAATCAGGTGGTTGAGATGAGAACTGGCCTCCAGATCAAACACAGTCACAAAGCAGCACTTGGCATTTCTTAAAAACAAGCTGGGATCCTCCAACGAAACAGATGCAAACACAGAACCAGCACGGAGCTGACACCAACGGTGACATCTCACCAATGGGAGCCGCAGCTCTGCTGGGGAAACACCATGCGGGTCTGCTCTGTGCGGAGGAAACGACGCGGTTCACTGACTCAGCCCTTCTCCTGCAAAAAACCCCAAACTCGTATTCCTACCTGACTCCGCAGCGACTATTTTAGCTATCTGGCTCCGGAGGTGACTCAGCTCATCCTGGAGCTCTGTCGTTCGGCTCAGTGCCGGTAAACCAGGTTTCTTCAGGGCGAGCAACTTCTCTTCCTGCTTCCTCAGGTTGGGGACCGAAGCGTTTCGCTGTATAACAGTGAAGGGACTTGGCTTCCACTTGTGCTTCAGTGGGCGAGTGTCGCTTCTGCGGGACAAAAACCTGTTGTCATTTACAAGGTGCAGACCTTTCCGTGACAACAACTGCTCTGCCTCCACCTCAGCACAGCAGAAAACCTCAACACAGCAAATGGAGCCTCTGTGCACTGTGTTTGGCTGTAGGTACCACCGTACAGACGTGCCGCTGTAGCTGCTCTCTGCATGACGAGGAACAGAAAGCCTGTCACCAAAACCATGACCCAACAGCACAAGGTGGGGTGGGAGGACACAGGGACAGGAGTCCGGGCACTCACACAGTTTCAGGTCATTTTTCTCCTGGTGACGGTGTCTCCAGGGTGTGCACAAGAAATGTCACCTACCCCTTAACTTCTGCCTCTGATTTCAAAGTCCGTTTGATCTTTCACAAGATCCCAACTGCTGTCACCCTGCTGCATGGACACAAGTTCAACTGACCAGAACCAAACTCCCAGTTACGGACCAGTGACACAAACAGGAAACCAACCTGACCCTGGCGTATGTTTCCTCCTCATCTGCTGCGATCCACACGATGTCTGCCAAGGTGGGGACTGGAGGGATGTCATTTAAATAGAGCTCCGAAACATTTGGTAGAACCTAAAAAGAAGAAAGTGGCGGTAAGGAGAGCGTGGTCCTGTGTCCTGGGGCCGCCCCACATATGCTGAACCGGCTGTCAGGGCCTTTCCAGTCGGCAGCTGTGTCTGTCAGGGAACAGATTGCCCGAGCTTATGGAATTATTGGGTATTCTGCTGCTTATAGAACTCTGGAAACTGCTTATTTGGCACTCACTAGCATAAGTGGGTTTGCTTGGTGTAACTTCTGCAAGCTGTGAACCTTTGAACTTTCTGCTCGGTGAAGTAAAAAAGGCCACGGAGCTGGAAGACAAGGGGAGCTGCACCCCTGGAGAAAAGTGATGGAACTAAACAAGGTCTAACAAAAGAATGTTTTGGCTGTTACCAAAGAGCTTATTTTCTCCAGCTGCGGGTGCAAAACAGCAACCGCAGGAACTCCTCTAACACCGACACGTGGCAGCAGCACCACTCGGCTCACGGAATCGCGGCGCTGCCGCTGTCGGCTTCTGTGCGTCCCGGGTGTCGCTGCACTGAGCGGGACAGCGATGGGACACCCGACACCTGCAGCACTTTGTCGCTGCGTGTCCCAGAGCTGCCCTTGAGATTAACCAGCGACAAGTTTCCACGAGCCCTGTTCTGCTGTTTAGGAAACGGGCCCAGAGGGCAGGTGGCTGCTGGAGGTCACACAACGAACACGGGTTCAGCAGCTCCACATTTGTGTCTCCTCTCGCTTGCTAATCCGGCCCACAGACACTATTTTAGGGGGTTGTCCTCAAGTTGCCAATGATCACTTACAAGAACAGAATTTTTTAAAAAAGAAATTAAAAAAAAAAATCTTACTGCTATACAAGTTTTGTGAATACAACTCTGCAGACACGTTTGGCTGACAGAACAGTGATTTGTGAGGTGCCTTGTCTTGCTCGGGAACAGCCGTGTCCCCTGTGTGATCACCAACGCGCTCACCTCGAAGGTCGCTCGGGGACAGGGCTTCAACGGGAGGTTTGAGCCAATCCTCCTGACAACACTGCGTGTGGAGCCGTGGGGCTTGTTCTGCCAGATGGGGATCGTCTACAAGAAGCCACGTCATATAATTAATATTTCAAGTCAGTTGCCCTTCTTAAAATGCATTAAATTGGAAATTGTCCTATACAATCCACCCAAGAGCTCTGATCTGAGTTTTTATTTGTTGAGTGATACTTTTAATCAGCAACCTCCTAATAAGTAAGGTCCCAATTCCCTAGAGCCGTGTTTCAGCTGAACATACGTGACGGCCGGGCAGTGACTATGGGGCATTTTAAACACGGGTTTAGTGTTTTCAGGATGAAAACGTGTATCACGTGAGGGGCCCAGGAGAAAAACGAAATCAGCAGAAAGTCTCGTTTAAAGGGACGCTCTGGCTTCCACGTGATGTTTAACACGCGCGGCCCCGGTCGGGCTGTGACGTTTGCGGGAGGCCGGGGAAGCGCCAGGTCCCTCCAGGTCCCGCCAGGGAACACCCCGGCCGGGGTGTCAGAAACACCAAACGTTCTGGCGACCTCTGGATCCTTGCGAAGCGGATCCCAAAGCTGAACCGCTCTCTCTGTTCACCACCGGCCTTCTGCACGTTTTACGGCTCTTGTGACAGGGAATAATACAGTGACAAACGGGGACCCAAACGGCTTCTATCGCCCAGTCCCCCAAAAAATCCATTTATTTATTTACTGCCGGAGCCTGTTACACACACAGCGCCTGAGCTCCGTTTTTACGCAGTGAGATTTAAAATTCCTGATGTGTTTTTTTTCAACTGGATGTGTGAGCTGGGGGTGCCCGTGCTGCTGTGGGGCCCGGGGGGTGGGGGGTCCGGGGTGCCACTCACCGGCTCCGCTGCCATCTCCGGCTCGGGGGCTCAGCGCTGCCGGCGGCCGCGGCTCATCCCACCACGCTCCGTTCTCACTGCGGGACACACGGACTCGCTGCGGGCCCCGCCGCCACCGCGCACCCCGAGCCCCCCGCCCGCGGCCACGCCGTCCCCACCCCATCCCCATCCCCATCCCCACCGGCCGGTTCGCGGTCCCGCGTCCCCCGACCCCCCCGCCCCGCTCCCCGGTACCTGAGCGGCCGCAGCGCAGCGCGGCCCTCCCGGCCCCTCCGCCGCCATCCCCCGGAAGCAGAACCCGCCCCCTGCGCTTCCGGTTCCGCAGGCGCCGGGAGGGTGGCATGAAGGTGACAGCGCCCGAACCCGTTCAGAGAATCCCAGAATGTCAGGGGTTGGAAGGACCCTCGAAAGCTCATCCAGTCCAATCCCCCGCCGGAGCAGGAACACCCAGATGAGGTTACACAGGAAGGTGTCCAGGCGGGTTGCAATGTGCAGAGAAGGAGACTCCACAACCTCCCTGGGCAGCCTGGGCCAGGCTCTGGCACCTTCACCGGGAACAAGTTTCTTCTCATATTTAAGCGGAACCTCCTGTGTTCCAGTTTGCACCCATTGCTCCCTGTCCTATCACTGGTTGTCACCCAGAAGAGCCTGGCTCCATCCTCCTGACACTCCCCCTTTCCATGTTGATCACCATGAATGAGTCACCCCTCAGTCTCCTCTTCTCCAGCTCAGAGCCCCAGCTCCTCAGCCTTTCCTCACACGGGAGATGCTCCACTCCCTTCAGCATCTTCGTGGCTGCGCTGGACTCTCTCCAGCAGTTCCCTGTCCTGCTGGAACCGAGGGGCCCACAACTGGACACACGTTCACACCGAGCGCTTCCCACCCCCTCCCGCTCCCCCAAACCGCCCCGTCCCCCCCTTGGCGGTGAAACACGGAGGAGGCCGAGCTGGTTCCAGGGACGGGTTTTACCGATGCAGCTACAGCACCGACCCACGCGGGGCTGATCGACCCGCTCCCCCCGCCCCTCGGTGACGAACATCAGCCCTGGCCCGATGGGTTTGGGACCAGAGCGTCACACAGCACCGGGGGTGGGGGGGAGCAGCACCTTGCCCCCCCCGGCACCACTAACCTGGTGGAAAATCTAAGTTACAAAGAGGAGACAAAGAGCTTGGCACCCATGAGTAAAAGCTTCACCAGGCTCTGCCCGGAGCCTGCCAGCGGCGGGTCAATTAGCTTTGCTGTTAATGGGGTAACGGGGGAATGCAGTTGGGTCCTCTGGGACCCCCCAGAGCTGGGGGGGCTGTTGTGGCTCTGCTCAGACAAACCCCCCGGCCCTGAGCTCACGGGAGGTGCCTCCGGGCAGGGGCTGTGAAAGCCCAAAAAACAAAAAAAAGGGATTTTCAGGGATCCCCAAGGTTTTGTGGGACCCAAAGCCCGGCACAGGGACGGGCCCCGCTGGAGTCGGCCCTGCCGGGGAGCTCCGGATCTGCAGGATCACACAGCATCAATTTGCTGGTTTTCCCAAAGCTTGAAAGACAAAAAGCAACAAACCCCACTGAGCTGCTGCCCGTCAGCCCCTGCTGCTGCAAACCGAGGGGAGGAAAACAGGGAAGGGCAGGGGGAAGGAACTTTCCATCCTGGCACAACTGACAGATGTCGCTTCAACGTCCGAAGCCCCTGAGCGAGGGGCTGCAGCAAAAATAACTCGAGTGAAGCTTTAAAAAGCCAGAAGGGCAGAGGGACGCTGGAGCTGAGCTGCCCAAGGAGCCGGGAAGGCAACACTCGCTCTCTGCCGCCGTCGGCTTGGGCCAAAGCCCCAAGAGGGACGAGAACAAAGTCCCTGAAGGGACGAGGCCACTGGTGCAACAGGAGCTCGGTCTCAAACGCTGCCCAGAGCTTTTGGCACCTTCCGCAGCTGCCAGACCCGAGCCCGCCGCTGCCGCAGGGCCCTCGGAGTGCGGGAAAAGTGCAGAGCTAGTGCATAGTTATAAAGGCGTTACTGAGAAACATCCCAGGGGTAATTAATCTCCCTAGAGCCATTAGTGAAGCGGTGGTGGTCCAGCTAAGCTCAGGCTCCAGCCACAAGGACAGGCAGGAGGGCTGGGGTGGGGACAGAGGCATCACCACCCCCAGGTTCCTCCCAGGAATGAAAATATCCCTTCCAAAAAAACAGGCTTTTCCCCATCATTTGATTTGGTCCAACAAAATTGTGCTTCAGAGAGCAGAAAAAGCATCACCAGCCACAGCTGTCTACAGCCGTCTAGCGAAGATGCTTTGTCTCCTCACTATCTACAGGAATATGCTTTAAAACCCGTTCCGTTTAACTTTTCCCTCTCCAAATTACGCTCACCCTGTAGCCAGGCGTTGGTACAGGGCAGGAGCTGCTGCTCAGCGTAGCTGCAGATAAGGGCCGATGGCTTCTGCCTGAACAATTTCTTTGGAAAAATCTCCTGAAAACTTCTTTCCTACTGCTGCCTTTTTGAACTGCTCCATTCTCAGGCAGTTAACGCTGAACCTCCCGTTCCCAAAGGGAACTTTGTCGTGGTTCATCGTTCTGTGCGACCAGGAAGCTCGAAGCCAACAGGGCCGGAGCGTTTCAGCAGCTCCGAGGAGATGCTGGGAGAACAAAGCGGGGACACTGCCCAGTGCCGTGGCCTGGAGCGCACTGGTTCTGCACTGGTGGGGCTAATGGGGGCTCTGGTCCCTCATCCTCCTGAGTTAACCCAGGCCTGAGCTCTCTGAGTGGCACCAAACCTCTCAGGCCCTCGTCTCCATTCCTAATTTCACTGTGCCAACCTCAGCGCCTCCCTTGGACATGACGAACCTGAATGAGTGAGAACCGCTTGCCCAGCATGTCATCCAGGGCGCTGGGAGGGCTCCGGAGCTCAGGCCGCTGGTTCGAACCTCCTATTGTCACACTGTCAATAAATGCCACCATGAGGAGGTGGCACCCGAGCCCTGGGGCAGCTCAGAGCTTCCCCCGTGCTGGATTCTGCGCCTTCGCCCGTGGGCACAGGCGCTCACCGCGATCGTTCGGTCCTAGAGGTGATTCCACACAGGCCAGTCCTTCAGATCTGGGGTGTCCGGTGACGCTTGGTGCAGCTGTGACAAGAGTTTCACCACAGAGTCTAAGCAGGAGCTGGAAAAAGATGAGGGCGAGTGGCGAACCGAGGCGTATGCACCAAGAATGTTTATAAATTCAAGTATTTTCGTGCCTGTAAAAATCTGCCTGAACTCAAACGGGCGGGTTACGTAAACTGGTATCGCTTGCAACTGCAACATCCTGAGCAAAGCCCCAGTTCTGGGATTGTCTGCATCTTAACATCAATGTCTTGCCGTGAAGATGAGGAAGGATTTCTGTAATTAAAATAGATCTCTGAAGTCTTTGGCCATCTCCGTGGGGCATTCCGGTGCCTCTGGTTTTAGGTCTGCAGGTACGGTTTTGCCCTTTGCAGTCCTTCCTTCAAGAACTGGAGGTAAGTTGCAGTGGAAGGGTCTTCAAAATTGCTTGAAAAACTAAAGATGCTGCTTTCAACATCTTCAGGCTTCATAGAAGTGATGTCCAGGAAGTAGTTGGCGTTGATATGGTGAACCTGGGGAAGAAAACAGATGAGGAGACCATAAGGGCCAGAACAATTGCCCATCCGCTGCCTTGGCCTCTATCCAAGACACAGGTGACAATTTAATGAATCGCTAACACTTTGCAAATGCTAATTCAGCATCCGGGATTCAGGTTTGTATTTTACAGCCAGAGAAACGCGTGAAAGACAACGGGCTGTTTCTTCCCCCAGGACCTCTGACCCCTCGCTGCTGTTGTTTTGTCTCTGAATAAAAAAAGACATTTATTTCAAATTTCTCGGTAGAGCTGCCGTCTGTCTGCCACAGCACCCCTGGGAGCAGAGCACCCTGAGGGACTGTGGCCCCAAAACAGCTCCGGGAGCCAGGGAGGGGCTGGGGGAGCAACCACACGTGTCAGTGTCTGCAGGTGACACATTCTGACGGGCACCTGGCCCCCCGAGGGGTGAGGACGTACCACCGTGCCGTTGGGGAGGCAGATGATCATCTCCACGGGGAAGTTGTATTTCTCCAGGTGCAGAGCAGCCAGCTTGCTGTAGAACTCATTCTCTCTGCTGCTCTGTAAGGAGACCCCAAAGAAACAACGTATGAACACCCCAAAACCAGCAGAACAGCGCAGGAGTACACCCAACGCGGCGGGGAGAAAACAGCGGCTTTGCAGCGTGGTGGTTACTGGTTCCATTCTCACCATCTGCTTTACTGTTCCCCTTCAGTCTCCTTCTCACTTCTCAGCTGTAATTTTCTCCCCAAACAATAAAATCCCCCCATCTCTGGCAGTTCCCAGCACACCAACAGCCCGATCCCAGCTCTGCCAAAGTCTCCAGCTCTGCGACTGACCCCAGCTGACAATGCAGGCCCAGACACGGGCTCCTAAGTGGGGAAAGGTGCAACCAGGACACTCAGGGTTCAGACGGTATTTGGCTGCTCCCTGGCTTATGGAGAAGTGAGTTTGTTGATGGCTCAAATGGCCTCGGGCAGAGTGACCTCGCAGCAAAGCGTCTGCTTTAGCTGTTAATATTGGCACCACGACAGAGCGCAGGGGTCACGGTGCCGTTTTCTCAGCCTGCCTCCAGCTGCTGTTTGCTTGGCCCCTGCGATCACCAGGACACGGAGGGATTTCGGTTCCATGAAATCCCGTTCTGGCACAGGCGTGAACTCCCGCTGGCACCCCCGTTCCAAGCGCCATCCATGCTCAGATATGGCTGCAACACTCACCTGCAGCTCCTCCAGCTCCTTTACCAGCGACCAGCTGCTCACGAAGCTCTCGTTCAGCAGGGCGAGGATGGGCGAACTTTCCAGGACAGTCTCCCGGAGAGTTCGCCCCGAACCTGGTGCAGGAGAGAAACAGACAGCGGTTCGCCCTGTGTCCTGAATTGACTGTTGTCACATTTGATGCCACCGGCTCACAGAATCCCAGAATGTCAGGGGTTGGAAGGGACCTCGAAAGCTCATCCAGTCCAACCCCCCGCCGGAGCAGGAACACCCAGATGAGGTTACACAGGAAGGTGTCCAGGCGGGTTGGAATGTCTGCAGAGAAGGAGACGCCACAACCTCCCTGGGCAGCCTGGGCCAGGCTCTGGCACCCTCACTGGGAAGAAGTTTCTTCTCATCTTTAAGTGGAACTTCCTGTGTTCCAGTTTGCACCCATTGCCCCTTGTCCTATCACTGGTTGTCACCCAGAAGAGCCTGGCTCCATCCTCCTGACACTCCTCCTTTCCATATTGATCCCCATGAATGAGTCACCCCTCAGTCTCCTCTTCTCCAGCTCAGAGCCCCAGCTCCTCAGCCTTTCCTCACACGGGAGATGCTCCACTCCCTCCAGCATCTTCGTGGCTGCGCTGGACTCCCTCCAGCAGTTCCCTGTCCTTCTGGAGCTGAGGGGCCCAGAACTGGACACAACATTCCAGATGAGGTCTCCCCAGGGCAGAGCAGAGGGGCAGGAGAACCTCTCTGACCTACTGACCACCCCCTTCTAATCCCCGCCCAGGTACCATTGGCCTTCGTGGCCACAAGGGCCCAGTGCTGGCTCATGGTCACCCTGCTGTCCCCCAGGACCCCCAGGCTCCCCCCTGCCCAGCCCATCCCATCCCCTTTTTTCTCCCTTCTTAGCAGTTTTCCACAGCTTATTGTTTCCTGTGTGTGCCGCTGGCAGAGCAGGTCTAGCAGAGCAGACCACGGCCACCTGCAAGGCCACAGAAGGACCAGGACAAGCTGCCAAAGAGGCCGGCTGGCACAGTGCATTTAGGAAAGGATGACGCCCTGCAGATCCACCGAGTGCCGAGCAGAGCCCACACATGCTGGAAGGTTTTTAAGTGCAGACAGGACTGAAGATACCTGCCCCTCTCCCACCTGTCACTCCTGCTCAACATGGGACCCAAGTTCTTAGGCGCTGGGGGGAAACAGCTACACATCAGTCGGCACAACCTCAAGCCCACATCTGGCTCTGGCTTCTGTGCCAGGTGTCAGGGACAGAGCGGAGAGCAGCGTCCCCTTCTCCCCGCAGATGCTGCCCCTGTGCAAGCAGACAGATGGGAAGGGACAGACCAAACCCCGCATCCACCTCGACAGAGGCACTTGAATTATCGAGTTGGTCTGGGGCTTGTCTCAAACAGATCTGATCCAAGACAATTAAATTAAATGGTATTCCCTGAAAATAAAACAAACACTTTCAGAACAAATATGAGGCCTTGGTACTTATTTTAAAAATGTTCTTTAAGCTTCAACAATTGTCTGCTGCTACCCTTAGCTACAGTCACGGCGAATAAAGCTATAGCTAAATGGAAAGTTAAATGTATTCACAAGGTGTTAATGTCTTATTATTTGCAGTCTCTCAGAGAAAGCAAAAGTAACTACAAATAGCGCTATGCCAGAAATTGGTTTCTTGACCAACAATGTTGGTTCAACATGCAGAGAACTGTTCATTCTAAAGTGGTCACAGTTGTTGACAACAAGAGGCTTTGTATTTTAATATGGCACGCCTTTTGGTCCACGTGAAAACAAGTTTGAATGTTAAATATTTTCTCACACTTTGGAGTTACTGTTGCTCTTCCCTTTTCCTTTAGGTCAACATATGGTTCACGGCAATACTGTACAGGTCTAAAATCTCTTTACAGGAAGTAGTCTGGGGTGCGACCAAAGCTCTGATCAGTTTTTCTCCACTTCCAGCCCTTTTCTATTCAGCATCCTCAGGGTCAAAACACGTAACACAACATTTACCGCTGGCTGGTGAGCAGCTCCCTGCCCCCAGCTCTTCCCAGAGCCCGAGCGGGCACGTCGGTCCTCACCTCAGCAGGACTGGTCGTCCAGGGCACCCCACAGCAGGATGGAGTGCACCAGCTTCTTCTCTGCTTTCGCTCTCTCAAAAGCTTGTGTGAAGGGAAGATAGGAGACCTGGAGGGAGAGAGATGGCTTGAGAAACAGACGCGGAACAGCGCGTCTCAAACACAAGCAGGGGCTGAAGGAGCCAGACCTGCCACATCCCACGGGTGGCACACAGGGTTGATTCTGCAGTAGCTCCTGCAGTTTAAAGCAAGTGACAACTGCGGTGCAACCCCCAGGGACGTCTTCATCTCCCGGTGAGATTGTCGCAAGCTCCTCACAGCACACGGGCTGTTAGAGGCACCTGCAGAGCCCCATCTTCACTCACTGCAGAGAGCATCTGCACAACTGCGGGCACGCTGCCTGCAAACGCACCGCGGCAGCCACGGAAATCTGGCCTGGAGATATTTACTACAAAACCTCACTGGAATGGCCTAAAAACTGGCTGTGAGGGACCCTGCATAGAGACTGATCCAATCGCTCAAAGGAAGGGAACTTTATTAACATCTTGGCAGCTCAAAGGGACATTTGTAAGCTCAGGCACACGGAGGCTGCCATTGAAACGTGTCCCTTCGGCCAAGGAAGCAGTGACAGGCAGTGGCCATCTGCTCCACAGGCTACCGGCATGTTAAATAGTTTGGGTCACCCGATGCTATAAATCTGTGTCTCGCTGCGGGATGCAGAGGCACAGGCGGATTGTGTGTTTCCTGCTGATAAGGAAAGCTCGGTCCAAAGGTAGCTGAACGCTGCAAAAGTAACGCCAGAGGAAAACCATTTGTGAGCAGCGCGATTACCCGCTTCGTTCAGAAACTGCGTCAGCAGCTGCTGATAAGAGGAGGGAAAGATGAGCCGACATTTACAATACAAGCCCAGGACACACGACATCCAGGCTTTGCTGCTGCCTGAGCTGCTGTGTGACTCCAAACGGCCTTTCAGTGATGCTGTACAGCTCATCTGGGAACTGGAATTCCATCAAACCGCACACGCTGGGCTGGGAGACCCTCACACTACTCTGGTCAGGTTGTGGCCTTTGGTTTCTGCTGGATGTCTCAGCTGGAGATGACCTGCCCTAATGTGCCAGGGAGGAGCTCGGCCGCTTCCTCACCTTCTTAAACGGATACATGGCAACCTCCAGCTTCCGGGCGGCCTCTTCCCAGGGGATTTCCCGCTGCCAGGTTATCTCTTCGAACACGAACTGAATGGGCTCCCCCGAGGGATCCCGGCTGTCGATCACATTCCCGTTCTCATCGTGGATCACAGAGGGGACTGAAGGCCCCGTCGATTCCAGCTCCATCTGCAGAACAGGCTGAGAGTTGGACACTGCAGACATCCCACTCCTGGTTCTTCTGCGCTCCAGGACAGGATAAAGATACAAAAGACGACTGTGCAGCTTCTAACAAAGATACAGATTGATCTATTGTCTCCTGGAGCTGCACGTTACCAGTTGCAGGTGTGTTTTATTGGGGAATAGCAACTTCATTTCCTTCACTTATTGTCTGACTGTGCTCGCTAGATGGGAAATGCGTGAGATCTGTTCACTCCGCATTCCCACCATCCCAGCAGAGATTTTTGACCCTGGGACACCAAATCCTCAAAACGATTTGGACCCGCAGGGCCAGCTTGAAGCTCTTGCTGAAACCACCAGCACGGCCCTTTCACAGCCCCTGGCTCCCACAAGAGGGTGCAACAGGGAAAGCTGTTCAGGAGCTTCCCTGTACGTCCACGTTCTGCTACATCTGAAATTATTCTCTAAGTCTCTTTTCCTGGCTTTTGGCAACTAAAAAGAAACATGAATCTAGTTGAGGAGAAAATCGGACTGTTAAATTCAGGCATTCAAAATCCTGCCTTATGTTTCCTGTCCCAAGAGCTGGGATTACCACAAAATAAAGAAATAACCTCACGCAGTTTCTAAATTCAGATGCGCTGTTGTTTGCACAGCCCTCTGGGCTCAGGGCCTGAGTTCAGCTCCGAATCTTCCCCCACTGCCTGCCAGACAACTTTTTAAAAATGGAAAAAGTCACAGGACTCCAGGAACTTATGATTCAACCCACACAGAGGGAGAAAAAAAAAATATCACAAGAACTAGCAACAGGGAGGCACACTGCTGCAGAGGATGTACATAGATGACATGCATCCAGAGATCATGTTGTTATATTGAAGCGTTCAAGAGAAAGCTCTAACCAACAGGGATTACTGACGTTATACAGCGTAAATCCCTGTGAGATGCTGCTGAGAGCGACTACGGACCTGAGGGAGGTAACCGATGTCCACTTCCATGTTGCTGCTCTCGCTCGCCCCATACAGCCACTCCATGTCGACGTTCAGAGACCTGCAAGGTGAACCCGCTACGGTCAGAATCCCCCCAGGCCAAAGCTGTGTACGGAAACCCCGAACGAACGAGAACATCCAGTGCTCCTCTTGCAGGGTCAGCACTGAAGTCTCTGGATCCTTGGAGACCAACTGTGCTGCCTGCACAAGACCAGAAACACCAGATTCTTGCTGGATCAGGGCCCGGGCACCCACCCACCACTCTGGGCAAACACGCTGACACCTTTGAGCTCTGTAAAAGGGAGGGGGAAGCCTCTTTGCTCCCCCTCCCTTCCCAGCACTTCACTTACACGTTCCGATCCTGCTTAACTTTTAAAAGTGGTTTTTTGGAAGCAAAAGGCTTTTGTAAGGAGCTGCTGGCAGGGCCATAAGCGTCTGCTTGCTGTAACAAATGTGCTGACAGAGCTGTAGGGGCTGAGTCGCCAGGGTAATGTTGTAATAGAATTTTCACTCCAGCCGTCATGGGCAAAGAGATTTGAAGCTTCTTTCCCCTGAAACGGTTCCAGCGGCTTGCTGGAGAGCAGGAATGAGCCAGGGCGAAGCTGTGCACACAATACCTCAACTGGTGAGACATAGAGCAAAAAGTATGTTGAAGCAGGAGCACCAGGCTTTGCTGAACTTTGCTGCTTTGAGCGAGGCATTGGGGTTGCTAGATGCCCCTAGACCTGTTAATAAACAGCTATTCCTGAAAAATTGCATCAGAACCAGTGCAGGGAGCAAGTGTGGGTAGAGAATTGAGGACGTGATGGCCGTGATGACCGCTGGCAGGGAAGGATGCGTGGGGAAAAGAGATAAGCGAACAGAACTGGCCTGCCCAAAGCTGAGGCTGCAGATCTGCCTTCCCTGCATAGGCCAGGATGTCCAGACACCACAAGGGACAGAGTTGTCACTGCACTTATATCCTCACACAAAAAAAGCCACCAGCACAGCCCTAGTCCTGTGAAGAACAGGATCCCAGAGCCCCTGCATTCCTCTGGGCTTCATTTACAACAGTCCTCAAGTCTGTTCAGCACCCAGGAAGGGAGAGAAGCGGCTGTACCTGTTGTTAGGGACAAAGAGCTTAAACTCTCGGACGTGGGAGGAATCCTTGGAGAGGATGATGTGACCTGTGAACTGGCCCGGGGAAAACCAGAAAGGGAAGCGCGGTGGCTCGTTCAGCTGGAACTCAGCGTGGATTCTGCAATGAGAAAGGAGCCATCAGCTGCAGTGCCGGGAGGAGAGAACGAATCCCGCAATGCAGATGACAGCAGGGAGAAGTCATCTCCAGGCACCACAAATTATGAAGCTAAATTGGGGCAGACGTTCAGTTCAAAAAGCTTTTTGGGTCACACAATGAAGAGGGTAAAAGATCGGAGCAGATCCCCTGGGTCAGGATCATCTCCAATGTCGATGCCTTTTAGAACTGGGCAGTAAGTGTCCACGCAGGAAGGATGAATTAAATTATCACTCCTTGAAACATGGGAACAGACCAAGACCCCTTCAACCTCCTTTCCACTTTATCAGGCAAATACAAACTGTGTAACGCTCCCAATAAAAGAACAGAACAATTCCACAGACCCTCCCCCTCGGAAAGGCACTTCATCCCCTAATTAAACAAAAACTAACTAATTTCTTGCTAATCAGACCATCCCCTTTCAGCCAGCGATAGCTCCAAACCCAGGGCAATGGAGAACGGCTGCTGCGCTGCACCCGGGCAACAGTCCCTGCCCCACCAGGGTCTCGGTGACACTGGGAGTATGGGTGGCCTCTCAGGCGTCACCAGTGTCACGCACAGGCGAGAGCTGGCTGTGAACCACCCTCTCCCTCCAACGGCTTCGCCTCCCTCCCAGCCAGGACACATCTCATCTTGCTTGGGCACACAACTGCACGTGCAACGACACCCACACCCTCTGTTGCAGGCTCAGAGCAGCTTCTCTGCTTCCCTGGGACATGGAACAAAGTCACGAGTGTCCCCGCTCCCCCTCCGAACACCCCAAACCCGTGGCCTTACCTGAAGGCGATGGTGTAGTAGAAGGTGCTGATGGCCTGGATACAGGCCACCGCGCCCTGCGGAGCAAAGCGCGTTTTGACGAAGGGGCGTGGGTGGAACATGCTCAAAAGCTTGTGGATTATGATCTAGGGAAAGGATTGTTAAGAGAGTAAAAATGAGAACGGTTCCCCCACTGCAGGTCAGCTGCAGCTCCAAAGTGACCCTCTGCCAAGTCAGGAAGGGAAGAGAACTGCTATGACCTCAAAATTAGCTCAGAGACCTACCTAGCCACGAAACAAGGAGATAAAGCAAGAGACCGCTTTTAAAAATAAATCCATCTTCCACGCTTTTTATGCTATTTCCACTCTTTGCAAGTTTTCATCATCCCAGTCAGGTGAATGTCTGAGTACGGTAAACTGATCTACGAGCCTGCCTCCATCAATACTGCTTAAGACTGTGAAAGTGTGGATTTGGGATCAATAAATGCGCCAGGCTGTGAAGGTATATCAACTGTGTGATCGCTAACACCCACCCGGCACGCCGGGGAAGGCCATGGACACGCCGGGCTTTACAAACCACAGAGACACAGCGTTTCGCTTGCCAATGAAACACTCACCTCTGGGCAGGACCTGGTAAAGACCAGCCTAAAAAACCAAACACTTAAATGAAGCAAGATGAAGTTACTCAAATCAGGCTCATCTGGCCATGACAGACACCCAGAGCTGTTGTCTGCTCTTGCTTTTATCTCCAGTTTAGGAGACGGTGCACTTGGCTGTATGATACAGCCTTTTTCCTCCCTTAGAAAGACCAGCGAGACAAAATGCAACAGCTTGTCTGCTCTAGGGACATCTTTGACTCACCTGGGCTCCAGGGCAGAATGATTACACAAACTACCTCTCACATATATAGAAATTAAGTTTCATATCTCACCTCTTTACCCTTGGGAGGTGGAGGGTAAAATCTGTTGTTGGAAAGATACCCAGTGAAGATGTTGAGTTCACTGGGAATTATCCACCAGGGATCCCCGAGCTCCAGTTTATTCTTTGGAGGAAGAAAGGCTTTGAACTGTCTGGCCAGCATCACACTCATCGGGGCTGCCGGGGCAGTCCAGTTCCGCAGCCCAGACAGAGCAACATGAGAAATCTGTGAAAAAAAGACACTATCAGAGCCTAGACCGGACTTTTCAAACACGCGGTAATGCTGATGGATGTCAGTAGGCTTTGAAGAAGGGGGGAAAAAAAAATATTTTAAATTCTTCCTGCCACCACCAAATAGTTCTGCAACTTTTGATTATGTGAGTAATAGGAAATGGGAGAGGGGGGAACAGACCACATAACACCACCGCTTCTGGACGTGGCTCCAGCAGAGCCACCTCTAATGTTTGCTTCAAGTTTCCCAGAAGTGTGTTAATTGGGGCACAGCGCTGCTGCATGCGCTGAAAACAATGGGACGCGGCAGCAAGCGGCGAGTTTCCTCGTCAAAGCAAATCCCAGGGGCTCCAGCGAGACCATCTTCCCAACACGCCAGCTCTTATTCCAGCTGATGCTACCAGCCCGTAGGATATGTTTATACCAGAATTTCTGGCCGTACACATCCTGCGTGATACCTACTCCCAAGAAACCATCCTTGCTCTTCGTCATTGTTTCCATGACCAACGGCTGGAATTTAGCCACAATGGACAATGTCTCCCCGCTTGGATCGGGCGTCTCCTCCTCTTCGAACTCCGAGATGGGAGCAACCCCTAGACAAAGGGAGAGGAATTTAAGCAGCTGTTTCTCCTCCCTCCCCTTCTAAGCAATTATAAAGTTATTACACATTTATCCTGGCAAATCCAGGAGCACCAGGAGGTTCCCAGCTGTCCCTCCATTGTGTGCAGTGGCAGAACTCAGGCCGGCCCCAGAGACCGGCTTCGGCTGCACGAATTAAAGGGGAGCCCTCCTTGTAGTGGCTGAGGGATCAGAACACGCTTTAGCCAACTCATTCCAGCACAAGCAAACAACTGTCTGTGTTTCGACTGTACCATAAGCTGTCCTGTATATTATCATCACCACACTTCTTCCTGCTTGGCACCAAGAGACATTTGCTATGCGCTGATACGTCTCCAAACACGATCTCTCGCAGTTGGTATCGGAGAGGGGCGGCTGCAGCTGCAGGAGTGTGCGAATGAAGCGCTGAGGCTCGCTAATAGTTTTGGCGTAGTCTGGGCTGAGCGGCGTTTGTTGCATTCACCCATCCCAAATCCCCTTTAAGCTCCACACAAAGTAACTGATGTGCTTTGCTAGTCCAGCAATGGGATCTTCCCTCGTGTAAAAACTCTCCTTTGTGAAAGGGATGTCTAGTGCTTAAGCTTTTTCAGAAACATGGGGAGCTTATCAGCCTCTTTGCATGTAAATAAGGCCCAAAACAGCACCCACAAAAAAATAAAGACACGAATAAAAACTTTTGAGTGCGTTATGTGTGGCTTTTGCTCCGTCTGCGCAGAGATAGCTCTGCAAGGTGGATACCTACCTGTCAGCTTCTCAGCTATCGGCTTGAACTCTTCTGGACTGAGGTACAGATCGTTGTTGGTGTCCAGAGACGAGAACAGAAACAGCCCCTCGCTTCCCAAAGACTTCAGGGCCAGCTCCTAGTTTGGGAAGAGGAAACAAGTGAGATTTCCTTCCAACTTCTTGCAGAGATTCACTCCGGCCCCTCTCAGCTTCAGAGTTAATTTGCATTCTTCCCAGCACACAAACACAGCCATCAAATGGAAAGATTAACGCCCCTTGGCAGGATTTTGTGCTATTTACAACATGGATCGGTGTCCAGGAACTGTTGGCATGAGCATATCAAAACCGCATCTGGTTGAGTGATTCAAACTGAATCATTTGCTCAGAGTCGGCCCCAAAGTCTTTTGTCAGAAAAAAATTCCAACTTTTTCCAGATAGTTAGTCCTAAACCTGCAGATATTCACAGCACCTGGAGATGGGTATTTCTGTAATCAATTGACGTGCAGTGAAACAAAGGCAGCCAAATACGTGATCATCCACATTACAAAAACACAAAGGAAATGAGCTGAGCCCTTGTAACTCTGCAGAAAGCAACTGAGCCACAAACCCCACCGGTGTTCTCCAGAAACTTCTGCAAGATCCCAGCCACCCTGTGCCTCAGTTTCTCCCTCCGCTAAGCCCACGGGGAGATCACCCGGTGGAAAACACACCCAAACGCAACATCTCCCTCGGTGCAGCCCCAGAAAGGCTCTGGATGCTTCCAGTCGTTTCCACTCGGCGCTGAAGGGAAAGGGAACAACTTGGAGGCAGAAGGAGAGAGCTCCAAGAAAAAGAGAGACATACAGCAAATCAGACAAGCCACGTCCCCGGTGCCCCATCATCCGGGGCAGCTTCCCCTGCCACCCCCGCAGAAGCCTAAAGCTGCAAGGATAAATACTCTGTGTTCTGCTGTTTAATCGTGTTTATTCTCCATTGCCTGCAGCACCGTTACCATCCCCAGAGCTCCTGAACTAGTTTATTTTCCATCTGTTGCCTGCCAGCCTGAAGCAGCACTAATGCCGCCTGGAAGGCTTTGCTCCCATCAAATGCAGCAGCAAAAGCACTTAAGAGCCTTCCGGGGTGGCTTCAGGACCAAGAGAGACAGAAATAAAGACCCTGGAATACAACCCAGAGATCTGAACACAGACATGGCTGAGGAAAGGCCAAGAGGGGAGCGCGGAGGAACTACCCAGCTAAAAAAAGGAATGGGCGAGATGGTTATTGACCTGCGCACAGGAATAATCTGCTCCAGACTGCCCGTGTTCCTGGGGCTAAAACTGCCTTTGGCTGAAAGGGAACTGGTTATACCCCACATGTGGAGAAGAACGTCTGTGACTGTCTGAAACAGCAGAACATGAAGGGGGGAACACAAATGCCTGGTGTTGGATGTTAGTCCTGCTGCACTCGGCCAAAAGGGCCGATAAACATTACGTTTAAAAGAGGAGAGAGATGTCAGGGCTTGGCCTTTCACTTTCTGATAACGTTCATGTTAACGAAAGCTCCCCAGAGCTTGTGGGTTTTTTCTTTCCAATCTGGGCTTATAAGAAATAAAAAGCTCCTGTTTGTGCCAGAGGAGTAAGACTGAGCTTATTTTGGTCTTGTTTTGTAGAGGAGGAGAGTCGTGGTTTTCACAAAGAGTTTTCTTCTCCCACCTGCTTGTGGGTTGTTTAGCTAAATAAACATTTCCATGGAGAGAGGCAAGACATATGTTTTAAGCAAGACAAAGGCAAAATAAACCCCTTGGGCTGTTGCCGGTTTGCCGTCGTCTCCCGCAAAGCCCAGGAAAGACAAACCCTCCAGCAGATCCAGCTTGGGGCAGGTCCTGAACCTTCTGCCCCTGCCAGAATTCTTCTAATTCACTGGTTTGAGCCATTTTCCCCTTTTTGCAATGCAAAAAGAGACAAAGAGAAGAGGCATCCTTTAAAAACATTCATGTTTTTGCTATAGAAATATTGAGAAGTCTTTTCCGCAAACCTTTGGAGGTGTTCAAGGATGCACATGAAGTGAAGGGCCAGGAGAGTACGATCTTTAACAGACACGTGTTCTCCTGAGCATGCGACAGGCATTGGAATTACAGAGATTACAATCAAAACCAATGTACATCAGCCCAATTTAAAAAAAAACAAAACAACAAAAGCCCTGAAAAAAGCCTCTTTCCCATTTTTCAGCTCACATTCTCCATTCTTTTGCTGCTCCCAGAGTCAAGGCACACCAGGCTTAAATTTCTAGTCTGAAAATAAAACAAACCTGAAAAAAAAGCCTCAGCCCCATGGCCACCTCAAGTCCAGTGGCCACCAAGGCCTGGTGGTCACCTTGGTCTGGCCACAGCCAACTCAGCTCCACTGGCCACCTATGTGTGGTGGTCTCCTCAGCCCGGCAGCGGCCACCTCAAACCCAGTGGCCACCTCAACCACCAGTGGCCACCAAAAACAGCGAGTCACCTCAACCGCTGCCTGGCCGTCACCTCAGCCTGGCCACAGCCACCTCAAGCCCAGTAGCCACCAATACCTGGTGCTCCCATTAGCCCAGCAGTGGCCACCTATGTGTGGTGGTCTCCCAAGCCCTGCAGTGGCCGCCTCAAACCCAGCAGCCACCTCAGCCACCAGCAGCCACCTCAAAGCCTGTGGCCACCACTGTGTGACAGTCCCCTCAGCCCAGCAGCGGCCACCTCAACCCGTGTGGCCACCGCTGCCTGGAAGTCACCTCAACCCCAGTGGCCACTTCAGCCCCAATGGCCACCGATACCTGGCGGTCCCCTCAGCCCACCAACAGCCACCTCAAGCCCAGTAGCCACCAACACCTGGTGCTCCCTTTAGCCCAGCAGTGGCCACCTCAAAGCCTGTGGCCCCCTGTGTGTGGTGGTCTCCTGAGCCCTGCAGTGGCCACCTCAGCCACCTCAAACCCTGTGGCCACCACTGTGTGATGGTCCCCTCAGCCCAGCAGCGGCCACCTCAACCCGTGGCCACCTCAGCCCTGATGGCCACAGATACCTGGCGGTCCCCTCAGCCCCGACGGCCACCAATACACGGCAGTCCCCTCAGCCTGGTGGTCGCCACCTCAACCCGTGGCCATCTCAGCCACAATGGCCACGACTGCCTGGTGGTCCCGTCAGCCCCGATGGACACTGATACATGATGGTCCCCTCAGCCTGGTGGTCGCCACCTCAGCCTGTGGCCACCTCAGCCCCGATGGACACCGATACACGGCAGTCCCCTCAGCCTGGTGGTCACCACCTCAACCCATGGCCACCTCAGCCACAATGGCCACCGATACCTGGTGGTCCCCTCAGCCTGGTGGTCGCCACCTCAACCCGTGGCCACCTCAGCCACAATGGCCACCGATACCTGGTGGTCCCCTCAGCCACAATGGCCACCATTGCCTGGCAGTCCCCTCAGCCTGGTGGTCGCCACCTCAACCCGTGGCCACCTCAGCCCCGATGGCCACCGATACCTGGTGGTCCCCTCAGCCTGGTGGTCGCCACCTCAACCCGTGGCCACCTCAGCCCCGATGGCCACCGACACCTGGTGGTCCCGTCAGCCCCGATGGCCACCGATACCTGGTGGTCCCGTCAGCCCCGATGGCCACCGACACCTGGTGGTCCCGTCAGCCCCGATGGCCACCGATACCTGGTGGTCCCGTCAGCCCCGATGGCCACCGACACCTGGTGGTCCCGTCAGCCCCGATGGCCACCGATACCTGGCGGTCCCCTCAGCCTGGTGGTCGCCACCTCAACCCGTGGCCGCCTCAGCCACAATGGCCACCACTGCCTGGTGGTCCCGTCAGCCCCGATGGCCACCGACACACGGCGGTCCGCTCAGCCTGGTGGTCGCCACCTCAGCCCCGGTAACCCCTCAACTCCCTCAGCCGCCGCCGCCCCGGCCCCCCGAGCAGCGCGGACCCGCCATTTCCTCCCTCCCTCCCTCCGCGCGGGGCAGCGCGGCCTCAGAACCGCCGCCCCCCGCTCCTCCTCCTCTCCCCGCCGCCCCCCGCCCTTCCCCGTTACCTGCTGCCGGGCCGCCTCGCCATCCCGGTAATACTTGACGGCGACCAGCGCTGCCAGAGCGGCCACGGCCAGAGCCAAGCGCGGAGGGGCCGCGCCGGGCCCCGCCATGAGCCGCCGGGTTCAGCGCCGCCGGGTTCAGCGCCGCCGCTCCGCCATGGCCGCGCCGGCCGGGGGAGGCGTCAGGCGGGCAGCGCCGGCGAGGAGGGGCCGGGGCCGGGGCCGGGGCCGGGGCCGTCCCCGCGGGGCCCGGAGCGGGGAGGGGGGTCGGTCGGGGCCTCTCCCCCGCGTCCGGCCACTCTCCCCCGTCCCGGCCCCGCAGAAACCTCCACGCGAGGAAAAAAAAAAAACCCTTTTTGCCCTTAAATTTATCCGCTGCAGGGACTCTTAGAGGAGTCCCGCCCGCCTCTTCAGCAATCCCATCGCTTTCTGTGGTGTTTTTGCTCTTAATTATCGATGGGAGGGTGGCATGTCCCCTTCCAGTAATTCCCAAAGTGGTCTTTGGTGCTCAATCCTGGCAAAAAGAGCCGCGTCCTGCTCCTCTACTTGGTTTCAACTCGCCGAAATGTCTATTTTTTAAAAACCCCAGATATTAGCAGTCTGACTGGCAGTGATTTCAGTAGGTTTAAGCGGCAGGATCGCAGGGATGGGAATGATTTTGCAGCCCCGGGGTGATGATTCTCATCTGCAGCCTCGGCCTCCCACCACGTCACGATCCCCAAATTTCGAGTCACTGCTTGCATCACCCCATGATTCGAGTATTTTTTATTTTTTTTTTTTTAATTTTCTACGATCCTTTACCACACCCCAAACTTCCCCACGTTCCCTGGGTTCTCGTGCCCTTCAGATTTTCTGCGCGGTTGTCGCATCGCTCCTCAGCAGTGGCTTGGCCAAGAGATGTATCTATTTAGTCATTTTAATCTTTCCTTATAAATCAGCCTCCCGCTCCTCCTTACACGCCATCCTGCACGGCCGCTGAAATCCCCCGGTCGCTGGGGGAGATTTAGTGCCATTTTCTGCTGCTGCAGGGCTTGCAAGATAAAAAACCACACTGTGCATTTTCTTGCAGGTTACAGCAAGCAAGATTGGACGGACCCGGGCGGTGAAGGGAGATACAAGCTTCTCCCAGGGGCTTGGGCACTGTTCCTCTCGCTGCCATCGATCCCCATGTAGCCCTTGACGTTTGTCTTGCAGTGATGGTGGCAACAAGCTGGAGAACACGGCAACGGAATAAATACTAGGGTATTTGTAACCCGTTACACCTGCACGGCCAAGGGAGGAAGGAGAAGGTTCCTTCTGCCAGCTCCGCCATAAAAGAACGTTCACAAAACTCTGCCCCTGCTCGTCGCTCTCCACCTCCCCATCCGTCAAAGAACCGGAGCATGGGCCGTGGGGAGGAGATGGAAGGAACTGAATTAACAGAGCGTTGAAATCACGTCTGGGAGCAGAGACAAGTGTGAAGGAGTTAAGCGCTCGAGCACTTGAAGCAGATGTGCTTTAAAACTTCCCGGACTCATTAGGTTGGGCAGTGAGGTGTGGAGAGCTTTTGCTTACCTCAAATAACCTAGCGAGTGTGGTTAGAGTGCCAAATGTAACAAGACGAGATAGCTTTGAAGCAGGATAAATGTACTTGGGTGTCTGACAAGTGAGCGAGAGCAAGAGGTGATATGAGATGACAAAGCCTGCAGACACCGAGATGGAGAGGGAGACCTGACAGAGTGGCTTACGGAGCCAAAAGATACCGTTTAGAGAGAGGCAGAGCGGCTCATTTTACAGCTGAACCATTTCCAGCATCATCAGCGACCATATAAAGATGACAAACGGATAAATTATTTGATAGGGAAAAGAAATGAAAGACAAAAGGTGAAATAATTCAAGGTATCTGCTGGGAACTAACCCTCCTCAAAGGAGGAAAAAACCAACAACTGGCTCTGCGCTGCTGGTTCTCAAGATTACAGATTACAGCGCTCAGAAGAATTTTAAATATCCAGACAGATGCTGTGTGGCTCACCCAGGTATATTTGTATCAAAGGAAATCCTCATGATGACAACAAGGAAAATTTACACCAAAAAATCTCACCTGGCAGGAAAAACTATCCCAGATTTCCCCTTTGCCACCAGGGAGGCTGAAAATAAGAAAAATAGTGAGAAATTGGTAGCAGGGATGAAAAGCTTGGAGCGATGTTTTTTGCAGCAGAGGATGGATTTTCCATATGTTGGAGTACATGCAGTAACTCCATGTTCCAGGGCAGGAGGTTGTAAGAGCAGAGAGACCCTGTCCTTGTTTAAATTGATGGCCCCATTTGCACAGCCTGAAACCTCGGCCCGTTTTAAAGCCGGAGCGATCACGGCGTAACTGAAGGCGGCGTTAAAATCTGAGCTCTGTGCACAAATGGAGAAAGCACCTGGAAACAGAAACCCCTGAGGAAGCAAGTCCCGTCCAGACTGAGGCCCAAACCCATTAATCCTCTGGAAAACAGTCAGGAACACGGAGTATCCGCGTCTGGTTTCACACGGGGCTTTGCAAAGGGGGCAAGAAACCCAGAGGTGTGTTCACTGCAGAGGAGGGACTTGCACCCTGTGCTGTGACAAAGCTTCACGGCCACAGAAAACACACAGTTCACCTGGAAAAAGAATGGCCAGCAAAGGCTGAGCAGCGAAATGCCATTTGATGGAGACATTTCGAAGCAGAACATTTTGAGGAGCAAGAGCCAATGGCCACCGAATTCCCCTGGGTTTGCGTTCCTAACTCCCCCCCAGCCTTTCTTATTCCGTAGGAAACAATTGAATCCAGTAGGTTGCACAGTTCTGACCCTCGCTGGCTCTTGCTAAACAAAAGCATTTACAGCGCAGGGGGGTTTTATTGGGAGAATTCCTTAGCACGGCACGATACCTGTTTGAGGCTCCACAGGGAATGAAGCCAAAGACCCGAACGTGACGAGAAGTAACTGCTGGAACTTTGAAAGTGCGAGCGCTGGGAGCCAGCGCGCGATGCATCACATCTGAAACAATCGGATAAACAGATGAGATCAAAATGTATGTGGAAAAACACTATGACTGCCAGGCTTTTAAATTCAATAACCAATTCTGCTGAAAGCCTTCCAAGGGAATTTAATATCGCCGTAAAAAATGAAGTGTGGGTTACAAAAAGATGCATTTGTTTTCTGGATAGTTTTGTCTTATCTCCTCGCATGGTCAGGTGGCAACAGTCACACGTTCTACAAGTGATGGTTATTAGTTTTCATCTCTACCACTAACACAACTTCCTTTTAGCAGAACTTCATTCACAGGAAATTCCTCCCAATATAAAATAGGGCCACATGTTCTGATGGTGTAAATTAACACAGGCATGTTCTGATGGTGTAAATTAACACAGTAATCACAGCCTCTGAATTTGAATGTAACAGTGGAAATGGGAGATCACCGAGGCTGGTCATATTTCATGGTGAGGTGACTCAAAAATAGAAAAAAATCATCATAAATCAACAAGAGAACTCCCACCGGTGTCCCACATGCCTGAGACTGAAAGGCAGGAAAGCAGCTCAAACACACACCTTCCATTAGGTGTTTAAACCCAAACCTCTGGTGCAAACATAACACCCCTTTTATTTAGATACTCAGAGTATGAAAACAAAGGGGTTCCCATCTGGACGAATGGAAGAAGTCCCACCGAGCAGGAACTACAGAGGTGGGACAAGATAAAAGGTGAAATCCCAGAGCTCCCCGAGCCGAGGGCTCCGCTCGAGCAGGAGCAGCCACGGCTCAGGGTGTGCAGAGCAGCGAGGAAAGAGCAGAAGATTTCGAGACGCCAACAGGACAAACATTTCTGTTACCTGCATTGCCGTAGGACACAGAAATCCCAGCGGTGGATCAGGGCCAGGCCTTGGAACAGAGCTGGTCCTTGGAACAAAGCTGTGCTCCTGCTAAAGACACGCACGCTTAACGAGTGATTAATGCCCTGGCCTCAGGGACTGGATTGTGGGTATCTGAGCACGGCCAGAGTTGCAGTATTTGCAGAACTGCGGTCTGCAGGAATGGAGATTTTCAAGCATGGCTGTTTGCAGCAAAAAGCCTTCATCTGGAGTGGTGCTGAGCTCCACAAGACAAACTTAAAATGAGCTTTACATTGGCAGGCACACCGGGCAACTAAAAACCTCCTAGTTTGTGTTGCAGCCACTGACCTGCAGGAAAGCAGCAGCTCTCCTCTAGAAGTATATGTGACTTTACTAATACCCTTCTTGCTCACTTGTCTGGAAGAGAAAACAAGAGCAGAGCTTAAATGTAACACCAAGGATCTATTTCTAAAGAAACTAGAACCATGCTATTTATTTGGGGGGTTTAAATTTTGCCAGGCAAAGTGTTTTGAGTTCCTCGAAGAGCAGAACATTTTTATTTATGGAATTCCCTTAATCCATTGTAACAATCTTCTGAGCTAAACTAGCTTCCCGGTATCCACATCTCTGGGATAACACAGCTCACTCCCAAGATGTTTATTTCCCAATAACCATTCCTCCAGGCCAAGCTTACCAGCCAGTATCTTTATCCCCAGGATAACGCTAAGTCCCCATCTGACAACCTCATTTCTCTTGGGGAATTACAAAGGCATGAATTCAGAAACACATTTTTTTGTTGTTTTCACAACTTGCTCAAAGCAGCTTTATCTTCCCAAGTTGCTGAATGAACCAGTTATCAAGAGGATGTCGCAAGAACGAACACAAAGTTCCATCACAGAGGAAAGGGAGAAAGGATCCTGATCCCAGACCCAGCCCAGCAAAAACCATGGAGCGGGTACTCACGACTGCCGGGCCTTCAATATTTTATTTTTCTTCTGTTATTTCCTTCCAGAAACAATGTATACTGAAGAGCAAACTTGGCTGGAGATTATTTTTTTGCTAGAAAAATAAGACATTTAGTAGAATTCCTGCTAACCCGTATCAGATAGTGAACAAACAACTGAAGGGAGCTGGTGCAGATGGGAATTGCTGTCCATACACTGGCTAGATTACTCTGGAAATCAAGATCTATTGTGAAATAGTCTCAAAATCAACCAGTATTGTCACCTACTTATTCCAAGCATGATGTAACAGGTCTGTGACAGATGGCTTTAAAGAGGATCAACCCAAACATGCTTTTTCTTTTACAAGACTTTTATTCTGTTTCACAGATTTTGACTATTACAGCAGTGAAATTACAAGTGACTCATAACATTTAGTTCCAAATAAAAGTAGAAAAACACAAAAGCGATAAAGGAAAGTTAAATGGGATGTGACTTGTGTTTTAAGAGCACAGAAAAAGTATATAAAAATACATTAGGATCCAGAATTTTGCAGACGGGTTGGATTTAGTTACAATTTTGGCCCCGCGGAATGGTTGAGGGTGGCAGGGACCTCTGGAGATCTTCTGGTCCAACCCCACAGCTCAAGCAGAGCCAGGACTGGGCCCAGGTGGCTTTTGAATGTCTCCAAGGATCGAGACTCCACAGCCTCCCGGGCAACCTGTGCCAGTGCTCGCTCACCCTCGTCCTGTTAATTAGAAAGATGATAAATCCAAGAGTATAAAAAAGGCAAAAATGAAACAGAGAAACAAAAGGAGGATGTGTGTGTGTGTGTAAAGTCTATTTTATGGCAAACTTCCAGTCCTTTGGCCACTATAAAGCAAAGTCAGTGGATTTCATATAAATTCTCTGTATAAAGGAATGTCTATGAACTGTGTACAATATGGCCCAGAATAATCATCTCATTATCAGGCTAATAAAGCTCCTCACAGAGGAAAAGAAGGTGCTTATGTCACGGTTTCATCTCCCCAATATAATACTGTCCGGAATTGGACTAGTGCCCCAAAAATACCATTTTAGGAACAACGCGAATTCCTTTAATGGAAAGGAAATGCAGGAAACCCGCCGACGCTGCAGCAGCAGGTGCTGGGCAGCGGCCTCACTGCTGCACACTCGCTTTAAAGTTCGTGTGGTTGATTGGCAGGGGATGAGCCTCTGTGTTGAACACCCAGTCGTCCAGGGACAGCACATCATCTTCACAGAACAGAAGATAGAGATACCTGGAGCCAGAAGGGGAGGGTGGGTGAGAGGATGGACGCAAAGGGAGATTAAAGAAACTCAAGTGGGGCTTCAAGCATGAATAAGCAAGCGCGGGTTGGGGATGTGGCTCAGCCGCCCCACAAATGTTAGCTCGTGCTACCAATGAAGGGAGATCTGCACCGTGGGGCAGCGAATTCAGGCCACAGTCATGTGTCCTGTGTGTGCAGGGCATGAACATGGCAGAGGAGAGAGCTGTCTCTGCAACCATCGGAGCTAAACCCAGGGGAGCTCAGCAGGCAGAACCTCCCACTTGGAGCAGCTCTAGATCACAGAGTCACAGAATGTCAGGGGTTGGAAGGGCCCTCGAAAGCTCATCCAGTGCAATCCCCCCGCCGGAGCAGGAATACCCAGATGAGGTTACACAGGAAGGTGTCCAGGCGGGTTGGAATGTCTGCAGAGAAGGAGACTCCACAACCTCCCTGGGCAGCCTGGGCCAGGCTCTGCCACCCTCACCGGGAACAAGTTTCTTCTCATCTTTAAGTGGAACCTCCTGTGTTCCAGTTTGTCCCCATTGCCCCTTGTCCTGTCATTGGTTGTCACTGAGAAGAGCCTGGCTCCATCCTCGTGACCCTCATCCTTTATATTATTTATAACCATGAATGAGTCACCCCTCAGTCTCCTCTTCTCCAGCTCCAGAGCCCCAGCTCCCTCAGCCTTTCCTCACACGGGAGATGCTCCACTCCCTTCAGCATCTTTGTGGCTGCGCTGGACTCTCTCCAGCAGTTCCCTGTCCTTCTGGAACTGAGGGGCCCAGAACTGGACACAATATTCTAGATGCGGCCTCACCAGGGCAGAGTAAAAGGGGAGGAGAACCTCTCTGGACCTTGATCACAGGAAGAATCTTTTAAGACTTTAAAAATCCAGCACATGAGCAGAAACCTCGAGAATGCCAAAGACAGCAGTGGTTCTACAGCAGACCACCAAAGTTCTGCAGCACCCGTAGCCTTGTCCAGGTTCCCCCCCATAGGATAAGAATTCCCCCTTATTATTAGAGACTTATTAAGCAGACAGGAGTGTTGATGCTGCAAGAATTACGCTACTCTGAAAGGCCCCTGTGATACCAGACTTACTTCAGAGTCTCTGCGAGGAAAAAACTCTGTTGCATGTTGTCATGGGTTGGGGTTGTGGTGTAAACATCTCGGATGCCAGAAAAACCAGCTTCTACTCTACAGTGTTTTTCCAGCGCCTGAGAAAAGAATAGACATCTCAGTAATACGCAATAACATGGAAATAACTCATTAATCATCATCAGTTGCATTACAAGTCAGCTTTACAAATAAAATTCCAGGTTTATAGTAGCCTCTGTCTCTCGCTGAAGAGTGTGGTGATTACTCCAGAAATAAAGCTAGTTCTAATGAAATAGCACGAGAAGCACAAACCGCCTAAGTTAGTTGATTAATTGGCCTTGACGTTGCACACACAGCAAAACCAGATCTCAAGCGGCATCTCTAGCTGCTTGCAGAGCCTCTTTTCCAGGGCAGGAGGCAAATGACAGGTGTGACACTGAGAGGGCAGCAGCCAACGGGCGACCGCAGGAGCTCAAAAGAGCTGAGGGACTTTGTGGCTGGGAGGTGTTTGTGGGAAGAAGCCAAAGGGCAAAGGCAGGTTTGCTGATTTGCCCTGGCCAAATACAAATTGGTGGTTCTGGGCAGTCCAGATATTTCAAACAGAAGGCTGACTCCTTTTTGCAGAGGGCTGTTCCGTGAGCAGCAGGTTTCACTGTCCGCAACACTCCTCTCCACAAACCTCTCCTCTTTTGATTGACCGATTGATTTTAGTGTAGCCCAAAAGGGACAAGAAAACATTCACAATGATCAACAGACAGGCCACACTAAACTGAGCTATTTTGTGTATTCCTGTCTCATTGCTAATGTGTCTTAGCGTCTAGCACAATTTAGATAATTTCTGCTCTTTTTACTGACTGAAGGAAAGATTATTCTAAGAATCCGATAGCCTGTAAGAGTTATAACTGCGAGTTTTCCAGCCATACCTTCACAACCTCCCAGCCCCACTGCCTGTACTTGGGATCGTGTGTCAGCCGCCACATGTACATGTAGCTTTCTACCACTTCTGGGCGTAGGATGTAGTAGCGCTCGCTGAGTCTGGTTGCCATGGCTTCAGTTCCAGCATCAAACCGAAAGGCTTCGGGGCCAAGTTTGGTATCTAGACAAAATGAGTTTGAGAAGAAAGTAAGTAAAGAGACGAGCCAGGTATTTTTCTGCTGCTCAGGCTGCAAATATTTAACTAAGGCTTGCGTGAGGTCAGATGAGCAGATCGGGATCAGATCAACCTCACAGCTGGTGTCAAGATTGGGGCAGCTCCACGGAGCTGTGCCCACGGTGTGGTACCTCTGGGTACTATCTAGGTGGGGATAAAGTGTTTCTGAGGGTGGATACAACTGACAAAACACAGACTTGGAGCAGATTTGAGCGCAGAGAGGGCAGGAACAAATCTCCCCCATGTCCTAGCACTTGTGCTGGTGTTTGCTCCTAGGAATTGCACTGCGAGCAGTTTGTCACTGAAGACAAACTCAGAACCCAGATGAGAAAGAACAGAGAGGCAGATCCTGTCCTAAAGTGTCAGGGAAATTCACAGGACGATCCAGCTGACTCTGCCATCGCAGAGATCCCGATACACTGCTCCCAGGCAGGGGGCTTGTTCCACAACTATCAGTCCACCCGACTGAGCCATTTCGCCGGCACTGTGGCAGGGAGGCTGCAAGAAGCGGTACCTGGGACCTGCAATTGTGTTTTCTGCCTTTCCTTCTGCTCCACTAGCAGCCTCTTTGGAAAGGAGACCTCAGGATGATGGGGAAGGGTTCTCATGCACAGGGATGCAGATGCTGCTGAAGCACAAAATACCTGCCACAAACCTCTGCCATGCAAAAGCCGAGTCTCCCACGGCTGTGGGCTACCCCATACTAACATTTTCTAGGCAGCCCACAGGTTTCACAGAATGTCAGGGATTGGAAGGGTCCTCGAAAGCTCATCCAGTCCAATCCCCCTGCCGGAGCAGGAACACCCAGATGAGGTTACACAGGAAGGTGTCCAGGCGGGTTGGAATGTCTGCAGAGAAGGAGACTCCACAACCTCCCTGGGCAGCCTGGGCCAGGCTCTGGCACCTTCACTGGGAACAAGTTTCTTCTCATATTCAAGTGGAACCTCCTGTGGTCCAGTTTGCACCCATTGCCCCTTGTCCTATCATGGTTGTCACCCAGAAGAGCCTGGCTCCATCCTCCTGACACTCCCCCTTTCCATATTGATCCCCATGAATGAGTCACCCCTCAGTCTCCTCTTCTCCAGCTCCAGAGCCCCAGCTCCTCAGCCTTTCCTCACACGGGAGATGCTCCACTGCCTTCAGCACCTTCGTGGCTGCGCTGGACTCTCTCCAGCAGTTCCCTGTCCTTCTGGAACTGAGGGGCCCAGAACTGGACACAATATTCCAGATGCAGCCTCACCAGGGCAGAGCAGAGGGGCAGGAGAACCTCTGTGACCTACTGACCACCCCCTTCTAATCCCCCCCAGGTCTACCTGAGCGTTCGTAAGACTCGTGACAAGTGTTCGTTATTTCTGCAGCCAGATCCATGTAACGTTGCTTCCTCTCTTCCCTGGCGTGCTCAGCTCCCAGAGCGATCATGCCCCCGGAGAAACAAGCCAAGTGGCCCATTTTGTGGTCCAAGAAGCCAGCCCTCCATTCCGCAATGTAGGTCAATCCTCCAGCTGACTTTTTGACCAAATGCTTTTCTATCGCCTGAAGGGATGAAAACCAGGGTTTCGAGATACTTAGTGGGCAGTAAGTACAACTTACTTGCTAAGTATCTTAGTGCACACGAGTGAATGCCAAGGAATCCCAAAGACATTTTTGCCTGAAACATTCCGATGAACATGTTTCCCATAAAAAATACAGAGCAGTAACCTGCTCCTTACCTCTAGTGCATCGTCGTACATCTTTTTAGCTTCAGAGTCTTTCTTGTCTGACATCAGCCACGATTTGATGAGATATTCATAAAAGCTGTCCCCAAGCCCCCCAATGGAGACATGGTCTGTAGTGGGAAAGCCAGAAAAGAACTTCAGGTTCATGACATAGTTGCTTTACAAAGAGCAAACAACAATGTCCTATTTAATGCCCTTGTTCTCTCCTCTCCCTCTCTAGTTTCCTGGGGAGAGCTTGCAGCATTTCTTTTTCAAAATGGAAGAAAGGCGGAAAGTGCAATCAGAAGAAAAACGTTCTGTCATTTTCCAAAGCATTAGTATCCCTTACCAAAACTATTCCGAGCTCTTATTTTGCAGGAGTTATTTACACTGCAACTTGAAGATGCTTCCTGTTTATGAAGCAATCATCACAAATCCTGGCCTCACAAACCAGAAGCAGGTATTGATAGATCTTTACCTAGACGAAGCCTGTGGGTGCTGCCTCCCTGTCTCGGGGAAGGGAGAACACGGTGGATTGCACAGAATTGCCAGCAAGGGGCTGCTGGAGCGACCTCTCGGTCCTGCCATTTGTATTCCTGGCTCATGGTGGGACTTTGTGCCCTGGGGAAGGCTGGGGTTGTTGGCGTCTTAAAATGATAAAGTCAGGTACAAGGATGTGCACTGAATATTTTCTTCTGCAGAAATCGGATTTTCAAGGCTATCTGTTCAGAGTACACAATGCTACGACCTTACTGGAAAGGAGGATGCTGAAGAATTGCACTGTGAAATGGGCATGACAGCTGCAGGTTTCTGCCTGGAGGGAACTGCTGGATGGATTTATATCTTTTAACTATACCACGGGGGGAAAAGCAGCATTCGCTCTTTAAAGAAACCAAGTACTCCGTGTTTTAGAAGAGCAAGACAAATTACCTACCATGACTGAACCATCTCTGTTAATTAACAGTGGCCACCTCGGTGTCTGCACGCGTCCTCATTTTAAATGTAAGCAGATATGTCAGGGGGTTTGGAGTTAGCTGTTCAAATTTTTGTTTTCCCTTTCACTGTACATACATAAAATCCTGAGGCTTATTCTAAATGCTAAATCCTACCAACAGAAGAGATCAACGGCCATCCATTTTCCTGACCCGAAGAGTAAATATCCGTGATACAGTGTGTCCAATGATCCATGAATAATCCATAGCAAAACAATGAGATTATACGCATGAATTCAGAAAAAAAAAAAAAAAAGAGGACAGACTATTTGCAAACAGTGTCTGTACAGCCTGTCTTTAAAGAGAAGCTCTGTGATCCTAAGTGTGTCATTCATAAAATCACCAAAGCAGGAGCTCTGGTACATAATTGCTTTCCATATGGCATCAGCTTTGCCAGCACTTGCCTCCTAGGCACTTTGCATAAACAAATCTCTTATTTCAGCAGGGGACCGCGCTTTAATTTTCTAAAGGTAAAAAAACCGCACTCAGAGGAGGTACGGCACTGCCTTTCCCTTTAGAAGATCTGCTCATTCAGCCGGGTCAAAGATACACCTTTTAAGAAAATCACAGCAATTCCAAGAAAAACAGCTTCCCACAAAGAGCTTTTAATGACAAGAGAGAAAATGAGAGCCTGGCAGGCAGAGGGAACATCTCCTGCCGTCGGTCCTTGGCTCCTTCTCACCAGCAGCACTGGGGAGGTGGAAGAGGCTGATCAGCCGTTTCCCGCACTGGAATATGGATTTAAACCACAATTATGAGCAACTGCCACAAACGGCCTGTGCCGTGAGTTGCCCTCATGGCATGAAAGTCAAGGAGAGAGGTGATCTCTAGTCCTTCTGCACAAATCAGCCTATCCCAGAACAAGTAATCAGAGGCTACTTTAACAAGCTCCAAGAACCAGCAACAGAGCCCTCCATATGTCAGCAAGGGGCGGGAGCAGGTCAGTACAATGAAGTAAAATTTGCAGACATAAATAGAATTAAATTAGTGGCAGAAGAGATGACTACTGAGTATCAAGCTGAGTATTTTAACCATCTGAATTAAGAGCACAGCTCTTCAGTTTCCTAAAGATCGGTTACGGCAACAGACACTCACTTCTCCTCTCAGCACCAATGAAGAGGCAGAATTACTGCTTGTGTCTGGTAAAATGTGCAGCGTGGCCGCCAGCTGGGAATAATGTAAAGAAAATGGCATCTCAGGGGTGCGGTAGGGGATGGGAGATTAATTTTTCAAGTGGAACATATTGCAACAGCTCTGCAGAGACAAATGTGGAGGGGAAGCTGAACTGCTTACAAAGAGATTGGATAACTTTGAAGATCAATTAATGGGACAAACATGGAAGCCTATTTTCTTTCCTCATGGCACCAAAGGACAAGTCTGGTTTAACAGGACAGCTGTGACCACCCAGGACACCTGCCAAGCCAAGTTAGTTACCGTGAGAGGTGCTGATGTAGCTGTTAAAGGTTGGGGATTGCTCCCAGCTAGAGCTCTCACTGTCACAGATAAGGGCAGCCAAGCACCTGCCTGTCAGTTACAATCAGAGCTATTAACGCGGTAATTAGAAAGGTCTGGAGCAATCTAGCAGGGCAAACAGTGCAACGAGACCTGGGGACACCAGGTAATGCAATGACTCAAAAGAAAACTGCTTGAATAATGTAAGTGCAATCCACTGACAGGTTAAAAACAGCTTCTGCAAAACGAGACTTTTCTTTCCTTTGACAGAGAAACACGAAATGCAGGAGCCCCCCCTTGCCATAACAAGCAAATCCTTAACAGAGCGGAAAGGTGAGGTCAGAGATCCGGGGCACAGCTGCAGAAGGAGCCTCTCATGTTCCTACCAAGGGCAAGTGCCCCCTTTGGGGGCACAAAACCAGGGGTACAGTCTCTTCTCTTGGTAAGGAAGGGGCTGTGTGTGTAAAGCAGGAGAGTAAATAATCTGTCTCTGGGTACACTGCTTCTAATATTGCTCTTTTCAAGCCCTTTCCTGGTTATTGCTCCTCTTTCATGGCAGAGCAGTATCTATTTAGTGCCCATGTCATCAGTGCTGGGTTCCCAACAAGAGAAAGGAACTTGTAATTGTCTCACCCTTCCTGCACAAAACTGCAATACACATGGTGATGGGTACACAAAAGCACACAAGAGAAGGGATCCCTGGATCCTCGGTGGATCTGAGGCTGCTCCAGGCGGTTCCTTACTTGCTGCAGCACGCTCAGCAGTAAATCTCACCATGCTCCTGCTTGCAGCCTTCACGTGCAACTCCCGAGCAGGTCTGCGGGCTATGTGGTGACTGCAGGATGAGGTCTCAAAGAGATGTGCTGATTTCTAATATCTGTGTGATGAACCATGTACCATCATCCTCCCCTGTGCAAGAGAGGCCCCTAATTCTCTCTGAAGGTGAAACACTCAGCTGGAAACAAGACTGATGGAATAAGTGTACAATTACTATATTGCATCTTACAAATGGGGTTGCATTATCTAATCACATGTATAACAGGCTGCCTGACAAGACATTTTCCTTGGCTTGCTGCTCTGACAGTTGCTATTGCTTCCTAAAGAATAATGGAAAGGTTGGAACGCTCCAGGCAGGACTGTGAACAAAGAGCGATACCTACGCTGCACCCAGTTCCCTGTCACCGGGCTCAGAAAGTTGGGATAAAGGCCCTGCGGCTTCTCAACTCTGTTCAGGACTTTGCGGATGTTCATCACCTAGGAGAGATGAGAGACAAGAACGACGTTACTTCGCTGCTGAAAAAGCCGATGGTTTTGCACTGTTGCTGAGAATGTGTAATTGGTCAGTGCTGATCCCTGGCTGAACGAGCACAGCAGCCTGGAATGCTGAGAATCAACTGGACTCCTCAGCACAATCCTTACCCAGCTCTGTGAGGTTTTAGAAATGATTCTGAAAACCCTGCAAGGCCCCAGTTCAGCAGGCAGTGGCAGCCGCTCACTTACAGCGGCCCAGAAGCAATCCTGAGGATTTGGGATCTGGGTGGGAATGTATGAGAAGCGGAGGGTGATTTTTTCCATGATCCAAAGGGAAAGGAGTGGCAGGGATGAGTGACTCACACAGCACTTAAATTCACCACTTAACATGATGAATTGGAGCCTTTAATTTCAACAACAGGCAGCTCCTTTAATAAGCCACAACAGCCATTCCTATTCTCCAAAACCTCCCTTGGTTTCACCCCCATTAAGTCCATAGGCCTTTCCCATAGGGACAAAGTTAAATGCTATGCAGAATAAATATTCTATTGTAAGCTACAGAGCAGCTAATATACTCTAAACCTTTTATAAAATTAGACAATTTGTACGCCAAAAGCTGGCTCCAGACTTAAGTCGGTGCTTCCAAGTAAGTCGTCAGGCTGCATAATATTTACTGAAGTTTAGTAGCGTGGCGTATTAATGACATGTTTGAATAAAAGACACAGATGGACTTTATTCCTGCTAAAATCATACAAGTCCCAAGCTGCAAGTTAATGAGTTGATCTGTTCCTCTGAAGTAATTTCCCGCAGGATGGGCTGTTTGAGCCCACATCATCCTGCATTTTCTCTCTCAGAGGGCGTTGGGATGAACGTGATACGTGTTCTGTGCATACACCAGGCAGTGGGAGGTTCTGCCCTTAGCCCTCTATGATCTTAGGAGGCAAAAACATCTTAGGCTGGGGACAGAGACTTGACCCTGGCTCAAAATGCCACAGTTCGAACTCGGAACATTGATGCAGGTCTAGTTTTTTACGGTGCGTCTTCTTGCCCTGGTGTTTTCAGTGCTTGCCTCTGCCCCCACCTCCTCCATTTCCTTCCCAGGCATTTTCTTTCCATATCTGTTGCCTTTACTGGTCTTTTCTCAGCTCCCACTTTCCTCTGAGCAATTAGTTATTATCACTGTCCTCAGGAATCTTCAGCTTGTCTCCTTTATTTCAAATCATCAGTCTCTATCTCCCCTACAGTTTCCTGGGTTTCTCTTCCCTCCTGCTCCTCTCTCTGTGACATTCCTCCTGCTCACCCCACCTTATTGCTTCCCAAACACCCCATCCCAGTCTCCATTTTGCTCTCCCAGCTTCTTCCTTCTCTTTCTTCCTGTCTCTTCTCCAAATTCTCTTCTTGTTTCACAACTGACAGACCTGCACTGGAAATATCCTGGAAAAGTCCCATTTTGAGCTGTTTATTGGCAATGCCAGAACCTCTGTCTGTTTTCACCCCACTGGACAGGCCCCATTTCCTCTGGGCTCATGGGGGCAGTTTGGATTCTAACTGGAACTATTTGTCTCCCTCAAAGCTGGTTCCTCAGGGCCGTGCAGCGAAAGCCAATGACTTTGCTGGTATCCAACAGCGTATTTATTAAGTCGCTCTCACATGCGCTACAAGATCACTTGTGGAAAAAAAAAGCTCAAGGTAATGTATAATATTAATAGATTTTCAGTTACGAGTTACACAAAAGAAATCCAATATGTCAACTGTCAGGCCTTTCCTACACGAGAAACCTCAGCAGAAATGTTGCTGGCTGGAGTGTAACATTTAATGCCTGTTTAGAGTAAAAAGGTCTGCAAGTACAAGGCACTGCTATTAGGATATCAGAATTAACAATTATCTTTGCAGTCTGCATCCAACAGATGGTTTAATTTTGGCTGTGTCCTTGTCTGAGGAAGTTTTTGCTACAATTCCACAAGGCATTGGGGAGTACTTGCCTTTTCTGCAAACACTGGGTTGCCAGAGAGCTCCGAGAGGTGCAGGAATTCCAAGTGCAAAGTACCAAATTCTGCTAAGATGCTGCTGCCGGCGGATGCCCAACCCCAACTCCAGCTCATGCCGCTGCAAGGAGAGAAAAGGGAACTTTTATTGCCAGGAGAACAAAGCCAAAGCCCCAGGTCGCCCCACCGCGGTGCAGATCCTGTGCTATGTGCATGTGGTGCACACCTGCTCTCAGCATGGACCATGTAAAGCACATTATATAGAGATTTTTAGGGCTCTCACATGGAGCAGTTCTAGTGGGATGGAGCAATGGTTTTACGCAGAATTGTTTAGGACAAGGCAAACACACATCCTGGGAAACTGCAACTTTTGTGGGAGAGTATTCCCTCCCAAACAGATCAGCTTAAAGCAAACTTGGGAAGGACACTGACAACCTGCCCCACACAAAACATTCTGGGATAAAAACGTGTCTCTAGGTAGCCTGGACTGAACTCTTGCATCTCAAATGTTCCCCAAGTCCAACAAGGCTGCTATTTTATGGAGAATCCAGACAGTCCCCAAGCACCTTGTTTCAACACGATCTCACACTCGAATTGGACTCTGAAAACACCGTGCTGGTGCTAAACTCATGTTCTGTGTCAAAAACACAGAGGTGGCAAACACCATGTGAAGAAGCCAGTGGTACAAGGTGCCTCTCCCTCTACTTTTGATGGACTGGGATCCTTTCTCAGTTTCTGTTTGTCTCCTCTCACCCTGACAAATCCACACCAAGAGAGAAATCAGCACTGGAGCAAAGCGAGGAGTTCATTCTGGGGATGAGGAGGGCATCGCTTCTCCCTTAAACCTCAAAGGCAACTCACCAAAGGACACAGGAAGGCAACAAGCACTGACAGCCTCACCCCTGGATTTGCTTTCACATTCGACCAACTCCTTGTATCCCACTGCTAGGTTACAGCTCCGTGCCCCTCCAAAATCAGGTGTGAAAATGTCCTATATCCTTAGGCCTTGGTCCCAAAACAGCCTCTGCAGGCGCTGGCCCAGGGGGGAACTTGGCTGAACCATCTCAGAAGTGACGTGGCTTTGATTTTACGTCTCTTTGCAAGCGGTTTGGGGTTGATACAGATGAGGTAACAGGTTTCCAGTGATGGGGGTGGCACTAGATGGCGCCTGCAAGCCTGGCTGGTACAAGAAAATGGGTTTTGTTGTTTACAGGAGGCTAAAAACTAATGATCTTTCTGAGGGGGGGAAAAGTTTCCCCTCCATGTGATACACAGAAAACCATTTCAGGTCCAGAGCTGTTTGTTTCGCCTCCAGACGAAAAAAACCTATTAGATAAGCAAAATGTTCACGCTGTTTCAAATTGCTCAGTCACTGCCAAACTTCAGCCTTCCCTGCAAACTGTCAGGAGGCTGCAGCACCGGCTTTTCATTTGAAAATGCTGTTTGCAGCTAAAACAGGTACCCCAGCAACATCAAGTGTTTATGGCTGCAATCCCCCAGTGCAGGCAGGCAGGTCCTGCAGTCTGAGCAGGTTAATGTCGGCGTTAACATCGCATCGGATGTATCTGCAGAACCTGGCAGCAGCCGGCTCGGGGATGAGCGCGTTAAACAATCCCACGGTGTTCTCGTACCTATAAAGAGTCAATTACTTTTTCTTTATTTACTGCACTGAAGGGACCCTGTAACAAATACGATCTCACAAACAGAAACTGCCTCCTGAGCTCGTTCAAATGAGGAGCGCTCCGAAGCGACCAAATGGGGCCGTGTTTGTTGTGACGGGGGCTTTGTGGGGTCACAGCGGCCAACACGACCCTTCCCGGGAACATCCACCCCAAACATGAAGCCAGGCACGGCCTGTGAGGGAACCCTGGTCACAAACCACAGCAACACTCCAGGAGAGGTGGTCTGGAGGAAACGAGTATATCTGCAATGTGTCCCCGGGTTAAAGAGCAGCCTGCACTGACCCCCTGCAGGAAAACATTTTTTCAGTGTTCTGGACTGGGCAAACTAGGTCTTCATAGCTTCTCTGTTTTATAACATCTCAGAGGAAACTACCGTTTAAAGGACCTCCGTCTTCAAGACAAAAGAAAATGCCCTCAGCTCTCTTTATCCCCCCAGATAAGTGTGACTTTCATTAAACATCGCTGAGTGCATGCATGGGCTTAAAATGGCTTTATCGTCTCCTTCTCTCACACAGATCCAAAGCAGCAAAACAATATGAAGTCAAGAGACAGGCGGGGATGATACGGATGAACGTGGAGGTGCAGAGGGCTTAGGGCAGACGTGAAGGAGAGCAGGGCCAGGGACCTGGACCAGGAGGTGCTGGGAGAGAAATCACAATGCAACACGCAGGCAGAGAGCAGAGAGCAGCAGCCTGAGAAGACGATGTGCTCCAGGAGCTGGCAGACACGGCAGCTGGACCAGCAGGACGGAAAACAAGCCTGGGCAAGATGTGATACTGTGCCTGTGTGGAAACAGAAGGGGACAGGGACATGCAGCAGCGGGAGGGGATGCAGGAAAAGGTGGTGTGAGGCGATAGGAAGAGAGAAAGCTGGTTGGCTGTGGGAAGAGCTGGAGGGTGGGTGCCTTTGTATCGGTGGCCTCAAAAATGGATACGCAGAACTGACTCAAATTTCTGAATGGCACTCTTAACCCACCCTCCCAAGCTACCACCAGCAAAAGCCTACACACGCTGCAAGACTTTCCTTTCCAGACATGAGGTCTCTCTGGAATTAGCACACGCTCGCAAAAGTAGAACTGGAGAGAATTCCTTCTTGCAAAACTCTTCTGGGCTTTGCTTTGGCCCCGACATTTGGGTCAGCGTGCTCTCACAGCATCACCTCACTCTGCCTCTACTTCCACACCAAATAACTCCCTTCCCCTTTGGGTTTACAGCCTTTGGCCGTTCATCAAGTTGCTGCGGTAGTCAGACTTCAGGTTTAGCTCACTTCATCCTTGCTCCTAAATCAATTGATACTCCGAGCCCTCACAGCAGCTTCATGGCCCTGAAGCCAGAGCTCGAGCCAGTAATACAGGTTCTGAATTGTGGGCTTCGTGTTATTTTGATTTTCTTTGCTCTTAGTCAAGGTCATCAGCAAAACATTTTGGGAATGTCTGGGCAGACACAGTCTGTTTCAATTGTCTCACAAAGGGCAGGGGAGGGTTTGGCATTTCTGTGAAAGGTTAGTCTGCGCCGAGTCTTCCTCAGCCGCAGAGGAAACAGAAGGTCTCTTCTGTAAAAAGAGACAATTAAAGTCGTGGTGGTGGCTCAAATCTTCACTGGGATCACACGCAGGTAAGACAACTGAAGGGTGACAGTGATATTTGAGCAATGGATCAGCGTGAGCCAAACATGCGAAAGTCTTGCACTTCACAGAGACGCAAACCAAACAGGAGATCTGGGTTGAGAGGTGAATAATGATTTTCACGGCTGCTGCTCTGAGTTTTGCAAGAGGTGAGGATGAAAGGCTTTTGTTAACCCACATTTCCTGCTATCTCTGTTTCAGCCGCCACACAGCTTTTACCCTGGGGGATTTGTTTGTAGGCATCAAAATGAGCCAAGGAGCCATTACTGGCAGGGAACACGGTCTAGTAGCGAGAATCAGAGACTGGGAGCCCAGCCTCCAGCTTTGCTTCCGTTCACTGAGAGACCTGCAGCCAGTTCTTTAACCTGGCTGCCTCAGAGCTCCCTTCCAGCCTGAGAACAGCACCTACCTGACCCAAAATGTCGCGGCTCTAACTGAAGGATACACACGTGGCTGAGTGCTGCGTGCAGGGAGAAAACCAGAGGATCTGTGTATTCCCCCTTTCTAACAGCAAAACCATCAGCCAGTCCCATCCGGTTCCTTTTCTCATTTTTTCCAAACGTGGAACCTGGATAAATTCACACACATCTAGTTGGGCGCGCTGCAAAAATACAGAGAGCACCGCATGATACGTGCAGACTACAAATAACCTTTCAAAGAAAATGAGAGTATTGCAGCAGGGAGCCCTGCCAAAAGGTAGAGGAAGAAACTGTGGATAGGCCAAAAATTAATACAACACAGCTGGGTTTAACTTGAGTCACCTGCGATCTCTGCCAAGGCACCTCTTGGTTTTTGAGTTGGCAAAACAAATGACCTCGAAGAATCTGCACTAGAGGGGGCACCTCTGAGGAACTGCTGCTGTTGCTGCTTGAGTCCTGGTCTTTTACAAACACTCAGTAATAAAATGACATGCTTGTAAGGACGGGTGTCTTGCCTGCTCAGATTTATGACGCCACGTGGGATGCCAGTGGGGGTGTTGAAAGCTGGCAAAAGTTTCTCTCCAAGTTCCAGAGCTTTACTCTTGAACACCTGTTAAAAGAAGAGGAGAGGATAAATATTTAATGGACTGCTTGTGAATACTAGTCACAGTGGTTTCTTTCAAATCCACTTTTCAAATCCAACACACCATTATAGAAAACTACAAGTGCTGCACTGTAAGAATCTGCCATTTCGGGTAAGCTGCTGCCCTTGTTCCACTGTGCAACAGATCTGAACCAAAAGTCATGCTGAACTTTGGGATCTGTCTGAATGCACCAAACCCTCTACCTGGATGAGAGCAGCCAGAGCTCAGAACACCCCAAATACCTCAGCAGGACATTTCTGTCATCTGAACTGATCCAAAGTGCACTCTTTGGGGACAAATCCTTCCCTTTCCCCAGGGTGGCAAGGATGCAGGGAGGTGAAATGTCTGAATTAAAACCAAAAGCAATCTTTCTAGGGTGAAGCATTGTTAGATTCACAACATGGGTCTGTCCAGTTTGTGTCATCTGTTGCGAAAAAAACATGATTTCCAACAATTTTTTACTTGCAGCTCTTTTCCAGGAAGGATTCGTGGTTTCGTGGCTAAACTGCTCCTTTTCCATTTGTAATGCCTGAGTTTTGGGCTTTCAAATCAAACGATAGCTTGCGGTGGCTCGCAGCACAAAGCCACCATACACAATTATTTCGGGACAAACTGATACAAACGTTAATCTTTGCTCCAGAGATTAGTCCTGATCAAGGGAAGCTTGTAAGTGACTTAGGAGATAAAGCACAAGCCTTTTACCTCTAGCCCCTCTATACCAGCCCAAGCTCTCACAGTAGTTCTCAGAAAGCAGGAATTTATTGCTCTAAAAATACAGCACAGAGGAAATCTGAGCTCTCCTGTGGGCTTTGCAGACCTTTGATCCACTCATGAGGAGCCAGGGGTTTGGTTCAGAAGGGAAAGCAAGAGACAGGGACTTGATTTTTGCCTTTCAGGCTGGTGACACTGACTGGGTATGTGACAGGCACTGCCCTGGTTGCTGAGCATTGCTGCTGACTGCACTTCAAGAGGTCACTGCTGGAGTTTTATGGTTTAACCTGGTTTCTTTTTGCTCTGTCAATCTGAAGCCCGTTGAAGTTGTGACTGAGCCAGGCCCTGAGTCGGGGTATTGAGTCTTTGAGAGTTTTCCCTGAAGGGAAATCACAGAGAGAAGTCATTCCTGGAACTCATTTAAAATGCAACTGAAGTGACAGAGCTGCTCCTGTGACTCCACGGTTAACGGTGCCGCTACGCGGCGCTGAGCCATCCCGTCCTATTGCGGCAGACAGCACCCGGCCACAGGCAGGGGACAGCCTGAGAGCCGAGCTTCCAGTTCCTTCGCTCACAAAACTCCCCCTTAAATCAGAGTTTCCGCTCACCTAAGACTCCCAGGGCAGAGGAATAATCTCTTCATCTCTACAGCCAGCTGTAAAATTCCAGTCCAGTCGCATTATCAAACAGATTATGGCATTAAGCCCTGGGCTGTGCTGGGCTGGAGAGAAAGAAGAAAAGTGGAAGCGAGAGCCTCCTGCTTCAGCCAGGACTGAACTACCGCTCCAGAGACCGGCCAGCTCGAGTTTGGAGCACTTGCCACTAACCAGGTGCCCTTCTTAGTCCGAGGCAGAGTCTGGAATGATGTTGGATGAAACATTGCTCATGTTTAGAATACACAGGAACAAGTACAAAGACAAAGATCACTGCAAATGGCATTTCACCGGGGAGCAATGTGTCCGACCAAAAACACGTCTTGCTGAATTGCCCACAGGAGAAAAGATCTTTGCAAATGAGCCGTGCTTGGTATGTGCAAGGTAATTATGCGAGACTTAATTAAAAGAACATTAGTGGCATTTCGATATTCATAAAAACGATAGGTTTAGCCTGTTGTTACGGAGGGATTATCTGATGCTCAGAGAAAAGCTGCTGGAGAACCCTTTCAGTTCATTATTGGTGACTGTGAGACATGCAGAGCTGCTGAAACAAACCTCTTCTCCGGTTAAGTAGTAGGCGGCCAACAGTCCTCCAACATAGCGGATGTTCACCTCAAACAAGGATGCTTCTCCGTTCTGAAAATACATAAGGATACACTTGACTGCAAAGTCTGCACGCACAAATGGCAGTTACGGGGAACAGACTGCAGGCAGATACTTGAGCCTCCCCGTCCTCACCCACAGCGCAACGCAGCTTTTCGGCAAAGATCTCACAGCACTTTATTCGCTCTACAGTGACAGGTGGAGCCTGAAGGGAAGGAAAACACCAAACTGCGCATTTATCACCAGCTGACAATATGTAAATCAGCCAGGGCAGATGTATTGTCCATCCATCCAACCCTGCCTTGAGTTATGCCCTGCAAAAGCTCTGAGTTAGTTTAGGGGAAAAAATTGCCCCTTGAAATGTTTTATTTAAAGAGATAACTGTACAGACACATGGAAAAATGACTTTCTCCATTTTCTTGTGAAGAGGGTGCTGCATTAGATAGATGTAATGCACTTATTGCATTCAGTAGGTATTTTCTGTCATTTGAGGACTCACCCTGGTCTGCAGGCTCGGAGGGGACCGGTCTGTGGGGTGATGTCAAGGGCAGGTTTATGGAGAGACAAACGGCGCGATGTCCTTGTGCCCACCAGCAGACACAGACGGACACGGGTCACCGAATCGCTCCACAACCCACTCACCTGGAACAAGTTTGGCTCTACCTGCTCAGCTGATGATCGGCAAATGTCAAAACGATTGCCTTGTCTTTAAAAAATACGCGCTGCTTGGCCATTGAATCTGCATGATCAATGGTTCACGCAAATGCATGAAGCCAAAACCCAGCAAGATCTTCCTCCAACACAGCGTTTCCAGTGAGGAGGGCAAAGCAAACGGGCACCTGACCCTCTGCACCAGCCCATCCTTTCCAAATATCTGCAGGTTACAAAGCGGAGCAAGTGCTTTCTGGAGATGACGACTGAAATTGTGTGACACAGATCACGGCATCCGTTCCAAACAGAGCTGGTGGGCCCTGGAGTTGCTGCCTCGCTTTTCTGGACTATCAGAGTTCCTTGTACAGAGCCAATTTCTAATTAATTTCCCTCCTCCTCTCCCTCTGCTGTGCTTTCTGACTCCACCGATCAATCCATACCATTCATTCTTGTCTTTGCAGATCAATCTATTCTGCAGGCCAAGATTAAAAGCTTTTATGAAATCCAGATAAATTATCTCCCAGTTGATTTTGTCCCTTGTTTATCGATTCAGTAACGTACTGAGAGCACTCACCAAATTTATCAGATGTGGACTTCCTTTCATGAATATATGAATGCCAGTCGTGCCCTCCCAAATGATGCTTTTCTATAAAGGCAGCTGCACGCACTGTTCCCACGGGGAGAACCATTTTTCACAACAGTCAACTAGGCTGGCATTAAAAAAATAAAAAGTTTGCCCTGCACTCTGGTTTTGACATTCGTTGTATGTCACTGATGCTATCCCATCAGCTCTCCCACGAGAAATACAAGAGCTGGCTTGGAGATCGATAGTCAGAGCTGTGGCAAGAGGCCCCGGCCACAAAGTGAGATAAGGGACCCGCATCCTTCATCTGCCAGCACCGCCAGGCGCGTGTGGGACCAGAGCCCCAGCAAGGCTGATCCCAGCTCTAAGAGGTGGCCAGGAAAGCTTCAGGGGCCACGGAGAGCAAGCGTCTCTGGCCATTTTTGAGATGTAACGCCCTTCCTTCCAAAGCCAGGCTCGCGATGTGCTGCCGCTGTGCAAGTCCCAGCAGTGACAAACCAACAAAGAGCCCAAAGAGATCAGTGTTTTCAATCTGAATCTATAGCATGGAAAAAGAAAACTTGTCTCATCACAGGCAGATATTTAACTGGTGAAACAGAACTTGTTCTTTGATGAACAGAACTTCCTTGGAGTATCTAATAATTGCAGATGCTTTCATAACCCAGACCAAAACACAACAAACATTAAGCACTGAGTCTCATTTTCAGTCAGTTCTGCCAGCCCCTGACTGGAACCCTGTGCCGTGTACAGACAGAAGACGGGCTAAATCATCACAGTAGTTTGGCCTTTAAAAAGAAAACCACTGAGCTGAGTGGTTTCTTCCCCCACAAACTTCATAGTACCCCTCCCAAAATGATTCTTAGAGAGGATTGTGATCAGAACTGGCCAAACACGCAGCGTTTCTGTGACACAGACAGACATTCCCAGTAACTGACTCACCACATTCAAGTCAAAGCTCTTCTCCACCCACTTCTTTGCTTCTTGGAATTCCTCCTCGAGTTCCATGATGTAAAGAGTATCTAAGGCGTCCACCACCGTAGCTCCTCGAAGGCCTCCTGCATTGCAAACAAACAGCGTGATGAAGCCCCGGTCATGCAGAATTTAGCTCTAAATGGATCTGCAGGAGCTGGGGTAGGAAACAGCTTCCAGTGCCAGCACTGGGGATGCGTGGACGGGATCCAGACTGGCCATGGCTGAGGTCTAACAGGAGCAGCGAGCTCTGCTACCCAAGATGGATTGCTTTGGAGAGGCCCAATTTTCAAACACCTCACACTTCTGAAAAAAACACTCACAAGGAGCAGCTCAGGGTCCACACTTTAAGCCATCAGCCATGACTACAAGCCTTGGCCTTGTGTTCCAGCTCTTGTGTGGGCCAAAGTGGTTAGGCAACTCCATCCCCAACCTTTGTCCAGCTGTAAACCTAAATTCAGCCTCTTTCTAACTTAGTTACAAACATAACCCTCTTCTCAGTGAGGGAAGAGAATTGTATTTTTATTGTGCAAGAGCATCCAAGACAGGACTTTGATCGTTCTGTCCTGATTTTGTGTTTGCTGTTCGGGGCACAAAGTACTTTTGCACACGCCATGACCCAGAGTTTCCCACTACCGGCATGTACACAAAACACAATTTCATCTGACAGCAGAGAGACCAGAAAGTCATCTCGATGAATCCTGAACAGAGTGGGTGACTCTGGGGACACCTCCCTTCCTTTGGCTGGCAGAGCCGTCCCCATGAGCATGATCACCATTCTCCAGCTGATGAAGCAAATGCCAACCACGTACTTGGACCAACCGTGTCATCCATGTCAAAAAATTGCATCCCAAGTGTTGTCTTACACAAATGGACTATAGGAGAACTTCCAATGAGAGAAATGACATGGCCAAGAAAACTATAGAGGGTGTATAGACAGACAATCTTGTAGCAGTTGAGATTAAATGAAACTAGAGATGTTAATGACCCTGGGTTTGGAACACCTCAGTGCTGGAGTTTGATTTCTCTCAGGGGTCCCTAAGAACGTTCCTAATGCGGGAAAGCAAAGGGTTTGAAGCACATTGTGCCTCAAAGCTCTTTGTGCTTGAATTCCAAAGGCCGTCACTTTCCTGGGTAACTCGCCAAACACAAATCCTCACGTGGAGGGCTCCAGTCTGGAATCCCCACCAGTCACCACCCTGTGGATGTGCCGTGAAGCCGCCTCCGTACCCCCGAACTCCACTTTCCCACCTGATGGTCAAACCTCTCGCAGGCTCTGGCAGCAAAGACGCTTGGATGAGTTTCAGGTTTTGTTTCTGCAGGAGAAACTGCTGGTGCCGGCTCTGGCCTGATTATCTCCCTTTCCAGTGTAACCACAAAGACTCACACAGGCTGCCCAAGCCCAGGGGTTTTCCCCAGACGTTGCTATTGGGCTCAGGTCGGTTCCTTTTTCTCGCTAGCAGACTTTAAAACACTGCCCCAAATTCCCCCGGCTTTCCCAGCCTTTCATTGCATGCTCAGATCGGCTTGGCACTTCTGCAATACCCCCAGTGCTACTTCAGTTCTAGTTTTGCTTAAGAGAGGAAAACGCAGCTGGATGGACTGTCGAGGAACTGCTGCAGAGCGGGGGGAAGGCAAAGGTGAGACACATGTCGTGAACCTTAAGACTTTGGTCTTTTCTTATTAAGGAAAAAAAAAGCACGACCGTGTCTGATGTACACGGTACCTTTTCCTCCGAGAAGTGCTCAGATCCACCGATTTCCCACAGGGCTCATTGATGCTTTCAGCATTCCTCTCCCGTAAGAAAGGCATCCTGCCTTATTTTGTTGATGTTACAAGATTGCAGTTTTGACACTTTTCAGCCAGTCAGCACATCATTGCTTTAATAAAAACCCAACCAAGACTTTACCGCTCAGCTACAGATTGCTGGCTCTCAGATGCTGTCTGCATCAGAAACAGGGGCTGTGGAAAAAGGATGAAGGCAGCAGAGACAACCTCTAGAAATCCATTTATTCCCGCAGGCTTGTGAAATGCTCATCTAACGGGAGCTATCTCCGAGAGTGCAATAGATGGAGTCAAACAGCCACTAGATCAACTGGTGGGTTCTAAAAAACAACCAAGCTGATGCTTGGATGGCACATTTTCCAAAAGCAGTGACCATGGAAAACAACATCATCGCAGTCAGAGCTGCTTTTATCAGCCTTAATGATTCTTCAATATTAATGATTATGCGATTTTTATACACTTTCCTATTAGCAAGGAGAGACACACCAGCTCAGTGCAACACGGACGCAGGCAAAACATGTTAAAAAGAGAAGGAAGGGCAATGCTGCCTGAGGCACAGCCCATTACTGTGATATTCCGAGAGTAACACTAACAGGCTCCATTTAATTTGATGATATATTCCACAAAGCCTTTCCCAATCTGCAGAGAGACAATGAGAAAAGTTGGATTCGCTCATACTAAACAGAGACAAAGAGACAATAAAGTTACAATTTTCTGGGATGATTAATTGAAGTGAAAAATAGTGCTTGAATTTATAGAGCCTTTGATGTTTTTAGCAAGTCAGGCCTTTAAATACATGAATTGCATCAGGGATTAGGAACACACTCGGATCCTCGCTGAAGCGCAGCTCGGAGTTGCTTTGCTTCTCTCCCCGTGTTTGACAAAGTGGAGGGCAAACCTTGCTTCCCTGCTGCTTCGTCTTCGTGTCATTTTAAACATTTGTTTTAAATATTCCCCTAAACACTGTGCATCTGACGAACCGCAGGCTGTGTGTTTTGTACAAGGGTCTCGTCGATGTTGCCTTTCTTCTGCGCCCGCTTTGAAGCAATTGCAAAACGCACGGCTGACACTTTTGCGGCAGCTAACAAAGCCCATCGTGACACCAGGAGCTACCGTGTCAGCTCCAGCCGTCTCAGGAGAACGATAAAAAAAGAAACTCCTTCCCCTGCACAACCCTGCAGAGCAAAGCAGGCGTCAGGACGTCACTGCTGTGTGTCTGTCACTTGGCAGGACAGAGGGGACATCTCAGAAGGACCCTCACCTCGCTGTGCACGCTGCCGCGTTACTTCTGCGCTCCAGGACCATCTTCTGCTTCATGAGACCACGACACAGCTCCTGACACAACCTCCAATGGCTCTGATTATACTCGGCTGTCAAAAGATGGAGCTATACATATCCTAGAATGTTTATTGCAATGTATATGCACCCATTTAGAAAGGTGGTGGTATCTGCTTGACATGCTGCTTATTTTGAGACATGTGGAAAAATAATCACCTTTCCAGAGCTACACATTCTAATGTGAGGGATTTAATCAAAGGGGAAGCGGCTTCAAAAGGAAAGGGAATCAAAACCTACTCTGTCACTTGTGACTCTTGCTGACACTCCCCTCTCTTAATTACGGGTTTCAGCCTCATTGTACTCTTGCTGAGGGAGGTTTGAAGTACAAACCTAGAAACCCTCAAAAGAAACCCTTCTTCTCGCACCAAAAATGGAAACAATGACTTTTAAGCAAGACTCAGTGTCTAAGTTTCCACATGTCTCCACAAGCCTGAGGCCCCATCTGCTGTGAAAAGCCGCCCTGGATCCTGCTGCAAACCGGCCTGGAGGGGAGACAGACCCGCCTGGGAGAGGGACGGTCACTTTGTGATGGGGAGAGGGACGGTCACTTTGTGATGGGGAGAGGGTCAGTCACTTTGCTGAGGGCCAAAAGGGAAAGTGTGTCTGTTGGCCACAGCTCTGGGCTCCACACCAGCTCCTGCGCTGCCCAGTGAGCGCCCATGGCCATTCCGAATGGGAAAGAGGAACCCTCCAACTGGGAGCAGTGGGAAGAACTGGGACCTCAGGCAGAACACAGGGACACTTGGCCAGGGGCGTTTCTAACTGAAGGACTTCACACAGCTCTTGTGACAGCAAGCGACAAGGTCTCTGCCTGGAGTTTCATCTGCAGAGAGCAGCCGCTCATGGTAGCGACACAAAGGTTTGTCTCTTCTTGAGCTGAAGGAGGGTCTGTGCCACCCCGTCCCAAGCCGTGAGTGGATTTGCTCTTTTGTGCACGAGAAGAATGGAGACATCCATGTAGGCAACAAGGCTGCTCTGTTCCTGCTGCCACCCACCCTTGTGAACACTGCCACAGAAATCACTGACAAACGTTAACGTTAATTAACATAATGCTTGTGAAAGGTGCTGAACGGAGCGCTCCGCGCAGAGGAGATGGCATTGTACGCACACTGCGCCCCACGGCCGCAGCGGGAACGCGCTGGAATGCCGGTCTGGGGGAACAAGAGCATTCAAGGGATACAGAAAGGCCTTCATGGGCATTAATGGCAGCACCATCTCTCAAAGCCACTGATAAGCCCGCAGCAGCTTGTTCTGCGCTGGGGTAGATGATCTGAATAGAAAGGCTCATCCGCTTCTCCCATCCCTGACTCGTCCCCGCCGCCACTAGCTTAGGTGTTCCATAAAGCCACGTGCACAGAATCCCAGCATGTCAGGGATTGGAAGGGCCCTCGAAAGCCCATCCAGTCCAATCCCCCGCCGGAGCAGGAACACCCAGATGAGGTTACACAGGAAGGTGTCCAGGCGGGTTGCAATGTCTGCAGAGAAGGAGACTCCACAACCTCCCTGAGCAGCCTGGGCCAGGCTCTGGCACCCTCACCGGGAACAAGTTTCCTCTCATCTTTAAGTAGAACCTCCTGTGTTCCAGTTTGCACCCATTGCCCCTTGTCCTGTCACTGGTTGTCACCCAGAAGAGCCTGGCTCCATCCTCCTGACACTCATCCTTTATATTATTTACAACCATGAATGAGTCACCTCTCAGTCTCCTCTTCTCCAGCTCCAGAGCCCCAGCTCCCTCAGCCTTTCCTCACACGGGAGATGCTCCACTCCCTCCAGCATCTTCGTGGCTGCGCTGGACTCTCTTGTGCAGCATGAGTTTATAAGACAAAACACAATTGCAAAGGTTCATTAGGAGGTTTAACGTGTGTTCACTTGGCCAGAGAGGGAACTCTTTGGTAGACAGATGCCAAACTCAACAGCCAAAGGAACAAACATGCTGCCCGGGGAGCTCTCTCCGACCCCGCTGCGGAGCACAGGGCAGAGCAGAGGAGCTGCCACCGCAACCTGGGGCTCATCCCACCCCAGCACAAACATCTGTATCGACTGCGAGCCCACAGGCTACGGCCAAGAAGTGACAGGTGTGTAGTCCCAACTACCAGCTGAACGAGGACTGTACGGGGTGAAAAGCTCCACGTGAGGTGAGTAGGAACCACCGAGTTCAGATTCGCCCACCTGCACGCGTCCCACGTCCCGAAAGTCAGCGCGTGGAGGAGAAAAGGGAACAGCTCCGTTCTCAACTGATGGCTTTTAAAGAGAAGCTATGAGGACTGATCTAAGGTGGAGAATATCTACCCCACCACCTGCCATAAACACCTAAGGGCTAATTAAGGTTTGAAAAGCACTACAAAGCTCCCAGTGGGGACTAAGTATAATTATGGTACCAATCACAACTGCTGCGGCATCTGGGAAGTTCCTTTTAGCTGCACATCATCTGCAAATCAAACCCAGCAATTTAGGCAGGAACAGGCCAATCAAACATACCAGCTTCAGGTACACAACAGAAACTGCACGTTTGATCATTAGTAGAGAAAGAAGAGTTTGTATCTGACTTGCTGAAGTTTCATGAGCCACCAAATCCAGATGTGAAACTCAACTGATGTGAACACTTGGCATGTGCTCAGGTTTACAACCCAGGTTTGCCTGGGAACAATAAGGGATGGTCACAGGTTAGAACACTGATCCAGGCATCGCTCACATTAGAAAGGGCCCAGAGGACAGGATTACATTTTTTTAGGAAGTTAAGATGATCTACTGAGCAAAAAACACACTCTTCAAACCACAGAACTGCCTTTTATCAGGAGACTGTGACATTATCCTGGGTTTAGCTCTTCTTCAATCTCTGTGGGAGCTACACAGAACAGACGACGGTCACATCAGAGAAAGCCACAACTTTTCGCACAGCTTCTTGCAGCCAAGGTCAAAACCTTCGACTTGAAAGACCCTCTGCACCCCACGGACAGACAACGGTGAGCCGAAAAGCACAGTCCTGGGGAGATCTAACAGCGACTACATGGCGGAGAAGTGAGCGGGGACTGACGGACAAAAATTAGGAAAGGAACAGGAAGAGGAATAGAACCAGACCATGAAGAAAGAAAAATGAAAAACAAAGAGACTGCAGAGCACTTGCAAGAGCATCCAGGATATTTTCAACGCGTTTCCTTGACACCGGAAAATAGATTGTGGATTTTGCTGCGCTCAGAAAATGGTTTATCTTTCCCTGCTCTGTTCCTGCTCTATCAGTTCAAACTGCTCAAGTGTTGCCCGTAACAAAGGAAATCCGTCAGCCCTCTGGGTCGCGGAGCCCCAGCCTCACGCCACCTTATCCACCTTGGAAACAAAGCCCCATCACCTGGTCCAGCAGGAACGGGGCCGGGGTCTGTCAGCGGCTGCACTAAGGTGTCAGTGACTCACTGACGAGAACAGACAATAGTCAGGCAGCAGAGTGACTCACTGGGAACAAAGCACGATTCACAATTCACTCACCTCCTTCCTACCTCAGAGGGTTTCTATTCAGCAGGATGCGGAGTAACAGGCCCAAAGACAAGGGACAGCTGGGACAGCCGCTTACATTTCAGGACCAGCTCCAGAATCTCATAAAATCTCTTGCACGTTTGTGCAGGTGACCTAAGTCCTCGCTCTTCCTTCTGGCTTTTCCAGCTCCATTCCTATAAAGTCCAACCAGCTCTCCTACCTGACGGACATCGCTTTCCACTTACACTTTTGAGGATCAAAACCAGCCTCTTTGTCAAAATCAAAATCAGTTTTGTGTTGGTTTTTGTTTCATTTTTTGTTTGTTTATTTCCTTTGGGGGCTTTTTGTGTTGGAAGCTACCGAAGCTTTAGGAAGTAATTTTGACCACAATTATTATCTCCTTAGGGTAAGGTATTTACAGGCTGTTCAAGTCCTTTTGCTACCAGCCTTAGCACACAGACCTGCACCTGCTTCTCCCAAAGGCTACACAAGTGGCTGAACCCCAGGACGTGTTCGGCTCCCACAGCTCAACAAATATTTGATTTTTCTAGACAAAGTGGAACAGCTGTGATGGGAGGGACAGAGAGTCGCCTTCCCTCACTCCCCTCTTCCCAAAATAGCCAACGTGGAGCATCACAGGCCAGATACGAGGCTTGAAGGGCTCCCAGCTGCAAGTCTGTCCCTTAAGAGTCTTTAGAAAAGCTGCAAAAGTGATGCTTCAGCAAATGAGTAGCTAAGAGTGGGGTCTTTAATAGCCCTCTTCCTCAGGAAGGAGAAAAGCCTTTTACCAGTGGTTCTGCCCCGCTCCCACCGCTGCGCCAAGCTCGATAGCTCGCAGGTGTGCGATCCAAAGGGCGACGTCCCGCTGCAAAGCCAAAATAGCACTTAAATCACATGCAACGAGGCAACCGTCCTCTCAGCTCTCACCAGTTTCGCTGTCTAGGTGCAAGGAATAACGACGGTTTCAGCGTGCGCCGAGCTGCGCTGCTTCGCGAGGCTGGAAACGGCGCAAGGCTTCCCAAGCAGCGGCAGAAGACAGCAGTATCTTCGCCAGCTTTCAACACCATCTCCCTGATGTCAGGGCTTAACTCCAATAAAATTCTTCTTCGTGCCGTCTCACCTGTGTTTGGAGAGCCACGTAGCCCTGCTGTCGCTGTTATGAATTGTCTGTCACAGAGATGGATGGAAGCCCAAACTCCCCTCACCAATGCAGCAGGCAGTGCCAAAGCACTCAAGCAAGCAAAGAGGTTAAGGAATATTATCTCTAATGTCACAGAGGCAAGACCCAGGGGGCTTGGCCCTGCCACTTGGCAAACATTCCTGTACGAAGTTTCTCAGTGAACAGAAACGGAATCCTTCATTTTCAACAAAGCCATTTAAAAACTCCGTACAGTAATGCATTGTGCCAACGCTTAAAATGAACAGCACAAGTCATTAGGAAGCTATCATACTTAATCTTGCATAGAGCAGGACTGTTTAAATGCTACAGAACAGAGAGTTTCAAATAGCTTTTTGCTAACTTTAATAACCAAGTTTACAACTGAAAGGCGAGAGCGAAAGGGGGAGGAATTTAGATCAGCGCAGTGTAAACCCAGATCAAAAATGAAAGGGCTTGACTCCCACTGTTCTTGTGTCAAATCATATTTGTCAAAACAAAAATTAGTGCTGAAATCTTGTTTGGAATAAAAATTAGGATGCAGTTTCTGTGAAACATGATGAACTTGTTAACTGTTGAGGCACAGAAGACTCCGATTGTTACTGGTTACTTACCGTCATGTCTTCGGGTACAGGCGGCACGGGCCAAAACAAGGACGGAAACCACTGAGATCCCTTCTCCTAGTTATGCTGGGGCTGGAGGCTTCAAAAGATTGAACTGCCTTGGATTAAAATGGGCGCCTTTTTAAAACAGGCCTTTGAAAAGCAACCATCTCTGGGTGCTGCTTTTCTTGTTCTTTTTGGTTCGTTTTCTAACCGATAGTGCTTGGAGACCAGCCCGAACTTTTGACATTTATCCAGAGATTCGTGTGAGAAGCCTGCGAGCTGCTGAGCCCACGTCAGCAGACGGCTCTGGGTGCTGGCACGCTGGCGAGTTCTGGGGAAAATCCACACTTTTACACAGCTCAGGATTATCCTGGCAAAGCAAACTGTGAAAAATCACTGCACGGTTTCTTGAAAAATCTGCTTTGCAGTGAAGATTTGCCAGTCTCCTCTGCGGAGCGAACAAGTGCTTGGGAGCCTGAACTCCTGAGATGGGATGTGGGTTTAGGCCAGAGCTCCCTGCCCGCTCTGGGCCTTGGTTTGTTCTGCCAGCCAAAAAGCAGGAGGCATTTTCCCATCTCCGTTGACCACATTACTTTATCCACCGTTGTCTGACCTGGCATTTCTGTCTCTCTTCCTCCCGAGCACCTTGCATGGTCATTCATCTTCCGTCTGGAACGGCATCACTAGCCACGCAAAAACACCCCCACCGCTTTATTTTTTAACTTGTCCTTTCATAATTGTCCTCTAGCATGGAAACCTTGCACTAGAAATCACTGCTGGGAGGTACAATCCAGTTCCAGAAGATCTTCTCAAGAAGAAGAAAGACAATCTGCTCTCATTTTGAGTCGGATCAAATGAGTTGTCGGTGATCTCTAGGACGGGGCTGGTACGATTTGTTCAGTTGACATCAATTAAACAGAAAATCCAAATGAAACTAGTAAAGAGATTACAGGACTTTTGAGGAAGAAAGAAAAATTATCCATTAAGTGTAATTGTCTCATTACAACCCCATCCCTCAGGTGCCTCCTGCAGATGGAACCTGCAAAGCCAACACCACCAGCCCTGAGTTACAGCCTTGCACTGGGTCTTATTTACTGAGGCTTTTGTCTGGGAACCTGAGAGCTGTAACACGGTAACTTTATTCCCTTTATTTAAGGTAAACTAAACAAATTACATGTGAGCAACAAGGCAGCAGCAGAGAGAGATAAAGGGGACAAAAAAAGTAGTGCAAGAATTAGAAAAGATCTATTTCTTTTCTTATCAGCACATTCTCCTGCAGACTAGGGGAAAAAAAAAAAGTCCATTAGCTTTGGAGCAACCTCATTTTTCTTTGCTTTCCAAATAAACCGCTGCACCTACACTTCAGGGACTTCATCAGAAAACACTTCATATCCAAGGTTATTTTCCCATTTGCTTTCTATTAATCTTCCTCACTCCCCTCTCCATATATTGGTGCAAAGGTCACACCCCAAATACTCTCCACCCCACACTGAGGTACAGAGAGGGGATGAGCACCCAGAGGAGCTGGACCCACCTTACAGCCCTTGGGCAGCTCGGTCGTGGATGGAGGGGCCTGGGGCAACACGCTATCGATCACCCAACCCCGGACACGCTCATTTTTTTGCAGTTCTGGAAGAAATACTTAGTGGATCCACCAGAAACCCGTGTATTTTACTAAACGCAGGGCATCACTCGAGACAACACAGAGGTTACTGCCACTCTGTAAGCTTCTATAATCAACTCAAAACTTAGTCCTAGACACTGCAGGTGGATAACGTCACGCTTGCCCAGTTAAGGAAAGGTCAAAGTGCTGCTTGTTCCCTGAAAAGATGCTTAGAAACAGGAGGGCAACTAATCCTGGAGCACGTGGCTCGGAAGAGGCAGAGCTTGTGGGGCATCAGATCGCGCAAAGAGACTCAAAGGTGACGCCGCTCTCAAAGAGCCACCTGCCAAACAAGGCCGACCCGCCTCCCACCTAAAACCAAGGAATTTTGAGCAACAGCATTAAGGAGATGGTCTGAACATCTGGCTAAGCAGAGAGCTCGCTCTTTTTCTCGCTGTCGACAGGAGTGATGCTCCGAGTTCTCCGGGAGCGCTGGTGAATCACGGTTCACCTGCAGCACGCCGGGGGTGGCAGCGTATGTGCTGCACAGCTTTCCTAGGTAAATCTGGCAGCACAGAGAGGCGTCGTGAAGTGTTGGCTTTTAGGTTGCTATGATCAAATTTAATACAGAGTGTGTTCCAGCTGGGGGAGAAATAGCTTTCTTGGATTACAAACCACTCATGTTTTTCAAATATCAATTTCCCCTGAAGAATTAAGTCTATCATTCAAACTGAACTAGTAGCGGCAGCTCTTTCTCGAACAAGTGATGGGTGAGAGAGAGGAAAAAAGAGAGCTCGTGCTCATTGAGGAATGTGGCAAAGTAGATTCTGTCTGGAGGAGATCAGCCGGGTGGGGACAGGTTAGAAATATTATTATGCACTGAGAAAAAAAAAAAAATAAAAAGGTGTTCAGCATTACAATGAATTGCTTGTCACAGTAACAGCCCTTCAGATAGTTACTCCCTTCAGTGGAAGGGATGAGAAGACGTGTGATGAGTACCTATTGCCAAGTGATTCTTAAGTCTTTAATGCCTGGCAGCAGCTCTCTGGTTTAATCCTCTTTTCCCCAGTTTCTCCAACCATCTTTCATCATTTAGCAATCCTCCAACAACAGGCGCTGTCCCGTCACTGCGGGACTCCGAACCTCCCGGAGCTCAAATCAAACTGGTTTTGTCTGACAGTGTCACAGAGGGGGAAGTGGTTTGACTGAGCCTCAAAAACCCGTCCTTAATACGGGAGAGATACAGCAAATCCACTCTCCACGTGTACCTGACCCATCTCCCACGACACACAGATTCTATGGCAGGCAGACGATGCTGGCTACGGAGAGCTCAGCAGAAAATTGAAAGCAATAATCATTCAAATGCTCCTTCGGGAAAGAGGTTTTCTCCTTTCTTTGGGCAACAGGGCTCAGATGGGGTGAAGCACAGGCGATTTCTCCTGGCAAAGATTGGTAATTTCACAAGAAAGGACAAATTCTGGGAGGAACAGTTCAAGAAGGTTAAGCAGAAGACAACAGCAATACTGGTGGGGCAAAATACTGCTGGTCTCTCCTCTTCTGGATGTTTGAAATGAGGTTTGGACTGGTTAAAGGTAATCTGATTATACACTATTTATTGCTCCTTCACATAACTCCTCGAGGACTCGCATCATTTAACGTGAGGGGTCCCAACAGGCCTATTAAAACAAACACACACGTCCTACCTGCAACTATTATCCATGAACTTGGAGAGATATAGGTAGCAGTTAATGAGCAGAGACCACTAATTCGTCTTCGAATTCAAAGGAGCGGCGCTTCGTTATAATAATTGGGAAGAAGGTGCCCTTCTATCTTCCAAACACGCTTCCCAAAAGCTGCTGTGGAAGATGCTCAGGAGGGGTTTTGCAGAACAGACACTGTGTTCTAGTTTGGGTTAGAAAACTGCAAGGCCTGACGCGGTTTTATCTTCAGTCCAGACAAGCAAACATCATCTCCCATGGCGTGTGCACAGAAATGATCTGGTCCTGAACACCAGCCCAGGGGTGAGAGCAGAACTCAGAGATACAGGAATGAGATACAGGAATGAAACCGCCCTTTGCCTCAAAATAAAGTTACTAGGATTAATTATGCTGTTCAGTATGCAAGGGAATGGGAGGTGCTGGGCCTGGACACCTGCTGTCAATCCGGGTACTGCTGAGTGCTCAAGTGACTGCTCACGAACTGAGGTAAAATCTCTAATAATCAACAACCAAATAATCTAAATACTTATTTGTGAATGCGATGAGTCAGGAGAATGCAAATGGTCCATTACCGTGTCTCAGCTGATGAGCAGGAACACATTGCGCCACGGTAACTCTGTCACTCAGAACCATCTGCCCATATTCCTCCTTTTCTCTCCTATATTGTTAAAATCACACCAACAAGACCCCATCTGAAAGACTCCAAATGCTCTCCAGTATGTTGCTTGACAGGATTAGATATCAAAATAATCTTAGCAAATTGGGAAAATAGTCTGAAATAACCAGGATGCAATTCAATAAGGACACACAACGTATTTCACCCTGAGGGAAGAACAACAAACCGTGAAGCATAAGGAGCGAATGGCTCGACAGCATTGCAGAAAACGACACCGAGGCTACAGCCGATCACAAATTCAGCTCAAATCGACAACGTCGTAATGCTGCAAATAGGAGCAAAGCCCACCCCAGGACAGGTAAACGATGTTTGTCGCATGCAAAACATGAAAGGGCTCTTGTGCTCTGCTCCGCACCCGCAGAGCCAGAAACATCTGGCTCATCTGGAGACTTCAGATGGAGCAACAGCGCTGAGGGAAAAGCCACAGAATGTGACCTACAATTAAAACTGGAAACATCTGGGGTTGCTCAGGCTTGGGGGAGAAGACCAAAGGGAACTTGGCAACATTTTGCGGAGAGATGCTGCAAAGAATAAATTGCAAACTGTTCTCCACATCCATAGGGAGAGGCCAAGAAGTCACAGCTTCACTTTCCGCAGGAGGGCGAAGTCAGACACCGGTACGGGCTTTAAAACTGGAAAGGACTGAAGCAGAACGCCTGCGGTGACTTTCCAACACGGGGCAGCTTAGGCAAGGCTTAAGAAGGGAAGGACTAAATGACCTCTCACTGTTCCTTTTTTATTTGGTGATAGCTCACCAAGACAAATGAGAATTGCGGGTCTCCAGAAAGTCTCAAGATGCCCCTCGGAGCCGCGGGAGAGTGATGCTGAGGGAAGGCAGCGCTACACAAAACACTTTTTGATGGCTCGATTCCCCACAAACCCCCAAAGCTACCTTAGTGACAGAATACATCACAGTTACCATTTTGGATGTACACAGAAGTCAGGAAATTAAAAATGCTGGTTCCCACAGCAACGAGGATGCAGCCTGCCAAGAGAGAAGGAACGTTCCAGCCTCGTCAAAAGGTGTTAATTTTAATGCCTGAAGGCGACTTCCACTTCCAGCTGCCTGCAGAAGCCTCGGTGAAGCCAACGAAAGCTCCCTGCTCTCATCTATGGGAAAAACCTGACCCTTGGCTTCTTCATTCCTGAATTATCTGCTCTTGCTTGCAGAATGTGGCACAGATTGGAGTCTGGAAATTAAGACGTGAGACAGACAAATCAATGCTGGTGCAGAGATGGTCACTGGGAATGCTGCGATCTTGGACCACACTTCAGTATTCACATCGTTTGTGCTTTCCCATCCTCCGGCTCTGTGCAGAAATGATATCCCCATGTAATCATGTATGCAGATAAAAGCACTGTGGTGAGAAATAGGCGTAACTTAGGTGTTCTTAATTGCATGTTTGTATCAGAGCAAGGATATGATGGGTATATTGAAACTGGTATGGAAACAACCTCTGCCTTTAGAACTTCCTCTTGAAACACCTTCATTTTCCTGCTTTTTTTCTCCTTTTTTCTTTTGGGAGCTGCATATAAAGCGTGTTAGGGTGCAGTAGATTTTTTTTGAGAATAAAACATCAGAAGAAGGACGAACAATTTTAGTAAGTCCAAAAAAAATCCTCCCTGCTTCTCACACTGATGCCTCAAGCAAAGGCTACGGGATTTTCTTGAACTTCCAAAAAATTCTCTCTAGAGAGAAGAACAATCCTGAGAGGCTAAAAGAGAATATTTTTTAAAAGTATAAAGGTCTTCAAATGACAAATGCCTACCACAATATTCTGAACACACAGATCCAACCTTGAAACCAGTGACAAATCTGAAAGTTGATGTCCTATGGGATGACGTTAAACCTACCGATTAAGCGAGATAAGAGACTCCTCTCGTCCCAAAAGGCAGCAGGATGAAAAAAAAAATATCGGGAACAAGTACCTGGAGAAATTATAGAAAAGGAGCCTTTCGAAATGTGATCTCCTAAAGGCGAATAGAAAAATGTCAAAATCTAACACTAATCTGGATGAATATCCAATGAGATACATAATGAAGGTGGCGAGAAACTTCAGCAGTAGCACAAGAAAAAGATATCACAAAGCAGTTAAGTTCTAAATGTGAAATCTAATACAGCAAAGCCAGTTCTGAACCCGCCTAATCTCTTCAGAAGTTTCAAGAGTGGAAAAGGAGTGAATTTAAAAAAAAGAAGATAAGTGGGGTTTTTGCTAGGCAGTTTATAGCTAACCATTCCTCTGAATAAACAAGGCAGAGCTAAATACAGAGGGATACAGATAAGAAAAACAGAAGTCTCAAGGTATTTCCAACATAAAAAGGCGTGCCTGAAGTATATCTTTTAAATATTCTTAACCTGCTCTGCTTTTTTAGGCAGTTTCTGGTAGCACGTATCAGCAGGTGGGTTTGTGTCTGCAGCAGCAATTCCGTAGAGCATTCAATTTTGTATACGACAGCTGGAGAACAAACGGCCCGCTGCATTTCGGAAAGAGATATTCTGACCAAAGCAGGGGGATCTGTGTAGTCAGGAGCTTCGATTATTCAATTCTGCGTTATGATCCAGTCGACACAGAGACACTGAGCTCCTCGGAGTGGATGCTGGAAGTGCCAAAGCTCCAAGCTGGTTTTTGCCACCAACGCCTCCAGAATCCAGAGGAGAATCGCTGAGCAGTCCAACTACACCCACTCTCAGTTGGCTGCCTTTAAATCACACGCTCAATATCTCTGAAGATTAGACAATTATTTCCGCATAATTAGTGTCCAGAATGAGGTACAAACAACATTCATAACGGGGTGATTAAAAGAAAAAAAATAAAGAAGAAATAAAGCTTAAAGACGAGCTCACTGTATTTTGAAATACAGCCCCCAGAGTGTGGAAAAAAGGAAATAAAATAGTTACAGCCTGGATTGTTCTCCTGTCTGCATGGTAACGGGGCTGCTCATGCGTGGCTTGTTTCCTCCACACCCGCGTATGTTCAGCTCCTCAGCATCTTGAAAAGAAGCCCCAAAGAACGCTCTCCAGTCACAACATCTCAACACGATTTTCCTTCTTTTCTTGCTCTCATTTGCTGCTTTCAAGGCTGTTTATCTGTCGGGTTTTGTTTGTTTCCTTCTCCTCCATTTCGCTGTGCAAAGCAGTTCTGACAAATCCCAGGCTGCTCTCCTACTTTTAGGCCTCATTAGACTCAAAACTCTCTTCAGGGTCAGTGGAAAGTTCACGAAACTCGTGAGGAAGCCTGCGATGATTAATGGGTTTTACACTGAGCTAATGTGAAGTTTGCCCGGTTTCCTGCTGAAGACAAACCCGGACCAAACCCTCGCTGTCCAACCTTCGCAGATGTCCTCGAATCCAAAGGGCTCAACACACAGAGACCCTGGAACATCTGCACTTTGCATCTTAGGCCAAGGCTGTTCTCCGCTGCGTTTTCCAATTCTTTTTTTGGTTTTGTTTTCTAAGAGAGAAATCTCAGCTGTGGGGAGATTAATCTGTTCGTTCAAATCAATTTTTTTTCAAAAATTGCTACCACAACGGAGCTGATCAGGTCGAGCTCAGCCCCAGAAAAGAGGCTTTGATAGCCTGAAGAAAGCCCTAGGCCACTAGACGATACATTAACAGCTTTTTTTCTGTTTAAACTTTCTAAATGAGTATTTCAAGCTGACAAGTTACTACCTGTCAGCTGAGCCACTGTAATAAGCTTAAATCCCTGTGTGTGCGGTTTAGGGTTCAGTGGAGCCCTGATGTTCAAACTAATGCTTGAAGCAGCACATTCGACAGGAGCCGCCGTTCCCAGCACGACCCAAGGGGAGAGCAGAACGGGGACGGATCTCCTGCAGTATTCATGACAAGCTGGGTGTCTGCAAGGAGTGATGGGAAAAAAAATAATAATAATAAGAAAAAAAAATCCTCCCAAGCCCAAGCCAAACGAAATCCAAAAAAACCAAACACAAAGCCCCAAACATCCCAGGATAAATGTCAGCTCCACTGTGAATCACACAACCCCTCTCTGATATTTGGAGGATATCCTGATTCACTGCTTCCCGCTGACAGGAAATCAGTTTGTTGCTCCAGATTTCAGTGACAGCAAAAGCCAACGTCAACTCAAAATGCCCTTCCTGAAAATAACATTCAACTGGGTAACATGATACATTAAAAAAAAAAAAAGATTATGCCAGGGAGCAACAGTGTTCCAGCAACATCTTCATCACAATATACTTTTCTCTTTAAAGAGCACACGGAGCTGTGTAACGTCACGTGCAACAGGCAGCAGGAATAATTCAGCATACAAATTCAGAAAGCAATTATTATTATTATTTTAATCACATAAAAGGACACTCCAGGGTTTTGTAATTTTGTGATCACGGGGAAAGAGAATCACAGGCCGAACAGAAAAGCTGCACCAAGTGATTGCACAATTGGAGGTTACCACTTCTCTTCTGGTAGTTTAGAATGTTGCTAAATTAGTATTTTCATCCAATTACCTTTCCCACGTTAAATATTCATACATCAACTCCTGTCGTTTCTAATTGAGGTGGGCACGTTTCCTGCCTGCTCCACGGTTTCCCAGCGAAATCACTGCTGAGGGGAAGCAGCTATTTGGAAAACGTTGGCTCGACGGGCAAGACTGGACGTTGAAGGGACGAACTCTGGGACGTGGAGCCTTTTGTGTCCAATTCGGTCCAGCACCTGAGGCGGTGGCCAAATTATTAACAACTCTAGTTGTTAATAAAAGTTCCTGCGAAAGGAGCTTGGTGGTTTAAGTCCAGTGGAGACAAGTTACTTGAATTTCCATCCTGCTGGGAGACCGGGCAGGTCACAGCGTCACTGTGCGGTGACAAAGCTCGGGAGGATTGAACCGCATTTGCCAGGGAGAAAAACCCTGAAGGTTTCTGACTCTCAGCACAATCAACTTGGTATTTTCTCTGTATATATTCATGAGGTCACGACTCTTCTTCCCCAGCCACTTCAATCCCTTTTGATCCCAGAGAGCCAAAATAGCATTATTTCCATGCAACCAAGACCAATGACCTCCTGTCTTCAAAACAAACTGTCAGGACAGTTCAGGCCAAAGTCTGAGCCCAGGACACAAACACAGCCCGAGCAGGCAGCGATTTTCCAGGAACCGTCACCCTGTGTACTTTGCCACCAAACAATCCATCATGGAACAACACCGAGGGTCCTGCACAAGGACAAACTCTAAACACTTCGCATCTTTAAATCCAGCTGCTGTCACATCTTCGCCACCCAGCTCTGGTGACCCGGCCGTGTCCAAATGTGACACTTGTCACATGGACTCGCATCAAATAAAGCTGCAGAGTCTCACAACAATGCACAAATTCAGCATATGCTGAGAGAAGCAACGGCTGTGACAAGGCAATTCATAATTTTAGGTGTGATTTTCAGGTGGGGAGAGAGGAAAAAAGGGGGGAGCCTAGTTAAGGATTGCTATTTTTATACTAAAATTAATACACTAATGTGCAGTTAGGTGGTGAAAAGTGACTGTCTAACAGCACAGCGAGGTTTCATATTTACTTGCTGTCACTGATTTCAGAGCAAATTGGCTCAGGTTATAAGTCAAAGAAGGATTCTGCTGCTGCCAGCACTGCACACTTCAAGAGATATCTCAAAATCAGGCTTCTTACCTTATCATTGTTAAAAGACTGTGCAATCAAAATGTAAGTGACAATTCAGCTGATGCATGAGCAGAAATAGATGCCAGCTCATTCTCCCATAGCTAGAGAAATTCTGTAAAGCTAACAGGATTTTAAAAACATTTTGTCAGAAAAATAAGTGGCTATGACAGACCCAGGGAGCGGGCAGAATAATAATTCAGCTATCTAATGCTGGATATCACAGTGACAGGTGCATTTCAAGTGCTGCGCTACATAATACGGCTGCCCTCTCCAGCAGCCCCACTCCAAGGAATTCAACATGCTTTGCAAACATCAATTAATTTAATGCTCACAACACCAAAGACAGGAATGCTGAGAGGCTGGGGTGAGAAGGGTTAAAATAACAAGATCAGCACTGGGAACGGAATAAATTCTTGTGGATCTCCAGCTTTCACCCTTAGCCACAAGCACAGTTGTGCCATTTTTTTTTCAAACAGTTCTCCTAAATAAGCATGTTTTGGGCCTGATTCTAACAGTGGCCAGATTCTCCGTAGGTCTTCCTTGAGTCAGCTTAAGTGCGGAGAGAAATCTTGCAGATAATCTGAAACCCTCGCAGTTGTGCAGACACCCACGTGGGACCCTTGTGCTGCAGGTTTTATTCCAACAGAGACCATCGTTCTGCCCCAGTGGTGTGTGATGCCCATTTCCATGGCACAATTTCTAGGGAACTCATCCCACATCTGAAATGGCTGCGAGTCTAAAACACATTTAGCCCACTGGAAGGCATGGGATGGGATGTTTAGCACGGCACATCTTTTCACGAGCATCACAGATGAATAAATAATACTTAGGAAAGAAGTGCGGCTAGTGGGTTTAAGGAAAGGGCCTTCGAGTTGCAACGATTATAAATGACAGCAATAAGATGACTTCTGTACAAATAAGTTATGTCCAGATTAACTAGCGTGGAGATAGAAGAGTTTTTCTGCCTGTGATTTTCCTGCCATCGGGGCGGACACTGGGGAGGGATGTCAGCTTGTGGCCGTTAGAAGCAGCAGAATGTTATTCAGGAGCAGAAGGTGATTGTTTATTTTGTATTTCTGCTTTGATTAGAGAGAACATTTGATAAGAAGCAGCTTCTCCCAGGGTGAGGCTGATAAACTGAAGGCGAGGCTACAAGTGAGCATCACATCCACAACAGGAAAATGTATCACCCTTCAAGAACTCGATTGCTTCTCATGCGCACAAACATCCTTAAAAATAGCCCCAAAAAGGCTCCTTCTCTCCCACATGGAAGCAGCTGCAGAGAAATCTCAGCTTAATATTGGCACCTCCAGCCTGCAGAGTACCCGATTTGCCTCCGCTACGTCTGTAGTTTGGAATAAAAAGGTGCAGGATGTGACAGGAGGGGGAATGGGCAACAATGAAGAAGGCAAACGGTGCCCTGTCCTGATTTCTAGAAGTCTCTGAAGACAAGGGAGACCGAGGGCGGCAGGAACCAATTGCCTAACGCTTCTGTTCTTTCCCAGCCACAGTTGAAAGGAGGAAGAGCCTATTAAGAGGTGGAAATGGACCACGTAGCTCCTTTTCTGCAATTGTCTGCAAACCCTTGTGCTCCAAAGCGTCTTCCCTAAGAGTCCTCACAGGCACGCTATAAACAAACATAGGCACTGCCAATTGTTTTAGCACGATAAATGCATTTAAAAGCTTTCAATATTTTTGTCTGTTTACAGGCACGCTCCTTGAGGAATTCTGACAACCTTGCCGGAACGGACAAGTTGCAAAACGCTTCACTTAGTGCTGAAGTTAATGCAAATGTTCAAGCAAGAAACCTGAGTGCTAAAGCAGATTTTGTTGGGCTTCCTCTGTCTTCTGCACCTTCTCACCACGGCACACCCTGCACAGGCACGGCCAAGCTAGAGCAGAGTGAGCAGAGCAGGGAAATACTTGGAGTGCGGATGAGGAAAAAAGACAATTTGTATCCCAAAGAGTCAACGAGCATCCCACCGGAACGAGCAGGGGAATAGCAATGAAATTATCTAAGAGGCTCGCATAAAAAAAGGTAATCTGCTAAAGAGTAAAATTATACAAGCCAGTAACCACATAGTATAAAGAGCCTTTAATATTGATTCGCTCACTCAATATTTCATGGAATTCACATCTTGTTCAACAGTGGAGAAATGAGAGAGAATATGCTCAGTTTGGCCAGCTCCTGACGTCTACAAGCTTAGACAAATAGCAGCGTTGTCAGGTTTGGACTGACTTCATGTTTTAATAAAGACACTGGTTGGTTTTAGCACAGTTCTCAGACATATTTGGTGCCAGATCTGAACCCAGAGGTGATACAGGACGGACACTGAGAGATTCCTGCAGGAATGAGATTCCCAGCAATGGGATACGGGCAGGTAACTCCTGGGAGCTGTGCTGAAAGTCTCTCTTCATAAAAACGGAAAAGGGAAAGAGATGAAAGCTGTTAGAGATACCTCACTGCATTGCAGAGGAAGGAATTGTCATGGACATGTGACCTTTAAAAACGGCAATGAAACTGCACTAAAATTCATTGAGAACTCACCAAACATGTTACCGATGTGGCCGTTCTTAGTCAGCGGTCGCAGTTCGTTTTTTCCAAGTGCATATTGCTTGTAGTTATCCCAAGCGAATTTCATCATCTGTAAAAAGAACAATTGAATGCAAGTGCTTAAAAGAACTGAAAGTTTTCTGAAGTTCAGCTCTGGAAATGAACGGGAGTTTCCCATTCACTGCTAAACCCAGCAACCAATGGCTCATTAATTACAAAATGATGAATGGGGCTGCATTCAGCACTTTGCTAAAATCTCAAACCCACCGATCCTGGTGCAGAACTCGGGACTGGGACATTCCAGAAGTACCACAATATCCAACATGCTGAGACTCCACGTTTCCCCTGGGCTGTGCGAGCCAAGTGAGAACTTTAGAAAGATGCCTCAGTTTTCGAATCCTTCACCTTTTTTTGAGGGATATCGGTTATTTCAGAATGGTAATTAAAACGGGATAAAAACGTACGGCCGAAGCTGATACATCCCTAAGTATAGGAGTGTTACCTGCTGAGTTTTCACATTTCTCTATGATAGCAACAATGAAACTTGATCAAACTAGAAACCCACCCACCATCTGCCCACCTTGCAGCAGTTTCATACACAAGGTTGGCAAAGCAGCACCACCGAGGTGCACGATGCGCTTGAAAGGAAGAAGCTGGTCGCTGTTTACGGACTGCGCAGAAACTGTCTCTCTATTTACGAACAGAATACCTTCAGAAGGGGGAGATCCGTGACATTTTGCTATCTTCCTATCAAAACTCCCGAGTGCTTTCTTAAGAGAGTCCTGCGGATGGGCTGGGTGATTTCTAAGCAAGCCCTTCCAACTCAAACAATTCCTTTTGGGACATTTGAACTGTCCTGCCCGGGCTCAGCACACAAACCTTTCCCTGAGGACCGCGAGGCAGCGGGTTTGTGTTTCCAACACACACACACACCCCAGCACAGCTTTTTCTGTCCTCCCGCCCCTTTGGCTCCCGCTTTTAGGAAAAATTAAACCTACAAGTATCCTCTCTGAAGCGAGGAGACACTAGGACTTGTCAGCTTCTAAGGAGAGCCTTAAATAAAGCTCCTTTTATAATCCACACAGCCTGGCTCTGAGCAGTTTTAGCCCCGGCATCGCACTGACCTGTACGTTCTTTGATTCAATCCCTGGAAAAAAGTCAGATAACAAAGGGGAAGAAGGTGGCTTCGGAGAACCGACAATATTCTCCACCACCGCTCAACAGAGTCTGCTAAAATGCTTTACTCAAACAAGGCATTTGAGAGAAAATGACAGTTTAAAACAAATGTTCCTTCACAGACTGCCCTGCCTATTGTCCGCAGCGGCATTTACTGCTCTATTTTGGGACCGGAATACGCAGGTTACTTTGGTCTGAAATTCCCACTGTCATTTCAGCTCTTACTTTTGTCCTTCCCTCCAGCTGCGTTTCACAAACCCATCATCGCAAACCTCTGGCCGTATCCTCCACAATTAGCGCACATACACAAAAAGCCACATCACCAGATTCCCCCTTTCCCCTTTTTAAACATCGAGCTTCCAAAGTAAAGTTTCACTGAGCTGGTCATATGGCCAAGGATAAACATTTGCTGAACTGATTGATAACATTCGGACTTGGATACCACCAGAAGAAGGAATGTTGGACAAACAAATAAAGTCAACTTGGGTTTTAAAAACTCGGTGTGGGATGAATTAGTCACCGGAGCGCATTGCTCCGAGGACACGGAATAATGACCGGGGTGGGGGAAAGAAACCACCCACAAAATTCACTCAAAGTGCCTCAACCTCATCACTCAGGGTGTTCACTTTATTTTTGCTAGATCTCTGGGTTTATTTTTCAGTGGACGCGTTATTTTAAATGAGAATTTCTCATTCTTCATCAACATAATGGCAAATTTTTGAGGAACTCTCGACTTTCTCCGACGGTACCGAGCAAATGCTTTTGTGTCTCAGGGCTTGATCCCGAGGTTCTCGGCAGAACAGACGGTGTTTCCGTAAGGCCAGTGTTCCCACCGCGAGCCATGGGGCTGGTGCGCCAGGAAGGAAACAGCCAGAAAATCTCTCCATTTCTCTTGTGAAGCAGAGCCCAGGCTGGCCGACCCGCCCTCTGGACACCAAGAGGATGTGGAAACGACTGTTTTGTTGCATAAAACCCCTAACGCTGTAATCCTGAATCAGCCTCATTTTAAGCTGAGTATGAGATTTCAAGTTGTTTCCTTCCCTCAGCTTTCTTAACCGCTCCATTCCAGAAGGCTCCAAGTCTCTTCTTCAAAGCGTGCAAGAAACGCAAGCGCCTCTGCCGTCCCGCTCCTGGGGATGCAGAGTTTGCTGCCACCTCCATCACGGGCAAGAAAACCACCCCAGGTTTCCCTTTAACAGCTTTTTCTATCCTACAAGAGCAATTTCTTCCTCTCCTCCTGTGTTCTGACTGCGTGAGCCCTGCTGCCAGACACACCAGAGCCACCCGCTTCACTCCCGAGCTATTGGAATAAATACAGTTATTCTTCATTTGCCTATTCAACCATTTAAGCTGCATTTGTCACGGTGGTGCGAAAAGTTCCACTACAAAATGATTTATTGGGCTGTGCCGGCTGCAGCGTCTTAAATTCTCCTTCTGTGTTCTGTGCTGAGCTGATAATCAGGCAGACGGACGGTGGATGAGATTGGATGTGCCTCCTCGTCAGACTGAAGGGCTGTCAGCTTTCCTTTACGGGAACAACATTTTGCTCACTGCTTTTAAACCCTTTATATCTGGGAGGCAAGATGCATCATACGGTACCTTTCCATTTCCCAAGACGAAGCTTTCCTTCCTCTAACGATGGGGCCAAAAGCAGCGACTGGAAAAGTTTAAAAGCCAAAAGCATCTGCACCAATTCTGGCTCTCTGCAGCTGCCTCTCCCATCCAAATTTAGCAGTTCAGCTTCCAGACCACTAAAGAGATTCATCAAGTTTCTAAAAGCGGGGACTCCACATTTATATCTGGTACGGAGGACTGAGATGGAGCTTTCAGAAGGTTCCAAACACTGGGCTGAGACACAAGAGGATGGAGCTGAGAGCTGCAAAATGGAAATTTGCATAGCGAGGTGTTTGGGTTCAATTTCTGATGAGACGCCAAGGTTAGAAGTGAATATTTTATGCCATTCTAGCCATGACAGATCACAATACGTCAGCATTAACTTGATGCCATTTTAGATTTGAAAAATGGCACCAGAACCACAAAAATTATGGAAATAGATCCATAATTTTAGATTTTGTTCTCACCAGTGTGCCATCTGCCATCTAATAGACAATTATCTATTTGGCCCTGAAGTTCTAATCACCCTGGCTTCCCGCTGATTTATGGCAGAGACTTCCGAATTTATAATGGAGTTTGTCGCTCTTTCTTTTCCATAGTCTGTAAGTCACTTTTTACCCGGAGAGTTTCAGTGACCCAGCCAGATGATGATAAATTCAAATCAACTCGGAATTCTGAAAGCCACGTTCTGCAGGGTCACAACACCGATGTAGAACAAGGCTGGCTTAAAACTGCCCTCAGCGCATTTCTTTTCTTAATGCGTGGAAATATTTTTATTTAGAAGTCAGCTTTCTAAATACTCTCCTATATAATACCGGGCCAAATGCTGTTTGTGTCACATCAAATACGGCAGCAGGAAATCGTACAATAACTGAATATTTTCACTGATAATTCTCTCACTTCTGTTGGCTCTTGACATGTCTTAACCCAGCAAGAATTCGTCCATTTTCCAAGATCAAATACACTACATAACGCAATAAAAATCACCACTCCAGACTAAAAAATCCCCTGCACTATCACTTCCCCTCCTTTCGTTACCAGGGAAGATTTCCAAATGCAGAGCGTTCCCAAACAGCTATTTGATTAGTTTTATCCATCTAGGCTGGGATAATTAGTAAATGCTTAAAAGATGAAATCTAAATATACCAACCAATCAGGGCCTTTCAAGAACTTCCAAGGAACATTACACAAAGCCATTATCTTCACAAGAGAACCATTTTTGTGGCTCTTTGGCCTTCCTTCTTCAACTCCCCTTCAAATATTTAATTGTTAGGCTATGTAAGAAATTCCCAGTTTGAGCTTTCAAAAAAAATCCAAAACAAAAACACACAAAAAAGGGGGCGAGGTGTAATTTTAAGTATTTCTTTCCCTATTGTATTTCTGACTTGGTTTTTCCCACCCCAGATCACCAGACAAGTTTCTCTTCCTTTCTCTGCGGTTGGAAGCTCAGTTGTCATCTCAGTTTCACAACAGGACCCGTTCTTTCCCATCTCTGACCTTCCCGCTACCTCAAAATAACCCTGTTCTAGTTTGGATTTTTAACCTGCAATATAATGTCATATATTTTCCACCGGCTGTGTAAAAAAAAAAAATAATAATTTGCCAGATGACAAGATGCAGAGGAAAAAAGGACTTGACTGTCAGTCCTGCAGACAGAGGAAAGTCTGCCCAAACACATCCACATAAGCCATTTATATTTGGAATAATGGATGGTATTTTTTTCTAATCAGACTTGCAAACACTTGCGTGACTCTGGATTGACTGCGGGAAAGGTAAAGAAACAGTACTGTGTTTATTATCTTCTTATCACACAGAGCTATAAATATCCATACAAACACCCTGGCAGAATGCTATAGAAAAACTAGAATATATGTGAAAAATCTTTTATATAAAGCTGAGCAACTTCTCAGGCTACTTCTTTGGGACTTTGTCCTTAGAAATGTTTTCACATAACAGCAAAATCATAACAAAAGAGCCGTGTGTTAACTCCAGTTGACTGAAAGGTTCCATTTAGGCAGACGCTAATATCCACAGGCTGGTACTTGGGGTTAAAAGCTGGAACTCGCAGAGCAGACAGCACTTCAGCACACGAAGACGTTACCAAGCAACCCACCAAAATGGACACCAACATTGATAATCCATTCCGAAGTAATTCATTTTATAATTAAAGATTACAGTAAATCCAATAGATCCCAACAGGAACTTCGGCAATTTAGAGCCATGCCAGCTAACCTGCCTGTTTTACAGCATCCACGTCGGCTTCTGTCTCTGAATACAACATCAAGTGAATTGCAGAGATTTTCATTTAATGGGCCTTCAAAGCAACCGATAACCATTACAGAGCCTCACCTTGGTGAGTGTGAATCTAATGGCACCTGATTTTTCTAACTTTAAATAAAACATTCTTCTGTTTACTGATAGTGAAGGAACAACTGCACATAAAACCCGAATCTGTTAGTACAAAATTAAAGCCCTGGAAGAACCAAGTGAATGCAATCGTGTCGGCTCCAAACGCGGAAGGTATTTCCTCTTGGCTTTCCCTTCCTGACCCTCCTCATACACCCGCTGGGCAACTTCCACTGCTGTGGGCCCTGGCTTATCCACCTGCAACACCAACCTCAACCTTCTCTTCTAAGAGCATCAGGCATAATAAAGAGAAATAACCAAACAGCGTGGGACTGAGCTCGCTCGGTGAATTGGTGCTCGATATTCTTTCGCCCAACAGTCTGCCAGACCCAGAATCATTCTGCAGGAGATGACAGTGGCAGAATCGGGGTCAAAACTCAACACCTGTCTACACATCCCTCATGTCAGAGAGCCACAAAGATGCTGAAGGGAGTGGAGCATCTCCCGTGTGAGGAAAGGCCGAGGAGCTGGGGCTCTGGAGCTGGAGGAGACTGAGGGGTGACTCATTCATGGGGATCAATACGGAAAGGGGGAGTGTCAGGAGGATGGAGCCAGGCTCTTCTGGGTGACAACCAGTGATAGGACAGGGAGCAATGGGTGCAAACTGGAACACAGGAGGTTCCACTTGAATATGAGAAGAAACTTGTTCCCAGTGAAGGTGCCAGAGCCTGGCCCAGGCTGCCCAGGGAGGTTGTGGAGTCTCCTTCTCTGCAGACATTCCAACCCGCCTGGACACCTTCCTGTGTAACCTCATCTGGGTGTTCCTGCTCCGGTGGGGGGATTGCACTGGATGAGCTTTCGAGGGTCCTTCCAATACCTGACATTCTGGGATTCTGTGACTTCACATGGCAGCGGGAATCGCGTGTACCCAGCGAGGTCCTGGGCTCGGGAGAGCATCGATCATCCTGCTGCAGCTGCGGCAACGCAGCCCCGCACCTCTCGGCCAAAGACGATCCGCACGAGTGAGCGCAGGGATTATACACACAACCACAACGGGGCAGGAGGTTGATTAACGCCCCAGATAACACCAAACTAATTCCTGTTGCAAACCCACTTCCTCAAGAGCAAATTTCTGCAAATACACCCTCTGGAACGGCGCCCAGATTTCAGGAAAGTCTCAGCTCTTTGACAGCTGCCTTTGCCACTGGTCTACTCAATTTTTCCTTAAACACGAGATAAAGGCTCCTGTTTCCAGACCCAAAGCACCAGCCCAAGCACACGACTCTTCCCATGTGCTCCAGCTCTACATAACGCACTCTAAAACAAAATTTCAAACCCTGTCATCCTCCTGACTGTAAATACATCAGCTGATTGTTCAGTGTTAGATGGCAGATAGATACTGTGAATTACTTGCTACATGTCGCTTTATCTAGAAGTAAATATAACAGTAATTCAAGCAACAGGTGAGTGGGGCTTTGCTTCAGATTCTTCTGGTGAAGTCTTGGCGGCTTGTTCTCAAACTTGCAAGCAGGAAAAAAGCAGGACCAGAAGCCTGATTTGCACTGGGGGAACAGAAAAAAAACCCAGCACAGGGAGTCCAAGGTCATTAGTGTTAGTGACAAGGACAGAAATAGAACTCAAGAATCTTCCTGACTCACAGCTCCTGCTAAGAAAGCCGAATGGGAGAAAGAACAGCTCAAAACACAATTAAACTAACTCCTAATTAAACTCCTAATGCAACTAGATTTAACTGTGTCAAGAGGGGAAAAAAAACCCCTTCGATAGGACTATCTCAGGCATTAACACCCAGCTGGATCCAGCTGCATCTAAATCAGGAAACGTCAGCAAGAGCAGCTGATTTTGCAGAGAGTTTCTTAATGAGACGCTGGACGACAATGGTTTTGAGAATGAATTTGCAAGTCTAGACCAAAGCATGGGGTGATTTAGTAGAGAGACAAGCAAAGCTGTAGTCTTATCTCCCTCACTTCCCAGAATCAAAGCTTGTGGAAAACTCTAACAGAAATAAAAGGTATTTGTGTTCTCGGCCACCCTAACGCTGTCAGCTTTGTGCTTCCTTCGAGCCTCTAGAACTGATCAAACATACGATATTCCAGAGCACGACCAAAGCTGACACTCTGCAAGGCCAGCAATAAAACCAGTGAAAATTCCTCCGGTCCTTGTTACCTCTAACCGCTGTTCAAGCACTCGCTGCCATCAGGGTTAGAGAACCTGCACAAAAAGGCAATTCATGATGTCCAGTTTGCACCCAGCAGCCTTAGCCAGAGGAGCTGACCTTGTTCGGTTAGAGGGATGATTTCCTCCGCAGATGGATGCTCAAAAGGTAATTTGGTGTGCTGCGAAAAAATGGGGGTCAGTGTCAAAGAGCAAATCTAACTATAGCTTGTGTGATGCAGATGCGAGCGAAGGTGGTGTGCCAGCAAACATACAGAAAGTGAAGAGTGAGATAAAGACTAAAAACCGCAGAGGGGACACTTCAACAAAGCTGAGCTTAAAAGCATAGGAATAATTACGATCTCCCTAGTTATCCCCACAGAATGAAGGCAGAAGTAGCTCTTTGAGCACTATCTGTAAGTATGAGATCAGAAAAGAAATTTAAGGTCCTTATAAAACATTGGGGCTTTTTTAGATACTTCACAGAATTCGAACTTGGCTCTGGTTTACTGCTTCCATGTATTCACGTTTCTTAAATGGAAATTTAAGCTGTGAGTACAGATCTGTAGCACTTAAAAGTGTCTTCAAAGTAGAAGATACCTGAACATATTCAAGTAACAACGGCAGATAGGAAATCAATCTCCGTCTGTAAAATATGGGAATACCAAATAATAACATTCTAATATTATAATATTAGATACGTACAACTGTTAAAATATACCCATGAAATGCATCTCACTTTACCATGACACCAACTTCGGGAATTAGTGTATGTGCTGCACTTTGTAGGTGAAAATGTGCCATACATCCAAATACATACACCCAGGCTTTCATGCACAAAGAGGCATTTCAAGCAAATATTTTCCCCGATCCATTGCGATGTCACAAATCATTACCTTTACATTCTCATGGAACGGTTCACTTCACAAGATTACTTTTGCTAACAAAGTTGCGCATTAGGAGATGTCTGTCAACCACGCAACTGCTCTTTCCACAGCCCCTGCCAGGGGCTGCACCACCGAGGGCGGCCGGCGGACCCAGAAAGCAAGAAACACGCTTTGTGTGACACCGTTATTTGGATTTTTCAAGTGCTTTTAATTCTAGGTTGGCCATCTGGTAATGGCTTCTCTTGGTGACTACTACTACTTTATTCCAGCATGCTTTGAGGGAAGAAAGTGGGAAAAAATTACTTACCTTGTAATTGTGCTGCTTCTAATGTCAGCTCAGAGTCCTCCTCCTGAGTTTTGTGCCTGCAGCGTAAATCCCGCAGGAAACTCCCACAGCTCTTTAAGATTTTGGGCACTGTGATGTACCTATGGGCTGCCTTGAGAGCTCTTACATTTCAGCTACGTCCCTTCAAGCGTGTACAGCACACGGTCTTCATAAATCCCTAATTATTAATACACACAGACTACAAAAGGTGACCAACATTCCAGGTGACTGATGCACAACGATCAGTTAAACATCCAGGCCAAAATCCATCAGCTCCTCACTGAAATACCAACACGTTAAAAGGGAAGGTGGATGGAAACGCAAACACTGAGGAAGATTGTTTTTCCAGACCTGCATTATGACAACGTGAGTTATTTTCTCTTTGCCTAAAGATACCATCTGCACAGGATTCTCATTTCTGGAGAGCCAGAGCCCAAGGGGACGCTCTAAAAGAAGCTGCAGTGATAACTAACCGAAAACGGGCAGACTGCAAAGAAAAAAAGAAAAGAAAAAAAAAGTGTGGGGGGTGATTCAAGGAAAATAATAAAAAACAAACAACATGTTTTCAGAGCCTATTAGGCCTACCTGTTTGATAGCCTGTGGGACAAACGTCAAACAGATCAATTATGAAAAGAAACAAAGCAGAGAAGATAGGAGGCTTTGTACTCCTGAGCCTTGGATGAGGGACCACGGCAGGAATAATCTGTGGGTGTGGAAGGGAAAGACTAAACTGGGGCCACAGTCTCTGCACATAAAACTGTCCTTTGAATAGGACCCGCACTGTAAGATACAAAATGAGTCTTTTCACATTAGGAAGGAAAATTTAGCATGGTCACAGGTTCACTCAGCAGCTCGATATACGTGTCTCATTCTTTCCATTTCAGGACAACGCATCTGATCTGCCTCTTCCTCCCAGCACCGGCAAAGCATGAATTGCTTTTGACACACGGATGGCTCAGGGGCCCAAAGAGCAGTCATAAGCAGATGGGATAAGTGAAGGAAGGAAAGAAAGAAAAAAAAAAGTAAAAACAGGCCAAGAGTTGCCCTGCATCGCTCCTGTTTTGCACAGTGAGAACAGACTTGGGGAGCAGAAGAAACATCTGTCGGGAAACTGTTTTTGTCTCAGTCCAAATGCTGGAACGGGAGGGAAGAGGGAAGCCGAGAACTGCCAGCACACCTCCTGCTTCATCTCACACTTGGATGGCTTAACAGAAGAGATCTGGGAGGATGAGTTTAGTTTAATGATTTCTTGCTGGTTCACCTGCTGCCCATCTGTCTTTGTAATCCTTGCTCGGAGGGACAGACTGGAGCGGTGCCGTCCTCTCCCCTTTCCAGAGTTACTTGTGATTTGAACTTCCGAAGAGAGGAGCAGAGCAATTCTCGAGCATTAAGTAGTCAGCAGAGATTAGCCCAATAATTTATCAAAGGTAATAGCTAATAACAGACACAAGAAACTTGCTCACAGCCTTCCTAGAGCCTCACGTCAGAGTTGTCACCTTACAAAAGTATTATAAGAAATTCTTGGACCACATTAGCAAATTTATTAGCCGCGGGCTGATAAACTCTTCCAAGAGTCCCTCAGTTAACTATCAATCATATAAACCAGGTTGCAAATACTGGATCTTTAATAAAAATGAAGTTGGTGGAGTGGATGTTAGAACAATGTCAGATTTCAGCCCGAGCTCCCATCACGGGAGGGACCAGGGCCTGGCCCTGGCATCATCCCAGCGCTGCACTGGACAATCATCCTACTGCGATGATTAATGAACTGCTGAGAGAATAAAGCAAGAAATGGAAAGTTGGGAGATCTGGGTAATAAACTAAAGGGGGAAAAAAAAAAAAAGCACAAACCAAAACATAAAGATTCATCAAAATTGGAGACAGGAGGCACCTCCGAGGTCAGACTCCACGTCCCTGCGGGTGTAGAAGTGAATCCCACAGCACTTCTCTGGCCGTGTTTCCTTTCAAGACCTGAGCAACAAGCTTCCACTCTGTTCCACTTACCAAATTTCACCCTAACATTCAACGCAAAATTATATTTCTGTAGGTCTTTGAAATCCAGAAATGAAAGAAACAGAACACAGCTGTCTGCTGCTTTATCCAGCACCAGCCAAGGAGCTGCCTTTCAAAAATGAATCTTTTGAACTATTCTACTGATCAGAGTGGGCAGATCCACACCCAGCCGTGACAATGTTCTGGTCATTGGAGGGGTCGCTGACACGCAGAACTAAGGTCTGATGGATAAGATAATCAAATACAACTGCGACGTTTCAGGACTGAGGAACCCTAACGTGGTATGAGTATTGGAAGAAGACCTTGAAGAAAGCCAAAACTGCACCAGAAATCAGCCAAGGATTTGTTTGGGTTCATCTAGCACAATGCTGAACTACCAACATAACATGCAGCCTTCCTAGATAACTCCAGAGGAAAACGGAGGCTCAGATGGAGGAAGAGCCAGAAGTAATCACTTTTCCACTGGAAGCATTTTATTTGTGAGCTGGGCTGGCTAACCCAGACAGCAGGAAGGTTTCAGGATGGATGAAATGTGATTACATTATAATTATCTTTTGTTACTTCACAAAGTACATGGTTATGCACTTTTCCTTACTGCCCAGGGAAATCATGTTAACACAATTAGAGCAAGAACCCTGTTTTAAACATGGTTTGCTCGGATGTTACTAACATAGCTCCAATTCTCAGCACAGTCTGCAGAGCCATTTACTCCATAAGTCAGCGGGAGTTCTGACACCGACTTCCTCGGAAGCAAGAACCGGCTCTTAGAGCAGAGACATTCGCCAGGACGTGCTGAACATATAGCTCCACTGTATATCATCACCCTGCGCAACTGCTGTTGGCATGATGAGATGCTGTAGAATTTCTAAATCTCTTGCATTTATTATTTGTTGCAGCCTTACTCGTAGGATATCATTCTACCCATAAGAAACTAAGAGAGAAATACAACAGCAGCTCTGTGGCCATGCGATAGAAGAGTTGGAGGCCAGATTAGAACTAATGAGTTCCTGGCTCCTGCTCAATCACAGTCATCAGAACAATTAGCTCATATAAGCCCGAGAACTGTTTTCTGCTCAGTGGTCGCCTGCCCATCCTTCCCGGTAACTTGTGAGCTGGAAAACTTCAGTTGGGTTTGACAGAGGCTAAAGGTCACAGAGAAACTGAAGTTCAGTGCAAACTGGAGCAGAGACCCCCAGAGAGCCCCAGTGCGGGCAGCGATGGGTCCCCAGCACCCGGGGGGGGACATTGGGAGGAGCGACTGGCCCCACTGGGCAGGGCTGGGTGACACAGGAGGAACTGGGGTTCCAGCCCACGGGACTCATTCCTGGAAAGGCTCCATCACCTGTGTGCTGGGAAGAGGTGAGCATCGGGAGCACGCTGTTCCATTTTAAACATGGCCGAGGCCTCTCTTTTGATTCCTGTGGATACACACACGAGACTCTGCATCGCAGCTCTCAAGTAGATACAAAAGGGAAGCACTGAAGTCACTTCAGTTTAGTGCAAATTTGACCCATTACTTACACTCCAGTGTCTGCCCAGGGAATGCTGAAGTGCCCAAGAGGAAACAGTTTTGCCTCATATTGCTCTGCTGGAGTAGAGATTTTTAAAAAAGCCCATTTTACAGAGATGCAAACGGTGTCCATACAGTGACATGACGAACCTGCCATCAGAAACAGACTCCAGGACCAAGTGTCCTGTTCTAATTAACAGTAGATGCTCTGTCCCCTTTAGTAATAGAACAAATGAGTAACGTCTCTGTGCCACAAACAGAGGATGTTTATTATCCAGCCCTGCAGTGTTCCCACTGCGCTCTTTCCTACAACCTTTGGGTCCATCATGCACAATCCACCCGCGTTATGCACAGATCGCTGACACCACTGCCCGTGACGGCGTCGCTGGAGCCCTTCCAGAATATTGTGTCAGATGATGAGCTGAAGCGCCGAGGGGAGACGCAGCACAAACAGCAACCACGGGAGCGTTCGCTCCTCACGCCAAATCCATTCACGGCATTCAGTGAAAAGTACTTTTTTGGGGGAATGTAAATTTAGTCTCTTTCCCAAGTATAAAAATTAAAATGCTCCAAGCACAAAGTTTCCTCTTTCTACCAACGAAGGGAACACTCTCTCCTGCTCTCTCCTTTTGACAGCTTCACGTCAGTTTTATATTCGGAACTAAATGACAGACTGGTTTAAGATACATTTTCCTTTCTCAGTCTCCTATCTAAAACCTGAATTGTTTTAAATATTGAAAAACACATTCTAAAACATCAAAATGATCAACAATCTAAACAATAATAGACTAATAGAGTAAACCAAACATGATTGATTAACATCATCTGGTAAAGCCTTGCATACAGATCCAAAGGAAAGAACACTACACGCAAACATCTTTCTCCCATTAAGGGGCAGATTTAACCACTGATTAAAAAGTTAATCCAGAGCCTATATTTGGGCTGGAAAGGCAGCTGCTGAGACCACAGTACTGCTCCCCAAGGGGACACAGAGGTGGTTCCAGAGGATGTCACCGAGGGGCCGCAGGTCGGCTCCAGCCCTGCTCCCCCGAACCCCTTCTCTTTCTATTTGAGAACTTTCAAAGAACTTTTGTGTATTTACTGAGTTAATTCGACAAGGCATAGGTCCTTCTGCACAACATCTGTGTGTCCTGGAAACCCATTTCCCCACGTCCAGCACTTGCATTTGGTCATTATCTGTCATCAGCCTGGAGAGGTCCAGACTCCAACAATTTTGCTGTTGTGCGAACAGCGCATCGTATTTAAGTGGCAGTTTATAAACCAGTCTCGCACCAAATTTAGTTGTTGTGGAACAAGTGCTTTCAGGGCCAGATTTTGTAGATAAGAACAAATGTCTTCAAATTGCACAGCACTAGCGAACTCCAAAATGCCCTCGGCTCCAGTAATATCAGTAATAGTGCACACTGAGGTATCATCAGCATCTCCAAGGCAAGCAGCACTGTAACACGGATCACAGCATGTGAAGTATTTTCTATACTCATGCATTATGCCAACAGAACAAATATCTTTTTAGTCAATTAACTGTATATCCTAGAGCTGAAAGAGGCTGAGACAGGTTAGGTCTAAATTTTGTTTGCATGAATCCACCAGAGGCTAGTGAAGCAAAAAATACACTGTAAGCACCGTTTGTGGGATTTACAGTATAGTTTCCTTTTTCACAGGTTCAGTAAATAAATGCATGAGAAGGAGCATGGGGTACAGGAAAATTCCAGCAAGGCTGGAACCAGCCGGTGCTTCACACTGCAGGGAAATTCTCTCATTGCAAAGGTATTTCTACCCCAGAGAAAGAATTATGATCTGATCACAGTGTACCTGACTGGTTTGCGATCATCGTTCTACTCCTTTATAATAAGTATGTTCTGGAAATCTATTTCCTAACAAGTATTTTACTGAGAACAGGGGTTTTTTTACCACAAGAGCCCCAAGTAAGCCTGTTGGAAGTCGCTGGATTTACTGGGTTAGACGTTTTCCATGGGTCTCAGGGAGAAAGATGTGCATGGGGAGGTGCTTTTCCATCTAGAACTGCACGTGGTACAACTCACTGCAGTCAGTGACAGATCACATTATTTGCTTGTAGCACTGTTCATCCCCAGATTACAGAAAGAAAAGGCATTTTCTCCAAATGGAAGAACAGAAGTCGCACACTGCAGGGAAAAGGAGACGTCTGAAACCTTTTTACTGCTGGCCTCAGAAATGAGACGGCTCAGGGACGACCGATAATGTGATTCACAGCGTTGTACCAACAGGCCGACTGTAACTCAACCCCAGAGCTGGTTTTGAGCTTTGCTGTCAGTAAATCTGTGATCAGGATCTTGTACACCCGGGTAAAATCCCCTGGGAACACCCGCGGCCGCCTCCACCAAGGTGTGCGATCCGGAATGAGCATCTAACCAGCCGCTTCTCCCACCAGGGGTCAGGGCTGCGGCACAAATTCAGGAGAACAAGCAGCACTGCCCCAAAACTAGCTCTTTTTCATTGCAGAGGGGACCCCTGGTCAGGACTGTCAAAACCACACAAAGGCAAGTCAGCAACCAACAGAGAGTGACTTTCCACCAAAGCTTAGCTCCTGATAACATCCCTGTTTCTTACCAATTATCTTTTAGTGACAAACTGTCAAGATACTTGTGTTTAAAAGACTGATCTACCTGCAAAGGTTCCTGCTAATCTGCAGTGACTGTGTGCACAGGTTCTGATGGCCTTCGTCCCCCTGGGTCTGATTGTCAAAAGCAAATACATCTTTAGAGCGATGTTAAAGAGGACAGCAGACAGCAAGGGGAGGCAAAGGAAGGTGGAGACAGGATGAAAAGCCAGGCTGGAGAGAACTGCACTGTAAAACAAACAGGCTTCAGCATTACTAATCCAGAGGAAATGAATGCATGTATCAAACCCAAGGGTATATCCCAGCAGAGGACTAAAAGCCTGCCTGAATGTGACATGTTCCCATTTTAGGGAACAAAGGACACCACCAAGTTAAGGCACTAGGTATTCTCAGACACCAGGTAAAGAAACATGCCTTTTGCACCCAAAGAGGAAAAGAAAAACCAGTAAATCTCTTCCACTGTTCACATTTTTCTTGCATTTCAAGACTGGAAGTAAGCAGCCACTGTAATTTCACCGATGGACTCTTTCTGGTCTAGCTGGTTACAGTGGTTGCCCTTCGGCACTGGATGGCATTAGTGGGGCTGGTATAAAATACTTCAGAAAAATGCTGTTTTCTCTCCCGACTGCTTCCCTGCCTGTGAGACCCGTGAAGCTCACACAGCAGCACTACAGCAAGAAACAGTCTGTTTTGCTTCTTCCATCATCAGCAAAACTGTCAGCTCAGCTCCAACAGCAAAATCTTTATTACCGGTTATGAAGCAAAAGGCAGAAACCACACGGTCTGATTTGCCCCAGTCTGAGGCTGAGTTTGCAGTACCAGCAGTTGGAGGGGAAATCATTTTGACTTTTCACTGAGCCGATTTGATCTGGAAATTGTTGAGGGCAAATAAATACAGAATCCCACTGTGGCATTTCTGCAGTCACTTTCTGACTACAGCCACTTTTCTTCCCCCCCCTTTTTTTTTTTTTTGAACATCAATGATTAGTATTTGGCACATGTAAAAAAATTTAGCTATTCCCTGAAGCCATGCAAGACTGATCAATTACAGAACCAACACGTTTTTCAGACATAAAGTTTAAGAGATGAATAATCCCAGGCCCTTTTAAAATTTCCCAACCCGTAGCATGGGGAGGCTGCTCTTTGCTTTTATTGCAGTTTTCTTCAAAAGGTCAGAGTGCCCACAGTGCTCGGCTGGCCACAGCAGATCCCAGGCAATTCTCCAGGTGACCAACGACCTTTTGCAGCAAGCGGCCTGTGCAATACAGGTGCTCCCTCTTTTCCTCCTCAGAAAAACAACTGCTTATTGACTCTGACCTTGTCTTTAAAAGGTAAGCCGAACCTAAGAGGTCTGCCACTCTTAAGTTACCCACCAGTGCAAAGCAGAATACCTGCGTGCACACGTCAGCTCTGCTCACTGCAGCACTTATTTCTTTTAACAGACTTCTAGGTGCTGCTTCAACTTGTTAATCCACCTTTTTCCTTTCTGCACTACTAAGAAACACAGCGAGTGATGCAGATACACCCCTGGCCTGACCCCTTAATCGGCAAAGAGCGTCCGTGCCCCTGGCACTGCTCAGCGCTTCCCCAAACAAAGCGGAAGAGACAACAGTTTGCACTCTGGACAACGCTATCTTTTCAGCAGAAGTCTAGTGAGGCCACATTAGTCAACACTTTCCATGCATAACAGCCAAGAAACCCATGAGAGGCCCTCTTCTTTGGCTGAAGTATCAAGAGGCTTCAGAGGTTGGGTGAGAAGGAGCAGACGCCTGCCCGGGCTGAAGGGTCCTATGAGATAACGGAAAGTTCCAAGCATCCAGGTTGGGCAGCAGCCCTGGTCTTTGATCACGCACCTGTTCTTGCTCCTGGCTTCTATCCAGGCTCGGGCAGACGGATGGGGGAAAAAACACCACCAAATCCCATCCATATCCATCCGCCCTGTTATAGAGATGCTGACCTGTAAGAATTGCCTGGGGGCATGGGATGGAAAGACCTTAAGTACCAGGACAGTTTGGAACACATTTTAGCAAATTACAGGGCTTAAAGCTCTGAAAGGAGAGAAAAGTGACTTCCTGCTACTGCACACCCCACCTTAAACAGCCAACCCGCTACCTGCCCCTGCTTGCACCTCTCGCATCACGTGAAGAGTATTTGCTGACCAAAATGCTGTATCGTGACTTATTTCTTACTTGCATTTCTTATTTACCCATCTGGTTTTTTATACAGCATTGGTCTTCTAACCTCTCTCGGTTTGTTTTCTCCATCTCTTTTTGATTCGCAAAAAAAAAAGGACACACCTTCTCTCTTCCACAAACTGCACCACCATCCCTTGTTTTGCACATTCAGTCTCATATCTCAGCACCGTATTTGTTCCTCTCTCTCGTTCTGAATAAATAGAAGTGCAGGCACTTTTAAGGAATAAGGGCTCTGTTTGAAGAGTAATTAGCTGTCAGCATAAAACTAGTATTTATGGATTCTCATCCTTGAAAAAATCTAACTCTGCTACCCGGCACTGATTATAGCTGTTATAAACAGATGGGGCTGAATCCATACAACTTGCAATAATCCTATATTTAAAAAATAATTAACTACAAATAAAGGACCGAATGCCACCAGCTTTCATAAATTTGGTTTCCAATTTGATTTGTTTGTACAGAGTGGAAGCTGGTTTGTTCACGGGTATGTTGTGCTATCCTCGCGTACCTTGAAAACAGGAGCCCGCTCCAGCACACCCTCCACCACTCCAAGCACACAGGAGGGCCGGGTACTGGAATATTCTGAATATCCAGCAGTCGAGATGCAGAACGGAAGGACGGCTCAGCCATGCCTGGGATGATACAGAAACTCAGCACCCCAGGGTGCGTTGTGTCTGGTTGTCTGGCACAGAAGTGGGAATTTTACCAGTGGTGCAGGCTTTGTTTTAAAGACTGACAGAGATATCAGGAGGCAGCTTTAAAAAAGTGTTTTTAAAATGCAGGTTACAGCAGTTGAAAGCCCTTGGTGTATTATCCTTTGACTTCCTTCTCTGTTCAACCTGGGGCAGCATTTTTGCCGAATGCCTGCACCTCTGTGAGAGGAAGAAAACAGGAAATTTATACTCTGCTTAATTAAATCTGTGCTTTTTACTTATTGGCACCTCTTCCTAGACCAAAATCCACTCCAAGTTGGTTATCCATCATCGCAAAAGATATGACAAACACAATCAAATACTACACAGAATCCATAGCTCCTGGTTAACTAGGTCACAGATTGCTCCGCAATGTTTGTGAGCCTGCCAGGCTTTTACGCACAAACTGGAGGCACCAGCCGAATTCCGCCCTCCCTTCCAGCCCAGCTCTGAGCCAGGACAGGCTTCAGGTCGCTGTTAGCGGGTAACAAGTCCCGAGCCAACTCCACCCGGAGCGACAAAACAATTTACAGCCCCTTCCCCAACTTCTGTGAGGGCACATCCCATCCATCCGTCTGTCCATGCATCCCCACGGACCAGCACAAGTTTCATCATCCACCAGCTTTTGTGTAAAGCAGCCAGGTTCACAGCGATACCCCAGGGACGGAGCCGCTTGCACAACCACAGACGCCTCCTGCCAAGCAAGTTTTTTTTCCTTAATAACCAACCTGAAATTTTCCTTTGCTTAATTTCAGCTTTTTAATTTCCAGTCACACCCTATCAACATTTCCTCTCCCGTGACAGGAGGTGTGTGCAGATGGTGACCGCCACGTGCGTGGGGCCACGCTGCACGACACCTCCATGGAGAAACACCCCCAATTCCTGTCACCTTCCTCGGGAAATGGAGGGAGAAAGGGGCAGCAGGGGCCTGTGTGCGGAATGGGAGCAAGGCTGGGGAAGCGAGGGGTGTGTGAGGAAAGTGGGGGCAACGAGGAGAGGGCGAGGGCTGAGGGGAACATGGTCGTGAGGGGAGGATGAGGCCATGAAGGGACAGCAAAGGCTGACTGAGGGGAGACACGGCCGTGAGGGAGGACATGGCTGTGAGGGGAGCACGAGGGCTGACTGAAGGGGGACGTGGCTGTGAGGGGAAGGCAAGGGCTGAGAGGGGTGAGATGGCTGTGAGGGGAAGCGAGCGCTGAGGTGGGACACGGCTGTGAGGGGAGGTGAGGGTTGACTGAGAGGGGACATGGCCGTGAAGGAAGACGAGGGCTGACTGAGGGCTGACATGACTGTGAGGGGAGCTGCAGGCTGACCGAGGGGACACGGTGATGAGGGGAAGGTGAGGGCTGACTGAGGGGGGACATGGCTGTGAGGGGAGCTGCAGGCTGACCGAGGGGACATGGTGATGAGGGGAAGGTGAGGGCTGACTGAGGGGGGACATGGCTGTGAGGGGAGCTGCAGGCTGACCGAGGGGACACGGTGATGAGGGGAAGGTGAGGGCTGACTGAGGGGGGACATGGCTGTGAGTGGAGGTTAGGGCTGACTGAGGGGCGACACGGCTGTGAGGGGAAGGTGAGGGCTGAGAGGGGTGAGATGGCTGTGAGGGGAAGTGAGTACTGAGGTGGGACACGGCTGTGAGGGGAGAACGAGGGCTGACTGAGGGGAGAACGAGGGCTGACATGGCCGTGAGGGGAGGTGAGGGCTGACCGACGGGACATGGCCATGAGGGGAAAGGGAAGGCTGACTGAGAGGAGGACAAGGGTTGACTGAGGGGGGGACATGGCTGTGAGAGGAGGTGAGGGCTGAGGGGGACATGGCCGTTGAGGGCAGCGTGTGGGCTCCTCACCTCTTTAATCTTCATCCTGCGGCTGCGGGTCTCGGGGTCCTCGCCGGCCCGCCTGCCCCGCACCGGGTGGCGGAGGCTTCGGTGGAACCGCTCGTAGTCGAAGCGGAACGGAGCTCGCGTCTCCCGGGCGGGGGGATCCCCGGTGGCGGGCTCGGCTCGGCGCTCGCCGCCCTGCACCTGCTGCCGGGAGCCCGGCGCCGTGTGGGCCGGCGGGCCGGCCATGCGGGCGGCGGTGCGGAGCTTCTCCCGGAGGCGGCGAGGAGCGGCGGGGCTGGCGTGGCGGGGCTCGGCGGCGGCGGGGGGGCTGCGGGGCAGGTCGGTGTCGCGGGTGGAAGAGGAGGAGGCGGAGGAGGCGGAGGAAGAAGAGGAGGAGGAGGAGGAGGAGGCGGTGGCCCGGCGGGGCAGGAAGAGGCGCTTGAAGCGGGAGGAATCGGGCAGGAGGAACAGGGCCCCGAAGCACAGCGTGAGCAGGCCCGAGAGGAAGAGCAGGAATAGGAACTTCTGCGGCAGCCGCAGCCCCAGCGCCGCCGGCCAGCCCGGCATGCCCGGCAGCTTCCGCAGCAGCACCATGGGGCACCGGATCGCGGCCGCCGGGCGGGCTGCGCCGCCAGCCCGGGCAGCACCGCTGGCTTCTGCGGCCGAAGGCTCAGGGATGTGCCCCCCGCACCACCGGCTGGAGCGGCCGCCTTCAGCGGGGACGCCCGGCGGGCGACACGTGGGTGGCTCCGGAGCGGGCTGAGCCGCGGGGCCCCGCCGCTGCCCGCGCTCCTTGCCCGAGAGACTTGCAGGGTGCGGAGCGGCGATTCACAGTCCCCCCTTGCGGCATGAAGGCGGCGGCGAGCGCATCCCGCCGAGGCCGGGCGGCGGGCAGGGCAGGCTGGGCTGTGCCGGTGTCAGGCTCCGCCGGACGACTGTGCCGGGCTGGCTCAGGGAGCGGCGCCGAGGAGGTGCGATCGCTTCTCTCTAGGCGGTAGGTTCATGCTGCAGCATTTCTGCGAGGGGGAGGGAGATAAAAGCGCGTTCATTCAACGCCAAGAAGGGTGCAGCCGGCGTTAGAACCTTTGTCCCGGAGGGTCAGCCGCCTCCCCAGCCATCCCACCCACCTCCAGCCACAATAGCTCGTTTTTCCTCTCTCCGGACTTGCCATCAACTCTCTATAGCCTGCGAGCAGCTCCCAGCTCTGCACCATCCCCTACAGCTCCCGGCTCTGCTGGCCGGGCAGCCCCGGGGCCAAGAGGAGCCCGGGAGGGGCAAGGTGCCCGGGCACGGAGAGCAGACAGACAGACACACAGACAGACGGGGGTCAGGCTGCTCCTCACCAGCCTGCCAGGAGCTGCCTCCGCCCGCAGAGGGCTGGAGACTGATGGGGCTGCGAACAAGCCATGCGAAGAGCTCGGCTCGGGCTAAGTTTCATGAGGAAAAAACAGAAAATCTACGGATTTTGTTTTTGCTAAATGGATCCCGGTGCATTCTCCCTTTCTCCCAAATCGCTGCCTCGCTGTTAAGTTATTCCTTCCACCCCACAATCCGCATCTTATGTGCGCTGGAAGAGATAGAGCTCAACTGTCAGACCACGGCAGCAAGCAGGACCACTTTCCAGAAGCAGGACACGTTTTACAGACCTACCTACGAGCCCCAAATCACCCCTACTCCTACGGGCTGGACCAGCGCTGGCCGCGAACACGCCGCCAAACCCGCCTGGCAGGCGCGTTCCTGTCCCCAGCCCTGTTTACTCACCCCTCTGACAAATCCAAGCCTCTCTGGGTCCTACAGTGAGCAAAATCTTCTCAGTCCTGCCCGCGCATCTCAAAAGCGCGATCCCCTCGCTGCTGTCAGCGCTTGCGAGTGCGCGCTAAATCAAACGAAGGGAGACGCTGGCAGCCCGCCGGGCTCTCCGGGGAGCGGCTCCTCTCTCCAAGCACCCGGGAGGGAAGTGCCCAACTACATCAAGCTACTTAGAGGCCTCTGTTTTTCACCTCCTCCCCGCCCCGTCTTCCCCCCCTGCCGAAGGGAACCGGCCGCGCCGCTGTGCTCCCGCTGCCCGCACACGCACCCGCCCGCCCCCCGCGCCGCTCACTGCGACAGCGCCGCACGCCGCGCCCCTCGCCCCGCCCCTCCGCCTGCCAACGGTCACTCGAGGGAGGAGGCGGGGCCATCGTGAGCCAATCAGCAGCCCAGGTCCTGCCCGCTGTGACGTTCACTCCGGGGCCGCGCTCCGCCCTCGCTTGCTATTGGCTAACTGGTGGAGCCTGGCCTCGCCCGTTGGCTCTTCCAAACGCCAGGAAAGCCGGGAGACCCGCCCTCTTGTTTACCACAGATGCTCGGCTCGGGCTGGCGGAGCGTCTCGCCCCGCCCCTTTACTCCAGCCAGCCTTCCATTGGCTGCGAGGAGCGCCTCATCCCCGCTGCGATTGGCGGAGGTTGGAGGGCGCGAGGTGCGCCCAGCGAGCTGTGAGGGCTCGGGCGGGGCAGCGGCAGCGTCCCCTTCCCGTCACCTCTCCCCTTGTGAGGGCTCTTTTGGGGCGGGTCTACCCGCACAGCCCCCCTAGCCATTCACCCGAGCTCTGGTATGTGCCCGGGGGTCAAAGCCCCCAGGAGAGGCCTTGTCCCCAGGGCCCGTTGTGGCAGGAGGGACCAGAGACGGTTCGGGAACCACCTTTCTGCACACAAACCTGTCCTTGCTGGGTTTTATGAGCCCAAAGTCAACTGTCACGAAGCATATCTGAATCCCAAACGCTTAAATCCTCATGATATGCTTTACCTCAATGTACTGCACAAGCATTAACCAAACCGCAGTCACCCTGTGAGGTGAGACTACACCAGAGTGAACCAAAGTGTTTCCGCTCATAAACGCTAAACAAAAATTTAAAAAAACACCCCAAAGTCTTACGCAGAATTAGCAATGAAAGAGAAAGAAGGGCAGCACCCAAAACTGGAGGAAACTGCTCAGAAACGGAGCTGGGTGCGTGGGGGGTCACCAGGATTTGGGGTGAGACGGAGGAGCCGCAGCAAGGGGAGGTCACGGGGAAGGGTGAACGGCAGCCGCCCGAGTACGGATGGGACTGAGCGTGGAAGAGCTAAAAGAGAACGTTTTGTAGGCTGGGAAGGAGCTGGACTTGCGAGGAAAGAAATCATCTGCTGTTTGCGCCTTCTCGGTGCGCTCCTCCACAAATAACCAACGCAGCAGCAAAGACGCCCGGGTGGGACTGGGGGGTCGGCGGGAGCTCGGCGCAGGGCCCCGCGTGCGGAGCTGCTCAGCTCACGAGCAGCTAACGTTGTCATTTTCCTCTGAAAAGCGCTGTTAAGTGATGCAGAGCAGGCGGCAGAGCAGCTCTACCCTGTTTCCCCAAAAATCAGACAGGGTCTTGTATTAATTTTTGCTCCAAAAGATGCTTACTTTTTTACATGTGTAGCTGCCTGGACACTATTTAAATTGACTTTTTTAAGAACTGTAACTAGGGTTTATTTTTAGAGTACGGCTTGTATTTCAAGCATCCTCAAAAAACCTGAAAAATCATGCTAGGGCCTATTTTCGGGGTAGTCTTATTTTGGGGGAAACAGGGTAGGAGCAGGAATCAGGGGTTGGTATCATCCCGCCTTACCCTTCCTTACACCCCCACCACTGCTGCAGGTGTTCATCCAGCCAAAAATACCACTAAAAAGTAAACCTTTGTGCTTTTTAGTTGTCCAGTGGACCTTGACCGCAGCCGCCTTCAGACACGCATTTGCATCTTGATTATCTGGGTTTCAAACATGTCCTTTGAACGATCCCCTGTGGTTTGCGGGCAGGACCAGCCCAACCTGAGCAAGTGGGAGATGCTGACGTGCGGACAACTTTACAACCTATAAAGTCATAAAACTTTACAACTCGCAAGGTTATAAAGTAGGTGTGTTTATTCGATGACGTCGGGTGCGTGAATGATCGTTCCATTAATCTTGCACACACCTTCTAACAATAGGAGGTGTGTTTAAATACAGCAAGGTGTTACATATTCATGATAACCCCAGGAACACCTATACATATTCATACTCTTTCCTCGAGAACGCGGTTCTTATTAAAATCAGTTCCAGGACCTTGGCCCCTCCCTGTTGCACCTGCGCGGTGCTACCTGGTGATCATGAACTTTTTATCTTTGGCTTAGTACGCTGAATTGGCTGGGACCCCAACTGCTGAGTCGGTTAAAGTATCCTCCCTTTGCTAAAAATCTTCGTTATCTCGTCTCCTCAAGGATACAGCTGGATGCTGTAAAACTTCTTATCTTTGCGTTTAATGAGGCTCTGTTTCTTAACATAATACACGAAGATCTAGGCCCTTGCTATGTGGTTAACCCTTTAATTGTTAGTCCCCTCCAACAATGCGGCCACCAGCTCTTGGCCACCATCCCTTGGTCACCATTTCTCTGCCACCATCCCTTGGCCACCATCCCTTGGCCGCCATTTCTCTGCCACCACCCCTTGGTCACCATTTCTCTGCCGACATCCCTTGGCCACCATCCCTTGATCACCATTTCTCTGCCACCATCCCTTGGCCACCATCCCTTGATCACCATTTCTCTGCCACCATCCCTTGGCCACCATCCCTTGGTCGCCATTTCTCTGCCACCATCCCTTGGCCACCATCCCTTGGCCACCATTTCTCTGCCACCACCCCTTGGTCACCATTTCTCTGCCGCCATCCCTTGGCCACCATCCCTTGATCACCATTTCTCTGCCACCATCCCTTGGCCACCATCCCTTGATCACCATTTCTCTGCCACCATCCCTTGGCCACCATCCCTTGGTCGCCATTTCTCTGCCACCATCCCTTGGCCACCATCCCTTGGTCATCATTTCTCTGCCACCATCCCTTGGCCACCATCCCTTGGTCACCATTTCTCTGCCACCATCCCTTGGTCATAATTTCTCTGCCACCATCCCTTGGCCACCATCCCTTGGTCACCATCTCTTGGCCACCACGGACGGTTTTCTCCAGAGCAGCTGCTTGCAAAGGATTTGGTTTTGCAGGGCGGCTCAGGAGAAGGGGAAGAAACCTGAATGCCTTATAAAAAATAAATTAAAAAAAATAAACCCATCACAAACCCCCAAACCAAACAAAAAATCCCCACCAAAACAAAAAACCCTCTGCTGCTGCGGTGGTCTCTTGATCTCCTTACAGATGGCCCTAGGACCGAAAAGGTTAGAGAGCTCTTGCTTGCTAAGAGGATTTGGGGGCATCAAGTAGGATAATAAAATCGACAGCTGAGAATAAACCAAAGGGATGATAAAAGAGACAGTTCTGAGCAAACCGAAAGTCTGCGCCTCGCTCTTCGTTTTATACAGCGGTGATGGAGAAGTTGAGGGCTTATCTTTTAATTAGGTTAAATTAAGAAATCTTTTTATTTTGCTTTGTGTTTAGCGTAACATTTTCTTGAACGTATATGCTTAGAAATTAAATGTTTTTTAAAAAAATTAGGTTAAATTAAGATATCATTCTTCTTAAAGACAAAGCATTGTCTTCAAGGTAAATGTTTAATTACATTTTAAAAATAATTTAGTCTGTGTAATAATAAGACAGAGGGCTCAGGCTCTGTGTCTGATTGCAGCTCCAGACAGAAGACAAATAAATGGAGAAATGGGCATTGAAGGAGTTCGGAGGCAGAGTGTAATTACTGGAGAGATGGGGGTCCTGCTGCATTCTGATTGTTGTTTTTAGCAGGACTGGGAGAAATAATTTTGAGAAAATTACTTTTTTTTATGGCCATAAGAAAAATAGAATCTAATAGCTACCTTTCTGTGAGCAAGAAAACTACGGAGTGATAGATAATATTCGAAGCAAAAGAGTTCGGCAAGATAATTACGCTCAAGCCTCCAGCCTATCTTCTAAAGTAGGCTTGATATATTTTTTTTCCCTCTCTCCCTGTACAAAATGCTCCGTTGTGGCTGCGGAGTGGCCGGGATGGCTCTTGTGCTGGAATAACTCTCCAGTTTGCAGCCAGAAAGCCCTTTCCAGCTCTCAGAACCACTCCAACCTCCGATTTTGAGGCATCGCGGCAATGAAAGGCTAGAGCGGGCGGGTGGAAGAAAAGCTCTGCGTTACTGGCAGGCAGTTTCTTGACATAGTTTTTGCAGAAGAAAAAAAGAAAAGAAAAAGAAAACCGATGCAACAACCCAGTCTTGTTTCATTGAAGTGGAGACAGATAGCACATTTAAATGCCTCCTTAAAGCAGGGCAGCCGCAGCATGTAAACCAGACACCTAAACTTTGTTGATAGCTACAACAAAGCGTAGATAGTGACAACAAAACCGGGCGGAATTGCCAGTTTTGAGAAGGAAGGAGCCCTTTACCTGGGAGAGAACAAGCGCGGCTGACAGAACAAGGTGCCGTCGTTCGGCGCGTTCCGAAACGATTCCCATCGCCTTCTGAAACGATTCCTGTCGCCTTCCGAAACGATTCCCGTCGCCGTCCCGCGGCGCGGAGCCGCATTTGCTGCTCGGCTTCGTGATCCCCGATCTCAGGAGCTGCCGCGTTCCCGCTGGGAACGAGGGGTTCCCGCTGGCCGGGGTGGATCCAGTGCTTCCCACCCCAGCAACATCGTGGGGAGGACAAATCGGAGCATCTTCCTCCTCCCCGCAGCCCCAAAGCTGCTCTTCCTTACAAGCAACGAGGTTTAACGTCTGTTTAAAGGCTCAGGTGTGTGTACAGGCTGTCAGGCCCACTGCGGCTACTGTCATTTTATCTGGTTGTGATCAGATAAGGGAAATCCATACATTAAACAGCCTGATACATTATGCAAACAACAGCCCTAAACTATCCCCAAGCCGCGCTCATCTGCACGCAGCGAGGATGAGCCAAACAATCCCTGATGGCCCCTAATGACTCAGGACAGGAGAAACCTGCCTGATATTGATTATCTTAAGGTTTTAGAAATACAAGCAGAGGACGCCAGGCTCCTGAGGAGCCTGGGTAATTAGGAGCTTCGTTATCTGCTATCCGAACGCAGTTTGCGGTTTCACAGCGCACGCGGTGGCTTGTTTTTACCGGGCAGATTGCGCTATTGCCTCGTGTGACTTAAGGAGCAAAGAGTGAAAAGCGTGATTGCTTGTTACATTAGACCATGTGCTGATGGGTTACGGGGATTGTTTTGGTAGGAGGGATTCTACTAAGACACTCGAAAGGCTAAATCGTAATAATAAGGTAACCATGGCAATGTCACCAGGACGGGGTGGTTATATAGCCCAGGTGCCGTCAGCCGCAGCCTGGAGTACCAACCTACACACCATGCAAGAAAACTAATGTATAAAGTAGGCGATAAAGGTAGAAATACATGTTGAAGGCCTGGCTCTTTGAAGCCACCTTCCTCCTCCTCCAAATGATCCCATCGGCATCTCCGGACCATCCTGTGCAGCCCAGGAAGAGCTTTGCAGGTTCTGAAGTGACAAGAGCAGATAAACTCATAGTGGATTTTGCTCTGATTTCTTTTAGTTTGTGCTGGGCGGGCGGACAGTTTTCATGTGATAATTTTCACGTGTTAAAGCTGTAAAGCAAGGGGCTACTAAACCCCCTTGTCCCTTCACCAGCCAAGAGCGAGCGACCCCCCTGCCTGGGAAGCTATTGAGATGCTGGTAGCGGCTACAGCCAAACTCAAGAGACAGAAAACAGCACGTTTTGCCCCAAAACCTCCGAATTGAGATGCACCATCATGCGCTGATCTGCAGGTTTGACTGCTTTTCTTTTAACTCCGCATTCATACATACCAGATATTAATTATCTGAATTAAGACTGACATGCCGAGATGTGCGTGAGCCTTGCTGAGAATTCAAATTCTCCACTAGCAGGAGCGACGTTTGCACGATGTAAAACCCACCGCCACCTCAGCCAGACTTATTTCTAAGAAAAAGGGAAAAAGCCATTCGTAGCTGAGATCCCAATCCATTCTGTGTCTCTTAAACCAGAACTGGGTAGGAATGAGCTTTCACAAGGAGGAATCTTGCGTAATTATGGGCAAGGTCTATGGCTCAACAATCTTACCTCTTCTGTGCCAGGGAAAATATAAAACGAGATGAAAAATAACGCAAAAGCAGAAACAGCATAAAGTGCACGGAGGAAAGAGCAGACACAGTTGTAGTTTATTACTTTCTTGTAACACCAGGTGACTAATACAGGCGGCACAAGCTTTTTTTCATTAAAATTGGCATCATCACAATGACTGTATTCCATTTTCCCCTATTTAAGTGAGATAAGGGCCACAAGAATGCAATGAATTTGCTGATGCGAATGTGGAGCAACATCCTATTTTAGATGGCTTCAGAAATAAGATCCCCAGTGGAAAACGCCTAAGAATAATTTTAGAAAAAGAGTTGACTTGTCAGAAAATGCACTTCAGGATGATCACAACTGCAGACAAATGAACTTGGTAAGTAGTTTTGTCTAAGAAAAGTGAAACAAAGATCATTTTGCAACAAACCGAAGTGTTAAGAAAAACCCAACAGTCTTAAACCACACTTAAATTTTAGTTTGGGTCAAAAAAGTACCTGGAGTCAACCCAAAAAAACCAGTTTATCTAAGATGTGGTGGTCCCGGCAGCATCCTGGGGAATGAATTACCCTCTGCCTACAACTAAACCAGTTTTTTATCTCGAGTTGTTTGGAGCAGGAAGATCTGCTCCCATTTTCAGGTAAAATGTGGCTGTTCAAGGTTTCCCAACGAGTCTGCAGTGACGGTCTCATCTCATGTTGGTGGGGACCAGCGCAGCTCAAAAACGTGCCAAGGGACCCTGTTTGACAAAATCCGGGGATTTTCCAGCCACAATGATGCCTTTGGAAACTGCCAGGATTCTGGGGGGTCACTACAGACTCTTTTAGTCATTAAAGGAAAATAATCTCCCAAAAAGTGAATTTCCATTGATTTGACAACCATCTGTGTGGTCCGTTGTCAGCCCCGAATCCAGAGACACCCTTGTGTATCTTTCCCCAGACGGGATAATCTCTGCTGTTCTTGAAGGGCTGCACTAAGTTTGCTCTGAGAACGCTGAAACAAATGCACATTTCGCCAAAAAAAATCTTCTTTCGTCATCGAAATATAACCCGCCGCTGCTGCCTTTTAAGAGCGGGTTTTAAGGCAAGCCAGGAAATAATGACCAACATCTTCAAACGCGGCGGAGATTAATCATCATGTGGGAGCATGGGAGGAAAAGCTTTTCTGTTCATCCTAGTCATTGTCCAGAGAGAGAGAGAAAAAGAAAAAAAAAAATATATATATATATTCTTCTGTCTCTGCTCTGTGTTTTGACCCAAGATGAAATGCAGTTAAACATTTTTATTACCTGCCTCAGATCTCTCAGGTTTCCACCAGCCCCACCAGCAATCGGCTCCTTCGGACCTGCTGCCCCAACCGTCACTTCTGTTCATTCAGTGATTTCAGCAGAACTTGGGCAGTTTTCAGCGCTGGTGCCGAGTCTGAAGAGGATCATGCCCACGGGGGATAGTTTTAGATGAGGATTAGTATGTGAATTCTTCTGGGCTACCAGATAAGAGAAACGCACCAATAATTTCAGGCAGTGATCTCCAACCGGCGGTTAGCAGACCTGTGGGGTTAATACGCTGCTCTCTAGCAATATATTAAAAATAATTAAAAAAAACCCCAAACCAACAGAAAACAAGTTCCTATAAACCATACGGCAGCACACACGGAGGACATTTGTTTTCAGGAGACCACAAGTAAAAGACAAACCCACCAGTTTATGGAAGTTGCAAAGAAATTGAGCAAAATAGCTGTTCCAGGACAAGCAGTCTTGTTTGGTTTGGTTTTTTTTTTTTCAGCAAGAGATAACACAATAAGAAACCTTTGGGTCAGATTATTAACTCGAGTTATTAGACTTAATGACAAGTGAGCCGTGGTACCCTCTGGCCATTTGTCTGCAGATCGGATAAGTTACTGTCCAAGTTCCTGCCCTTTGACGGGATTCTGTCTGACACCGCCCAGGAAATCCTGATAAACTCCTTGGATCAAACTCAATTATTTTCCTGCTAAAGTGATGCAGAGAGACCCCGAACCCGCTGCGGAGACCGCCCCGCACACGGTAAATGAGAAGTCAGCGCCGTTACAGAACAAGCACCTTCCCAACGCAAACGCATCCGTCTTGCAGAGGAAAATACTATTTTCCTCTGTCCCGTCGTGCCGAGCTCATTTCCCTTAAACTTTAATGCTTTTGAACTCGGCCATTATGAGCCGGGCCAAGAGAAATAAAGACACCTTAGGGCATTTGAATGGGATAACGTAAATATTTCCATTACAGGGAAAACGCAGCACTTCCAAAGAGTTAAAAGTCATTTAAACTGTGTGCAGCAATGAAAATTTCAGCTTATAGCGCTACGTATTGGGCATCCTCAGGTGACCACTAAGGCTCTGTTAAAATCATTTGTCAACTGTACAGTAACTTAGCGGAGGGTAAAGTAGGTCAGAAGACGCCCTTTGGGCAATTATATTAAGATGAATACGCAGGTTCCGGAGTGTTTTGTTGGCACCGCTCGGATGTTACCGGCCTCTTTCTGCAGCGACCTGGAGCTGCCGGGTTATTGATCGGGATAAACGCCTCGTGTTTTGCACAGATCTGGGTACCTGGCAAGTGAGGCCCCTTCCCAGGGACTTTCAGGGTAAGCAGAATTTAAACCTCTTGCAAAGAGGTCGATAGTCCATATGAAGAAAAGAAAAATAAAATGTAAGGTTAATGGGGCAGATGTTCCAGCAGCTAAATATATTTCTATTCCCTGTAGAGAGGACTAAAAGTTGTTGAAGCGCTTTGCTCTGTCAAATTACAGAACGACCCTTTTCCCTACCCGGACATTAAGCAGCACAGGAAAACAGAGAGTTCACGTTTCCAGAGTGGGGGTTCCTGTGTCAGATCATCAGTGCTCAGACGAGAAATACGAGTTAAGATTTGAAACCATCATGAGAAGTCAGAAGCTAAAGCCATAAAAGAAGCAGAATCTGCACTTTGCAGACGTGCTGGTGTCACAGGCTGCTCTTCCCCCTGAAAGGCAGGACTGTCGCTCTTTTTTAAATATCAGCTTTTCCCTTGAGCGCCAATACCCCTCGGTGAGGCCGAACCCACCTCCGATGTTTCCTTCCTTCTGCTGGACGCTGCACCGGGCTCCCTGTTCAACCTGAAATACGGAGAGGGCTCCGTGTAGCCCGGAATAACTTCAAAGTCACCTTCAGGGTGAAGTCCACCCGTCCTGACCTGAGAAACAGGTCACTCCTGCCACCGCCGCGGTGAATCACGGTCTGTGCTGTGTTTGCACGGGAGCCCGGGGACGCCTACACCAAATCAGGCTGGGGAACAGAGATGTCCCGTCTAACTCGTGACAAGCGCAAGCAAAACCCGTCCCCTGACAGCGACACGGCTCGTAGGCGCCTCATCATCTCAACGTGATCCTCCGGTTTGCTGCGCTGTCGTTTTGCGGACAGCAAAAGCAGGATTGGGAAGGCACGGAGCACCGAGGGCAGGGGGAAGCGCCTCCGGAATAAAACCAGCGCGCTCGCCGGGTTTCCGCTGTCATAGCTGTAAAACGACTCGTGTGCTCGTACCTGCCTGAAGTCCTTAAATAACTGCAGCAGAAGCTTTTCCCATTTTCACATTCCACAGGCTTGAGTCAGGTCAGCTCAATACATATTGATAAATGGGAGAGCACAAAGGAGCAAGTAACCCAGATTCTGACAATCCTCCCCCGGAACGGAGGCTGGAGCGGATCACTGGGTTTTATCCAACATGAAAAAACAAGGTCCACCCTCCCGTCACCCCGAAAAGCAAAGCTCTTGCCCTCCCAGCACCATTTTCAGATACATACAATTACATTTTGCTGATGGACCCACTGCCCAGCCCCAAACCACTTATGGATGCGTCAAAGCCTCGGACATAAACGTGGAGCATCAAATCCATCCCAATTGAAGCAGCAAATCCCCGGTGGAGCAGCACGGCCCCACCTCCCTGCCCACAGACACACCACCGCCTGACAAATACTCCCAGTTACCTGGGGCTGTGGCTCCTGGGACTTATTTAATTACTCCGAGAGGTACGAAGGCGGGTTCAGGGCAGCTGTGAGTCAAAAAGCTCCATCGGCGGCTCAGGGAACCCTCCTGGAGCTGGTGAGGATGGGGGCAGCTTTGACTCCCTGCCTGGCGTCAGCGCTGGGATTTCTGTTTGGCCTCATGTGCTCAACATAAAGCAAATATTTCTGACTCCGGCTGGACCCACGGCTTCAATAAAGCCACGTGAGAGCGCGCTGGGGTGTCATCTCGCTCACGCATCAGCCACAAAATTACAGGTTCCTGCTATAGACTCTTTATTAAAAGGTGATTTCACGGGAGCCGTAAGAGGGTGATTTTCAAATGTGAGCCGGATCTGCAGGTCCAACAGATTTTTTTGCATCGTTCTCAGTGCTCTGTAACCACCCACCTTCTCTCACTCTGGCTTTTCTTAGCTAAACACACGAAACCCGGTTGATCTGAAAGTCCCTGACAGGCGATACACCCGGTTCCTGTCCCAGCATCACCCCATGACAACCGCACCCAAAACCGCGAGTTCTCGCCCCGGACCCCCCTTTTTTTTTTCCTGCAACACCTTCCCTGCAAACAAATCAAACCTGCCACACAACTCGGGCCCATTTTCTTGGTTTTTAACGTTCCAGCTCTGGGCTGGCTCCAGTGATCCACAACCGCCCGTCTGCACATCAGCTCTTATTCTGCAGAGGTTAAGCGATGGGGAGTATTTTGTATTTTAAAATATTGCCTCGTTCCACCGTAATTTGCGTGTTCTGCTCTGCAAATACATCCTTGAACCGCAGCCACCTCTGGGGGAAAACGCAGGAAACGGTGACCCAGGAACGTACCACACGGCAGCGGGAAACGACACGAAAAATGACATAAGGGAAGCAAATCTCTGCTGTTATGGAACACAATACGATCCCAGATTCATCCAGGCTTGGTTTAAGATCTTATTCCTACATACATTTATTAAACCTTTGTTCTTAACCTGAGCTTTCCAAGAGAGCCTGGAAACAGGGTTTACTCCCATAATTTCAGTTATAATAATACATGAGCTTAGAGGAAGGCCATCGGCTGCTGCTTTTTTATATATAAAATCTCCCTGCCTGAGCAGTTTTGACCTACTATTGATCCAGATGACGTGTAGGATTCCTATAATTGAGACTGGAGGAAAAAAAAAATCTCTTTCTATTTCTTGCAGCATGTTTGGTTCTTACATTGGACAGCTCTGCAGCGATGGGGCTTTTTTCACGTGGAAGGTGAAGGAATTTTTCCAGAGCAGAAAAGCTGTAACTGCTCCGGACCAGAAGGCACCGAGGAGGCTCAGACGTGGGGATGGTGGCTGAGAAATATCAGGGCGTTTTCCCACCTTTTAAAGGTCGAGCGGCCACCGAAGTTGTTTTCTGGGGATGACAAGTAGGGATTTTGGAAGAATAAAATACAAGTAAGACTCACTCCAGCTTGTAACGCAACAAGCGGGTTCGTGATGCTGCAAAGCTCAGTGGTCTCCCCCTTCTCTTACCTTCCCCTAATTCAAGACAGAATTTTCATCAGCTGAACTCGACAGAATTTCTCCGGTTTCCTGGGATAACCAGGAGGCACCGACTGGGATGCGAAAGCCTCGGATGAAACAAGAATTGCGAAAGCAAACCCCAAACCCTCCCTCTCTGGGTAAGGAAGCGCTCTGGCAGTTATTAGATCTTTCTGTAGGCAGCATATTGATGGAGAAAGTGCTGTGTATACAGTTGTTTATTTGCAAAAAAGGTAGGGAAAAAAAATTTCTATTAAAATCCCGTGCCTCTGGGACTGTCTTTGAAAGGCAAGTGATGTGACTGGGAGAGGAGTGATCAGCCTGCAATAATTTAGATGTTCCTGTTGCTATGGATACTTTCTTTTTTTTAAGTGAAGCATACCATTATAATTTAAATTTCCAGTAGCAAAAAAAGGTAGCATATTAGAAGCAATAAAAAATGCCAGAGACATAACTGTTTTATTCTTTACTGTCAGTTTTACTTGTGCTGTGACAGTATAGAGAAGTGATAAAATTGCCACGTCTGAGGAGATTTAGTACTTTTGCACATTTTATTACGTTAATTAGACTCGGGGCTCGTACGTACGAGCGTGTGATCCCGGCAATAGCCAAGTGATGGGGTGCGACATTAAAATTCACGCCGCCAAGCAGGGGAAGGAGGAGGGTTTAGGTAAAACAAGACCCGACAAGCAGCAAGTTTGGGGGCTGTTACGGCGAGATTTGCGCAGGGAGATGGAAACACGAAGGTACAAGCCAAATAACTCCCTGCAAAGTATCACCATCAAGGCTTTTAAGCCAAAAAACCGCCTTTGCCTGGAGTGACGTTACCGTTATTAACAGCCGAGACAGAAACTGCCGCTGCGGTTTGCAGTGAGAATGTCGGGAAACTCAGCCCTGGGACTGTTTTCCTCTTCTACAGGGGCCAGAGATTTTTGCTGAGGAAGAAATAGCTGGAAAGGTGAAAAACCCCACCCTTGGAGGCAGAAAGTGAAACCCTTCCCAGGAAGAAACTGTTCCCCCATTTCCACCCTCCCCTGGCACAACTCGAGGCCGTTTCCGCTCGTCCTGTTGCGTTGCTACAAGAGGGTGTAAAAAACCCACGCTCCGAAATGAGCCACTGATACAATGAATTATGAGAAAAATTTAAAAGTATAAATTAACGAGTGCTTGGTCGCTAATTACCTTCTACCTGCACAATCACTGCGCAGCTGCCTCTGATCTCGCAGCTCTTCCCACATCTGCTCTCCGGCTCCCGCTCTCTGGCCGCGTTTCCACTCCCATCTCTGAAACTTCCTCGTCCTGCAGCTTTTAACGGCCCGACATCCCTTCTTTTGGCACAGCCAGTATTTCTTCTCTGAGCCGAGAACCAGCTGGAGGTGTTTACTTTCAGCAGGGAAATAAAATAACAACCAAACCCCCAGCAACCCACAACACTCCTTCCCATTATCCCTCCCCGGGGCGTTCGAGGAGAGGTGCTAAATAAACGAAGTAATGCAATATTAAGACTCCCGCTGTCACGAGCGGTATCTACTCACTCTGATAAATCGCTCGCAGGCAGATGCTGCTCAAAGGCCTTGGCTGGTGGCAGAGGCTGCGCTCGCTCGTTTGCAGCGGGTAATTTCATCAGCTGCTGGGTGGGCTTCTGTGTCCTCTGCTGCAAACGGGTGAAGCTCCTGGGTCCCCCCGAGCCCCCGGTGCATCTTGCTCCGCTCCGGTGCCCGACGGGGCTCGTGGCACGACGAGGGTGCGGTTGTCATGGGGTGATGCTGGGACAGGAGCCGGGTGCATGGCCTGTCAGGGACTTTCGGATCAACGGGGTTTCGTGGGTTTAGCCAAGAAAAGTCGGGGTGAGAGAAAGTGGGTGGTTACAGAGGCACAACGTGGGCACGGCCGGCGCCGGGAAACCATTGACACGATGGATCGAGGCGCCGGGTTTCGGGGGAAGCTGGAGCTGATGCGCGGGATTCTCTCTGAAGGAGGGTGTCAAAAAGTTCGCTTTGGGACAAGCTGCTGGAGTTTTGGCGCTGAAACGAGTTTTTTCAGGAGGCATTTTCAGACAGAAGGCGTTCAGAATAAGCCTGCAGCCCTCGTTGCTGGCCTGCGGTTCCCAGCTCCCTGCGATGGAAACTCTGACACGAGCCGTTTGCCGGTCACAGAATCACGTTGCTGATGCTGCATCGCTGCTCCGCTCTCCCGCTGCAATATTTTTCCCCCGCCGTTAAGTGCTGCAAACCCTGGAAGAAGTTCAAAAGCGGGGACGCGCTCACAAAAATACCCTCTGAGCACCGTTTGCTGACCCGTGACGAGCTCCTCTCGAGTCCCCGCCCGGGTCCCAGCAAAGGCTTTCTGCAAACGCCGCCTCTGCCCGCTGGTTTTTCTGGTTCAGCTCCCCTTGGCTTGGCCAGGGCTGAACCCCACCGGGGTCTGGCAGTTTGCTGCTGCCGGCAGCCGTCACGCAAGGCCCATCAACACCCCGCCATCCTGAGCCAAAACGCATTTGCGCTTTTCCACGAGGACAGTTATTTATTCCTGCTTCGGAGCGTACAAAGCTTTGCCGAGCAGCCCACAGCTCCCGGCACCCCGGGGCTGGCTATAAAACCCATAAACCAGCATTCAGGTGTTGAGATGAAATGTCGCTCTCTTTATTTGTGCTTTAAAAAAGAACGATCTGGGTAGCGGCAGCCCTACAGCTTTGGCACGAATTTACAAACTGTCTCGGGCTCCGAGGAGCGAGAAGTTGAGAGCTCAGGATCGGCGGCACCACAGCCGAGTCAGCCGGTTTGGTAACCTCGGAGCTGCACTTGACCTTGACTCACGTCCCACAACTGACCTTCTGTTGGCTAAAGAGGAGGCGTCAATTCTTGATAAACTGAGCGTCGGCACGTGAACCCAGCCCGTAACTGGGCAGCAATAGGCTGGGTTTGTTGGTGCAGTTTTGGAACAGGCAGTTTCAGCAGAAAAATTAACTTCTATTGAATTTTTTTTTTGTTAGTCTAACACTGCGGGAGGAGCAGCATCTCTGCCAAGTCTCGTTGCTCTGCCCGCACCCAGCTCCAGTACCCCAAGGCAAGCGTGGTGCTGCTCACAGGTTCAATCTGCTCATCAGCATCCCCACATGAATCTCCAGACGAGCGTCAGCAGCGCGATGAGCCCGTGGCTACAGGAGCTGGGTCACTCCAAGCTGGCAGGAATCACAGAGGGACGACACACGCACAGGGCAGCGCTGGGCTCTTTTTATTTAAAATGCAGCTGGACAAACTGAACTCCCCCCCAGGGGAGAAGCACTTTGCACAGTGACTCAAAGTCTCACCCATTAAGAGATTTTGGGTTTTGGTGGGAGCAGCACCACGTTTACCCATGGATGAGACCAAAGCACCGACTTCCCCTTCCCATCCTGTCACACGCTTACCCGCGGGCTGATCCAGCGACACGGGGGCTTGGCAGGGAGGGGCTGTTGCGCATCCCTCTGTACATCCCTCTGTGCGTCCCCTGTGCATCTTCTGCACATCCTTCTGTGCATCCCCTATGCATCCCCCGTGCATCAATCTGTGCATCCCTCTGTGCAACCTCTGTGCATCCCATGTGCAACCTCTGTGCATCTTCTGCATACCCCTCTGTGCATCCCTCTGCGCATCCCCTGTGCAACCTCTGTGCATCTTCTGCATACCCCTCTGTGCATCCCTCTGCGCATCCCATGTGCAACCTCTGTGCATCTTCTGCATACCCCTCTGTGCATCCCTCTGCGCATCCCTCTGCGCATCCCCTGTGCAACCTCTGTGCATCTTCTGCATACCCCTCTGTGCATCCCTCTGCGCATCCCAATGCGCATCCCCTGTGCAACCTCTGTGCATCTTTTGCACATCCCTCTGTGCATCCTCTCTGCATCCAATGTGCACCCCTCTGTGCATCCCCTGTGCATCCTCTGTGCATCTTCTGCACATCCCTCTGTGCATCCTCTGCACATCCTGCGAGGCCGCATCCAGCCCCACAAGCCCTTCCCACAGGCTGGTGTCCAACCGCAGTGTCTTCCCACCGGCATGGCCCTGGAAAGGCTTTTCTGACTGACACAAACCTCCGTGGATGTTTCCAAGCTGCATCATGGGAGAGAGCAAACTCAAACAGTTAGAAATACAAAGGCTTCTACACATTAAAAGGCCAACAGCAAAAATAAAGTCACCCAGCACAGACACTCCAAAAAATGGTAGAAGTTTTATTTTCCTCAGTACAGATAATCTTTACAGCAGGTTCTCTTAAAAAACTATGTACATACGTATATAGTATTGTGCATTTCGGTATATGCTCCTAGAGTCTCTAGAATTGCTCAGGCAATGGGTTCATGTCTCTGCCATGTGTCTCTGCAGCACGGACAAAATTTGAGTGATTCCTTCAATCACGAGAGAATGATGCTACACATAAAATCAAGTAAGTCACGGGCACCGTCATTTCAAGATGTCAAATTGCTTTAAACACAATTTTGCAGGATAAACAGAGTGCACGTTTTATTCAGAGACATGATGAGTCAGCTTCGCAAGTCCTCGATACCTTATCACAATAACACTTAAGGTAAAAAAAAAATCAAATCTAAGTTAAGAGTCACTCAGCTGTTTCCTAATAAATTCTTACAGCCGACAAAGAGGTTTTTCCTTTTTTTTTCTCTTTTTTTTTTTCTGCAAGCAGTTTTAACAGTTATAAAGAGCTATCTGGGGAATGAATTAGTGTTTCAAAACCAAGTTACAAATCTTTAAAACAGATTAGTATACTTCACATAAGGCCACAAACACTGCAAACTGTCGGTGCGACTATTTAGGATCATTAAACTTAATCTTTTAATTGGCATAAGCTTTATACCTCCATTACTTATGTTCAATTCCAGATGAAAACAGCATCCCTGGGCTCCCGGGAGTCACGGCTGTTGGGGGGAAGACGATCGGGGTGCTGCTGAATGGGGCACCTCTCGCTAATTAAAACACACAGTAATTGGTCTTGCCTCATCCAGTTCCATTGGAGTCTATCGAGCGAACACCAACCGAATGGTGTTGAGACGGTAAAAAGGCATGAACGGCCCAACCGGCTCGGCAGCACAAGGAACACGGAGCTATCGAGCTCCCGGGTTCCCCAACCTCCGACTTCCAACGACAAATGGTAAATCCCTGGTGGTTTTGCTTCTAAAGCCAACGGCGCAACGGAGCCTTAATGTTCCGAGTCGCATCAGAAACGGCGCACGGGAGTAACCAGTTTGGAATCGGCCCTGCAGCATTGCCGGTTTGGGGTTTTTTTGGGTAAATAGCTTCTGAAGAGAAGTTACAGGCACTGCTTACCTTGACAATTCGGACCGTTGCTTTCAGTTCAAGTTTTAAAGTGCAATATAGAGTCTTTGGGTTAAAAAAAAAGGGTCAATTCCCGTATGAAGCTGGCGAAGAAGCAGCCAGAACCCGCCGGGGTGATTGACAACTGTGAGAGTATCACAGACATTCACAACAAAAGCCAGATCTCTGCTACCTCCTGGATTTTAACGCTGTCAGCAGCTGCTGCAAATCTCCCCTCCGCCTCGGAGGGCCATGTGTGGTTCAAAAACCCGGGGATTAGTAACAGTTGTGCTTGCAATTGCATTTGCATCTGCAGACCTTTGTCTAGACAAGGACACACGGAGAGCCTTTGGTGTTGCATAGTCTTTTTGCAGAGAGGAACAGGCACTGCTGAAGATTCTTCCCTGGTATATCGCCACCTAATCCTGTAGATGCTCTACACACCTTCCAATAATAAATGTAAACCATAATGGCTGTGAATAAATATGCTCAAGAGCATCTTGTGGTTTAGATAAAAGCAAGGTATAAAAATCTGCATTAGATTTCTAAAGCTTTGGTCTGAACTGTGCTGTAACATCGTCTGAGTTGGTGAAGAGCCCTCAGAGGAGTCCCTGGCGTACGGCACCTGAAACGGCACCATTCAGTCCCCAGACCTTTAGTGGTTATTCTCTTGTCAGCTCTTAGATGCATTTGACCTCAAAACATGAACAGATCATCTTTCTCGCCTGCGGTGGAATCTATTTTGTTCCAGTCCACAGGTGAGAGCGTTTCCGCGCTCTGGATGTCTTGAGCTGTCAGTCCCGTGTCGAGGACGTGAGGGTTCGTCCTCGACTGAGCCAGTCTGAGAGGGGAGAAAAGCAGAAAGAACATAAATCCGTGCAGTTTACAGCCTGGATGCTCAACGCATCCGTAATGCCGAACCCTCGCTGCAGGTCCGCATTTCAAAATCCTTCAACGGAGTGAAATAACTCAGCAAGGGGAGAGCTGGCACGTAACATCTGCAGCTCTCTCAAGTTTCTTGCAAGCTTCGCTGCTGGTTTATGATAACGTTTCCCCTACAGGCATCCAGGGAATTTGCAGCCTGGCCATCCCGTATATTAATGGTCTGGCAGAATATGCCGTTTGCCTCCCCCCGAGCTGGGATCTTATCTCAGCGTAAAGGTTCTGCTGACCCAAGGAGCAGCCTCGTTGCAATGACTCAGTTTTTGTGGCGGTGCGGCTGGGCGCGCGGTGTCTGTAACGCTGCCCCTCGACTCCCCGGCCCGAAGATTTAACGCTTTGGGTTAACACCCAGCAGGACTCAGATGATGCTTAAGAGCCCGCAGGGTCAGCTTTAATGGGGCTTCATCTCAGCGCATCCCAGATGTTTCGCAAAACCTCACAAGCCCCCGTTTGTTGTTGTGTTGTTAAATACCTGGATGAAAACGCAACTCTGCAGCATCAGTTCTCCCAGGGCCAAAAGGTTAACTCAAATATTTGGTGATTCATCCAGAGGTGTCCAATAAGCCTCAGATTAAACTAGCCACATGCATGTTTCTTAATAAAAAAGACCAGCGATGGTGTTGCGGCAGAGATGCGTCTGCCTCGGTGGATGAACAGACCAGATACTGAGTCACCAGAAGGCCGAGGGTGACGCGACAGCTCGGCATCCAGCAACGCGAAACAAAAGACCGCGACCAACATCTGCTTAATTAAGTAGGGCAAGGAGCAGAGGTGAGGAAAACAGACAACACGAAGACGTAAATTCAAGCGGCCCCTTTATCAAACACGACTTGGGACAGGGCTGCCATGGAAATGGAAGCTGTAAATCGCTCCTGAGAGCCCAGCAAGATGCAAGGTCTGTGTCCTCGGGGCCGAGCGTGCGGTTTTTGCACTGCTGCAAGTCCCGGCGGAGACGAGCGGCTCTCGGGGAGGTGATGGTGTCGGGCTCAGCCCCGTGACCATCCCACTCCCTCTTTCAGCATCTCTCTGCCGCCCGGAGCATCTGCACCCAGGGCAGCTTTTTGCCCAAACCGGGTCCTCCGCAGCTCGCGCCGCCTGGGCAGCTTCACACGCTTTTCACGGGAAAGCTCACCCGAAAGAAAACGCATTTGTTTAACATTGCTGGATCGCTCGGCGTGCGCGTGCAGCGAAGCTCGTGATGTGGATTGGAAAGCGAACTGAGCCACAAGAAGTTACGGCCACGGGCTCTGAACGTGCTCAGGCGCACAAATTCAAAATCGGTGCGTCAGAGTCACCCTGATGCAACCGCGGCTGCAACAGGGACCGGCGGGGCAGTGGCTGCCCTCGGCAGCTGCTGCTGGTTTGGGGACAGATGGGGACAAGGTCCCAGGGTTTGTCTAAACCTCACGGAGAGGTGAAGGAGGAGAAAGTCCCCCGTGCCAGAAGCTGGGACCAGCATCACCACACTTATCACAGGGGCTGGAAACAGGCAGCCTCAACCCGTCCCGGCAAACAGAAGCGGACACGCCAGCTGCTTGGGGAATTAAATTCCCTATCACATACAGCCTCTCTCCATCCTTAAAAGGTTGTCAAAATATTTGGCTTATCAGCCAGCCTCAAAGCCTATCTTTCAATTAGCAGCTGAGGCACTGATGGGGCAGCTGCCTAGGTCAGATCGCAGCGGCTGATTAGATCAGCAGCGTTATTAAAAGCCAGGCACTAGTCAAGTCCCCCTGGGCCAGTCCCCGGTGGCGTGAACTTGTAAAGGGAGTCATTAGAATTACCTTGAAAACGCCTCGTCGAGCCCATCATCCATTTCCTTTGTTAAAGAGATAAAAAGAGAGAGAGAAGCAGTTGCTAAGAGAACCCACAAAAGAGCATTTAGAGATCTCGCTCCACACTTGATCACGGCAGATAATAATAAATGTATATATTGACTTCCGAGTACCTAAAGCAACACTCAGCGATCTGCCTCCTCAGGCAGGTTTTATCTCACCCTCTGCACAAGCCGCAGGGTGAGAGGTGGAAGTCTGGGTGGTCCAGGCGTCCTCAGAGCCATCCCAGGGCTGGGGTCCCCTGGGTTTGGGGACGCTGCGCTCCCCTCGCAGCCCAGGGACGGGACGCGGACTTGGCCCTTTCCCATCGTCTCCAAACCAGGCTAATGAGGCTTGATCTGGCCCATCAGCTGGAGCACGTCCCACTCCCGGGTTAACCACAGCCCGCACGATGCGGGTTCCTGCGACGAGCAGGGACCCGGACAGAGCTCGGCAAGATGCTCCAGGCAAATCGGGGCTTTTTGGGGTCGGGAACGTGGAAAACGTGTCTGCACCAGCACGGGGGGAGCCCGCGCTGCTGGGAAGTGACTCTGGGATCCTTGATCTCTGATCTGCTCTGAAGGTTTCCCAGGGAAGGCATTTGAGCTGCTCGGGGAGGAAAGGTTTTCTGTGCGGGAAGGCGGGCTCTGCGGGGGCTTTGCTACGGACAGACTTGACTATTCCCCAAATCTTCCGATGCACTTACAGACTTAATGTAATATGTAAAATATGAAAGCTCTGCAAGAAAGGAGGGATCGGAGACCAGTGATAAACCTCCAGGATTTGATACAACTTAGACTTGATCTTCAGGTTTAACCTGAAAAGCCAGACCCAACAGACTCAAGAAACAGGCTGCAGGCAAAGGCCTTTATCATTCAATTCTCCAAAATTTAGCGTGTTTTTAAAGACGGCACGTGGTGGGGACGAGGTCCCAGGTCAAGTGGGGCTTCAGGGATCAGCCCCAGCCCGGTTGGTGCTGGAGCACTTGGGCAGGGAGGAGATTCCCCTATGGATGCACGTGGGCTGGGGCGTTATTTTTCTACTAGTGGTCCATGAAACAATTAAGCCAGATGACTGAGGACTTTTTAGAGCAGCCGTCTGTGCTCACACAAGCAAGATACAGCTGCAAACAAGAACGAGGGAAAAATAAGAGTAATAATGAACAAAAATATAACCTGGTTTTAGTGAACGGTAAACAAAAGCCATCAATGTAACGATTTTTTCCCTTGAACAGAGCAGTTAGGTGGTCTCTCAATTAAGTGACAAACCACTGAGAAATGCTGCTCCAGAATAAGTAATATTCCATTATCTGACAGCGGCGTTTCTCAGAGTGCCTCGCAGTCTCGTTCGTTTATTTACAGAGCCTAAAAAGGGCAGTGGGTACTCGAACACCGATCGATCGTTCTGAGCAGGACACTGAAACCCTGCGCGAGGCCCAGAGCTCCCGGGGGGTTTATCCAAGAAAAAGCCCCGTGATGGGACCCGGAACACACGAGACGGAGGTGGCATCGCACCCCCCGGCTCAGCAGATGTCACGGTGCCCCGGGCACACACTTACCCACACCACGTTGTTATTTACAGAGGAGCTGGGCCCAAACATGCTGTTATCTAAGCGCGGGGAGTTTGCGCTGCTGGTCAGGGCTGATTTGGCAGGATCTTCTAAATCCAGCAAGTTCCCCGTGGCTGCTGCTGTGGAAAGAGCAGAGAGGGAGTGAGGCAGGGGAGGGGAAAACAGAGATGACATGACAACAAGCCTTTTAGCAGCCATCGCTTCCCCTCAAGAGGGGAATCAAAGAGTTGCACCCAGTTCCTTCAGGATGGCCCCAAACTTTAGCATGCAGGAGCTGGGGAGGTGGGTTCAGCCTGAGTCATTTGTGATGCTCAGTTCGGGCACCTGAAACCCTCTGGACAGGGATGCAGGGGAGGATCGGCCGGCTCGTCCCCCCAGCAGCCATCGGGGGAGGCTCCTGGGTACGTGTTGATGTCCAGGGTGAGTCAGGATCAGCCCCAGGCAAAGCTGAGACAACCCAAACCCAGGACACACCGATCCTGGGGCATCCCAATCCCGGGACAGCCCAATCCCGGGACATCCCAACCCCAGGACACCCCAATCCCGGGACATCCCAACCCCAGGACACACCGATCCTGGGACATCCCAATCCCGGGACATCCCAACCCCAGGACACACCGATCCTGGGACATCCCAATCCCGGGACATCCCAACCTCAGGACACCCCAGTCCCAGGACATCCCAGCTCCAGGGTTTCTTAGCTCAGGGTGGGAACGGACCCCAGACAATATCCTCAGCTCAGCCCACAGCATCGATCCAGCATCTTACAAAGCTGCATCATTATTTTACAGGACTGAGGGCAAACCCTGCGCTGGGTGACGAGCGGTTTGTAGCCCGGGGGCTGCGGGGACACCGCGGGCTGGGCTGCTCCCTCCCCATCACCCTGCAGCAAGGGCGATGCAGACGTGTCCCCCAGCACCCCCAGGCAGACACCGGAGCCCGGTCCTGCACCCGTTCCTGCCCCCGCCCCATCTATCCCCATGTGCTTGTGACGGATGCCTCCAGTCCTCGGCCTTCACACGAAGAAACAAGATGTGCCAGCCTGGAAGGAAGCCCAGTCTAATGCTGTTTTCCTCTGCGCCAAATCCTCTTATCTCCGTGGCCAGCACGGAAGAGAGATTAGCCTTTTGTCCCACTTCTCCCTGGCTACGCGTCTTGCGTTTCAGAGGCAGCAGAGGACCCACGGCCTGGCACTGAATTATGAGGTTTTAAAATATAATTGTTTTATTTTCACATGCCTTTCCTTCCTTGGGGGAGCCAGAGACAGAGCGGCACCTGGACGTCTATCTCCTTCAGCTGAAGGGATAGCAAGCGTTTTGGGTCCAAGACAAACCCAAAATCAAATTCGAGATGTGCGGGTCCACGCTAAGCTCATAAGGACATTATGGCCAATTTGCTTTGGGTAGAAGTAAATGGATTTGGGGTGGCAACAGCTGTGTATGAGGGGCTGCACGAGATATTTAAGGGGCAGACGGAAGGATGGCGGCCACCACATCCCAAGTCATCTGCCAAGGGCAACATCTCCGCTACAACAAAAGCGTTTGCTCCTCGCTGGTCTTCAAAGTCCCATCCAAGGAAAACCCCGCGGACCTGGGGCTGTTCCCATCCCCGAGCCCAAGGCCAAGCTCTGCTGCTGGGGACTTACGTGTGTCAGGACGGGCAGGGGCTTCCGAGCTGGGGCTGCTCGTCCCTTCTCCTTCCAAGACGGACCTTTCCCGTTTCTCCTTCTCTGCAAAAGAAGGAGACCCCGTCACTGCCCATGGAGAGCTTCCCCGCAAGCCTTAGGAAGGAGGGACAGAGGGGACAGCTAGGATGGGCCACCAGGTCTCTGGTACCCACAGCAGCCCAGGCTCTGGGTACGTTTTATAACCTCATAAAGCGAAAATCCCGGCAGCAACAGCGCTGAGGTGCCACAGGCAGCACCAGGACTCCACATCCCACTTGCGAGACAGAAACGCAGCCAAAACTCGGCTGGATTTACAAGGCTGTCGAGAGAAACCTGGAAGATGCCTTAAATCACACCAGAGCTTGGACCAGCCTTAATTTGGAAGGCGAGGGGAAAAGGCACTCGAAAGCTGGAAAAAACCCAAAGTCATCCCTTGAATTCTTGGGTGCGAAGAAAGAAAAAAGACTCACCTTCCTTAGCTGCTTGCCAGAACTCAAATGCGATTTTGAAGGCCTGGGCTACAGTGAGGGTGACAGCTTGTGCCTGGAAAGACAGCGGTGAGCAGCACGTTAATCAGCGGGTTAACCTCGGGCAGATTTACGTCATTTGGAGGTTTTGCTTTGCAGATTCATGTTAACCTGGGTCCAAACAGTCCCCTGCTCCGCACACTCCCTGCCTGGCTGGGGAACTATCAAATATAGATGGAAGCAGAGATTTTGCCTGTGCAGGACACGCAGCTCGTTGCAGACACACCTTTAGGTGCAACGGGAAGGTGGAAGAGCAGGGATGTGGCTGTCACAGGCACCGCGCTGACGGACCGGGACAGAAGAGCCGCTCCTGACCGCGGGGCACGTGCAGCTCTTCGCGTGTCCCACACCAAGCCGAGATCTACACAAGCGCAAGTGCCGCACGGCCCCGGGCTCGTCCTCACGGCTCCAGGGCTGAGCATCACCCACCAGAACCACCAGCATCTCAAAGGGAACCAGTGCCCGGGCCGAGCCCTGGACCACAGCGGAGCCAGGGCGCCCTCCCCGGTGCTTCACGCAACCCCGCGCACGAGGACGCCCCGAGAGCAACAGGCGAAGGGGTAAAACACCACAAAACTGCAGCTCTGCCCAAGAGGGAGCAATCCTGGAGGCAGAGCGAAGGCTATCTCGGGGTCTATCCCGAGTGAAGCTGGCATCTTGCTGCCTTAGACCAACAGCGCGAGTTTATTTTCACAGGATCCTAGAATCGTTTTGGTTGGAAAAGCTCCTGAGGATCACCGAGACCAACCGTTAACCCAACCCTGGCACTGACCCACGTCCTGAGAACCGCATCTACACAACAGCCAGGGCAGCAGGAGCGGGGACGCCTTCACCTTCAGTCCCTCCACTCCTCCCCGCACCAAGAGCCTGAGCAGCATTAACCCCCCCGCACCACCTTAAATAGCCCGAGTTGCTGGAGATGTATAAATAGCGCCATAAATGCCACTTTCATTAGGAGAAGGCAGCGCTCACGAGCAGTTTAAGTGCAAGGAGATAACAAATTACGCTCCGCAAGGCTGGCGCGCCGCACCAGCCTTGAGGCACGAGTTTGTTTTTACGAAGTTGCAAACTAAACAAACCCAGATCCGGGTCCGCAACCCGCAGCCCTGGTATGGAGATGTGGGGGCAGCGCCAACGGGGCACGGGCATCCCCCAAAATCCGGGCGCTCCTGCATAAGAGCTCTCGCTGCCAATTAAGCTTTGCAAAGCAGGAGAGCTCATTTGAATGTCAGAGCTATTTACAACTTTGATGGAAGTGCGAACGCTTTATGGCAAAAACTTAAATATGGTAATTAAGTATGAAACTCCTCACAGCTGTTTACAATTTAAGCTGTCGCATCTGAATCAAGTTTAATAGACCCAGCTACCGTTGAGAATTATCCATGAACTAAAAATATGGACTAATTATATGCCTGTGACTGGTGGCTGTGTGTACACTCAGGGACACTGCCCTGGGGCAGGGACAGTCCCTGGTCTGGGAGCAGAGCATCGTCTGACCAGCATGATGTTCATGCATTTTAAAGACAAGGAAAAAGAAAAAAAAAATATATATATATATAGTTTTGCCACAAAAGGCCTTGGAGAACTTCATTTGGAGGGAGACCCACTGAGCCGATGTACCACTGAGATAATTCTTTTAGCACTGGCGAGATTTAAATTTTAATTTGCGGAGCAAGGCTTATCTTTGCCGTGCAAGGATGGGAGCGCACGCTGTGGAAAGGAGAGACAACTTGTAGCTTCCATTATTCTCTCCCCGGAGAAAAAAAAAGCCGGGAGGAGTGCAGAATATTAAGAGAGCTGTGGCCGCTGTGCTCCGGGCACAGGGATGCTCGTAAGGACGCAGGAATCATCGCGCTAGGATGCTCTGGGTGGGAACGGATCTTGGAGGTTTGTGTCCCTGCAAATTCGGGAGATCCCGCCCTCTGCTCCAGCCTTGCAACGGGCACCAGGGGAAGGATTTCTGGGGGCGGCGGGTCTGACCTGCCTTTCCATAGCAAGACGTAGAAATCATAGAATCGTTTTGGTTGGAAGAGACCCTCAAGCTCAGGGTCCAACCGTTAGCCCAACCCTGGCACCGACCCACGTCCCCGAGCACCTCATCCCAGCAGCCCGGCGGGGGCAGTTGAGGTGCGGGTGCAGGGCTGGGTGCTCTCGCCCCCACCCCAGGTAAGCTTTTAGCAGCTGATATGACAGGCTGAATCCAGCCCGGCGTTACGCCCGCCCGAGAGCGCGATGGCAACGGGGGCGGGATGCTGGGCAGGGCCCCCCCTGCTCTAACGAGGGCAGAGCCGTTATCTCACCAGCGCAGCCCCCTCTCTGCTTCCTCCTCCTACAGCCACATCCCCAGTTCTTCCTCTGGACTGACCATTTTCCGTTTGGTACAGAGGAAGGCATGGCACTCCAGGTTCTCATTGAGCTGGTTCTGGGCAATGTAGGCAAACACTTTATCGTGGATCTTGTCTGCCGTGCAGTAGGATATCCTGAAAGACAGAACGAAACGTCTTGTCCGGGGCACTGCGTGCGAGGGAGATGGAGCAACCCCTCCTCTGAGCTGCCAGCGAGCGCCTGCGCCAGGGCCGGGCAGGGAAGGCAGAGGGAGCACGGGAACGTTACCAGGGTTCACGGAACTCCTTCCCAAAGCTGAGGAGTCGATGCCGCTGGCTCGAGCGTAAGAGAAGCCTGAGCAGCTCCCGCAGCCACGGTGTGAACCACACGGATCACACGCAGAGGCCGGAGAGAAGAGAAAATGTTTCAGCTCGCGGGAATGGACAGGTTAGAGAAGGTAAAGGCTCTGCCTTCGGAAGAGACTCCGGAAGATTTTCTTTAGAGGAGAAGCTCGCAAGGAGAGAGAAGGATGTGTTCTCAGCCTACAGTTTAATCTTGAGGCTCAAACCAGGGAAGGAAAGGGCTGCATCTCCCCGGTGAGTAGAAAAGCCAAAGAGAAGACAGCGGAGGTGTTAGAGGAAAGCCCTGGGGCTGCAGAACGGGGAGGTGAACCCCCCCGCACAGAGCCCAGCTTTCGCCGTGACCCACAGCACCAGCATCTCCGGGAGCAGCACCAGTCGCACATCCACAGCCTGTCTGGGACGCGCTGACCTCAGCCGACCGCTCGGGGGGACGCTCGGACACAAGCGCTGACCGCGAGGAACAGGATGTTACGGCATCCGAGCAGAATTTAAGGCAGCATCTGCAAATCCCGACCCCCCGGCTCTGCCTGCTTCTACACCAGCGCCGTGACCCCGATTTCGGTGTGACCGCACTCGTGGCCGCTTGGCCCGGCTCTGCCCCTCAGCAGCGGGTTTATCTGCAGCGCAGGGCTGGGGTTCAGCACCCGCGGCTGCTTAGTTTGCAGCGGAGAAAAGCAAGCGGGTTAGTTGGTTAGAGAGAGAGCCCCAACCCAGCGCTCCCTGCCCCACGTTTAGCCAAGGGGCCCAGAGCAGACAGATCTGTGCTCCGCACATAAGACACTTCCAGGCTCACCACACCTTTCCTCGCCTCTGGCTGGCTGCTTATCGCACTAGATATAAATTTACCTTAAATTTAGCGACTACCCTCCTTTCCCTCACCATCGCTTTCCATCAAGATGTGATGGACAGCGAGACGTCAGCTCAGCCGGGGTGGGGACCAGAGCACTGAAGTGCGCCCCATAACCCACCTGTATATGGAGACGTTCTCGATCAGCTCATTCGTTCCGCTGTCGTTTAACACGATCCCTCTGGGCGAGACTTTCAGAGTCACTTTCTGCAGTTTCTTTCCACTCGCTTTCGCCTTTGGAAGGAAAAGAAGGAGAGGAAAGTTACAGGCTTTTGACACCGATACATCCAAATGTACACGAGCAGAGATTTGTGCTACCTAATAGGCATATTAACAGCGCTTGTTAGAACTAGAGACTGAATTTACTACCAGGTGTGATAAGGCACTCATTAAAACTTCTCCTTCCCTGAAGCAGTGATTTTTGCTGGATTAACGAGACACGGACACAAACCCTCCACCCCACAGCACGGGGAGGCGCTTCCAGCCCAGCCCCTCCACGAGAGAGGATTTCTCTTATTTACGAGCCTCGTGCGTTCAGCCTCCAGGCTGCGTTCAGCTCCCTGGGGACCTCACTTGAGCCACATCCAGAGCAGCCGGCGGCCGGTGCTGGGTTCAGCCCAGGGCTTTTATTTAAAGGCTCCGTTCTCGGTCGGTCAGAGCAGACGTGAAAGGCTCCGCCAGCGGCTCCTGTTTCACACGAGCGCTCCCCTCCCGTCCAGCTCAGCACACGCCAGGGACGGATCCGTCGTTACCCAGCACAGTTCACCACCCCATTGAGTTTTACGACGGTTAACTGTACGATTGGGCCTTTGCCTTGTTCAGTTTTATAAGGGCTTGAAGAAGCGTTAATTTTACTTGGAGCCCGGTGAGCAGGGGCTCCGGGGAGGCTTGGTGTTAGAGGATGGCTGAAAATGGGTCCCTCTGCATCAGAGCTTACAGCCGGACAGCGGCTGCACGGGCTGGGAATCGGAGCAAGGTGTCCTGATCCCTTCTCCTCTTAACCCTCCAAATCCAGGGAAGGAAAACCCAGAACTGCGTGCCAGCTCTCGGTCACACGCCAGCCGCGCTCCAAACGCCGTCGCTGCCGCGCACGGGGAGCGATGACCCCGGGGACGGCTGATTCCAGCAGGTCACAGCCTTCTCCCACACCCAGGGTCACCCAACGCTTATCAAGGGAGCCAGAGCTCAGATACATAACACCAGCTGCCCCATCCACGGGCTGGGGCTGGTCCCGAAGGTTTCCCAGCGCCACTGTCTGCATTTCTACCCACAGCACCAGCTGCCTGCTCAGCCCTGGGAGGGCTGGACCTGCAATCCTGACACCCCCAGCCCGCAGACAGACAGAGCTGCTGAAACTCTTCCCCTGTGACAAGACTTGTTTGAGCAGGAGGAGACGGAGCTCCACCCCAGCACAGACACTCACGGTGGCCACGATCCTTTTGACAGCGGCTGCAGAGAGCTCCTCTCCCTTGGGCTGCTCCACCAGCGTCATGCCCATGTACTTGAGGCTGAAGAGCATCCCCTCCAGCAGCGTCTCACGGGTATCGGTCCAGTTCTCCGGGAGCTCTAGAGAGGCAACAAAGAGGCTCTGAGATTCCCAAATACACCAGGATACCCATCAAGCCTCGAGGAAGGGTTTAGGTATGAGCACGATGGTTTAGCTACTGCCTGGACCCCTGTCCTCCGGTGGCTGGGAGCTCCTGGTGCTGCTTCTCCTTAGGGGAAGAACGACCCCCCAAAATATTTTCCATAAGCCACAGCCAATGGCAGCAAGCCTCTGAGATCCATAAGCTCCCCAGTTTAATCGCCCACGCCATAACCAAGGGGATCCCGAGCAGGGGAGGGCTCGGTGCCACCCCACGCACGGCAATGACCCGACCCTGTGCAAACCGTCACCTGCCCGCAGAGGCTAAGCCGGGATTTGCCGCGAGCTAAGCCCACGCAGAGCCGCAGGGACCCAGGTGATGTGCTGCCACTTGCTAAATCCGTCACCAACAGCCCCCAGGAGCCCATTGCGGGGGTGAAGCTTCACCAGGGTGGACTTTGCTCTCCCCTCAGACCACCCTTACGCACCGGGGGTGAGAAAGAGGGTCCTAAACACAAGAAATATGTTTGGGACCAAGCTGGAAGTCAGGCGGGTATTCCTAAGCCTGGAATCGCACCACAGGATCTAATCTCCAGACACTGAGCTGGTAACCCAGGATCTGCAGGGGTCGTGTTTAAGGAAGGTCTTGCTTTGAGCAGGAACAAACCACAGCCCTCCCGAGGTGCCCGCGGCCCTGGGGAGCACCAGGGCTCTCGGAGCCCAAAACACATCCCTGAAGGCTCCAGCCTCCTTCAGCCACCTCCGAGCGACGGGGCCAAAACTCCGCGGCTCCCTGCAAGTCTGCAGCGGGAGAGCAGGGCTGCGGGGACACGCAGCCCTGGGGACACGCAGCCCTGGGGACACGCAGCCCTGGGGACACCCCGGCTGACTCAGCCTCCCAGCAAAGGCGAGACGGGAGATAAACCATAAACCCGGCACCACTCCCAGCGGGGCTGGTCCCCACTTCCCGACCGCAGCGGGACCGAGTGGCCGCTCGCCCAGGGCCATCGATCCCATGCCGGAGCCAGCGGTGGGACGAGGCCAGCGAGCGCCCGATGGGCTCCAGCGCTCGGCCTGGGGGACGGGGACGGCCCCCCCAACCACCCGCCCCGCTGCTGCACGGGGGAAGGTGGGTGCAAGTGGGGGGAACAAAGTGGGGGGCAGCAAGAGGGGTGAAAAAGGGGTGCGAGAGGAGCGAAGCAGAAAGGGGGTGCGGGGGGCACGGCAAAAAGCGGGGGGAGCAGACAGGGCTGGACGTGGTTAAAAGGGGACGCAGAAGGGAAGAAGAGGAGGCTCAAAGTGGGAAAAAAGTGGGTGCAGGGGAGGCGAGAAGCGGGATAGAGGCGGGAAGGCAGCAGGGGGGTGCGGGACAAGGGGGGTGCGGGACAAGGGGAGAAGCGCTAGGGGCGACGGGTCTCACTCTTGTGTCGGCCGCCGGCCCAGGCGGGTTTGTGGACGCTGGGGCTCCGCAGCAGGGCCCGACCCGCCGACTTGAGCGCGTCCATCCCGCTCCCGGCCCCGGCCCCGCTCCCGGCGCAAACTTTCCTGCGGCGCCACCGCTGACCGCGTCCGGGGGCGGGGCCCGTATGCAAATCGCGGCGCCGTGACGTCAAACGGCCACGCCCCCTCTCGGGCCACGCCCCGCGGGGGGGGTCCCGGAGTTGCGCGGGGGTCCCCGCTGTGTGTGAGCGGAGCCGGGGACCCGCAGCGCTGCGGGGACCCCGAGAGGCTGCGGAGACCTGGGGGAGCCCCGAAAGCTGCAGCTCCCCCCAGGATGAGGGGATCTGGTGCTCCCCATAGTTTTCCCGCTGGAGACCTCCGAGATCCCCACCCTACAAACACCTGCGGGGGGGCAGCGAACACCAGCTCCATGGGGGCCCCACCTTTCCCATCGGGGTCCCACCTTTCCCACGGGGGTCTCATCTTTCCCATGGGTGTCCCCACCTTTCCCACGGGGGTCCCACCTTTCCCATCGGGGTCCCACCTTTCCCACGGGGGTCTCATCTTTCCCATGGGTGTCCCCACCTTTCCCACGGGGGTCCCACCTTTCCCACGGGGTCCTCCACCTTTCCCATGGGGTCCTCCACCTTTCCCATGGGTGTCCCCACCCTTCCCACGGGGGTCTCATCTTTCCCATGGGTGTCCCCACCTTTCCCATGGGTGTCCCCACCTTTCCCACGGGGGTCCCACCTTTCCCACGGGGTCCTCCACCTTTCCCACGGGGGTCCCACCTTTCCCACGGGGGTCCCACCTTTCCCACAGGGTCCTCCACCTTTCCCATGGGTGTCCCCACCTTTCCCACGGTGGTCCCACCTTTCCCACGGGGGTCTCACCTTTCCTACGGGATCCTTCACCTTTTCCGTGGGGTCCCACACGGGTTTGGGGCAGGAAACCCCTCCCCAGGGCCCCACGACTCAAATCACCCCACTTTGGCGACATCAACAAAGTTGTGTTCACCCCAAGAGGTTGCCCCCGCGCTGGGATGAAAAAATGCAATCTATTTCAATATTGTGTTTGGTAAAGGTTGGCTCGAGCACACACCACCCCCCTGTCACCGCAGCTTTTAACTCAGCCCGAACATAATTGTATGGAAGATTAAGGCCCTCAAAGGCTTTCCGAAATTAAAGGGATAATAATGAGGAGGTTAAACCCCATACTTAGGATTTGTAGAATAATGCCTTACAAAGCCTATTATTCACGGAAACATTTGTGTAATTGAAAATCTCTTTTTAGTGAAATTTTAACATTCCCCTCTCACGTCTGTAGCCACACATGAGTCACCAAGTGAACTGCGGGGCAGGAGACGGCGGCGGCCGGTTCCCCTCTGCAGGACACAAGCGGTGGTGGAAGGGTTAGGCACAATCTCTCCTTCAAAAAGCCCAGCCTAAATTAGGACGGTGCCGCTGGTACATCCCCATTGAGTGCCTGGTTTGAACCTGAGCACCGGGGATGGTGACCAAAACTTGAAAGCAGCAGCTTCCCTGGAGGGCTAACCATGTCAGAGCAGCATGCAAACACCAAAAAACCTGAAAAACTGCTGCATCAGGAACAAATTTAAGCATATACATAGATCCATTTCCGTGCAGCAACTCACTTAAGCATGTGCTTACTTTGAGCATAATCTTAGACCTAAATGAGGTCCAGGGTTTTAAGCGCAGGCTCAAACGTTTCACTAAACCGTGGATGGAAGTCGGCTCCCACCCAGCAGCCCGCGTTGCACCGGAGGGCTTCCCGCTCGCCAATACCTGACGAGTTACGGCAGACGCCTTTGCAATTAATTCATTGATGAACTAGCCTGAGAAAGCCGCTTGGCAGGTATCGGTCACATCCATGATTTATTTTCCTATTTCTGTATTTTGCACCACCGCTGCCTAAATATATCCCAGCACCCCGCTCCGGTTCGCTCGCGGGCTGTTCTGCTGCTTCCTCATCGTTTCCTCCGCCGCAGTTTCACAGGGCAGGTACTGGCCACGATCCCGACGGGGAAAGATCTGCAGCGTCCGTGATCCTCGCTGGTACAGCCACCGCTGCACTGACCTTTCCAGCTCCTTCCAAGGCACACGGGTGTATTCCTATTCCTCTGGTTGTTATTGCTGCAGCGCTGCCTTCCCTGCGTGAGTTTTCCCCCTGAATCCCAGCACTGGTGCCGATGTTTGCACCTCGCTTTGCTGCCTGCAGCATCTCTGAGAGGAGCAGAATGTATTTCGTCAAGTGTCACCACTCACACTGGAGAGGGGACAGCGACAGCAGCCTGGGAGAGAGGAGTTATCGAACCAAGGTCTCGAACGTGGCTGCGCCATCCAAGCCGATCTCCCTGAAAGTCATCACTTGAGTTGAAAATATCCCTGTAATGGTAAAAAAACTACTAGTGTCATCTTTCCCTGGGAAGGCAGAGCATCAGGCAGCTCAAAACTCATCTACCTGCTACTGCCCAGTCCTGCGGGCCAGGCAAGCAAAGTCAAATCTCTTTATTTCTGTGGCAGAGCAGGGATTTTCTGGAATCCTCGCTCTCTCGCCCGCTGTGAGCACCGCGCGCTGACCTCCCCAGCCCCGCCACGCTCGGCCCATTGCCGCCCATCCATCTCCCCGTTAATTGCCGTCTCTCCTGACGAGCCCCCGGCTCTCAAGGTTATTTTCAGCTCTGCGGCGTCACCAAAAACAAACAAGTTTGTGCCTCCGGTGCCGCAGCAGTGGGGCTGCTCCTCTCCGCTGTTTCTAACACCCAGCATCATCTCTTCTACCCAGGAAACACACAGAAATCCTCACCGCTGTCCCTCCCTGCCACGGTGTTCGCATCCATGAATCACAACAAAATAAATGCAGTTTTTCAGCGAAACTTCTGCATTTTTTTGCAATGCTGATGTGTTTTCCCAGCTGGCGGGGCCAGAGCCAAGCGAGCCATCCCTGATTTCCTTGGAGCAATCTTTACAACGCACACGCAGCAGCCCCAGACGCAAGTTCAGTGACAGTCGTGACGCTTTACTGTGAGGGTGGGTGCTCGTTTGCTCCCTCCTTTGATTAATCAAGTCAGCAAAGTTGTGCCAACCGCCAACGCCCCAGCCAGGGCCCCTGCACGCTCCCCAGACTGTGCTCCCTCACCCCACTATCTTCATATTTAGAGCAAAAGTGCGTTTATAGCAAATTAGCATATCTGGGGCTGGTTAAAAGGTGATCACTAATGGAAATCTAAGCTCCTTCCACTCTGCCAAACCCACCCCAGGTTTGCCTCCTCATAAATTGGCATCTTTGCTGAGAAGGCCGCTGTTTAACTGTCTATGTGATAAAAGACCAATTGCTGACATTTGCTGCTGTTTTCCCTTCCCTTGACATTTCATTAAGGAGAAAATAACACCGGCAACTACAAAATGTGCTCTCATTGACGCTTGTTGGCCGTAACGTCACGGGTTGTCCTGATTAAACGAGTCGCTGGCCAGGGGGACGTTCCCCATCTCTGGATGACAAAGCTGCCGTTCGTCCTCCCACGGCCGCGCTCGGAACGGGCTGAGCTGCTCTGGCCAGCCCAGCATCACCTCAGCTCACCCCAGCGCCACGAGCCTGAGCTGCGACCAACCCAGACCTCGCATCGCCGCTTCAGTCCGCCCGTAAAATCTCTAATTTATAGGCGTGATAGGGCTTAAATTACCACAGTCATTAACACTTTGTTAATGAGTCAATTAACATGCTCGGGATCTGTGGAGAGAGGACGTTATAAATGGCATAGTATCAAATCTGGCAGAAATAAGTGTCTGACCGTACCGGTGTTCAGCCAGGAGCTGCTGTTGGTTGCAGCGAATGTTCGGACACCGCTCGCCCACGGGGGATCGGTCACAGCAATCGGTGTCACCTGTGCAGAGGCTGCAGATGGGACCAGCTCCGGTGCCACCACACGCGCCTTCGATGCTGGGATCAGTGCCGGGCAGAAAGCAGCACCAGGCTGGAGATGGGAAACAAAATCTGGCATGAAACACTGATTTAAGAGCAGCCAAACGGGTGCTGTTAAACACAGCGCTGGGGGATGTTTTTATCCCAAAGCTTTTGCCACCCAAAAGTCAGGGGTTTAAGGATCTTTAAGGCGCCTGGAGCTGCATCCTGGCCAGAACCAAGAGCCACCTCTCTCGGAACAAGTGATGTTCCATCTCCCCCCCCCAGATCCCCAACTGTGCTGTGCCAATGGGACCTGGGGGGGATTGGAAGGGGGTGGTCAGTAGGTCAGAGAGGTTCTCCTGCCCCTCTGCTCTGCCCTGGTGAGACCTCATCTGGAATATTGTGTCCAGTTCTGGGCCCCTCAGTTCAAGGACAGGGAACTGCTGGAGAGAGTCCAGCGCAGCCACGAAGATGCTGGAGGGAGTGGAGCATCTCCCGTGTGAGGAAAGGCTGAGGAGCTGGGGCTCTGAGCTGGAGAAGAGGAGACTGAGGGGTGACTCATTCATGGGGATCAATACGGAAAGGGGGAGTGTCAGGAGGATGGAGCCAGGCTCTTCTGGGTGACAACCAGTGATAGGACAAGGGGCAATGGGTACAAACTGGAACACAGGAGGTTCCACTTAAAGATGAGAAGAAACTTGTTCCCGGTGAGGGTGGCAGAGCCTGGCCCAGGCTGCCCAGGGGGGTTGTGGAGTCTCCTTCTCTGCAGACATTCCAACCCGCCTGGACACCTTCTGTGTAACCTCATCTGGGTGTTCCTGCTCCGGCGGGGGGATTGGACTGGGTGAGCTTTCGAGGTCCCTTCCAACCCCTGACATTCTGGGATTCTGTGATTCTCACTCTGCTCCCTGCAACTGTGCACAAACCCAGACAGCAAACCCCGGCTGCTCCCACCTCCCTTCCAGCTCCCCACAGCGCAGAGGGGCAGCAGGTGGGCTCACCCCTGGCGATGCCAAATTAACACACTAATCACCATCCCCGCTCACATGTTCCTCCCCAAACACCATGATCTGAATTTTCTGGTTTTTGTGACCTCTCTTGTACCCTGCTCTCAAGCTGCTCTCGCATCTCCACAGCCCGGATCACCGATAAAATCAGGCTGACGGCTGCGCACGCTGGGCTGCCCGCGCTGATGGAAAACAGGCCCAGGGCAATGAGTAGCAGCAAGTTAATTGCAATCAAGGCCTGTCAGCCTCGTCAGCGTGCCAGATCAGCTGCGGCTGATGGGGCAGGACTGGGAGCTGAGCAGGGAACCGGCGCTGTGTTTGGGGAGCTGCGGGGACGGGATTGTCGCTGCGGCTCCTGCGCAGCATCTCCCTTCCAGGGATGCTCAGCACCAGATGCTGCAGAGGATGCTTCAGGAAATCTCCTAATCCCTAGTAATTAGAGGCTGGCTTAAAACTTAAAGCACAAGACTTAATGTCTCTTACCAAATTTCATATGTTAAATAGCTCAGCTCTGCACCACAGAAGGATTTGGCTCATTTTTGCTGCCTGGGAGTTAGATGGCTGGTTGGAGCTAATTATCTGCTCTCCCTCTGTAGTTCAAGTGTCATCTGCAGGGGGTGAACCAGACCTTGGAGGAGATGAATGGTCCTTGGAGGGGTCTGTGTTCTCCTGTTGACCTCACATCCAGGCCAGGAACTGAGCTTAAACCACAGTTTGCTTATTGAGCAAAGCTCTGTGCGTGCAGCCGGGAAGCTGCCACCGCCTCCTCACGCTCGCTGCTCTGCGTGGTTTGTTTGGCCGAAGGGATTTGCCAAATGAGCATCTCATTCATGAATTATTTAGTGCCCCAGGAAGTGTCTGATTTCATGGTGAATTTATTATTCACCAAAAAGATTGCTCAGCTTTAATGCAGGTGGAGAGGAAGAGCTATTCCTCATGCGACTGTTCCGGGGCTTCACCAGGTTCAAAGCTTTCAGGAGGCTAAACCACTGGGTACAAATTCTCCTGGCATATGCCAAGGATGTAGCTGAGAGTGCAAGTCAGCTCATGTTGACGTGAATTAATTTTCCCAGTGTAAGGACAGCGGGACCAGGCCCTCTTTGAGGAGTTCAGTCACTTATTTGGGTTAATTCTGCTTTTTATCACAAAGGATCCCGTCCTCATCTTCGGCTTGTGTTAAACTGGATTAGTTGTACTGCCAGTGCTGGAGCTTTCAGATTGACACCAGCATAACTCAGTTATATAATACAGCAAAGATAAAAATACGTCAGGGTAAAATATCATCTGTTAGAGGAAATAACCACAGCGCCCACACATCTAATACATTCTGAAGAAATGGGGAGAGAAATCACGGTACTGTAAGGCACAGTGTTCTGGGGCATCTTTTATCAGAGGATATCAAAGCACTTTACAAATCATTACTTATTTAAGGCTTGTCACATGCTGGTCACAGAAGAGAACAACGCTGGAAGCAGGGCACGAACCCAGGAAGCATCAGCAGAGACAGGGAAATATTTAAACTAAAGAGGTTTCCAATGGGAAATGCTGTTTCACCGAGATTGAAACATTTTGCTGGAGCATATTGGTGTCAAGAAACTTTTTGACAGAACAATTTCAAAGCAATTCAGCATCAAAATGGGATCTTGCGCAGTCAATATGTGGGAGAGGGGCTGGAGGGTTTCTTTCCAGTACAAGGTTTACCACGTCATGTGTATATTCTGCGTAAATAGCTGTAGGTGACCTGAGCTCAATGTTTCTTTCCAGTCTGGCTACTTGCCTGTTTGTGAGCCTAACTGTTCAGGGTATTTATTTCTACAACTTGGGGGAAGTTGCTGTGAATTTTCAAGCTGATTTAAGAAAATAAATGTACTTTGCAAGATCAGGATGCCCCTTAACAGCTTCAGTAACTGTTCCTTCCTAAACAGTGCTCACACACTCCTGCTGGACTCCCTGTGCTTCTCCACACCTGCAGTGGGAAAAGCTCCTTGCTCCTGTGAAGAACCCGGGGTTTAATCCAGTTAAAACTGAGCTCCTCTTTCCAGGATATGGCATCCACGTGCCGACAATTTGATCCCTTAAACTGCCGTTTCTGAGACCCGGCTCCAATACCCCGAGCTCTTCAAAGAGAAGGGGATCAGGGGGTCTGCAGAGGAAGAGGAGAGAGGGGATGGTGCATGAAACCCAGCGGGGCTTTCCTGGAAAACAGACCCCATCGGTCACGACTCATCAAATCTAAACCCCGCTGCTCATCCTGGGGAGACGTTTTCTTCTCATTCCCTCATGCACTCGCGGCTTTTACTTGCTGGGGTGACAGTTCAGCTCTGCCTACTCCCCTGCCAAAGAAAAAGCCCATCGACCCTTCTTGCACTGGGGAGAACACCCTGGGGGGGTCTCCCAGCACCGGGTTCTGGCCCCTGAGACTTTTGCAAGATTAAAGTCTGTACAACGTGACCCGGGTTCCCACTGGAACGTGGCAGCAGATTAAAATCAGGCACCCGGAGCTGCCACCGCGGCTCCTCTGCCAGGAACTGCCACCCCGGCAAAGCCATCGCATCCCCTTGTGCAACGGCTCCTGAGCTACCTAAGTGAAACGCCCCTGCCTGCGGGTGGTCGCATCCATCAGCAGGACAGGGGCACCCGACAGCCCGATTTCAATCCACCGGCACATGTCTGCCGGGGACCTCTGAGAGGCCGACATAAATCAGCGTGGTTCTCTGGAAGGGAAAGCGGTGCTGTGCTGATTTACAGCGGCTGAAAGCAACTCGCTTCCCTGGTCCAGGTGGGAAAACCCACGGCAATCAGCAGCGAGGCTGATTATCGCCTTGCCGTGGAAGCAACGTTTGTGATTGTTTGATTAAAGACAAAAGAGCTCGGCAGAGGCGGGGATAGAAGACAGGGGATTTATTTCCAGCTCTGCCCCTTACCTGCAAGGTGGTCTTGCTCGAGTCACTTGAAATGCTCATTTTGCTTCCACCTGTCAAGCCCACGGTTAAAAACACACCAGGAGTGGGTTTCCACGTTGGACTGAGTCAAAACATCAAACCAGTTCCCAAAAGCAATCAAGGTTCGCTCAGGTTTTCAGTGACTTTTGGAAGACAGAAAAAGAACACCATCATTTCAGAGCAGTCTTTTCTTAGGGCTATTTAAGTTTCTTAAATCTTTTAAATTATTCATCAGGAACAACACAAAACAAAAAATTCCATTTTGAGACAACTCTTTGAACTGCTTAGCCTAAAAAAACCCAAGCATCTGAAAAAACATCCAGGCACTGAAATTCCCTCGATCTTTCCGGCTGAAACCTTTCCTATTGTTAGACCCAGACGATGAGGGATATTTGCGGGTATATCCCAGACTGCTGGGATTTTGGGGTGCCCCCCCAAAGGCTGTCACTGCTGGTGTCACCCCTCTTGGGATTAACCATGGGGCTTGGCACCCTGGTGATGTGCCCTAGACCTACCTGATGAGCACTCCTGCGCCCACGCGGATGTGTTGATGTGTTGGGAAAGAGCCGAGTACCACGAGCTGAAGAACGGCGATGAATTTGTATCTCAGGAATGGTTTAGATATGTGTCCCCCCGCACATACACCGCCACACACGACCCTCCAACATCGCGCTGGGTCCAGCATCCTGCCCTGCCAGAGGCAAATCTTCCCCTAGGAAACAGCCCCATCGCTCCGAGCAGGATTTCTTAGGAAAGAGTCTGCAAAATCCATCCCTCGATTCTCATGTATTTCTTTTGAAAAAGGTTTCATCCTCTCCCCATCCCCTAAAGGAAGCTCCTGGCGCATCCTCCACCCCCTCATCTCGCGTCCTTTGCTGGTGTGGCAGCCCTGAGCAACAGTTCCCTCTCAGGTTAGAACAGATGTGGATAAGGGAATTTATAACACAAATGCCAAGGGAGCTAATTTGAGCTGTGTGAAAAGCCACGGCTGCGTCGTAATATTACCACTCAGCTCAATTTAACGTGCTCTTAATTATAACCATTTTTCAGTTTTTCCTTAAGAAAACTCCGTGTTGCCTTTTGTCTCTGCCCAGCGGTGCTGCCTGTGTCCTCTCTCCTGTCCCATTACTGCATTAAAGATGCTGTTTCTCCCTTTCCAAGCTTTTTTTGCAGGGCCCTGCTTCCCCAGCGGCTCCCACCCAGCCAGCTCCAGCACCCCCAGTGCTGCATCACCGGTGGCAGCTTTTGCTGTTGCTGGTGTTGGTTTACACCAGGCTGTACTGGGATATCAAATTTAAGGTGCAGACAGGAACGAAACCATCAAGGCCACGAGGATGTAAAACAACAGATGCTGCTCTGGTTGGGCAGATTTTGAAGCTAATAATAATTGTAAACATGTCTCTCCATCTCGTTTAATCCTTATAATCTCCTTACCCTCCAGCCCAGGTGGTTGTTTTCTTTGTTTGATGAGAACGTTCCCTGTAGCTGGGACATCTCTGCCAGACCTGTGTGCACTTCGGTGAGGTGTATCCAACCATCCAAACGCAGGTTTCATCAGGGGTTTCTTTCCCAACGAAACGTCCTTCATCCTTTCCATGAAGAAGGGGCAGGCAGGGCTGTGGCAGATAGAAAGATGCCAGCAAGTTAAAAAAAGAAAGAAACATTTCACAATGAGTACATCCAGGGAACAGGGGTCACATTTTATTCCTGGTTTTGCTCTGGAGGTGCCTTGTAGCTTTTGGTGTAGCCAGTTCTTACACACCTTGTTGTTTTACACACAGCCCCTAGGGTTATGTTATCAGATTACAAATACTCCCTTCTGTTAAACCATGAGGTTTCTAGACTTTTGTGGTTGAAAATATGAAGAACGGAAGTTCAAAAATCCGGATAGCAAGCAGAGAAATCTGACTTTAAAAAAAATCTTTGGGCTCAGGGGAGGAGCCGACTCTGGGTTTCTGAGCTTTTAATAGTAATCCTGGAATTCCGTCACGTGGCTGATGAACTTGGCCGTCCCAAGGCTGGGTGCTCAGGTCTCAGCTGACCACAAAGGGAAGGGCAGCACCCACAGCTCTAAAAAGTCACCGAATCCTTTCCTGGAAAGCAGTCTTGGCCTTTGCTGGCTTCTCTTTTATTTTTCCTGCTGTTGCAAAGCAGAATAATTTCCCGATTTGTAGATGTTTTGAGATCCCTGTGTGAGAGGTGCAGTACCCGGGGTGATAAGGAGCCAGATCCTCTCTTCTCTCACCTTCAAGCAAAGCCAGCGATGGGAGGTGGCACCACGGACTTGGCTGACAGCAAATCCACCCGCGCTGTATCTGGAGCGCAGCGTTACGGGGAGCAGCAGCTTGACCAAAAGAGGCTCTTTAACCTGGGAGACAAGGAGATCATGTCCAGTTCCTGGAGGATGAAGCTGGATAAACCTGACTCAGAACCGACTGGGTTTTTGTTGTTGTTGTTGTGTCTTTTGCCTTTGTTTTTTAAGAATGAGGATAATTGCCCACTGGAACAATTTCTCAAGGATTGGGTTGGATTCTCTAGGACTAGGAAACCTTAAGCTGAGCCTGGATGCCTTGCCGAAAGGGAGAATTAAGTCCTGTGGCTTCTACTATTCAGGAATTCAGAGTGGCAATCTCAGCCTTCCCCTCTGACCTTTCATTCGCTAAACTGGCTACATGCTGGGTTTCAGGTCGTTTGGTGCCAGGTCCACCTGACAAATCAGTTTGTTTGGAATCCAGCTCCCTTCTGGTCTCCTGACCATACGGCAGAGCTGCACACCCACCCGTGCCCCCGAACTGCTCCGCCAAAGGCTGCTGGTTCCTGCATCGCCTTTATGCCTCGGGTAGTGCTGATGCTGAATGTCATTCTGCTCTCGTTTATACCGAATCAATTCCATTTCTTTGAAAATCTCTGCTTTGAACCCTGCTATGTGGTATAACAAACCAGATTCTGGGTGTTGATAATTCTATGTTAATAACTTAAAATAAGAAAGATAACTGTCCTTGAGCAAAGGCAGAAGACGTTAGGATAATGATCTCCCCAGGGCAGGGATTATCATGTTTCTCATGAGCGACTGTGGCACAGCGGAGCGGTCCCTGCTCTGCCTCACCCCAGCAAACCTCCGCCGTCACAAACGGTGCAGCCACACTCCTCCCCGGTCCCAGCTTTTCCACCACATCTGAGAAAGAAAAATAAAAGAACCAAGAGCGGTTACCTGGAAAACAAGCAAACAAAAGGCAAAAGCCGAGGTGAGGCAGGGAGATGTCAGTCCCATGGCAACAAGAGGTTGCAATTAAGCACATGTAAATTGGGACACAGCGTGAAGTTGCTCGCTGTGTGCCCGATGAGAGGCTCCGGCTGCGGAGGAGTGACACGGGAGGGGTGTCCCGGCTCCCTCCGACCCCGGCACGGGATGCAGGGGCCGGCTGGCAGGAGCCCCTCACGCTTCCCATCCAGGGAGCTCCTGTTACTGGTGCTGCATGAAATCAAAGCAGGTTTCACCATTGCAGGGAGAAATAAATGTCTCTCCCATTCATTCAGCAAACCCAGCAGGTGATGGGAGCGTTTGACTCCTTTTTGCTGAAGTCCCAGAGTGTTTTGTTGTTTCTGAATGTGGCACCTTCACTTGTCAGGAGCTGCAGATCAGGCAAAGCAGCTCCCTCCGGGCTGTAAAACCCCCCAGCCTGCTTGCCTGGGAGAGTATAATAAAATATTGATTATTCTCAGCACACTCCTGTCCTCCAGATGTTTAGCAGCTCACTTTCCTGCAGTCGACAGCAAAGCAGAGGCTCCTGCTCCTCAGCAAATCCTTGCTGGGTGAATGGAAGTGCAGGGACAGGCAGCTCGGTGAATGCAAGAACAGGAACAGGGCTTTGAAACACATAAGTCTGGGTGTTTCGATTGGAATGAGGACACCCAGTGTACCGGCAGTTTCTTGGAGCGATGCCTCTCTTGCCACACCAGCAGTGACTGTATCCCACTCCTCACAGGTTCCTCGGGGCATCCAACACCCGCTTGTGTAGACAGGAGCGCTGGAGGGACTTGTCCTGGCCTGCCAGCCACCAGCACACGAAATATCTCCTGGATCGCATCCCCTGCTCCAGCCCTTGGGCATTTCTACCTTCTCAGCTGCTTTTCCACAGACCCACCCTCGATCAGCGTGTGGATCAGCTAGGAAGTCAGCCTAATCCTTTCAGAAGAGCCCAGCTTTGCTGGAAAACTTGGCTGGTGTGCAAAGCAGCCGTGCCGGAGCCGTCTTTGCAGCCAGGTGCCCGAGTCTCACCCTTGTGGGTCCTGATGCAGGGGAACTTTGGAGCATCCCAGAATGGGGAGATGAAGGGAGAGGAGAATGGAAGCCTTGCTGCAAAACAGTCTGAGGAAAAAAGAGGTCAAAGCACCTGCAAACGAGACAACACATGGCTCTGCTTCCCCTCTCAGCCCTGCAAACTGCTGTGTAAGAACTGCCTTCTTTATTTGGAACCGCTACCGTAAAACGGGTCCCAACGGTGTTTTGAAAGCTCGTGGCTTGGCTACGAGCAGGAGCATCAAGTGAGATTGCTGGGATTCCCAGATGGATAGAAAACCTGTTTATTTCTGCCAAGGCGTTTTCTACGTGCTCTCTGCATTAATCTTGTAGGAAGCAGCAGCGAGAGGAGAGCGCGTTGAGCGGGGGCCTGGAAAATCTGCAGCGTGGTGTTTCTTCCAGCTCCAGCCCTGCTCCTCCGCTGCGCAGCTTCTCATCTGCACATTCTCTGATGCTGCTGCCAAAAGGGAAACCCAAAATTCCTGGCCAAGAGGACGAGCTGCAGCGGCAGAGAAGTTGTTTCGTGTTTGCAGCAAGCAGCCGTGCCAGGCCCTGAGCTTTTTTTTACCCCCTGCTACATCAGAGGCTCGTAGGCATGTCTGTGCTGCCGGGAGAGTTGTCCTGGCCGAGGCGCAGAGGCGTAAAGGTGTCAGCACCCCCCACGTGCTGACGGTCAGTGCTGACAGCAGGACCAGGGCACCCAGCCCAGCCCAGGATGAGCGCGACTGGGCAGAGGAGGCCAGGGGCAGCTCCTGAGAGGGCACTGGCAGCGAGCGAGAGCTGATTCAGACCCGCTTCAGCTGCTTACCAGCATTGCCAGCTGTGCTTTCAGCAGCTGGTTCTACCTGGCTACGCAGAGCAACTGCCCTGCGCATCTGCTGCCACTTGAAGCTCCTCTGGAAACATCCCCCAGTCGCTTTGGGGATTTAGCACATGGCTGGAAGGAGGAGAAAGGCTGCGAGCTGGCGATGGGGTAGGGACCAAAGAACAGCCCTTGACACAGGTTTCCAGCTGCCTGCAGCACTGCAGGAGAAGTACGGACACAGAGCCTGCCCCAAAACGCTCCCAGTCTAATCCTTAGATGCAATCCTGACTAATAAACGATAAAGTGATGAAGAAAAGACATTAAAAAGATGATGAAAGGCCAAAGGAGACAGCAGCAACCGTGCGGGCTTAGATGCAAGCTCCTTTTGACAATTCAATTACAATGTGATGCTAATTACCGAGTTGACGGTATCGAGCGCCAAGGCAGAAGGGCGCTACTAGAACGGGATATTGAGAGGGGAAGGTGGCAGCGGTAGCACTTCTCACCCAGAGAGATGCCAAACTGCATCAAGGGAGCGCTGAAAAGGAGCCAGATCTGGGGTGGAGCGCGGCGGGGAACAGTAACGTTGGGTGACAGCTCGGAAAGGGAATGATAATGAATGTGATAGTTGTCTGAAACACGAAGCTGATCTCGCACAGGCAGAAGGCAAATTAACTGGGAGAGGGTTTCAGATGCGGGCTGGCGGAGCCGCCTCTCTGCTGCCAGCCCTTTGGAAGCCTGCAGCTGGGTGTTTGCACTTCTCCTCTCAAATGTGGTGCTCCCAGCTGAGCGCGATCACCAGCCTCTGGTCACCCAGAGCTCTGACACGCCAGGAAAGAGCCGAGGGGCTCGTCCTCAGTCAGCTGGAAGCCAAGGAAGGGTTAAAGTCACTCCACTGTGCCTCAAGTCCCATTGCTCACTGCAACACGCACAACAATGCCTTCCCTGAAAACAGGGTCACCAACACGTCCATTTTCACTAATTCTGTATTTAAAACATGGCTGCTTAATCAAAGAGATGCTATTATCCACAAAGCAGCTTAAATTGTCCCTTAGATTTAAATACAGCCTGTTGCATAAAACATCTTTTTACCAATTTCACTTAGGGCTGACAAGCGCTCCCCCGCGCACATCCTTTTAATAACGTCAGTGCGCTTCACAGAGCCCGTAAGTGCCTTCCTCTGGGAAAAAAATACCCTTAAGGGCACCTTTTGTCATTGTTCGTTGTCTCTACTTGCTGAAGAGGGGCTGTGCTGACAAGCGCTGAGCTCCTATTGCATCACGTTGTGTTTCAGGAACAGCGCTTTGCGTGCAGTTTCCAGGAGGTGGGTGGAGGGTAAAAGAAACATCCTCAGCTGCTGTGCAGGGCATGAGAAGGGATGCTTTGCTTCTCCCGCAGTGAGAAACCCAGGTTGGGTCTGTGCCTGGTATTAGCAAGCAGAAATTTAGAGCATCGTGGTGGGGCCAGACCTCCCTTCCCAAGGATGAGCTCAGCACCAGCAAACCTGACACGGGGACTAATCGCTACATCCCCAGTCACTCAGACTTGGCGAAGGGGCACCAAACCCCGCTACCCTGCGCTCCGGTCGCTGTGACTGCTAGTGACATCAAACGATGTGCTCTTCCCTGGAGCAAGAGGCACAAAGTTTTGAGGTAGGTCAGGGAATCGTTTGGGAATCAGTTGAGTAGCGCTCTAGTACGTCAAGAGGAATCAAAGGGAGAAATAAGACTAATTCTATGAGTTTTTGTAGGGAGAGCAGGATGGAAACAGCGTTACCTCGTGGTTAGCGCGCTGGTCTGGCATTTGGGCTTTATTTTGGCTTTTGCAGATGGGCTCGAGAGATGACAACAGGCCAAAACGTTAGTCCTCTGTGTTTGCGCTTCTCCATCTGCCAAATGAAGAGAACGAGACAAATGAACTGCTGAAGAGTGCTGCTAAGAGAGAGATTACGTGGTTAATTAACAACGGCAGGAGCTCAAGGTTCACGGCATTTTCTGTCAGGCCGCAGCGCTCTCCTCGCCGCGTGCTGCAGGGCTGGCTCGGGAGCAAGCCCAGAACGCCCCGCTGGCAGCGGCGCGGGGCTGGAACTGCCCTCCTGTGCGCCCAGCCCCGCTTCATTACAGCGCCACAGGCCCTGCCAGCGCCGAGGAGCAAACAGAAAAGGCACTGAGCACTCGGGCTGCTCAAAACCGCTCGCTGCTGGCACTGCAAACTTGTACAGCACCCGGACATCGCGCTGGACTCGTCAGCAGCTGCTGTATGTTAAGGCTGGAGATGGAAGGGATGGCAAATACAGCAAACTTACTCAAATTCAAATGAAACGAGGCTTTTTTTTTAAAAAAAGAAAGAAAACCAAAACAAACTACAAATCAAACCAAACCCACAAACCTCATTATTTAAAAAAAAAAAAAAAATCCGTCAGAAATGTACTGGAAAAATCTGTGTTTCCTGCGGCTCAGTTAAATGGCTCCCATCTTGTCATTAGCTGCTAGAAGTTGGTTTCTCAGAAGAAATGTGCATCTGTAGAACAATTGGTTTCATATTAATGCCCACAGGCTCCCTGCCAGGGAGCTGTGCTCTCCATCCATTTTTGACCATCTGTGTTTCCTTTTGATGCTTTGGGTTGTTTTTTTTTCTCCCTTCCCTGAGCTCCAGGCTGACATTTGCTCTCCAGGATTAGGAGGTCGCCATCTCCATCACTCTGGGAGAAGGGTTTTCACCCCAGAGTCTCCAAGCCCAGCTGCCAAAATCGCTTGTGAAGGGACACAGGGAGCTTTTAAGTCTCACGGCAGCTGGTGGGACGTGCCAGGCAGTGACCAGACAACCAGGAACACACAGAGACTCAGCTGCGAAGCCCATTTACCACATTCTCCACCCGCGTGCCAGGGACTCCTCGAATCCATCTGCCAGCCACTGGCTTTTGGGTGGGGGCTGAGACTTGGCAGGGCCAAACCTTCGCGAAATCTATTTTCTATTTTTTTTTTTTTTTTTTTCTTCTTTACAAAGAGAATTTCAAAGTCTCTGTGCATCTTCCTCTGCTTTCGGGCATACCCACCACCGCCTGCCGTCCTCCTCTTCCCATCAGCACCCCCGTTATCCTTGCAGAGGTGCGGAGTCAACACAGCAGGAGCACGAGCCAAACCGATTGGGGTTAGTGCTGGCTAAGTGGACTGACGGATGCTTTTAATAACCGCAAACGCTATTCTTGATGCTGATGATTTAGCAGTTATCATAAGATGCAGAGGGAATTAAAATGAATCTACGGAGAGCACTTATTTTTCATCTCCGCCTGCCTGCTGCCCGCTGGCTTGGCGCCGGCTCCCGCTCTGACTGCGGGGAGACATCACTGCCTTTCAGCAAAGAATCGAAATCCACGACCGCTTGATTTAACAGCTGGAATATTGCAGTCTTCCTTCTGCACGTGGTCACCCAAGGTCACTGAAAAACATCGCAAGGTTTTCTGTTTTGGTTTTGGTTTTCACCTACAATAAAACCTCCTCATCTCAGAAGCAAACGACGCAAAACTAAGGCTGAGATATGTTATTAGTTACGTGGTTAAAATACATTTTATTAACTCTATTTATGTGTGACTTTTTTCAAACGCACAATGGGTTGTGGTGCTCCTTTGTAGTCCAAGAGAGATTTGAAAGCCGATCATGAATGGTGGAACAGCCACTCTCCGGGTTTGGGTGAAAACCACAGGGACACGTGTGTGCTGGTCACCTCCAGATGGGACTGAGGGCGGACAAGTCAGGACTTGGCTACAACTGATTATTCCTTTAGATTTACCAGCCTTTACGTGCACTAAAACGAGAAGTTCTTGGGGCAAGTCAGGCAACAAAAGGTTCATTAAAATAAAGCGGGTTAAAAGGTCACCTTTTGGCTTTGCATGGGTGGCTGCAAGGAGCAGGGAGAACCTAGCTTCCAGGCATTTACTATTGTGTTTTTTCACTGCTCTCCAATAATTTGAATTTTTGCATTCATTAAATCAGCATTATCAATTCTCGACATTACCGCTTCCCTCATTTCCTCTCTCATACAAGATCTCAATTAATTCCACTCGAATCCTCAGAGACCGCTCCCCGTGTCCCTGTTCTAACCCTCTCTCACGTTGAACTCTTCTCCTGGTGCACCCCAAAGCTCCCGAGGAGCAGGGGGCACAAGACCTGCTGCCCTGGGGATCCCCGATCTCCGACCTGCGCTTGCCTTCACCTCCTGGGTCACGTCCTCCTGCAGCCCCCGTGCCCCTTCCCCAAGGCTTAGGGACGAAGTTGATCTCTCATCTGTAATTAAGGCGAGTCGAGTTTTGCGCAGCCCCATCTCTGCTCCACCAAGATATTTTGCTGTTGTCTGTTTTGAAAGAGAAGCGAAATTGTGTTTGGAACATTGAAAGCATCTTAAAAATGAGGTGACATTGTCACTGCTGGTGCTTCCATGGCAACCCGCATTTGTTTCTTAGAGCTGTTTCATAATAATTAATACACCGCTTCTATTCACGTGGCCCACGTTCAGAGCGCAGCAGCCCCCGCTAGGACTTCCCTGGGTCACATGGAATATTTATACCAAAGAATCGGAATAAAGAACTTTTTCTGGCGCGTTCTGGCCACTGGGACAAAGCAGTGACACAGACATCCCATCGCCCCTTTGCTCAGCACATTTGCTGACAGCAGCTGGGCAGAGCCCGCGGTGACATCCCTCCCACGCGATGACAGGGCAGCCACAGAAGCCCCAGTCCTGTTGATCACACCAGGCTGGAACAAGGCAAGGCTCGTTACTCACAGCAACGACTCCAGGGCTCTCCTTGTCGTGTGCTGGCAAACACAAGCCGCCCTGCCCTGCCGACGTGTCTAAACGTGGCCAAAAGCGAAGGGATTTGGGGAACGGCACTAACAAAATCCTTCGGCGCAGAGAACTTGGGTGTCTCGTGTGCCGCAGGCTCTGGGGGAGTTCAGCAGAGCGTGGGAGGGTGTTGGGGAGAAGTGGATCAAAGATGCCGTCGCCTGCCGTAGCAGTGATAACAGCAAAGCTGCAAGCGAAGCCTGCGGATGTGCGGCCCGATCCCGCTGCATCCACACGTGAAGCTCGTGGGGCTCGGCGGGCAGAACCTGGACAGGGATTGCCAGAGAAAAAAATACAGGTGCTGCAGGATCTGGCTAGGAAAGATTTGGTAGGTGCTACAACATCGTCTGAGCTCCAGCACGAAGCCAAAGAGGGTTCCAGCTCCAGCAACTCCAGCCTTTCAGGGGATGCATCGAACTAAGCGGTTGGACCCAATGTAGCTGTCAAATATCCAGTGGCACTTTCACAGCAGGAGGAGGGGGAGCCCCAGGGTGCTGGCTGAACTCCAATTCAGATAATTATGTTCTGCCAACCTTCGTTCTTCCTACAGCTTCGATTGGATACGGGATTTGGAGGCTTTTCTCTGCTGAGATGTGTTTCTGGCCCCTTTTCCTGCTGAATAGACTCTTAATATAAATAAAAAAGCGCAAAAAGTCTCCACCAGGCCCTTCATGCGCAGCCTGGCCCGTGCCCCATCAGTCCAGCATCCGCGTGGGGAGAAATCAGTTGTGTTCACAGGCTCTGAAACGCACTTCACGACGGCGCTCACGCCTGGAGCCTGTGTCCCTGTCACCTGCTGTCCACGTCCTTCCACAAACGAGAGGCTCTGCCGAAGACATCTTACAAATACTGACCTACTCCACGGCTAAAATACTGACACCCTTCACCAGACACTACAGATCCACGAGTGTCGGACGCTTCCTAAAGAGCGCGGCGGCGCCAATGTGCGAGCCAAGAATGCTGCTCTCCCTTGTTGACCTTCTGCTGAGCGAAACGCTTGGACGGGGACATTAAGTGATCAACAAGCGTAAATTAGGGTAGCAAAAGGGAGAGACCTCTCGCTGGAGCTGTGCCTTGGTATCATTTAAACGGGCTTGAGAGGCTTAATTGTGGGCTCTGGAGAGCACGGCCGGGCTGCTTCCCCCCGCGCTCGTGTCGCCCCAGCTACGAGCAGGAACTGCCCCGGAGTCATTCACCGCCTGGCAGTGCTGGTGGGACCGAAACATTCCCACGTCCCTGGGAATTACAGCGAAGAGAGGGCTGATAAATCTCAATTGGGTGAATACACAAAACCCCTGGAGTCCCAGACAGTGTGTGTTTGTTTTCTTGCTGCTGTGGCTCCTGTTGTCAGAATCTGTCAGGAGATTTCTCTCTGTGTTTCGCTATGGTGGGAGCATGTGCAGCTTGGATTCTGCTCAATCTCCTTTTATCGGCTTAATTTGAAGCTGCAAAGCATTGGGTCAACATCCCAGGAGACAGAAGCCATTCCTCTGAGCCTGCCTACGAACATCCGAGAGGTTAATTAAGAGATCCCCGAAGCCGCAACAATTGCATGGACAGTCCATGAAGTACAAGAGCTTTCCTTTACCACAAGGCCAGAATTATTTCGGTTCTCTCCCACCTGATGATCTCTCCCGATCCTTTATCAGACTGACGGGGCTCCTCCTGGTGCTCCGTGTCCCAGGAGACATCCCAGAGTCCTCGTCCTCTTCCTCCCGGGGAACAGCACTGTCACAGCAGAGACACCCAAAGCCCTTGTCAGCCCTGAAAGACAAAGCAGCAGTTTTTATTTCTTCCTGTCAGCAACCACCCTTCCCAACTCTGCTTTTACAAACTGACCGCCTTGTTTACTACAAAGACCGTTCTTACATCGTGTCCCGAGTTCACCTGAGGTGCAGCTGCACCAAAGAGCATTCGGTGCTTCCCTCCTTTTTGTTGTTGTCTGTTCACCCCGGCAGAGACTCGCCTCTTGATTTTCCCCCTTTTATTATAATATACTTCCTTTTGCAAAACACACTAATTTCATCCCTCCGATGAAGCAATGAGCTAAGGAGCGTCTACAGGGACTTTCAACATTATTAATGCCAGAAACCCAGCAGCCACATGCAATGCTTTACTCAAAGAGGGGTTTGCTTTGTTTTAAATCGTAAAGTTAAACATTTGTTTTCCTAATGACTGCAGAACTTGGCAGCGCTGTGACAACGCCCTTCCCACAAGGCTCTCGAGGGTTTTTCTCAAGGTTGTGCGCTACCATCCTCATTTTAAACAGGAACAAAAGTTCAAAGCACAGACAGGTTAAATGCTTCGCCCAAAACCACAAAGAGAGTGAGTGGCGGGGTGTGGAAACACTGAGGTCTCTTCCCACCCTTAGCGCTACCAACCATCATTTCAGGAAAATCAAAATGTTTGGCCAGATTCTTGATGTCCTTTCCAATTAACTTTCAGTGGAGGAAACCAGTCAAAGCTCAGGATTCAGTATCGAACCGCTGTCCCAGGCTCTGGCTAAGCCTGCAGTTAACTTGCCCCGACAAGATGGGATCAGAAAGGCTCAGCACAAGCCGTAGACCTCAAATTAATAGAGAAGATCGTTCTTCTGCTGGAGCCATGGGATGCCCATCTGTTTGGGGAAGATACCTGCTGGTGCCATTCAGTTTAATGACACCTGAGGATCGTGTGTGCGGCCAACCGCACACAGAGATTTTGGGACGACACCCTCCACCCCAGCCGCGCAGCAGGCTGAGGTTGTGCAGCACAGGTTATCGCCGGACGCTTGTGATTGCACGTCCTTCCAGCGCAGGTTATGGGTGTGAAAAACATGCAAAGGAAATGAGCAGACGCTGCATCTGCCACGTGTTAATTGAGCTCTCAGGAAACCGTGCAGTGCAGCCCTTCGGGCTGCAAAACGCTCCAAACCACCCGCAGCCAGCGGTTTATTTTCAGGTAGGGATACAGAATGAGGTGGCCTTGTTCGAGGAAGCACAGTAACAGCTGTAATTGCTCCCACTTAATCAAAGCAGGTGACCTTTTGGGTTGCAGCTGTCCTATGGCAAAACAGCTCTTCCTCCAAGCTCGTTGTTTAGGATGATGAGGCAGAATGTGGTAGAGAGCATCAGTGCGTATCGTGAGAAGAAGGTAATGGTGCTTTCACCTGCTACTCGGGCTTGCAGATGACCTTCTCCAATCAAACATTAACTTTGCAGCAAACAATCATTAGGGAGCATTTGCAGGCTTTAATAATTAACACTTTTATTAATCCACTGACTCCACTTCAAGCAACAGGTCTCTCTGATATTAATTCTGTTGCTGTTTAGAGGAGAAAGAAATGAATGCCATTGCAAGGCAGAGAAAGGAGGAAGGTATTTAGATTCCACTGCACTTTCTACAGGTACTGGATCTGCTCCTGGAACTGTAATTATGCAACTTATTAACTGAACTGCCAAACATAAGGCTAAGTAATTTTCAAAGCCCGGGCTTTGAGAAAATAGTATTACTGGCAGCCACGCCATCCAAAATCCAATCAAGACAGACCACAAACCTTCAGCAGGCTGAAACTCCATCAGCTGCTTATTGGCTGCAAAAAGCAAGGGAGCTGGAGAAAGAGGTCCAGCCGAGCAAATTACCTCCTTCGGAATAACGGTCCCGCTTCTTTAATGAGCCAAGGGATGAGCGGAGGGGGCTGCGCATCCTCAGAGCTGAACTGCACAGGGAGCCCCAGCTGGGAGGGAATAACTTCTACCTGTCAAGGAAGATCTCTCAGTTCAGCGATCGCTTGGGCTTGTGGGACTTTGCAGTTGTGCTGAGAGCCCCAGGAATTTTAAAGGTCAAAAAAAAAGCAAGAGGGACCTCAAAGCATGCTGTTGCTCAGCTGCCGGTGATGGTTTTGAATCCCTGTCCGACAGCTCTTTTAAGTGCTCTCACCGAACAAATAAAGTTGCTGTTTCACAAGCTCGCTAGAGAGTTGACTGGATCAGATACACAAGCTGGGAAGAACTCAACGGCGTTTCTTATCTTTAATTTTTTGCTTCCTTGGATCACCATCTATTTAAGAGCAGGGCAGCACAACTGAAATACGAAGAAATTACAAAGCAAACTCAGCTAAGGGCAGAGGGGAATCAATAAATGTTAGTTAACGTAACCACTATTAAGCATGCGATGCTGAAAACTGTAAGCGCTGAGAAAGTTCTCCTGTTCAGTCCTCCCTCCTGTGTCTCTCCAGATCAGTTTCTGCTAGCAAGAAGCTCCCTTCACCATTTTTCAGTTAAAAACTCCCTTTTTGCAGCAAGTCCCAGTGACGGGGCTGGGAGCAGAACTTACCCTTGCTCAGGGCTCCGCAGAGCTCGGCTTGAACCACCAGATAATGGTCCCTTTGGAGTGGTTTGGTACATGTGGGATAATTGAACCGGCTCCCTCTGCAGCAAATAACTCCTGCCTTTGTGTTCGAACACTTGAGGAGTGTTCCGACCTCCTAAGCGTTGCTGCCATTTAGAAACGCAGCATGAGAAGCAGCCTGTTAATGCATCGCTTCGTGCTGCAATGTATAGTAAAACTCATGGTTTCAATTCCTCCGGCTTCTTCCTCGTCGGTGCCTGAGTGGGGGTCCTGCTGTTCTCCACCGCGTTACTACATTTCTCTCCTTTTTTCTTTTGCTATGGTAAATCAGGAACAAATTAAAAAGAGAAGGACCACAAGGTATCAGGCTCTTTCGTTAAAAATAGGCACATATTTAAGTTTTACATTTTATTGTCACTAAAGTTTTGCAGCTGTGGGCAAGACAGGACATAGGAGGAAGCCAAATACTTTACAAAATATATGCCAGAGAAATTCCTACCTGTAAACTATGACATGCAGGCTCTGCATTCCTGTGTCTGAGCCAGCGAAGTCCCCTCAGAAACACATTTTAATAATGCCCTAAACACTTAAAGCAGCAATAAATATGGAGCGAGGTTTAAAATATTTCCCTAAGAAGCCAAGAAACAAAAATCTCATTTAACAGATGGGTAAGCAACTAGAGAGAAGTTCAACAATTTCCTCCAGGCCATATACTCGGCATGAGGGAGACGGTATTAAAGTTAAAATGATCCCGATTTCTCGGCATCATTCAAAATTGGCCGTGACCCTCCAAAGCCCAACGTACAAACCGAAGTTTTTGTAGCAAATCAGAGCAGATTAGATGCCTCCAAAGCAAAGCAGGAATAAGAAGAATAATGTTAATTTGTTGCCAGCCAGGCCTTTTTGTTTTAACAAGCACAACTTGGTTAGTTTTAAACAGGTTTTAACACCAAGTAGTTGCACGAACACTAACCTGGGGTAACTGCAGCCCTGTGGATGTTGATCTCCCGATTAACTATAAAGCCTAAGAAGACTCGGCCTGCAGAGCCCTCCCCACAGCAGCTCATGGGCTCCCCTCCTCTACTCAATCCCCTGTTTTCTCGAAGGTTGTAGGAGCTCGTTATACCCTTCGCTTTAGCAATTTGGTGCCACTTTTAACTGAAATTAGCAGACTGATTGTTAAACTGAGCTGAAGCAGACAGACAGACTCCCAGCCATACGTAAATACTTCTATTTCCATATGAAGACCAAGAAAAAAAAAAGAGTAGGAAATATACACTCAAATTTCTGTATTAGAGACAGAAAATTAAGAGTATCGGGCTTTATCAGTCTGCACCTGTAAGGCACAGCACTCAAATATATGTTAAAAAGATTACCTATAATATACAGATCTTTTTTTTTAACGTAGCAACAAAAAACAGGTGAATGATACTGAGCCAAATTTAGCAAGTTGAAATAGGCACCTGGAAAAAAATGTGTCCCTGGGAAACATTAAAGGGATCATTTGTACCTGGCAAGCCAGCTGTCCGCCAATGGAAGGAGCCTTAAGGTCTCACTTTGCCGCGAATGGGTTTGGAAAGTTGTGCTCCCGATATGTAAAAATGCCATTCGGAAAGGGCAGGTCCATTTTTACACTCTGCTTTCGCAGTGATATACGGACTCCTTGGAACGGCGGCCGTGAATCTTTACACGTCACAGCAGTTTAAGCTTGAACTGCCAGGTCTTACTCAAGTCGCCGGCTCTGCCAAGGGGTCGAATCTGCTAAAATTGGCAGAGCAAGAGGAGTTTTGTGAAAAGCTCAGCTCCCTGCAGACCTGGCGAAGGGGAAGCAAACCCAGCGTACGCGCGGCGGGGCGGCCAAGCTGTGAAACGGGAACGCTGCTGCTGGATTGATTCCTCCTTCTGCAAGGCCGTTCAGGCTCTGAGCACTTCGGGGCCAAAAGCCCCCTTGTCTGCATATGTGTATATATATATATAACACAAGGCACAGATGCTCTGAGTTTGGTCCAGACTTGTAAGTGCTACTTATAGATTACTGAAGTAATAAAAAAGGAGGGAAAAATCACTAAATGGAAGGGGGAGGAGGGAAAGAGAAAGCAAGTTCATTCCATAATCCTGCTCGTCTTCTTAAAAGAATAACCTCCCCCGCAGCGGCCGCACCAGACGAGGAACCAAAGCAGAGGGTAATTGCATTTAAATCAGGAAACCGAAGAAATGAGCTAATGAAGGTTCAGCTCAGCAACAGGGTGTTAATAGGACATTTTACGGCCCTGGTGTGATCTCTCCCTGCCCCACATTAAAATTTGGTATAAAGTGTTCATTTGTCTAAGGTTAAAACAAGAGTGTTTGTATATATATAGTATTTTTTGTATAGTTACTTTTGAAGCTGTACCATCACCACTGATGCAAAATAGGTGCATGTGCTGCGGAAAGTTTCCTGCATTTGCACCGAACTCCAGCCAAGGGTCTATATTGCCTCGGTTTCTGCAACAGAAAGCTCCTGGATATAGAAAATAAAGCAAAGCCGCCTTCCTGCCCTTTCGTTAATCCCCGTGCAGTCACACGTGGAGAGAATGTTTGCATAATGATTATACTTTTATTATCACACTAATCACGGTATTTCTGAGATCTCTGGGCTCCCCAAGATGAATTTCTTACGCTTTCGCATAACGGAAAGACTATGAAATAACATTCAGCTGTCTGCTTAAAAAGAAATGGATTTTTCCCCGGTACTTCGGTGACGAGTGCCGCTGGCGATCTGCGCTCTGAGCAGGACCAGGCGGCCTGGGCCCTCTCGTGGCTGTTTGCAGAGGATATCAAGAACTTTTTAGCAAGCGCTCACATTCAAAAAACTCAAAAGACCTGTTCTCTTCGAGCTCTCCAGACCTCAAATACTTTCATTATAAACATTTAGTTTCAGAACCAAATTTACTTGGCATTTAGGGCTACTTTATTTTTTTTTTTTTTCTCCTCAAGCTTCAAGCCAATAAAAGACTATCTCCAAAATTTTTTTTTTCTGCCTTAAAACCATATTTTAAAGTTACCTCGTTAAGGATGGTATATGATTAGTCGTCTTAACAGCATAGGACCCTGCTGCCCTCCAAAGAGCCCCCGGAGCTTTGCAGACAGAAATGCATCCCATGGATGATGGATCTACTCTATATAATCGCTCCTCTTTGCTTTTTGATACATGAGACTAAAAGCAGATGAAATATAAATCTTCTCATAATAAAAATTGCTTGAAATTATTCTATGTAGCAGTTATTCATCGCGAGATCTAAGGAAAAAAACCCTATGCCTATTTAAAAAACAATAGAAATGACAAATAAACAGATGGTTTTAAGTGACAATACACCTGAAGAGGTTGCAAAAAATAGAGGCGGCCTAGAAAGATGATCAAGAGACCAAATTGTTTAGTCAAGGTTAATGAAAGTTGGGATATAGCAGGAAACGCACGAGGAAACGGATCAGATTAAGTGAGCAATTATGGGGATCAAGATTGTAAAATGCTGGTTATTTCAATCCTGTAAGAATCCCTTGGTTTTAGCACCATCTTAAATTGTCTTTAAAATGCTTGTCATGCATTTTGCATAAGGAATGTTTCAATCAGCCTTCGAACGGAATGGCTTGAAAGCAAAGGGTAAGGAAATTCAGCCGGAGCTGACACTTGGTTTGTGAATTGGGCACATCAGCTGCGTTTGGTAGGAAAAGGAAATTGTTCAGCTAACACAGAGCAGCAAAAAGCTGCATTTCCCCCGAAAAGCTTTACTGCTCCTGGAGCATTTCCAGAAACGTAAAGAGAACAGGCTACACTTTCACTAACTGCCACTATTATGTTATTGGAATCCCACCATTATTGTTCACACCAGCTAAATTTTGATGGGAAATAATTTCTTGTTAATTACGTAAGACATATATAGTTTAAAGATTTTCATTGAAAGCAGTAAAACCCAGTATTTTCTGAACCTGACAACACGCTGTAGAACAGTGTAATTACCACTCTGAGAGATTAGAGGTAAACGAGCCACTTACATCTGAACTTGATTGAAATGGATTCTTGCCCTTTTTTTCTGCCTGTTCTCCTTTATTAGAAATGCTTTGGTCAAATGCTGGTGTATTATTTTAGCGCACCACAGAAGCTGATTCCATTAAGATACTCTGGCATCTCAGATTTCATTTTTATCATCTATTATGTATCAACTCGCTGAAGTTCTATTTCTGACCCTGAGTTCCAAACTGCAATACAAGAAAAGGAAGAGGCCGGTAGTAAAGAATCACCCCCCACCGCACACTAACTCCTATCGGAGCATTTAATAAGAATTATGTCTAAAACTTTTAAGTTAAAAAGACAAACAGAAAACAAGAAACCCAACAACTTACTGCTGCAGATGCTGAAGTTGCTGCTCGGTCCCGTTCACACAAACCTGTCTGGGGGGTGAAATGCAGAGTCCTGACTTCGGGTTCTGCTCTTTGCCGTCTGAGACGCTAATCCTGGGGACACTTCTTCTCAAGAGCAGGCGCCACTGGTAAAGGAAAAGGGTTAAATTTGTTTTATAGAGTGTTTTCTATCAAATGCTATTGGGATGAGTCTGGTTTTTATTGTCGAGTGCAAAAAAAAAAAAACCAACCATCTGTTGCACACAAATATCGCCAATAAGAGCATGTTCGGAGCAGCAGCTCCTGATGGCAGCGTCGGAAACGCCAAAAGGCAAATTGCTTTTGGTCTAAAAAAACCTGTCTTGGAGCCAGCGACTCCAGCGTGCAAAACCAAGCAGCTTCCAAATCTGATTGAACAACTGAGGAAGAAAAAGGAAAGACAAACCACAAGTTTGTTCTGCTTAAAGGCTTCAGAGGGAATCGCCACCCGAAGGCAGGCGGGGGTTCAGCCGCTTTCCTGCGCTGACTCCGGGACCTCCAGCCGCTTTTCCAGCTGCCCAGGGAGGACATTTCAAAGCAGCACTTTTTTCTTTCTAGGAGTTATTTGCTGGAGCAAGACTGAGTTCAATACGTGCATTTAAGCCCCTCCTCATCACCGCGAAATATGCTAAGAAAGGGGAGCTGGTTCATCTTAGCACTGTTATAGAAGAGATTCTATGAATAAAGGAGCTTTTTGTTAAATATTAAAAATAAAATTACATACTGCTTTCCACTCTGCTTAAAATTTTAGTGAGGATAAACCCCAAGGGGCTCAAAACCATTGCACAGAAGCCCTGTCTTTCCATTACCTTTTCTTCCTAGACTTATGCTGGCTGGAAAACAGTTCTGGACACTCCAGTTTTCCTTTGGCAGATGTCTCTAGGGCACTTATTCTGCAGTAATATTTCAAAACGGACTGTAGAAAAACCAAAATATCCTCGGTGACCCTTCTGCAGTCTTAGGCTCTTGAGTTGCCCATATATTCACCTTGCAAGTACACTTTATGATGAGTCATTAAGATCTTTTCCATTTCAGACATTTAAATATTTAAAGATGCAGAGGTTTGAGTGCTTAAATTATTTCCTTCCACTCACTCTGTGCAGCAGCCCAGGGCCTGTAAGTATCTTCACCTTCCTAAAGGAACTGAGGAGGAAACGAGAAAATGCAACACGCTCCGTTAAAATTGCAATTTTATCTATAATGTATTTGGATTAGGAAACGATCTGCATGTATGTCAGGCTGACAGTGGTTTGAGGAGAAGAAAAGAACCCAAATGTGTCCTCGGGGAAGCAGGAGGTTCTGGCAGCACTTGCAGCAGAATCCCACAAGAATCCCACAAGAATCCCACCATAGTTGGGGTTGGAATTTCTTGGTACCTGGAAAATTTTAAACCTCCGAATGGTCCAGCTCAGCTTTGCTTTTGGATTAACGAGAACGGCTGGAAAGGAACAAAGGCTAAAATTACAGATGTACTTTTGCCATTCTCAAGAAATTCACCTTTGTTTTTTGAGAGCCTAAAGAGTAACTTGCAAAGTTTCTATATAGAACACAAAAAATATCTGTTCGTCCTTCTGTTTGACAGAAGTGAAGCTCTGTTGCAAAAGAGAAGACTTACCTGGAATAACTGTGTTCTTTAAACAAAACATGTTCTTTATAGCAGCCTGAAGCAGGTCAGTTAAAAAAGCCAAAAAAAAATTCTGCAAGAAAATGTTTATTCTTTGTAAACCCCACAAAAAAAAAAAAGAATGCAGCCAAGACCAAGTATTGAATGAAAACTGTGCCCAAGTAGGCAGCAAAACGGGGGAACCTCAGCACAAAAAGGCAGTGACAATATTTCGTGTTTTGCACAAAGATGGAAAACCTCTGACGTTTCTGAGTAACACTTTCGTGGTGACAGTTACACAAGATGGTTCAAAAATGCAAATGACAGCAACACGCACACCTGGCGAAAGCGAGAAGTTTTATCCCAAAAGAATATCTGTGATTAAAATGGTGAAACTTTAATACTTCTATTGACTTGCGTGTCCTACTTGTTTTGTGGTTTGTTTTTTTTTTTTTTTTTTTTTTAAACAAGGCATACATGCCAATTAACATGAAACTTAAAAAAATCTTTTCTTTTAAGAACAACTTTGTCCTTCCAGAGTCCAAAATCGTAACGGTGGGTTAATAATTTTGCTGGTTTCCAACATTATTTTGCTTCCCGCCCCTCTAATCCCCACCCTCAAAAAATCTGAAGCGCTTCAGAAGTTGCCGGTGCAAACACTTTCTACCAATGTATAATATACATTTTAACTTAAACCTTTGTGCAATTTCTGAGTTTCCTTTAAAACTCCTTGGCACGACGGCTGAAAAATATTCAGCTCCAATTGTCAAACACAAGGTGATGTAGAGGGTAAATCACAGTTGAATAAAATAAAATAATAATAATAAAAAAAAACAACCCAGAACTGCAGCTTTTATTAGCCAGCTTTACAGTCTCTTGTATACAGTACATTGCACAGTTCCGCCTTCACAATAACGCTTCCTGCAGGAATATTGTGCCTTCCACGATGCAGTATAATCAAGGCAAGTTACAGAACACTGCGGAGTTTCTATCAAAATAAACAGAAGATGTAACCCTGGTTTATAATGAACATCCAAATTACCATGTACAATTTGCAGTAGACTCTGTAATGAGCTTGATATATAAGCTAGATGACAGTGAAGGGGGAAAAAATAGTTTAAACTATCAAGTTTCCTCTTGAAATTGTCTTTTCCCAAGGCACTGTGAACAAGACTGTTAGCAATTCTCAATGACTAAAAACACCAATGGGAATATAAATATTTCACACAACAACCACCGTCACATCATCATCTATTCTCTTATTTTTTTTTTCCCTTAAACGACGCCCCTGAAATTTGTTTGGTCCTTTGAGGGGTAATCAAATTATTTTCTGCAACATCACATATTTGTATTGAATACATCTATAAATCAAAGCTTTGTTAGATTATTTAACCCTTTCACTGTAAAAACTAAAGGTTTTTTTTTTCCTCACCATTTCTCAAGGAATCTGTAAATTCAACTTGATTATTTAAAAAAAAAAAAAAACAAGAAAAAAAAAAAGAAAGGGTTCAAAATCAAGCAAAGCCCTGTATTTTTCAAGAGGAAACCATGCAAGAGTACATAAAAAGGCAAAATTGGCTACTTGAAAACCAAGAATTGTTTTTAATGCATTGGCCAAGGAAAATAAATTGCAAAGTTCTGTGAGGTTTTCTAAAAATTTACAAGAAAAACTGATGGGCAGTTCTAGTCAATCCAGATGTTCTTTTTTATCCTGTTTTAAATGACAACGAGGACAGTCTCACACGATACGACTTCATCTTGACTGCAAGAGACACTCTGGTGCGACGCCTTCGGCATGACAAAATTACTGGGCAAAAAAAAAAAGAAACTTGGCATTCATTTCTTCAAGGGCTGATAAACGGAGGCGTTGGGATCGAGTCCGGAAGGGCTGGTCTCCACAAATTTGGAAGAATAATGTGGGGAAACGGGACTCAGAGTGCTGGTGGCCGCAGTGTACGTGATGCTGGGCATTACTGCCATGACTTCTGCAATCTTCTGTTTTAGGTCCTTGATTTCCTGATCTTTTTGAATGATTTGCCCTGGAAACAGCAAAGGACATCGCTCAGAACCAGTTCTCACCCTCCGTCGCCCACGCAGTAAGAGCCGCTGAATTGAAATGCCCCGAGAAGTTCGGCGCCCTGACACGGCACCAGTAAGAGCACAACTCGCCTTAACTCCCGGCTGGTGTTGAGGAATCATGTTTAATTACCTCTAATTACCTCGTAACACAACTAGAGACAGCCTTTCTTTTAGAGCAGGCATCGTTTGGACTCACCGCACCACACCAAAAGATTATTTCTACGGCTCTTACTGCACTTTTCCATTCGCATTTTACAAGCATCTCCCAGGAGCAAGTGTTTGCTTATTAAATGTGGCATTTATTTTCAAAAATCTCCTATTCTCAGCATTTTTCTCAACCCCCCTAGTGCACACTCGCAACATCACTACAGCAATTTATGAAACTACGGGAAGAGAAACACCAATGAAACGAAAGAAAAAAAGAATTCTCACTCTAAGCAAATTTTCCCGCAACCAAGCAAACTTTTGCAAGGAAATTAAGCAGGTACTACATTAAAAAAAAGTATTTAATTTTGCTTCATGGTTTGCACAGCTGAACAAAGGACAGACTGGGCAGGGTTTATACTGGTTTCATGCTCCCTCTAGTGGCTGCAGCACCAGCATCCACACTTACCAGCGTCAAGTTTACAACAGGTCAGGTTATTGTTTTCCCCCACATTTAGGTTGTATTTACTTCAGGAGTATCAAAATATCATTAGGATCCAAGGACAGGGGCTTAATAGATGGCAAATATTATTTTATCTTCTAGTTGTTTAAAAGAAGTTCTCCAGCTTTAAGGTAATGGTTTACAGAAATGTAGAAAAACATCATAAATTAATTTAAATGCCCATCTTGACGTTTACTGCCTTCAGTTCAATAGCTTGGGGGAATCGGGTCGGCTGAGGAGCCGGACTGCCGGGGCTCACTCACAAAGCTGGAAAAGACAAAAACGCACTAAAAGCTGAAACGTCGAGTGGGCGCCGCAGCCCACCCCTCAATAAAAAGGCAGGACATCCTTTCCGTCATATTTGTGCAATTTCAGTCAGCGCTATGCGTCGAATTCAACTCCCCCGCGTTACCTTGGGCAATCTCAAGCTGCCGTTTTGCGTCTCCCAAGGCGGAGAACAGATCCAGCTTGATCCTGGTCTCTGCGCTCAGGCTGTTCTCTAAGTGCTGTGTTTTATCCTGCATGGCTGACAGTGCTGACATCAACACCTCCGTATCCTTCTCGTTCTCCTTGTACTTCCGCAGCTCCTGGAGGAGTAATTAGGACAAATGTTATTCTCATCGACTCTACACATGAGATACACTGCGAAGTCTTTCCCTTCCCCACAGCACACCGCCGGGCCTGGTATTAATACTGGAAAATTAAAATGATGGTTAATTAAGGGCACTGTAATACTACCTCCAGTAATTATACAAGACCATCATACAAGTGATTAAAGCCATATTGTACAATACATAATTACGGTGCGGTGAGCAAGTACCATTTACTCTGCTCCTCGCCCTCTCCCATCCGTATCGAGACCCCCCCCGCCCTCCTTTATCTCAGAATATTTCCCACATTAAACCTAAACATGCTGCAAAGCCAGAAATTTAGAAAAAAGATAAGGAGGGAGCAAGTACTCTGCACATAAGAGACAGTCGCCTCGTGGCTGGGAAGTATGCATTAACATTTCATCTAAGAAAAAAATACTATTAAAAAAAACCCCTATAATTTTAAATGTAGTAACAATAATACAGCAGGGGAAATATTAATGCCTGTACAAAAAGCTTCTCTAATGGTTTGAAGATGATAATAAAATTTTGAAAGCTCGATTATAGTTGGTTTTAATTGTTTGAGAGACATGCTCGTATTCTTAACGGAAAAATGACACTTGTTGTCAAGGGCTTGGTAAAGCCAGGAACAAGACTGCATATGTTATTCGAAAACAAGTTCACAATAGCACCAAGTAGATTTTGAAGAGTGTCTAAAAAAAAAAACCTCAAGACATTAAAAACACATTCATGCAAATCGTCAGTTGACAGTCCAAGCACATCTTTAGGAGCAGACATTTTAAAGGGATAAGGTCAATTTAAACTCGCACATTAGAGCTCTTAAACTCTAACATGCCAGACGACATGTCTGCTACAAGTCTACCGCAATGTATTTGCAATATTCAAGAGCTTTAATTAAAAAAAAAAATAGATCTGGCCAGTGATTAAGACTGCATTGAGTAAGCAATCTTACTTGCTAGCAGTGAAACTTATAATGATACAGACTGGCAAGAACTTCCCACATTAGACAAAAAAATATTGTTGAGGGGATTATATTCTCAGTCTACCCAGACCATTGGAAAAAAAATTCTAATTTAAACAACTGAACAGTGTGGAGCTGAGACTATTAACCTTCCTCATCCCCACGTTCTTACAAAGCCTGACGCAAGACAGACATCTGAGGAGCGTAATTCCTGAAGGTGCTGATTGCCTCCTATGTAGATCCGCCAGCTTCAGAGGGCTGAACGCACTCGTTGGGATGCTGATCTAAGGCCCTGGCGCTTTCTCATTACCTGAACTTTCATTTCTAGTTCTCGTATCTGATCTTCTTTCAGCTTGATGTCAATTGTTAGCTTCTTGCACTCTGTCTCCAGCTCTCGGATACGATTTCGTAAAGTTTCGGTACATTCCCCTCTGCAGAAAAAAAATTATTAAAAGAAGATGAAATAAGAATGAGGCTGTCATTTCTGAACCGTTTAACACGTGAAAATTAATATAAATATTGAAAGATAAAAGGAGGAAGCTAACTTTGTTCTTTTCAGCAAGATAATTTCCCTTATGGCAACGTTATGTCTCAAGTACTAGGAAATGTGGAATAGTTCTGAAATATGGAGAACACAAAAGAAGAAATAATTCTTTTCAGACATTAGGAGCACTGCAGATTAAAGTCACCCACATTTGTGCCATGCTTTCATCTTGGAAAACTTCCATCTCTACACATGTGTTAGTGCTGAAACAGCCCTGCGCTGAGCACCAGTGGGCACCGCCTGGAGCAAAAAACTTTCCAGACATGAGATAACAACAATTTTGGCCAACGTTGCTGTGTGAATCCTTGATCCGTAGTCCCCACAGGAAAAGGGATGCTCCTTTTTAGACAGCGGACTGACCCACGCAGGGCACAACGTTTCTGTCAGCACAATCGAGGTACAGCAGATTATTTAGAGCATGTTCATCTTTCCGTCCTGTAAATGTCATTTGGATCAGTACTGAGACGCAGCTGCATGGAAGGAGATGCCCCAGTCCTCCCACCGTCTTCACACAAATAAAGCTTTTTTTAAAAAAAAAAAAAAAAAAAAAAAAATCAAATACAGACCACTTCTTTACGTACAGAAGAATGAAAAATGCCTCCCCACATTCCCCCGCAAAGACATTTCAGCAGCACCAGCTCCATTTCGGGAATTTCCTGGAGCTGCTTCTGAGGGAACAAAGTACCTTGTAGCAGCAGCAAACGCCACAGCACGTGCAGCAGTTGCTTCTTCCAACTTCTTCCTTTTCTTTTCTTCCATTAATTGTTTTTCTACAAAGGCTCGTGCTTCCTGCTCTGCCTTTAGCTTCTTCTCCAACTGGCTGATCATTTGTTTGTCTTTTTGCTTCATTTGTACAGCGTTGTGTAATCTGGAAGGCAACAGGTACGGGATTTAACGAGGGATTTTATTGACTAAAAACAAATCGCTGTCAGCGGTCCCCAACGAGCCTTGCTGGATTTGCGGACAAGTGCCTCAAATTTTGTAGTCTTAACGTAACACTTCACCAGACCATCAGCAACGGATTGACAGCGCTGTAGGAACACGTACTTGTTCTGGAGCAGTTCGTTTTCTTGGCGGAGCTGCCCGATCTCAGATCGAATTCCCCGCTCTGTGTTAGTCAGCGAACTGATCTGACTCCGCAGCTCCTGTTCGATCTGCCTGCTCGCTTGCAGGTCGGCCTTTAGCTTCTTAATGTCTTGCTCCAACCTGAGAAAAGACAATTTGAAAAGATCATTTCAACTTTGCTGCCCGAAGGCTCAAGTGCATCACATCAAAATAAGCAGAAGAAACGTCGTACCGTCCGCCACCCCCCAAACCCTTCATACTTAAAATAATTAAATCTCAGAAATTATGACTATCCTTGCTAAATAATAATGGTTTATACAGCCATACATATCTACCTCTATGTATAACTACGCACACTTAATAACCTCCTACCGGAATTTGTTTTCTGCCCTGCACTGCAGAGTTGTAAAACAAATTCTATGGAATTATATTTTTCCTTGAAGTCTGAGAAATTGTAAACAAGAACAGGTGCATATATGAACAAATATAACTTTTCTCAACAAATTACGAGTTCCATTTGTTAGTTATAGCTGAGCCATGGAGCATACTGCTGAATTCTCACCTAAAAGTACTTTTTCTTGAAGTACATGATGCACATGTTGAATAAAGATTATGCGTTAAGTCATCCACAGTTCAGGAGTCAGTAAATTCAGTTTTAATTGCTCCTGAACAGAGACCATCTGCTATACATTTAACTGTAGCTTTAGAAAGTTCTTAAAGACTTGCGCAAGCTTCTTAATTTAAATATTTCCAACCCAAACTGGTTAAAGAATACATACCTAAAGAGAGGCCCCCAGCTCACCTTATTTTCAAAATGTGGGGAAAAAAATTAAGATTGATTCTTAGAAGAAAAACACATCACAGGTGAACAATCCACCGTTTTTATGAGCACTGCGGTATACACTTATTTAAAGCAAATACTTCTCTCCGTCATTCACACATAATGCCCATTTGCTCTGTCAGTTATTGATTTAAAAGTTTGTAAGTGGCCATAAAAAAGATAAAGACACGTTTATTTCCTAAAGTTCCATACGGAATTAGTGGTAGGCGAACTTGAAGACTTAAGGAAAATAGTCACAAAAGCCCAAATGAACTGTCCTTGAACAGCTGCAGCTTTTTGTCCTCGTAATGAAAACACTTTAGTGCAGGAAAATCTCAACCTAAAATGCCAGCGAGAGATGTAACGATATGAGGGACGAGAACACCCTGCGTGAATGAACCAAGAGGTTAAATGTGGAAGCAAGCGTATGGAAATCCATAAAATTACACCTCTAATAGGCTAAAACTGCACCAAAGACGCCTGCTGGACAGATAAATTCCTTTTGATACAGTATAAATTGTGGTCAAACGTATCTTTAAAAAGAAAAAAGAAATACACTTAGAAGGGAAATAATAATAGTGCTAAGCAAATGCACATTTCACATTGAAGACCACAAATCATTTCAACACCTTGTACTCTGTTGTAGGAGGAAAAGGATTTGCAAACCTGACCAAATATCCATTCAACCATAGCACAAAATCCCGAAATTGAAACCCCACGGGCAGACGTTACTCCATGTGCATTTTCCCTGTGTTCGGTACGTTAAGTGATGGAGCTGGACAGTTGTTGGGCGATGACACAATGATCCAATTTCACCTTCCAATACGCAGTAAACAAGCGTTTTAGAAAGAGCAAACTTTGAATTGAAGAGAGTCAGGTGCTGTAGGAAGCATTAACAGCCTGTTTATGCCAACAGCTGCCTGCTTTTAATAGAGGTTTTCATAAATAGCTGAAAAAGTAGCTGGGAGGACAATGCAAAGGAATGTACATAAAATCGTACATACTTTTCATGGACAAGTACCCATAAATAATTTCAACATACATGTCTACAATCAAGTGATGAGTGTGAAAATAAGACAGCTGTAAATAGTCTTAGTTATAGGGAAAAGGCTATGTCAAATCCTGGGATATGTTATCTGAGCAAATTTATTTTGTGTATTTAGTATTCCCGGAAAAGAAGCCCTGATCAGGTAAAGCCCAGATAAATCCGAGCTACTGGCAGAGGACAAGCCCAATTTGCATTTTTGGCAACAGAGAATTGACACGAATTCAAACTTCGAGCCATCTGGTTCGCGGTTTTCCTGCCGGGTTCCACGGGGTCTGTCCCTGCAGCTCCCGGGCTGGAAGGAAAACTGCACCCGCGAACCCACTTGCTAAAATGAAACCTCATAATCGAGGAAAACCAATATAATGTCATAAAAGAAATGTCGCTGCTACAAGCGCAGATAGCGCGGGGAAATTTCCCTCCTCCCCTCCGCGATAGTCCCCGCTGCTGTTACAATGACAAACGACCCAATAAGCCAGCTCTTCTTTTTGCACTATTATTATTCTTTCTACCATTTCATTTTCTGCTTAAGTCTCTTATTTCCCGGCTTATTGGAAAAAGTTATTTACAAGAGAGGGGGGAGAAAACTTGAGTTCTAGAAGATGCTTTTCTCTATTGCTGCACAAACTACAAGTCATTTTGCCACGCAACTGTTTTTAAAATGAGGGTTTAGTTGCAGATTATTACATTGTGCTGTTTATACAACCAAGGCCAACTTCTTTCCGTTTGTCATTACTGTCAAACGCAGATTTACCCATTTTCTTTTCTCAGCACTACAACGTATCATTCCTGACCTCGCTGATGAAGAGAATTAATCACTAATCACCTCCGAGACTGAGTATTTTTCCAAATGCTTCAGGGAAGATTGATGGATCAACTTAAAACCAACTCACTTCAGCTTAATCCTCCTAAGTATCGATAACTGGTGAAAAATTTATCCTTGTTGCTTGGTTTCCTTGGTGAATGCAATTCCACGATCGCCTCGCAATTACACACAAATTAAACACAATTTACATAAAAATTAAAGCTTTCGAAGCCCCAGAAGGCACTTGGATGCTTTTCTGAGACCCATTTTTTGCCTTTATTCTGTTACAGTCCAATCTATTGCCACGAGCATCCCCCTGCAGTGAACCTATTCCTCTGAAGTAGCCAAAGCAATGCTGCAGCATCAGCGTTCTCCGGCTGGAACTAATACGCTGTTATGAGCGGCTCCTCAGAGCGCTTTTCATTACCAAAAAGACAGTAATCCACCAAGAGAAAGCCGCGTTACTTATTTTTCTCCTGCACGGAATTGATCTAAGGAGACGGCGTTTCAAAGGTTGTTCTGTTCCTGAACAGTCCAAGTCTATGTTGACAGAGAACAGTCTGCTGGAAGGATCCTCTCCCAGCTTTCTGATTTATATTCTGAGTTCTTTTGCTTTTCTTTTCTATATTTTCCTTCATTTCCATCATATTGGATGAAACAGAGACCATCTCAGCTGACAGCAGAACCTTCTGGTACAGTGATGCCATCCAGGCAGGGGGGATCAGGAAAAAACAGCAATTGCTCTTAGGACATCAATGGTACCACAGAAAATGTACAATAATTAGCACCAAATGGACAGAAATTTACATTAAAACCTTCAAGTCTGTCTCTGCAGGTACCGTCAAATTTTAGGAAAGCCAAATAAGACGTGGTAGACCAGCCCTTGCTTTGCAAGTGTTTTGCTTAGTCCAATTGCCAGAAGATGTCATCGTTATCTCTGAGAATAATTAGTACATAAGACAGCTTGTTTCAACACCTCATGTGGCAAAGGCAAGACCTCTCTGGGTACAAACAGTTTTGCCAAGCTGCACTGCCAGCTTTTTTGCATGTTTTTTTTTTTAAGGGTGCAAATAGCTAGAGGCAGGACATGATTATTACTATGTAATCTGCAATTGAAAAAAAAAAAAGCCCGCAGCAATTACAGCTTGGACTCGTTCCACACGTTGAGCCCCCAAAACACGAACAGAACTCTCTGCACCTCAGAAGTCACAGGGAAATGGTAACAAGAAGTCATCCTGCTCTGTACCTACTGACAACAATTTCGACTGTAGCAGGAAAAAAGACCCGAGGACAGAGATTTCTTTCCAGGCTGGTCGGCAGGGACAGAGCCCCTGGAATCCCTCTGCTCCAGCTGTCCAGGTGACAATAACAAATATTCATGGACATCCCTAGAGATGGGGATCGGAAAACTAAACACACGTGCACGAACCACTTTACCAGACGACAAAGATTCAAACCTGCTGTTTCAAATAAGAGTAATATTGTATATATAAGATATAAACGTAATGAGCAGTACCCTTTCAGATGGAAATGTCACATCAAGTATTGAAGAGAAAAAGTTAACAAGCTCACAAGACTGTCTTGTTCTCAAAACCCCTCAATCTCTACTGTCTCGAATAATCCCTGTTAATGCCGAGTCCCCAGCAGTCATAAGACATACTGTACATTTAATACTGGTTAGTCAGCTCAGGGAAATCATTTGTGAACACAAAAGGAAAGCAGCTTGGCTCTGACATCCTGCTGGGAGTCTGCTGGACAAGACCTTAGAAAAAGCATCTTTATTAGGAAGCAGATCTGATCTGGAAGTCGGACATGAAGGCAGGATTTCAGGGAGCCCTTTTCAGGGTGCAGCACCGATGCAGACTCCAGGTTTAATAGCGGGAATGAGTAACACCGCTGGAAGTGGAAAAGATGATGAACAAATGCCTCACACTCCAGGGACAGGATAACTGACAAGGTAAAAAAATAAACGGGAATTTTTTAATTTAAGTGCATTCCACCCCAAGCAATTTGTCAGGTAAGTTTATGCTTCTCTTGGCGTGGGAGTTACATACTCGAGCTGAACCGAAACAAGATTTCATGAATGATTTCAGTCATCTACGTCTGTGAGGAACCATAAGCAACAACACAGGACGTTGGTGTTTTAAGTGCTCCTGGCTCGTCTGCACTGGGAAACCAGTGCTCAATAAGCAGCAATGTGAATTTGTAGCACAACCACCACATCACACCCATGCGTCACACAGAAACACTCGACAAACAAAAGACTGAAGTAGCTTAATTCACTTTGAGGGCAGAGTAAATCTGTGTGGCACAAAGGCAGTTTCAGAGCACGCTAATTGTGTGCTCGGCCCTACCAGTGAATTAGTGGAGCTGGAGTTCTGTACCGGCACAGTCTGGTTTATCATACACTCACTTCAGCATTAGAAAACCCGCTTTGGCCAATTTAAATGACCACCCGGTCTCAGTTCACATCACAGCATAGAAAAATTGCAATGCGGAATTTACAACTTAAAACGCACAAGGTTTAAATCTCATTCCTTGTCAGAGCTACACGTGACAAAATTCTTAGTTGGGCAGGCCATTCTATAAAGCTCTTCCTTTCTCTTTTCTCAAGACTTGTGAGTGATACTTTGAGCATCAGCAAAGCTTAACTGACTTGTTCTCTTCTTCAGCGAGCAACTAAGCCACATAAGGAGTAAAGTTTGATGAAGACAAAGCCGTCTGCACCCCATTAATCTTGGCTGACTTCGATTCACAGACTAGATTGATTATCTGGTTTCTTATTTGCTTCATACAAGTTCTCTACAGACATTAGGTATCAATTAGTCTGGATATTTAATTGGCAGAGGAGAAAAATACTATTTTCATGGAAGTCACTGTATTCACACAGCACAGATCCCCAGAGACAGACCGGAATCAAAGTCCAATTAGTGAAGGCACCTGAGTGTTCAGCTCATGGGGAAAGGAGACACAGACAGGGGCCAGGAATGGCAGGAAAGCGTGTCATTGCACAACAGTTTTGTTCTAGATGTATCTCCATCCCCAGTGGAATGGTTACGCACCACCTCATTCTTATATTAATATTTGTTTTGATAACATCTGACAGCGCCGTACGTCTCCAGGTTTATACTCTGTAAGTACTTAGCTGCATTTCATAAATATATCTTTACTTCAACTTCAGATAAGCATATGTAAATATGTGACCTTCTCAATCTTTACAGTTTATGAGACAGCTAAATTAACCCCCCTGTGACCTGTATTTAAACCAATAAGGCAGCAGGTATGCAGGTGGGAATCCGAACTTGTCACTTTAGGGAGTTACATCACAGTCGCTGATGCTTCGTACCTACGCTTGTCAATTGGGGATTACAACAAAAGCCAAACATTTCAAGGAAAAAGAAAATAAAACAAAAAATGAAGACAAGAGAGCTGTTCGGGCACCACCAAACCCCACTGAACTCCCTGGGGGTGTGAAGGTCGCCCCACGGAAGGTTTGTCAGGAGCACATCCACTCGGCTCTGTAATAACGACTCTCCACATTTCTCTCATGCCTGCTATTGAACGACTGTCCCAGCTATTTATTGTGCCTCACAACACCCCTGTGAGGTAGGTAGCCATCATGTTCTGACGTAGAAAGGATGCAATTTGCCCCAGGCTGCACAGCAAACCAGAGGCAAAAACCAGAACAAAACCCAAAAGGCCCAGGTTCCCAGTGATCTCCCTTCCATTACTAGACAATTCTGTTTTCTTTATGGGACCGTAAGTTACATTTTCCTAAGAAAAAACCAAAAGATGTGATGTACTGTAACAAAGGGAGGATAAGACGGGCTGTTACACAATGCTCGGATCAAACTTACCTTACCAGTGCATCTGGTTTGCTCAGCTGGTTATTAGGAATACAATTTTCCATTAAGTCCTTATGTGTGCTTGGGCTCTTGCTTGCACATTTCTGTTTTTTCTCGTTTTTAGTAGATGAGGAAGGGATGCTCCCATTAGTTGCACTGTGACTGCGAGGCGAGGAGTTCACAACCCCGCTGACGTTTTTGTAATTTTTGGCCGAGGCAGTGCATGAGTCCTCTTTTAAGAGGTTTTCTGTACTTCCTACAAGATCATTATTTAATCTTTTACTATTGATATGGTTTTCCATATATTCAATTTCTTGTATTTTAGAGTCTACAGGTTGTAAAATATTGTTGTTTATTCCAAGGTTGTGTTTCTTAGCATCCTTGTCCTTTTCTTTCCCTTTTTCTCTATATTCTAGCTCTGGCAACGTCGCAGATATTTTTTTGTTGGCTGGAATGCCTCCATTGTGCTGCAAAAGTATTGAGGAATCCATATCAGATAATCCTTTGGCTGCTGCAATACCAAAATAAAAAAAAAATACTTAGTTCATTAAATCAATCAATATAGTGACACACAAAGAAAAATCATTAAGTACACATCAAGCATTTCTGCAGAAAACAATCATTATTAGAGCCTATCTAGAAAGGAAAAATGAGAAGTCGCGTGATATTTTGGGACCTTTTTCTCATTACAGGCAGGAAACGGTAACCGAGAGATTTAATAATACTAGTGCTTCACAGAGCACTGACTGACCAGATTGATGCAGTTGCTAATAAAGAACTAAACAGAGAGGACATAATTCATTGCTACTGTCATACTAACCACTGCCAAACAATTTTATTTCTGGGTCCTCTAAGTTCACTGCACTTTCATCAAAACAACATGGACTAAAGCAGCTCTTCCTTAGCAGGTTGGGGTTTTTTTAAATAGCAGATAGTAGCAAACACACAAGTAGCAAGTAGAACTTGCCTTCCTCTGCTTCCCTCTCTTGCCGTTGTAGCATCTGCTGTTCTGGGGGCAGCGCTTGCTGGAGAAGCTGCATGTAGAACTCATTTTCCTTCTGCACTTCTTTCTGTTTTCTTAAACGCATCTTGTAGCTGACGTAACTTTTAAAGCCAAAGCCCAAAGTCACAACAGGGTAGCCAATACTAAGAAAAACCAGGAAAAGCAATGTTGTTATTCTAAATGTAACCGTAACAGCAAATTAATAACTGTAATAAATTATATAGCTGTGAATACAAATGGATTACAACTTTCCATAGAAAATTATATAGAAAACTTTTTTTGCTGTACTAAAATAAAGCTACAGTTCAAAAATGTAGGCACTTCCTTATCAAGATTAAATTATAGCTCATTACAGACAGCAATTATCTGTAGCATAGATTAAAGGACTACGACGACACAATTGCACCACGCATGGCACAGACAGCTTTAGATAAGCACCAGGGCAGGAATTCTGCATCTTTTAAGGAGAAAACAGCCAAATACCGCTGAAGCTCCCAAGTTTCGTTCCTAAAGGGCCACATGAGGTACAAGACATTAAGCTGGGAGATGTGTTAATAAATGTGGCAACAAACAGCCTTTGGAAATTCCTCGATTAGGAGACTGACCTTGAAGCTGTAAGCGAAAACCATCTGATCTCTAAACTCAGTTCTTCCACTTCTCTTACTGACAGATAAGATATGAAGAATTTCACTTCCAGCCAGAATCTGCTGTTCCATTTGTTGACGGAGATGACAGAATTTTTCAACTATTTTTTTGTGTATCAGCTTCATCATGCAGAAATTTCAGTATTCTTATTAGCTTGTGACAACTGCACTGATACAGACCGCTAACAAATCATGCCAGTGCATTTATTAACAAGGACACTCAACCAATGAGCAAACATCCCTGCATTAAAAATAAATATATCTTTGACAAGTATTTTAACAACGCACAGCAAAGTCGCATTTTAAACACTGAAGGTGTCCTGGATCAGGGGAAAACTCAGGTGCAGATGACTATCAACCATTAAAACCTTCTCGTTCTTTGCTCGGTAATAGCACTGTGCAAACTGCATTTCTAAGGAAGCTGCCAGAACACAGGACCATTTGCATATGCACCTGACATTATCTGTGCCAATGCTGCTTTTGTGACCCTGTGCGCAGCCAGCTGGAGTTACAGTTCTAGAGCTCGGGTGACAAGCTGAAATGTTTGCATCCAATTCAGCAGCAGCGAGACCTCTCTTCACAGCTCCTAAAATGCTTTTGTAACCTATTCTAGAATTTAATTGGCGTTTAAGAGATTTATTGGACGATGTGCGTTAAAATGACGGATGTCTAATTTATTGGAGACTGTGTCACAGGGAACTGGACCAAATGACTCCAGGAAAACAGGACACGTTTTAAATGTAGCCTGATCAACACATACTACACTAAAAACTTGCAGAATACAAGTGTATTTCTTCCAGAGATGGATACTCTGCAGATGAGTATTTTGCCTGAAGTCACTCTTATCACTTTCAAAGTAGTGCAATAAATAGTGTTTGGTTTTTATTTTTTGTCACAATTTGCAACCTGAAGTTTATTCCCTTCCTCTGGGGAATTATGAAATCAGACGCTCATGAGAACCCTTCTCATTAGAAGGGAAAGAGAAGAGTGCTTTGTTACAGAAAAAGAGAAGGATGTAATGGGATACATAAATTATCAAATATTTTGAATATCCACGCTACAAATTCCCTGCAGCTCACATCTTCAGAAAGGCTGCCCTTGGTTAACGTTTTGCATCCATTTCTCGTGGAATGTTTAATGACGGATGTGTGGCGGGAGAACTGAACAGCCAAACCCTGAACCAAAATAAAAAGCCCTGAATATTAATTTCCCTCGTGAAATAAAGGTTAATAAGAAAAGGAGAAAAAAAAGCCACACTTACCAGTGTGCTGCAAATGGACGACAAAGGTCTACATGGAAGTTTTTTAGATCTTTAAATCTAATGGCTGCTTCAATATAAACGAAAAGTATCCACAGTGATACTGTTGGTAAGCACACGCCCCTCTCTATTGAGAGAAGAGAAAAACGAACACCTTACTAATATATTACAAGCAGCAAACACTTTCAAGTTTTTTTTAAACATTCCAAAAGTGAAGGAAAATTTTCAGACACACAGAGAATTGCAAGTTTGGGGTTTTTTTTCAGAATAAAGTGCCTGTAACGTATTTATTTTAAACCAAATCTAAACTTTCGTCTCCTTAGCTTGCTTTATTACTTTTATAAGGCACCAGTGAAAAATAACAGATGCACAGCTAATGAAATAGCTTGGCACAAAACCCTACCCAGAGAAGGAACACAAAGGGAAGAAACAGCAGATGAGGTAATGCTAGAGCTTGTGATGTTTGAGTCAGAAGTGCTAAGCTGGGACTAAGTTTTCACTCCAAGTTGGGTCTATCTTGGTAGCAGCAGCGAACAAATCAGCTGGGAAAGCAGGGTGAGCGAGCCCAGCGCTGGTTACTCTACATACAGTAACGCAGAAAAAAGTGAGACTCAAAACTCCGCATCGGGGAGCGTGCAAGATGTGGAAGTGATTCCTTTCCCCAGCACCACTGGTGAGAATGTAAAATAGTGGCCAAGCAAAACAAAGGTCTTAATCCTCTTGGCCGATGGAAACGCCGCTGCTGCACGCGATACAGCCACAAATTTCCACAGATCTGCTCCAGTTACGTGCCACAGCTTCATACAAATCAACAAAGCTCTTGATTACATATTGACATTGACATATCGTGTGATGATTCGGAAACAGGTCTTAAGTTCAAAACTAAAAGAGCATTACTCTGAGGGCCTGATGTTACTGACTGTGGCCTCTCCTGTGGTTTTTCTAGACTGGCTGCACTCTGTATAAACGAGAAACCTACCCAACTGTTGGCTTAAAGGGACTCAACATTTCAGCTACATAGATATACCACCCAAAAAGATCAGAACTGCCCCCCCAAAAATAGAGCAAGTTCCCATCAACTTAGGTGAGCATTTAAAAGGAAGAATCCTGAAGGTTGCAGCGAATTAAAATATTAAACAAGCTCAATAGCCAGAGTTAATACTGGCCCACCAGGTTTTTCCTTTAGAGTTTCTAAACATCAACTCTGAGAACAACTGCAGATCACACTTTAACATCTTAATACAATCCTAAAAATAACTCCAGGTTTTGTATGTATTTTAAATTGGGCAGCACCTGGTTCTCAGTAGCTCCCATTAGCTCCCACATTGTCATGATAAATGACTAACTTGTCAGAATGATGACTGTGTTCACCAGCAATCTGAGAAACGATCCGCGCTATCTTGTGAGTTCTCGTGATCTGACAGCAAATCTAACGTGAAATATTACAAAAGCCCCAGATCCCAGGGACTTGGGTAGAGAAAAGTTACCCAAAAAAATCAAGTTTTATTCCTAAATTTTTTTGATTGAGAAAGGCATATGTGTAACCCATGTCAACTACTAGTGCTCGTGCAAACTAAACCACCTCCCAACAACCCTAATGCTGCCCCAAACCCCAAGGATTTATTAAAAACATCCCACAAACAACTGCATATTAAAAAATTTAAAAAGGGATGGGAGGAAGGGAAAAGATTTCTCCGTATATGTCTCAAGCTGTTGGGGCAGCCACTGGCATTACCAGCCTTTTCACTCACAAACTGAACCCCATTGACACAAAGTTAACTAATAAGAATTTAAACTATGATAATATCCCAAATTAACAGCACACTCATCGAGTAGTAGGAAGAATGTAACACTTTCAAATTTTTCCTATGTGTTTTGTATTTGTTGAATTACTGCAGAAGCATTTTGACGTCAGGATTTTGGGGGTTTTTTATTGCTCTGGAATTCCTGTTTCTGCACCTTCAGTTTCATTGGTCACGCTTTAATAATTACTACAAGATCCGCCCAGACACGTATCGAGTGCAAACCAGCACACTAACAAAAACTAAAGAATATTTTTTTAACGGTAACAAAAGCACGTTAAAACAATTGTGGTAACAAATAAAAGAGAGTTTCTGCATGCTACTAAGAGCTGTAAAATATAGATTCAAATCAATAAGTTGTAAATAAAAAATAGGAACCTACCTGTGTGCCAGACATACTGTACCCAGACATAGGTGCTGGCAGCAAAAAACAGCCATTGGATTGGTATGAAGAGCAGACATATGATATTGGATGTGAATGCTACACAAACAAAAAATACTGAAAAGGCCTAAAAAGAAAGGAGGGGTAGGGGGGAAAGAAGGGGGCTTGGTTTATTCTAGCAAACATTACCAGTTTATTTATTAACGGTGACAACACAATGATTTCAACATCGAAACATTAGTGTTGTTTATAATCAGGGCAAAGAAATGGAGCAGTCCAGCCAATGAAAGCAGAAAACTCAGCAAATTACGGGAGAATGGGTGCAATGCGAGAATTTGTGCCTATCCACTCTCCCAACAAGGCTCCATATACCTGTATTTATTCCTTATTACTTTGTCTGAAGACTTGCATTTCCACTATTGATATAGTATTACCATTACCATATTCTCCTTCTGGAAAAAACGCTGCAAAAACAGCAGCATCATTTACTCTCTGAAAGAGCAGTAAATCACTGAACAGGCAAGGGGTTCTGTTTTATTTTAAAGAAAATCCTCTTATCGCATGAATTCAGACAATATTTTCCTAGAGTGAAAATCTGATAGCTGTACGTTTCACTTCCACTTGCCACAGATAAAATAGGCAGAGAAATGAGACTTAAGCCCAGCTCAGTCACTTGAAAGTTCCTCCTCTTGTGAAAATTATCATTGGCACCACTAAGTTAGTTGAATAACACGGAATATGCCCTGACACATCGCAGGATCTCCCTACAAAGGGACAGTGATTTGGGGTTGTACTTACCAAACCTTGGTATCTGAAGGAATCGTAAACGCTCCTGATGAAGAGCCAGAACGGCCACAAATACTCAAATCTGAACTCCAGGACAAAATCTGCCAGCAGCACTAGGGCCCACACCACCAGGAACTTCAGATACAGAAACGTACTGGAAAGAAAGAAAATAATAATTTTAAAAAAAGTAATTTCCGGTCAGTATTTCCAATAGAGATGCTTACTCTTTTTTTTTTTTAATTAAAAGTTCAGGAACGAAAGCCATAGACAGCTATAATACAGGTAAGAAAACTTTATCCAAAATAATTTCACAAAATAAGTAGTTTTATTATGACATTATTACATTAAAATCAGACCTAGCGTAATGAAGTTACTTATACGCAACTCCCTTTGTTTTTAAAGCAGCAAAGAACCAGAAGGGTCGCTGCTCTTACAAGCCGGTCAGCGACAACCTCCCTTCAGCTTTGCAGGGTATTTTTGTAAAGAGAGGTCTCGCCAAAGGCCCGTGGGCCCCGCTCAAACGCTTCTCCTCCAGTCTGCACCCGTGGAGCTCAGAAACGCCTGTGTTCCGTCTCACCACGCTGCAGATGTTCACTCATTTTCCACGTTTAACACAAACTGCAACACCAATAAATTGAGATGCACTTTAAGCCTACAACAATAGCAATTAGGAAGACTGGTTTGATAGTGAGCTGTCAAGAGTTAGATTTGAAAACATCCACATTTAAGTACATGCGTCCATAAAAATAAAAAGAAGAAAACCCAACCACACAACAGAAAAATGGAGGCACATGAGACTAGAGACCAGTCAGTTCAACTTCTGGTTTTCAATTATTTCAAGGCCACGTTCCCTTATTCTTAGTCCTGCATTTTGAACCACTGATGATCCTTCTAGGCGACCAAGCTCAACAGATTTGGAGATCACGCCTGATGAACACAGGAGCACTGGAGGGATCAGCCCAATCCATTCTGCTACAAAAGGAGGCAGCAAAACCCCTTTCCCCCCCAAACCCAGCACCCAGAAATCTACTTGGTTACTCCAGTTCCCCAAAATGCAATCACCTTCTTGCACTGTATTGGGTTATCACAAAGGTAGGTGGTTTGGTGTTTTTTTTTTTTTTTAAAAATATATATATATTTTTTAATTAAGGGTAGTTTTTCCTTTTAGTAACTGATTTTCCCTCCTGTATCGCCCTGCCAACAAATCCAGCAGAACTTTGCCCTGGAATGTTTGCTGAGGCGTTGCCAAGAGTTTTCACACACAGTGCCAGGTAGGGCCGAGTTTCCGCAGCACTCACGGACACGGGGCTTTTTTAGGAAGTTGTTCGCAGCTTCAGAGAAGGTACAAAATAGAAAACTTCACGAGAAGTGTCAGGTACCGAGGCTGAGAAGCAACTGAACTACTTAAATCAACACAAACTGAAGACAGACTTAATAGAAAATACATTTCTGAAGTCTGAGATAAATAAGCAAGTATTCCTACATTTAACCCACCTCGGCCTCCCCACACACACCTTTTGGAATATTCTGTATCTGGAATTTAATCTAATGGGACTGAAAAAAACCCCATCAATATAGAGGCTACAGGAAGGACTTGAATTTAATGGAAACAAAGTTAGTGATGCACATGCTTGGAAGAGTTAAGGTGCTGCTGTTTGCAGTTTTTACAGAACCATCCCCAGCCACTTAGTCAAAAATTGCTCTTGGAGAGGAATGAAACTACAGCATAGGTATTAAAAAAAAAAAATCCACAACAAAACCCAACCAAACAAAACCCATCAAAACCCACTAAACAGGCACATTTCTCCTGGCAGATTATGCTTGTTGTTCTCTATTTAAAGTTTAGATCTTCCACAGAAATCTGTAAAAAGCAGCTGCCTGCAGAGAATACTTAGAGATAAAAGGTGACAGGCATTGGCTGCTCCTTTGGACCGCGCTCCTGAATTGTACATGCGCAGCGCTCAGGAGTTGAGAAAATATCTCAAGGCATCACACCTACGTGATCATTATTCTGTCTGGTTAGCTGGAAAAGCAGCTGTGTTGTGTAGGCACTTTCTGCTGGGTTAAAGTTACGGTTATTGTTTCTTTTTCTACCACTGAAATCCATAAAGACACTACATTTTTCCTAGCGAATTAGCTTTATCAGAACTAACGCTTTTCAACTGTTAAGTCCCGCTCCAAGTTAAAGCATTTGCTGCCTAAGAGTTCTGTAACACAGCCGTTGAAGTGATTTCTAATATTAAATTCATATCAATCCAAAGGCCATGGTGACATTTACCACCTTTTAAAGTGGAACTGTAACAATACAACATTTGTCATCAGGTTTGCCTATTTCTAAGGCATCTGAGGGACTCAAAAGCAATTAAGAATTTAATGAGTACAGGACTAAGACACAAAAAAGTTGTTTCCATTTATAAAGGACCTCATCCCCTTATCTTGGCATCAGCACCCAAGTTCACTGCTCTGTAATGTATTCCACACATTTATTCAACAGCATGAATCCAGATGCACACATGCACTTTGAGGAAACATTTTAAAGCTACCATACTCCATCAATTATTAGTGTGGGGGGTTTTATTGTTGGTGGTTTTGTTTTTTTCACAGCCTGCAGGACTGCAGGCTCTGACTCTGCACTCCATAACTAAACGCTCCATCCCAGCTTTAAAAATTGATATTAGGAGCAGCCTAAAGACACCTGCTCCCTCCTTGACAGGGCCGGTTTTACAAACCGTGCTGAGCTCCCACGGCTCCCCAGGCCGGGGCAGGAGCAGCTCGGGTGCTTTGCTGCAGTCTGCAGATGGCAACCAGGGTTTGCAGGAGGAAGAAAGGAATCCAAATCTCAGCTTCATTTCTTGTACCAGAGTAAGTAAACTGCACACCGAGAGGTGCTGCGCCCGGCCAGCACACAGCGCAGCAGGTCAGGTACCAGTGCCGAGCGAACAGACACCTCTGCAGGGAACACTTACATCAGTGATGGCTGAAAAATGCAAGAATTAAACGCCAAAGACACACAGGAGAACAGACCTCTGGTTTTGACAGGCTAATCACTCTTCCACTGTTCTGTTTCCTACGACAGCCCGTTCAAATAAGAACGTAGGAATTAAATGACTAACAAAATTCAGCAGCAGCCCTCTTCCTTTTCTCTGCTTTGTACTCGCCACTTTTGCTCCATCTTTGCCTTCTCAATCCCTCGACTCCCTGCAGACTCCTCTTCCCTTCTGCATGTTGTTATTGTGATCAGGTCTGTGTGTCCCCTCAGCTCGTGCTCCTTGGGAATCCAGCACCAGCCGTTCATGTCTGTGACCCTCGGACACTCATTGATCCTTCTGGGCACATCCGCACATTTCCCCAATTTTGATGGCTGCTGCGTCAGTACCCTCACTTAGAAATAACACTCGCTAGGGCAGAAGGGCTTTCTAACCTCTGTAGCCCTTGTAAAAGGCTCAAATACATTTCATTATGCCAATTATAATTCTGAATTTGTTCTCTATACAGAGGAAGATTGCTGCAGATAAATACCTAAAATCTGGGTTGTCCAATTTTCTGACACGTGTCAAAAAATCTGACTTCGGTGATCTGGCAGGGCTTTAAGAAGGACAGGGCTTTCCCTGGAAAACTGGCATATGGTATCTAATCCGGGAGGGTAATTCAAGAGGAGGGGGAAGGATGGACACGTTCCCGAGAAGAACGGGGTACCCAACGGGAAGGAGCAGTGATAACACTGCTGCAAACTCTGCCAAATGGCAATTGATTGCTAATGTATACTGAACGGAAAGATTTATTCATAATCCAATAGTGGCTGTGCTCCCCCTTTGAATTTTCAAACAAATAATTTTCTTCCTTACTCTTCCCCCCGCCCTCAAGCAACAGATGCCATTTCCTTTTTTTTTTCCTTTCTTCCCCCCCGTCTTGTTCTTTGTTCTCTTTTTAAAACCCCACAGAAACAGACATTGTGCTTGCTGTAAGGTAAAAACATTTTAAAAAAAAAAACCACACAAAACCCCACAAAACAATAATGCACCCCAAATCCAAACTGATAACAAATTAAGCTTCTGTTCTATGCCACTGTTATCAGCAAGTCCCAAAGGCTGGAAAGTGAATCTTAGCAGAACTGATGGCAGGTTTTGTTTTGCAGCCAGGCTCACACAAGACAGGAGTGGAAGGAGTAGAAGCAGTGGAAGGCATCTGGAGGCTGGCAGGCATCAAAGGCACAGGTGGGTGTCAGAAAACTGAAGTTTAACATCCATGTGAAATTGCCAGAGTCACCAACCACCACCTCAGGGTTACCCGTTCAATGCCAGACAGAACATTGGGAATGCTGACTGAATATCACTGGAGATTTTCAAATAAAAAAGCTTTATATATGGAAACGCACAAACAAATATATATATATATATATATATATATATATATATGTAAGAGTATTATTAGTGGACAAAACCAGTAGTATAGAACGAGCACAGCAAGTATGCAAGAAAGAACATAGGGTTGCTGGGATGTGGTATGCGTGTTGGAAACTATTATGTGAAATACTTGCCAACTAAATTTTTGAAAAGGAAGAGACATGTAAAGAATCCCAGGAAAGCTCCCTGACTACTTACTCAGTGCCTTGATAGGCAAAGTATCTATCAGTCACTGAACTATGGAAACGTAAGTAAAGGAAGACAAACCAGAAAACTCTCACAGTTGTTCTGCTGAAGCACAGGCACAATCAGCATTGTAGCACTGAAACAAGAGGAACTGTTATCCCACTGTGGTAACTCAGCTGAAAACACCGGAGTCCCGAACATGTCACATAGGTCTAGAGGAACTGCGGTGTGCAGAGAAGGAAAGTCACTGGCAGAGGGAAGCAATATTACATGTACTATCAGGGTTGACACAGAAGAACACATTTAAATGTAAGCTAGATTAGATTTGAGACCTGAATTTAACTTAAAGTCATAAAAGGTAGCACTGCTGGTTTGTTACAGACCTCCAGGGCAGGCTGAGAAGAAAATCTTTTTCCATGTATAGGAAGCTTATAAAAAAAAGTGCCAGAATAAATCAGTAGGAAGAATCATTATGGATTAAAAAAAACAAAAAAACCAAAAAACCAAAAAAGGCCGCATTCCTGGAGTTAGCAATGAACTGTTTTTCCTTACAGTTTATTTGGCTGTCAGCAGAGTCAAAAATCAAGTACTGGGCAATCAGCAGTATCAGGATTTGGTGGCACACAGAACCACAGGGGTGGCTGAGCAAAGCGATTGTGGTATCAAGAAATGCTGCCCAGACCGCGGTGCCCAGGGGCACAAACCGATTTAGTGCCCGCAGGGGGTACCCAGTAACCACCCTGGGACCCCAGACACATCCTTGGCCGCCAGCCCCGGTATCGCCTGCGACAAAGGGCAATATACCTATAGGGCTAAAATAAAATCCTAATTCTAGTGGAGCATACAGAGTTTAAGCAGTATGGTCAGAAAATCCAGGATCCATAGCACGTCAGCTGATGGGACAGTGTAAATTAAGCCAATAACATGTGGAATTCATCTTGAAACTTAACCAGCTACAAAATTAGTAGCAAGTGCCAATATGACTCAGGAGAGCCCAAACAAGCAGTATCAGCAATAAAGCTGAAGGACTTTAAATAGATCAACGATGAGGACTGGGAAGAGTTAGAAACAAGCAGGAACAAGTAAACTTTAATTGCTTAACTGATGACAAGCTGCAATGAATACTTTAATTAACAAAGGTTTTAATGCCTCCACGGTGTCAAAGGTATAAGATGTTAATCACTCGAGCATTGTAAAACAATAGCAACAGATAGCTTAAAAAGTGAAAAGGCAGAAAGCAGAAGGAAGGAAAACCAGCAAATGGAAAAAGCAGCCTGAATGATAGGGAGGGCAGGTGCTGAAAGCCTGGTGGGGAAGGGGCAGGCAAGATTGGTCAGGAGTCATTTTGAAAGTGTTTATGAAGGGCTGAGGCCAATCCGACTGTTTAACTTAAGTAGCAGAGAATTCTTTAAAGAACCACAGCTGTAAAATTTCAAATCAGAAAGGTTGTGAACCCTTAGGTAAACTTGTTAAAAAGGATAATGAAAAAGTCAGCAAAAAAAATTAGCATTCAAGGAGACAGGATATTCACATGTTTCAACGCAACCCAGGATTTTACATTTTTAACTCTGTTCTGTGACTAGAAATTATTTTTTTTATTGGTTCTTATAATTTGTTTTGGATACACACATGTAGAGAACCCCACCACCAGAGTCTCACTGTAGGACAATTCTTTCATTGCTTCACCTGCCCCAAAACTCTTCAGCTTTGCAGCTTTTAACTATGCCCACATGTGTCTTCCAGCAACAGCTGTGCCCGATTCCGTATGGAAGGATGGGAGGGGGAACAAGGATGGCAAGATGGGTCTCAATTTAAAAAGCAAACAAAAATCCTCCAGGAGCTAAGTATCTCAATCACACTGTTTGTTCAGCCTTGCTGTTTTGCTTGTAACACTGTGATGCTGCCTACTGATAACCGTATTTAATGGCTTTGTGCAAGCTGATGGTGACAATTAAGATAAGTTGAATAAATAACCATAGTAATTACAAAATTTAGAAATCTATAGTTATATGAGAAGCTACCTGTTTGTAATCGCTCTGAATTATGGGGGAAAGAAAAGAGGGGGGAAAAAAAAAAATGAGAAAGAGGAGAACAAAAGAAACAAGAGGCGCAATCCACTAGAAGCACCTCTCTGGTTGGATTTCCCAAGGAAAAAGCCTTCAAGCTAGATTCTCTTTTCCTTCCAGGGGACAATACTGTGAAGTCACTGACTACTTCTGTTTTTCGAAATGCTGCATGAAACAAAGACTAAAAATCCTATTTCTGAACTAAAGCATTCCAGGAGAAGTCAGTTCTAGCAGCCAGATGTCTCTCTCAGCTCTTCACACAACTCTAAGAGCTCTGTATGCTGAACACACTCCACAGCTGCTGTTCTTCTCATCTGTTTCTGGTTTTCCCTCCTTCTCTCACCTCAAAGGTAATGGAGAGCATGTGATTCTGAATTACTTTTGAAAACTAAGTAACTGTATAAGAAATTGCTTACACTGGAATTATTTCCCTAAGACTAGTCATCTTAAATATTAACTTCTAAGCAATGGATGTTTTTCTTTAACATTCCAAGCACCGTTTTCTCAACACCTGGGAGTCTAAAGCAACAAGTTACTCTCTACTCTTACGTGGAGATTCACTACAACTAGGATAAGTGGTATATTGTGACAATTTTATTACAGTCAGAGCTCATTAGCAACTGTTTCCCTTATGCAAAGCCAACATCTGCATTGTATAAGTTTGCACAAGTTTCCAGCCGCTGCACATATAAACCTCAACTGAACTAGAAACAGAAATGGGACATAATGCTCACTGTAACTCTCAAAAGCCAGCTTTCCAGCCTCTACAAAAACTCCCCTTTATTGAGAAATATGTAATAATTGTATTTCATATAAAATTTGGCATATTTATTAGGAGGGCAGAACTCTAAAATGCTCTTTAAAACACACTCACAAGCAGCAAATGCTTAAGAATCTGTGTCTTGGTGTGTTCTGCGTGTAAACACCTGGAAATCAGGCTTTTGTTCCAGGACACTGATGAGGTCCATCCTGTGCCTACGAGCATGGATCTCACTTCACCACAGTTTCCTTTCTCATTTCGTGGGTTCAGTCAGGAGCCCACCGCGTGTTCACCGCCGTCCACCCCTGCTCCAGGTATCACCACACGAGTCCCCGCTCGCGTCCCTCGCCGCTGCGCCCACATCCCCCCGTGTGCTCCGGCCGCAGAGGCCCCAGCACAGGCTCCATCACCACCACGTGAAAACCAACTTTCTCAAGCCCAGCGCAGGAGGCTGCCGCTCGCCCAAACCCGCAGCCCAGAGCCAGCCAGCCAGCCCGCCCGCCGGCTCACAGGTTTATCCCCTCAGGGAAAGCCCAGCTGTGAGGAAACCTCCCCCGGGGAACCAGGGCCCCACCGCAGGGTGCGAAGCCCGGGGGAGGCTCCCGGCAGCGCCGGCAGGACCTTGGCCAGCAGCTCCCCCCGCACCCCGCGCTCTCCCCACCCGGAGCCGGGAGCGGGAGCGGGCGCGGCGGAGGGGCCGCTGCGGCCTAACGGCGGCGCGCAGGCCGCGGGGCGGGGCAGCGCCGGAGGGAGCCGGGGCGCCATGGCGCGCGCGGCCCCCGCTGACAGGGGCGGGGGAGGCGGGGCGGCGGGAGCCGCTGAGGAGCCGGGGGTGCGAGGGGGCCGGGGCGGCGCATCCCCCCCTCCGCCCTCCCCACCGTCCCGGCGGCCGCTCAGGTACCTGCCGTAGATGCCCTCGGTGATGCGGTTCCGCTTGAGCGGCCGCCGCAGCTTGCTGCAGTCCGCGCTCCGCCGCTTCATCCTCCCGGCCGCCTCCGGCCCGGCCCAGCCCGGCCGGCCCCGCCGCGCGTCCCGGCCCCGCGCTGCCCCGGCCCGCCCCGCTCACGGCAGCACCATCCGCCCCCGCGGGGGGTTCCTTCGCGCCGGGCTTTGTTTTTTTATTTTTTTTTTTTTTTTCCCCGGGAAACAAAGAAATAAAAATAATTCCTGGTCCGTCCCTCCCCGCCGCGTCCCCCCGCGCAGCCGCCGCGCAGAGCCCCGCCTCCCCCGGCGCTGCCCAATCAAGTGGCTGACCCTGCCGGAATGACGGCATGTCCAACCAATCGGCAGCGGGGAAAGGCAGACGGACAGCCGAGGAGGCCCATCGTAGCATCAGAAAGTTGGCCCCGCCCACGCTATCGTGTGGCCCGCCCGCGCCCTTGATTGATGGTCTCAAGGGCCCGTCAAAGAGAAGGATTCGTGAATTGATGTCTTGTGGGCCAATCCCTGAGTAGATTTTATTCTCCTCCCGCCTACTGTCCTTCTGGGCTGGTTCCCGCCCCGTGTTGTGATCGACAGAAAGACTGCCCAATAGGACAGACGAATAAAAATAAAAGGACAGCTCAGCTATCCATTCGGAAACGGAAGAAGGAGGGCTCGGTTTCCTCTGTCACCTTAGCACTGACGTACCGCCCCTCATCCTTGATTGACAACCTCGCTGACAAATAGACTATTGGGAAAGCTCACTCTCAGGGTGCAAAGGCAGGAGGAGGCAGCTCGGCGCGCCCTGTGTTTCCCCCACTGCGCGCCCCCCTGGTGATGGCTCACCGGAGAGAGGAGGAATGAACTCCTCAATGTGACTGACGGACTCCTCCAGCCAATAAAGAACGCATACAACAGAGTGACAAGCGATCGCACCAATCGCGAGGCAGGAAGACGGGGGGGGCGGGGCGACTAAGCCTCTCTTTCCCCGATCGGCCCAAAGACGGACGGTGGCTGGAGATGGGCCAATCAGAGGCCATGAGGGAAGCCAGCCTTCGGCCAATGGGAGGCTCGTCCCTAAGGTAGGCATGTTGGGTGGGGCGGGCGTTCAGCCAATGGGAGTCAAGGGGCGGGGATCCCGCCTCCCCGGCCCGTGGCTACCGAGTCACAGCCGGGCGACGCGCCCTCCCTGCGACGCGGCCGCCGGTTCAGGGCCCGGGATCCGGCCTTTGGGCCTCCGCACCCCGGGGACCGCTCGTAGAGCCCCCGTCTCAAGGCCTGTCCCCCCCCCGTCCGTGGACTGTGGAAACCTATGGTGGCCCCCGAGCCTGAGGGAGACCACCAACGCGGCCTGGCCCGCCCCAGCCCCCTGCCCGCCCTTTGGCTGACTGGAAATCGGTGGTGCCCGGGGCTCCTTGCCTTGTCCGCTTCAGCCTCGCCCGGGGCTGGGCTGGGGGCCATGGGCCTGCCTTGCCTCTCGGGGGCGATAATGGGCTTTCCTGAACCAGGGTCACGCCATGCGGGGCCGAGCATGGGTCCTGAAATGGTGTCAAAACGGGAACAGAGGAACGTGCGTGAGGCTTCCAGTCCTCTTGGCTGAGCCCATGGGGACGTGTGGCTGGTAGCAGAGCTCTAATTTGCAAGTTATTTTGTACTTCACCCTGTCTGAGGTCTTTCCGTTTGGGAGGAAATGTGAACATCAGCATTTACAATGTGGTGTGTCGTCCTGAGGGAAAACCAAGGTTCCTGGCCTTTGGTGTATTTTCCCTGAGTATTAACACTGACAGGGGTTTTGGTAACAGCTGTCAAAAGAGCTAATTGTGTTCGTTTGACCAGGGCAAAGTGGCGGAAGGAGTTCTGGGTCATTCTGCTTGTTGCTCTGAGTCCAAAGGGTTTGTCTTGTCAGGAAACAGACTAATGAGATATATTGAACTCATAAACCACACAAAGACAGCATCAATTAACTGAATCAATTTCTAAATTGCTGTTTCAGTTGTTACCTTTTTCTTGTTTAGAGAAAGTTCCCCAGGCGTTTTGGTTCTGCCAGAAAATCCTCTGAATGCTGTTCAGGAGCTTCTGAAATGGGGGTGAGGACACTTAACATATAACCATAATTATTAGGCCTAAGTAAAAGCTGGTAAAGCGATTTGATATTGCATGTGAGGAAGGTGCAAGTTACCATAAATACCTGAGCTGGGAGACGTTTCAGCAAATTGTCAATTTACATTTAAATAGTACCTTCAAATATTTATTGAGTGCAACACCCTATTCTTACAAGTTGATGTGTTTTACTTGCCATTTTGCGGATCCGTAAGGCTCAGCAGCAGCTGAAGCGCTGTAGGAATGGGATCCTGGCGCATCGCAGTATTGACAGCTTGATGTGTCTGGGCTCATCGGCACTTTCTGAGTTCAGTCCATGGCAGCTGTGGTGCACTTGGGCTCCTGACGTGCCACAGATAAGGATTCTATGAACTGTTCCTTGCTGACGCCTCTTGGGCTTTTTATCTCTCTGAGTTTTTATTCCTGCCCCCCACAACTTCTCTTCTATTGGTTTGAAGTTACTGGAACATTTTTATAAAAGTATTGATGCGTTTGTGCTTAATGTAGTCTAGTGCACAATGTCTTCTAATTACCGCAACTTCCGAAACAACGTACCATGGCTAATCCTTTTTCTGGAAGCTGTTTTCATCGTCCTCTTTTACTTTTTGTCCTCAGATGATGGTGCACCCATATCAAGTATCTACCCAGGTAAGATCGGCAGCCTTGCTGTGAAAGGAAAGGTTAATGCCTGCTTTTATTTTACAGTGCAATAGAGATGGGATTCTGCAGGTTTGTGTGTTCGTTAGTGAGAAGTAGAATGTTTTTACTGCCCTTTAAGTACCCTACCTTGCCAGGTATGGTGTGTATTTATTTATACCAAAGCAAAGACAGTGAAGGAGGACATAAGTGATACGAAATTGCGTCACTGATCTGTTTGCTGCTGCCTGTTTGTGGTAATCTTGACTCCTATGAACATAATAAACTTCTGCGAGCAGGCACCGCTGTGTTAAGTGCCTGACTTTGGGGTCTTGGCATCCATTCTGATCACTTTGTGGAATTAAATTCAAAGTCAAGGGTATCGTTTTTCTGATTACTTAAGGATTAGAAAGCGAGCTTTGGAATTCTTTACAAGTAGTAAATAATAACGGCACCTGAACTTTTATCTGAAGTCTTCTTATTTAATTGTGATTTCTTACAATTTATTTTTAACCAAAAATCTGGTCTGCATAACTTCACTGCTGTTTTGGTCTTTTCTGTCACGCAGCTTTTCAAGATGTCAACCAAATGGTGATTTTTGGATTGGGCTTTTTCCTGACATTTTTGAAAAGATACGGGTTTAGCAGCACTGGATTCAACCTCCTGATTATTGCACTTGGTGTCCAATGCTTCATGCTGATAGAAGGTTTATTAGTTTTCTTTCTTCTAAGTGAAAATGAAGATAGTCTGACAAGGTAATTAGTTTGTGTTAGATTGGAATCTTCTAGAACTGCTGATTGCTCTTTCTGGAGGATAATGCCTTGTTATATGGACCTATTTGCAAATTAGCACAGTCATATTTGCAGACATTTTAGAAGGCTTTGGGTTTTTAAGTACATTTTACTATCTGTCTTTCTTTCTTTCTTGGCCCTGTTGGGTTCTTGGTACAGAATTATTTTTTCTTTCTTTTATTGCAGAATAACAAAGGCCACTATGAGCATGACTTCTGTGGTCATCTCCACTGGAGCTGTTCTTGGGAAGGCTAATCCTGTGCAATTAATTCTGATGACAGTTGTGGAGATAATAGTTTTCCGTATGAGCAGATGGATCAACACCACATTCCTGGAGGTTCTCTAGTATAATTTCCAGGCACATGGGGGGAAGTTTCGCTGAGACGTTGGAATGTTGCCTTTCGGTGGTTTGTTAGTGCTCTGCTGATGGAACAGCAGTATGTTTTATCTCAGTTCAGTTGTGGTTGTTTTTGTTAAGAGATGAAGTCTAGCTTTGGAACTGTACTTCAGGACGTTGAACTCCAAACCCTGCATACTCTATATCATGGGCTGTATCTGTATTCTTGGCCTTAAAGGTTGAGCTGATCTGATGGGTTGGGATGTTGTACACTTGGCCTTGCCCGTGCTGTGACCGTCCTCAGCACATGAACTAAAAACTCGACTTACACTGAGGCACTAATTGCCTTTAAACTTTATCCCCTCCCCGTGTCAGTTCAGACTGGAAGATTTCCAGTGTGACTGGTGGACCAGCCCAGTTCGGACAGCAGAGCCAGACCTGCATTTAACTGGCACTGTAAACGTACCCCAGACTCTCTGTATATGAGCTGTGGGTTTATGAGCCACACCAAACTCAGATAAATTAATCTCATATTAATAACTCATGCATAAACTGAAGGACTGTGAAAATAAATTTCTCATAGGGAGGTTACATGAACAACTATATCAGGAGCTGCACCAAAGGCTTCCTGTGGGATGAAAGAAACCACAAATTAGAATATTCTATTGATACAGGTTCCAGGTGATATCGGCATGATGCACGTTCACCTGTTTGGAGCCTACTTTGGTCTGGCAGTCTCCTCACGCTTCTCTGAGCCATCACCAAGGTCTGAGAAGAATGCGAGTACCCCGAAGTCGGATTTATTATCGATGTTGGGTAAGGCATTTGCTTTAATGCCTCGGTTGGAAGAAGAGGTTGCAGTGAGGCCGTAAGGAATGTTTCTGGGGGCCGGCCTCAGCACACTGAAGCTTTTGCAGCCAGAGTGCAGGTCTGAATGCAGCCACGCACAGAAAACGGCTGCCGCCGTGTTCTGTGGTTTCTGACAGTGAGTTGATGAGTCTCGGGGTGTTTCCTGCAACGGCTGTGGCTGAGTTTGCTATTGGCCATCTCAGCATAAAGGCTGTGCCGGGTTAACTGTTCCCTCTCCCAGCTGAGTTGTCCCCTTCAGGCTTGTGTAGGCCCATTGGTGAGTGACTGTGCACCAAAGCTGAGGTCATTACTTGTGTTCCAGTAGTGCTTACAGTTCCCAGCCAGGGCCCAGGCTCGGTTCTGTTTTGCAAGGTGCTGTACAGAGATATAAAAAGGCAGTCCCTGCCCAGCCGTGTAAATAAAAAGATAAAAGCCTGATGAAGGGTGGGGAAATACGATGCAGACAGACACATGACAAAAGATCTGAGTGATGATAGCCTGAGTTTATGGCTTTTCCACTATTTTTCTTAAAGAAGCCACTTTGTTTCTTTATTATCATGACTTCTGTTATGTAAGTGCCACTAGCTGAACTAAGATCTTTGTGTGAAGGCCCACAGAGTCCGATTCTCAGTCAGTCTTTGCCCAGTTTAGGGAAAGAGAAATTCAAATGTTGCTCTTTTTAGTGCCTGGAGTTCTTGCTTTGCTGGAGAATTCAAGGAGATCGGGACAATTCAGGAGATTTTCAAAAAGTTTTTTTCTGTTCAGCAGTGCTGAATATTCCTGTCATTGGTTTCAGTGCTATTGAAAACCCGTTTTCAAATGCCTGTGCAGAACAGATAGGATGCTGATTGTTTGGAAATCAGCTGTGGAATTCCCACTTGTATCTGAAACGGTATTTAAGGGGATGATAGACAGGACAACGCTGATGGTAGAGGAGTTTTTGAAAAGAGAATCAATCCTACCTTCAGCTCTGGGAAGGCCCAGCCAGATGCCAGCAGGGCTGTGCTTTGGCTCGGTGTTCGACGTGACAGCGGTTCTGGGAAGGTGCTGGTGTAGCAGGGAACTCTCAGGGCTGTCATTGCCAATTGTTGTCCATTGTGTACGACGTGGGAATTGTAGTGAATGCCCAACGTGGGCTGGAGCCCTCCAGAAGCAGCCGGTGATGGACTTGCCCTGTTTTAGAGCAGGTAATGATGGTTGCTTGTCTTTGTCTCTAAGGTACTCTCTTTCTCTGGGTCTTCTGGCCAAGCTTCAACTCTGTATTAGTTGTGCAGGAGAAGAGCAAAGCGATCTGCAACACCTACTTTGCCCTTGCCGTGAGTGCCGTAACCTCCTTCGTGTTGTCTGTTCTGACCACCAAGGATGGAAAATTCAGAATGGTAAGACATGAGAGAAGAGCACTGCATGGAGGAGACATTTTTCTGTTACTCTCAGTAGTATACTGAAAGTATAATAGCTGTTAAGTGAAAAACAAGTCTAGGTTTTCAGCCTGACAGTCGTCACTAGCCCCTCGAGCAGAACACTGAAGCTATAACTTTGAAATTACGTTCTCAGACTGTAATTTGCCCTAGAGAGATCGCATTTGCATGAAAATAGCAATCTATGATACTGGGCTCCTAAAGATGAGTGATGACTGGATTCTCACTCCATGTTTTTGGTGTTTTATTTCACAGACTCATATTCACCATGCAGTACTAGCTGGTGGGGTCGCTGTTGGTTATACAGCGAAAAGTATCGAGTATCCTTGGATTGCCATGATTTTGGGTCTGCTTGCCGGTGTGATAGCCATATTAGGATCTTACTGTATACAGGTAATGCTGAAAACCTGAAGTTGTTTTTTGTATAAGCTGTATAATCTTTTCCAGTGTCAGTTACCTCAAGGAAAACCTCTCTTTCAAAGAGATTAAAGCTGGGAAACCTGGAGTGGTTTGAGCAGGTTTGCAACTTCTGAGACCAAAGTTCATTTTCTAGGTCTGTGATAGACAATATGTGATTATCAACTTGTGTTTTGGTGTATCACTTAAACCTTTTCTTCTTCCCAGAGATGCTTCAATCCCGCTCTCAAGATTCATGATACCTCTGGAGTTCATTTCATTTTTGGCTTGCCTGGTGTTCTGGGAGCTCTTGCCCAGGTCGTTCTCTTCCTAATAAACAACTGGCCTACATTACCAAGGTACATAAATTCTTGCTGTAAAGTAATAAGCTCAGCTAATCATGGTCGTAGTGTGCCAAGACCCATTTTGGGTTTCGTGATGTGTTTTGGGGAGCTCTGTATGCTAATACGGGGGGACAGAAATCAGCATTTCTCTTCGAATGAGGCTTTAACTCTGAGTCAGGGGCAACAATGCCGGTTTGGACTAAAGCCAGTCTGGACACTGACCTGGAAAATGTATTTGGGGAGATATTCTGCAAAAGCTGAAGGGCTCAGTTAAGGATATTCTCCATAGGTTGTTTTGATCTGGTGCTGGCATCTCATTTTCGCAAATCAAGCTCATGTTGTGTTGCACAAGAAATTCTGATTTTCTCAGTTTACACAGGAATGAATCACAGTGATGCCTTAATACTTCTCGTCACATTCTGATTGAAACAGACAAATCTAATGAAGTTTTAGTAGCGCAGTGATGGTTTCTAAGGGTAAAATACATCCTCTGAAGTCTGTACTAAGCTTCTGATGGGATCTCTTAAACCCTCTAACTGCAACTGCAGAGTGATTCAAGAATAACAATTTTTTATGAGAGGTTTTGATGTAAAATTCTATGTAGATATGGATTCATTCACAGTCTTAATGCTCAATTCAGCAACTGATAAAGGTGAAACGTTTGCTTTGCTTTTCAGTCTGGGTTATTTGGTCACGATTGGCATTGGTGCCTTCTGCCTGACCATCAGTGCTGCCTTGATAACGGGTTTGATTACAGGTCAGTATTGAAAAACATGCTACGGTGAGATCTTCTTCATTTCCTCGGGGCAGGGGGCTTGTCATCCTGCTGTCCCGTCAGTGTAACCCTTTGCAGAAAGAGGCCACTTTAACTGGGGCTCTGAAGTGTGTTTCTGTGGGGAAATAATTTTTAGAAGCAGTCTTGGGAACATGAATGTCATGGACTCCTCAAAGCCAGGCTTTGGAAGAAGAGACGTATTCAGGAGAAATAACCCAGTAGCACCATTCTCTCAGTGGGGAAGTTTATTTTAACAGATGCTTGAGAGCTGCTTTCCAATTTCAGACAGGAGACGTGTGAGGACGAAAATATTTTTACATTTGGGTGTTGTAAATCTACAAAGTTTCACTAACATCAGGAGCTCGCTTGCGCTAGGCCTTTGGTCACCAGTGGTTTGGGCTCACGTGTTTCTCATGTGACATTTTGTCTGGTTTATGGCAGCTGTTGTTTTCCTATAGCTGTTAATTCTGTCTTGAATAAAAGAGAAATGGCAGATGGAAATTGCTGTGAAATATACTCTATAAAATGATTTTTTTTTGCTTTAACTGATCTGAAGCCTTTGCATTACCTTAAGTATAATTAAAAAGTTGATGTAGTCAGGCAGATTTTTTAAAAACATTCAGCTAAAATAATCAAACATCCCATGTTCAACCAATTGTTTAAAAATCTAGATGTTTCCATCTGAAATCCCAAGCTACCAGTGCTGATAAACCCGATTGCTTTAAAAACACAGGTATTTTTTGTGCGAGAAGTGAATGATTTTTGATGTATTTTTAGCTTCTGGCAGGCTGTTCAATGGGGTTTTAGCTAGTGTAATTAATTTTTAATAACACGAGCCTTGATCTTGGCAAGCTTCTCTTTTTGTATTTAAGGTCAGCTTGAGTCAAGGGGCTCATTTAGTTCTGAATTTGTATTTTGATCTATGTTATATTTGGATGTGCTACTAAGAAGCCTCCAGTTATACACAGTCTTCCTCTGATGTATATATTTATATTGGATATATGTGTTTTTACAAATAGGTTTCATCTTAAACCTCAAACTGTTTAAGACCACCCCTGTATCAAAGTACTTTGAAGACCAGTTTTATTGGGAGGTAAGTTGCAATGTAAAATTAACTGTATGGGAAGTTATATAGCACTTTGTTGACCTTGATGAAGAACTTTAGGTATTTGAATTAAAAAAAAGAAAAAAAAATGAGAATAAGCTTCTATCAATGTTTTCCATTGCCTTTTTTTATATGATGACTTGATGCATAAAATGTTCTGATACAAGAACGTTTGTCTTCACAGTTTCCACATTTGGCTGTTGGATTTTGAACGGAGGAACCCAGAGGACAGATGTGATCAAGATAAGCTTTTCGCGTTTGTCACTAGATGAAATTAATAGCTATGATGGGTTGAAAGACCACTTAAATATCAGTTAGGGGGCAAAAAAGCCATCCCAATGGACACACAAAAAATTAGTAATCAACTGTTCTAGTTATTCTTGAAAGATACAGGGTGTGAATTTACAGATGCAAACTTATAGTGCATTTCACTTTTCTGCTTTGTTAGTCTTACCTTAATTTTTTTTTCAGGACGTGTACAAAAAATTTGGCTGCATTCATTGCTGCAATGGCTTATCAATCAAAATGCTTGGAAGCTTCAAACTATTTTAGGTACCAAGTATAAAAGCTAAAATATGTATTTTAAAGTGTAATTTTTCAAGTACATTCTCATTCGTATCTAACGAATCATTAAAGTACTTGGCTTTAAGCTGAATTAATTCTGTTGAAGGCCTCGTTAAGGAAGGATTTGACGAGTGAGCTGGATCAGGGCCAGAACTCTGCATCTTGCCAGGCTGAACCCTGAGTTATCTGACTGCTTAAAGAAAAATCTATCGTTACTTGGCTTGGGCTCGCTCTTTGGAAGTTCAAAGGGCAAGAAGTTAAAATTGTTCTGCCTGTGGACAGTGCCCCTGAAGTAGAATCATAGAATTGTTTAGGTGGAAAAGACCTTTAAGATGATTGAGTCCAATCGTTAACCCAACACTGCCAAGTCCAGCTCTAACCCGCGTCCCTGAGAACCTCATCTCCGCGGCTTTTAAACCCCTCCAGGGCAGAGGATTCCGTGATCCTCAGTGTTTCTTCTTTGTTTCCAAAGAGTTGACATAGAAAAACTCTTGCAAAAATGCTTGCATAATAAATAAGTCAAAATGTGATTGTTTTTATTTATTCAGCACACTTGCTTAAAAATTAAGTAATGAGGAAAAATGTATTATTGAAGACAAGGTGTGAGTTCTTTGATGCTCACTGCAGGAACGCCTGCTGCCCTCAATTCGTTCCTCGGGGATTAAGCAAAGTCAATCACAGTCACAATTCTCCCTCGTAGTGCCTGTCCCTGGTCTGACGAGTACTCTTCAAATCACAGAATCATTTTAGTTGGAAAAGATCTTTAAGATCATCAAGTCCAACTGTTAACCTCACAGTGAAGAGAGAATTCTGGCCTGAAGAGCACTCTTAGTTCTTTTGCAGTGGTTAGAAAATAGTTGACAAGCTTAGTGGATGAACTGCTTCCCCCTAGAGCCACTACAGAATTGGTACCTGTGCCTCTACACTGTCATTCACAGCACGTTGTTACTGATTATCGCCATAGGATAAATTAAATATTCAGGGAGGGAGGAAAAAAAAAATCCCAAAGCAGCACAGTTCTATATTGTGCAAAAAAAGCCACATACAAGTAAGTTTTGAAACTGAAGAGATGGTTATATTGTCCAGATATAGGAACTATTTAATAAATATATGTTAAAAAGTAGGTTTAAAGCATTTTTAGTAAGTCTGGGATTGTAAATAACCTCATAGAAACAGCTGGTTAAATACATCCATTTTCCACTATACTATGTACTCATAGCAAACATTGTATCATAAAAGTGACTGCCATTGTTACTTGTAGCAATTTTACAGTTCTCAAAAATATGACAACGTTTAAATCAACATACAAGAGTAAAAAAAAAAAAAGAAACAGAACCAGAATTTTTAATGCTATGATTTAAGTTGTCCTTGGTTTCTCTTTAGACATAATTGAAGGTCACTGTTTACAAAACGGTTTTACAAAACGTCGGGAGTGTGCAGTTAAAAACCCAGCGTGGCCAACGCGCTTCCACAGGCGTAGTCATTGCCACAGATCTTCCGTGCGACCAAACTTGAAGACCAGTCCTCTGTTTAAAACAGAATAAACGGACGTGAGTACATAACAGAGCAAATCAAATACCTTGTGTTTTAAATACATTATTTCAGCGAGCGAGTTGTAGGATTTGTAAATCCAGTTCCTGGTCCTGCAACAAAACCTCTGGAGAGCCCAGAGATCTGCTGCCTTTACCAGCAGTTTATTCACCCAGGTCTAGTTACAAATCAGGGCTTCAGAAAAAACAGATTACAGCAAGTTTCGGTTGTCATCCTTATAAACAAACTAGATAAGAAATGAACAAAGGAAGACAGTCTTACCCAAAAAAGATGAACGCATTCTGGAAAAACACAGCTATTCCTGGGTATACCACTGTTTTTTCTAACAAAAGAAAGAAATCTCCATCAACTTTCTGGAAGTCATTTGCAAGAATATCACAATCTGTGCTGTATCTTACCCTTAACAACGTAGCCTCCAAAAAGGATCCACATGGAAGCAATCAGGGATCCAAAAGCCATCATAAAACCGATGAACAGCCAGATCCGAGCACCTGAAAAAAGACATTGGGATGGTTTGTGTCCGAGGACAGACACTTGTGACACTCAGCGTGCTTTTGTTTCACAGCTCCTTCTGTCACACACCAGAGCTGCGCTCAGATACACCACGTGTATGCTGGGGCGGTTCTTACAGCTCTTCTGAGACTTTACAGCTTCAAAGATCGATCGCTCCACAACAGCCCAGGCCCCCGTACCTGTTTGTCCCAGGCAGCCTTCGCTGTAACTGTCACCCCGCACCTGCCCGTTGGACACCGCGTTGATCCTGCACCAGCAAAACAGGATAAAACCGGGTGAACAGAGGGAAAGCAAGAAGAACTTATCGGAAACCTATATCAAAAGGATCACAATGTACTTATTCTTTTTTTTTTTTTAAAGGGAAGCAAGATTAAAACTTAAAAAAGCATTTCTCCAAAGATTAATAAGACTTGGACCTGTATAACACACTGATTTTTTAAAAAAGTGGTTCCTTACTATAAATATCAACAAATATAAGACAGACATTAAAGATACTCAGATAGTAACTTTTTATTCTTAGCAACCTCTCCATGTAAAGACTATGTGTTCTTTTATTAATTGCACAAGGTAAGTTCTGGAAGTGTGTAGCTCTGATGGAGAAATTACACTTACATTAGGAATGCAATAGTGGCTATAACCCCACAGGCATGGTATGAGTGGTTGAAATCTTCCATTTTCGGGTATTTTACAGCTGCATCTATGATTATCCACCAACCTGTAAAAAACTGTTAAAAACAGAACAATAGCTGTAAGTACAGACGCAAGCCTTTTAGCAATATAGATTACTATAGAAAAAGTAATATTCATAGTTCTTATAGTCTCCAACCTAGAGTCAATTAACAGCATAACTAGTTTTACTGTCAACTTTGGAACAGAGTTAAATGCAAAGCCAGAGATTTACCTACTCACATAGTTATTACACAGGTAGAAGCTGCAAAACTTCAGTAAGGCGTGGATGCAAGCACCCGGAACAGATCCTGTCCTTAACTCTGCTGCATACAAGGACAGCATATCCCTGTTCTTCCTTTTACTTCAAATGATAAATAATTTTTAGCTCGTTGACGGCTAACGACATCTAAAAGAGAAGAAACTGTACGTACCAGCACTCCTGCGGCGACAGAAGCGATCGTGTTCCGCTTCTCCCCCCAGTCAACGCACTCCGAGCACCTCAGGCTCTCCAGAAAACCTGACATTTTTCAGCGCTCTGAAAAACAGAAGAAAAAGGGACGTGAATTTCCAAGAGGAAACCCATCACCCACCAAGGGCCGGCGTGCGGCATCGTGCGAGGCGGGTGAGAACTGCCGCACGCTACCTGAAAACCCCGCAGCCCGACGGACGGCTGAGGGCGCCTGCCCACCGACACCCCCCGGGACACGGCCGGGCGGCGCTCCCGGCCCTCGGAGGGGGCCCCGCCGCCCTCCCGCACCCCAGGCCGGCGACATCCGGCGGGGCTGCGGCCGCCCGGGAGAGGGAGAAGGCGCCGGCCGAGCACCCCGTCCGTCCCGCCGCGGCCCCGCTCACCTGAGGGCGGGAACGGCCGCCGGCTCCCCGGTACAGCCGCCAGCCGAGCCGCGCCCACTGCGCATGCGCCGCGCTCAGCTGATGCGCTCCGGGGGAGTCACGAGACGCGGCGGCCGCGCGCACGCGCACTGTGTGCAGACGCGGGCGGCGCCGGGGGGCGCGGTGCGCATGCGCGGAGTCGGCGGGGTGTGCCCTGTCCCCGCGCATGCGCGCCGCTCCGCGTTACGTAACCGGGGACGGGAAGTTCTGGAAGGTTCTGGGTTCGCCTCAGTCGCTGCTGGGCGGCGGGAGCGGGCGGGAGCGCTGTGTGTGCCGGGGCTCTGTCGCGATTCGTTTCCTTGGCCGGTCGCTATGGGGGTGACTCACGAAGCGGGGCTGTCTCCTCAGGCGTCGCCGCAGGAGCAGGATCCGTGCGCGGGAAGCCCGGCGGGCTGGAGCCGGTGAGCCGGCGGGGCGGGGAGCCGGGCTGTGCTCGCAGCGGGCGGCGGGGAGGAAAGGGCCATTATTTGCTTTCTGTTGAGCAGTTGCGGGTTGATGGCGGGGTGGGGGAAGGACACGTTATTCACTGTTTTAACTTTTATTTCTGTTTAAATTGCAGGAGCGCCCTGGCGTCTCAGGGCACCCAGCCGCGGGGCTGCCCGGCGGCTCCGAGCGGTGAGTGCGCGGGAAGCGGCTCTGGCGGGGGGAGCGGGGCCCGGAGCGGGGCGGCGGCTCGGAGCCGCGGCTCGGAGCCGGCCGTGCGAGAAAGCGTGAGGTTTGCTCAGCCCTTGCGGTGTTGGAAACAGCCCTATGTGGTGTCTTAGCGGTGGGAGGCGGGGGTGGTGGTTGCGGTCAGAATGAAGCGGTAGGTCCGGCTTAGCTGAGCCCCGTGTAGCGCTTGTGACCTTGGTCCTTGTTTAGAGGTGAAACCTGAGCTGCAGCGGGAGGGAGGGAAGTGCTGTTGACAAACTCGTGTAGGGCTTGAATTACACGTTTCAGTAAGGTTTTGAGATTTATTTGGTAACTTGGGTTTACAGGGAGCACTGAACAGAAATTACACGATAAAAGCAAGATTCCTAGAAGTGTAAAGTGGTGACATAACTCGGGGTTTAGGTCCTGGTGCTGAGCCGGTCACACCCTGGAGCACATTGACCTTTGTAGACACAAAATGGCTGCTGGCGAGAGACGGCCATTTTAATTATTAATATAGCAACAAGTCACAGCCTTTACAATCAGAACCATTAACTGTATTCTGCACTAGTTATGCAGAACGTTTTCAGTATCAGCTTGCTACATACGCTGCTGGAATGCGTGGAGTTCCTCGTAGGTATTTTTTTAATGCTGTACAGGCAAGGTCTTGAAGTGACTGCTTTGTACCTTGAGGGTGATTTATATTTTTTTTTTTCCTCTCCTGTTGGAGGAAAACAGTAAAACTTAACCCCCATAGGACTGCAGAAAAAACTATTCAGTTTGTACTGATACGGAAGGCAAATGGTTGTTTTGCGTTGTAGATGCAATAGACTGCATTTAGAATAGAATGGAGATAAAATACCTTGAAAACTCTGTCTGGGGGAAAAAAAAGGCTATTAACTTATATGTTTTCCACAAAGGTGTGTGTTTACCTGGCAAACAAAGGGTATTAAATTGAAAACCCACACAAACCTGTTCAAAATTCCGCACTGAACTACTCATGGCTTAAACTGAAACCTTTTTTAATTTCATGTGGGAGACTGATTACAGGAGAGGAAATGATGAAGCTTTAAATTGTCATGTGCAAAACATGCTGATAAACTGGATGAGAATTGCTGGTGTGTTTAATTATCCTTAAATTTCTGGCCTGTGTGTCATAATGTTGTTGGTACAAATGACTTGCTGCATATACATGATGAGCTTCCCCCTCCCTACCCGCAACAGGAACGGAGACCGGGGGTTGCAGAACAACAGTGAAAATGGAACCAGCTTCTGAAAGTACCTGCACGGAGAAAACGGTGGTTAGGAAAACCGAGGACATGACAGGCTTCATGGATGACTTAACCCTCAGCTCGCCGAAGAAAAGAGAGTCGTCTTTGAGATCCAAGAGAAGTTGTGACAGGTCCTCGACCAGGTCATCCAGCAGATCCTCCTGCAGCTCACGGTCCAGTTCAAGTAGTTCCTCTTCAGCTTCCTCCAGGAGTTGGAGCCGGTCCAGATCAAGATCAAGGTCACGGGCCAGACGAAATGGTTCCCGGAGGTACAGAAGATACTCTCGGTCCTATTCCAGAAGCCGGTCCAGGTCGCGTGGGTACAGCAGGTACCGGGCGAGGTACCATGCCAGGCACTACAGGAGGTACCGCCGCTCCCCGCCCAGGTACAGGTCACGCAGCAGGTCCTGGTCTCGTGGAAGATCCTGTTACAGAAGGTCCTACTCGAGGAGCAGATCACGTTCAAGAGGCCGAAGATATTACGGATTTGGGCGAACAATATATCCCGAGATTTACAGGAGCTGGAGAAGCAGATCACGAACAAGATCTCGGAGTAGGTCACCTCTCCATTTGAGTGAAAAAGGTACTTCTGTTTTTTAAACTTGTGTTAGAACCTCAAAACATACAATTTATTTTTACCAGCTAAATTCTCATCTGTATATGTGCTTTATAGAGCATAACCAATAATGGCAATGTGGAAGAAAATCTCTGCTTGGCTATAAAAATGTATTAAAAAATAGTTTAGAGTATAATTGCACTTCAGCTGAAGCTCAGTTTCCCAGTTTCTGAGGGAAATTCATCACAGTTCGTGCACAGTGACCTGCAGGTTTTAGGCTTGTATGAGTAGGTACATGTTGATTTCAACATCAGAGAATGACAGGTTTTTTCTGTTGTAGACAAGAGGGAACTCCTGGAAATTGCGAAAGCTAATGCTGCAAAAGCTCTGGGAACAGATAACATTGTCCTGCCAGCGAGCTTGAAGATCCTTCCTCCTTCCAAAGAGATAAAAAAAGAAAAAGAAGAGCATGAAGATGCTGGAGAATCAGCGGAGGTAAGTATGAGCTGGAGTATTCTCGGTGAAAAGGTAAATACTTCTTAAAACTTGTCATCTGCATGGATGTGTTACAGTTTTTAACTGGAGTTTGTGATTATGAATTCAAACCCTTGAAGAAAAACTTCAGCTTTACTGGAATGCTAAAAACCACTCTAGAAACGACCACAGGCTCTGCCTTAAGCGGAAAGTCCGGTGGGCTCCTCAGATGTGTCTGACGTAGAGCAGGTGCAGGTTTTGCAGCAGGGGTAGCTGGGGAAGGAGACGTCAGTGTAGTTTTTTTCCTTCTGAGTTGTTCTTGCCCATTATTTAGACTAGCTCGTGTGTTTCTGACCTAAAACAAGGAGTCTCCTTACCAAACCTAGTGAATAGTGTGGGTTTTTTTTTAAAAAAGCTTCCATCTTCCTACCTTTTTTAACTGTTAAAAGCTTTTCATGTGCAACAAACTGTTTCCCAGAAATTCCATACCCAAGCACACAATGCATTTTACATACTCTATTTCTGTCTTATAGAAATCATGCCTATGGTTCCAGACATGATGAAGAAAATCTGTTGGTAATTAAGGGACTTGTGGGCTGTAGCTGCTGTGCATTCAAGGGAGGGAGAAACTTGAGCAGCTTAAACTGAATTTTAGTTTGGCTCTGTCGTAGTCTGTTAATGTGATTCGTGGTAAATACAAAACAGCAATAACTGCTACATCGATGAGATACTGAAGTAAATTTATTAAGGGTTTTAGACAAATGGTACAGGCATCCCTTTCATAATATATGCAATATATTCCAGATGTTGAGAGAGTACAGAAGAAGAGGCCTGCTTCACTTGCAGATAAGTTTATTGTCATTATCCAAAGCTCTGCAGGATGGTTGTGCAGAACTTAATGCAACTTACTCTACACCTCATTGTTTGGCCATCCATGCTTTGAAGCCTTTTTAAAACTGTAATTGGGGCATGGATATCAGGTCACATGTGAATTGGCACAATGATGTCAATAAAAACAACAAATGCTTTTCCAATTGAGTTCCGCTGTTTGCATACTTAGTAGCTTACAGCTACTTTTGATGTTAAATATCTGAAACAACTTTACCGGAAAGTTCATAGTTGCTAGTAACTGCCTTAACTTGAATGGGATGGTGTCCCCCCGGCTGAAGCTGTGTGTGCTCTTCTCTAGCAACCCAGAGGAGAGGCAGAAGATGTGACCAGGAGCGGAATGGAGAGAGCAACCATACCGAGGAGCATTTCTTTCAGTCCTAATGTAAGTGACTGCCCAAGATGGAATTCCAGTACTTCATCCCTCCTCTGTTAGGCTTTTCCCGCCATTGGTTACCAGATATAAAGATCTTATTAATAGTAACAAATTGAATGTAATGGTTGGATAATGACTCTCCTGGAGGAGTTAGAGTAGATGTTTAACTTTCAACATCTACTGTAGACTGGAAAGTATATGCAGAACTAGTTTACTCCAGAACTTGGTTCAAGTTCCATATTTTGGTTAATGCAAACTAAGGAAAAAGCAACTTCCCTGACCTGTTTTACACAGTTGATACTCCGTAGGCATCAGGTCTCCTGTGAGCTGGAAATATTTGTCTTACCAGCACAGATAAACCCTTTGAAGCTTACAGCTGTTAGTACGTTCCTTCCTTCCTATTCTTGCATGTTTAAAGGCAATTTCTTCTTGCAGAACACAATGGCAAAGCCAGCGCTGCAGAAGCCAGTGAGCCATGTTGTTAAAGAACCGGCAGCGTCTCCGGCCAGAGAAGAGGACAGAAAGGGAAGTCCCTATGGGCAGTGGGTTCCTGTCAAGAAGGCGGAGAAGAAAACATTTTTAAACTTCTCACCTAAAAGTGCACCGTTCCGGGCACGCTAAGATATTTTTCTTGCTATTTCTTGACTGCAGCATTATGCATATTTCAGTAGTGAGAGCTGAAATGTTCAGGTCGGGTTGAAGACTTGTTTAATACTGAGTATTTATTTTGAAATCTTAATTTTGGAATCTTAGGTTTCTCTTTCAGATGTGTAGAGCACAGTGATCCAGAAGCCACAGAGGGGAATCTTGTGTATATTTGTAAATATTTTTGTATTGCTTTAATGGACTAGAACTTACCAGGTGGGTAACCTTTTCTAAACAATAGTTCAGTAGCTGTTATTTTGAACACTTGATTTACATTGTGTAACTGTTTACTGAAGTAAATAAACTTTAGTTTTGCACTGGCTTCTCCTTGTGTCACGTGTTAGACCTGCGCTGGGTACTAAGCTGACTGTGTGAAGTGGTTATTTCCAGGTTTAGCATTTACTTACCCTACTGATACATCAAGTGCAACAGAAGGTAATTTTTGCATCATTCTGAAAGTGGATCTTTACATTGGAGTTGTTCCTGCCCAGGCTGGGCCTAGTTCAGGGCTTCCAGATCAACTTCTCCCAGTACCCCCCCCGCAAGCGAAAAGTGTCCCAAGTGAGATGCATGGTTTGGGGAGCAGTTAAACTCACTTTCTTTGTAAAAATAAATGGTTAGTAAAATAAACTGACTTTGACACGTGCTGTCTGGAACCTTTTTTTGAGAGCGTATTGAATTGCCAAGAAAAGGCTGGCAAATGTACTTAAGGGTTATTTATTTTACAGCAATGGTGTTTGCTTGAGCCTGTCCCTGTTCTGTGTAAGAACTGCAAAGGGGGACAGATGGCAGCTGGAGCAGCTTCTGTCACAGGTCACATGTGTTCCTTGTTCTTTCATCTCACTAAACAGTTTTCAGGGACTTCACCAGAAAACAAGCTTTATTCTAAATTGAGCACAAAGTGTGTGTTTATTTAGAACATGACATTGCCCAAGCTGGTTACTTCTGCAAGTCAAAGCTATGTACAGCTGAAGTTGGTAGGCAAATTACTTCTATTAAACATGCTACTGATTTTACAAATTAATGAGTTCTACAAACTAATTTTATTGATAAAATTGCCTGCAAAATATACCATATGTTGACAGACACAGGGCTGTTAGGAGTTTTGCAGGAGCCAAGGGCTCAGACAGCTGTTCCTCTCTCCAAGTTCTGTTTGATCTCAGCTGTGTACTTCCCATAGAACCTCTCTGCCTTCTTGTTGAACTTGGCATTCCGCTCATTGATGTAGTCGATGTCTGCGTCATCGTTGTAAGGACGTCGGCGACTGTATTTTTCACGCTTTTCAATCCTGTACGACAAACAGCAGTAGCTTAAAACCCAAGGGTGAATCCTGTGGATTTGTTAACACAAAGCTGCTCTGTCATGCACTTTTTTGGTTTGTCTTGGTATTTACTCACTGTTTTTCGAGATCTGCAACCATTCTATCGATCCCTTCCTTAGACGGCACGTGACTCCCGTGGATGAGGCTGTTGGAGGTGGGATAAAGCGCTTCTCCGCTGGACAGAGTGACAGGGCAGCAGTTACACAAGGGCAGCGATCGCTTTGAGATTTCACTGCTCCTGCCTCATTTTTAACATACACTTAACTCCTATTGAGCTGCAGGAGGCCAAGATTCAGGTGAGAACGTGTTGATGCTAAAAACGAGCTATTAATTCTTTAGAGAGACACTTGCACAGGCCTATGAAAGATACAGAAACCCTCTGAGATCCTAAATCCAACTGATTGCAAACTTGGCAAGTTCTCATCTGTTGCTCAGGCTGCCTAAAAAAAAATCACAAACCTACTCCAAGAAATGAGTAATTTACTCACGCATTTAAATATGATTTAATTGACAAAATACTTCTTCAAACTCAGAAATACGAAGTTTAAAGAAATAAACCTCAATTACACCACTGCCTTGCAAGAATTGCAGAGCAGTTTATCAGGGAGGCCATGTGTTTTAAGATCATATTAAAAGACCCATTAATATCGCAGTGTATATGACAATATTCATACGCTGAAAGGCTTAGTTTAAGTCATTAGTGTTTGCTAATAATGTAGAAATAAATACCGCAGACAATCTGAAATGATAACTCACTATTGCTCCTTCATCTGCTCGTACTGCTCCAGGTCGGGTTTGATCTGCCGGGTCAGCCGCTGGTACTGGCGCAGCTGAGCGGCTGCATAATCTTTGTGGAAAATAAATGAGTGTTAAGGTGAAAGGTTTTATTTCCCGACTCTGCAGCTGAAATACAGAGGTGTTCATCACAAACATTACCTGAAAATCCTAGATCTGGATTTTTCTTCTTCTTTTTCCTTTCCCACCTCTCGGCCTCCTCAGCGCTGATCTCCAGCAGTTTCACCCGCTCGTAGTCTTCTCCTCTCGCCGCACATTCCTGGCGCAGCACAAAGAACTCATAAATTTTAACAACAAAATAGTGACCAGGCATCAAACTTAGAACTACCCAGATCAGTCCAGTCATTGGACAATAATATAGATAATCAGGATCCTAATTAGGACGTGGATTTTGGGGAAATAACGTCTGTACAAGCTCTTGAGACCCTCCAGCTGCCACAACAGGGGCTCAGCCTCGCCATGGAGAGCTGGAATTGTCCATTTAGAATTGTCCATTAGAAGGGGGGTGGTTAGTAGGTCGAGAGAGGTTCTCCTTCCCCTCTACTCTGCCCTGGTGAGACCTCATCTGGAATATTGTGTCCAGTTCTGGGCCCCTCAGTTCAAGAAGGACAGGGAACTGCTGGAGAGAGTCCAGCGCAGGGCCACAAGGATGATTAAGGGAGTGGAGCATCTCCCTTATGAGGAAAGGCTGAGGGAGCTGGGTCTCTTTAGCTTGGAGAAGAGGAGACTGAGGGGTGACCTCATCAATGTTTATAAAAATATAAAGGGTGGGTGTCACGAGGATGGAGCCAGGCTCTTCTCGGTGACAACCAACAGTAAGACAAGGGGTAATGGGTTCAAGCTGGAACACAAGAGGTTCCACTTAAATTTGAGAAGAAACAACTTCTCAGTGAGGGTGACGGAACACTGGAACAGGCTGCCCAGGGAGGTTGTGGATTCTCCTTCTCTGGAGACATTCAAAACCCGCCTGGACGCCTTCCTGTGTAACCTCACCTAGGTGTTCCTGTCCTGGCAGGCGGATTGGACTAGATGATCTTTCGAGGTCCCTTCCAATCCCTAACATTCTGTGATTCTGTGATTTACCTTCTTCTTTTCCTCCACCTGCAGTTGCCACTCCAGCCGAGCTTTCTTGGCTTCCCAGTTTGCTGGCAATTTCAGTCTTTTATCTTCTTCCACCACTTCTTGGTGGTTCAGCTTGCGAGCCTCGTTCTGTGAACAAAACCGGTTTGTTACATGTTGAAACAAGAAAATGTGGAACCCCCGGGGATCGCAGGAGCCCAGCCTGGGAGGGGGCCAGGCTGCCAGTCACTGATCACAGCATTTAAAATGCGAAGGGCTAAAGAAACCATCACCTGTATGTGCGGGGTTGGGGGGTAGATATCACAGAATCCCAGCATGTCAGGGATTGGAAGGGACCTCGAAAGCTCACCCAGTCCAATCCCCCCGCTGGAGCAGGAACACCCAGATGAGGTTGCACAGGAAGGTGTCCAGGCGGGTTGGAATGTCTGCAGAGAAGGAGACTCCACAGCCTCCCTGGGCAGCCTGGGCCAGGCTCTGGCACCCTCACCGGGAACAAGTTTCTCCTCATATTTAAGCGGAACCTCCTGTGTTCCAGTTTGCACCCATTGCCCCTTGTCCTATCACTGGCTGTCACCCAGAAGAGCCTGGCTCCATCCTCCTGACACTGCCCCTTTCCGTATTGATCCCCATGAATGAGTCACCCCTCAGTCTCCTCTTCCCCAGCTCCTCAGCCTTTCCTCACACGGGAGATGCTCCACAGACATGGCGAGGAACCGGCGGCTCGGCCTCCCCGGGAGCACCGGGCAACCCCCGCCGCCCCTCGGGCTCTGCTTCCCCGCGCAGCAGCAGAACAGGAACCGGCCCCGGCCCCGGCCCCGCCGCCCCGCGTACCCGCTTCATGTGGAGCTCGCGGAACTTGCGCAGCCGCTCCTCCCGCTTCTGCGCTGCCGCCGCCACCGCCGCCGCTTCAGGCCTCGCCTCGTCCTCCGAGCCCGAGGAGCCCTGAAACAACCCACACTCAGCCACCGGCGCTGGGGAGGAGTCGGGAAACCCCCCTCATCCCTTCGCCGCCTCACCCCGCCATCCGCATCGGGAGCGCCCAGACTGCCGAGCGCCGACACCTCCGCCGCCGCCATCCCGCACGGGAAACACTTCCGCTTCCGGCCTCGCGCAGCTCCCGGCGGATCGCTGCCGCCGCCGCCGCGCTCGGGCGCCCCCAGCGGGCGGGAGGTGCCGCCGCCGCCGGGACAGCGGCCCGGAGCCGCCCGTTATTCCCGCGGCGCTGCGGAGGGTCCGAGCTCCGGTCCCCGCCAGCATCTGGCTCTCGAGTTTGCCGTGGTGGCCTCTGGTTGTCCTCTCCCCGTCCCGCTGCCCGGTTAAAACGCACCCGGGCTGGCAAGGGGCTGTTGTGAGGCGGCCGCGGCCTCGTCCGAGGCCCCGTTGCCGTCGCTGCTTCTGCGCGAACGGTTTGGGCTTTAGGGGCAGATGAGCAGCGGTAACTGTCCTTTTTCTCTCTGGAGGCAGATTTAAAGCCTTGTCGCTGCATCTCGGAGCCGTCTGGAGAGCGATCTTTAAATGGCCCCCGTGTTCCGGACACAGACGTCTGGGCCGGCAGCCCGCGGTGGCTCCATGGCTCGGTAAACGCTGTTAATCAACCTGTTCTTTCTTCTTCCAAGGAACCCACGGGGCGCTGCAAACTTTGTAGTCAAATTACGGAAGCGGGACGCGAAGGAGATGACCTCATTAACGGGGATCAACATGGAAAGGGGCAGTGTCAGGAGGATGGAGCCAGGCTCTTCTGGGTGACAACCAGTGACAGGACAAGGGGCAACGGGTGCAAACTGGAACACAGGAGGTTCCACTTAAAGACGAGAAGAAACTTGTTCCCGGTGAGGGTGCCAGAGCCTGGCCCAGGCTGCCCAGGGAGGTTGTGGAGTCTCCTTCTCTGCAGACATTCCAACCCGCCTGGACACCTCCCTGTGTAACCTCATCTGGGTGTTCCTGCTCCGGTGGGGGGATTGGGCTGGATGAGCTTTCGAGGTCCCTTCCAACCGCTGACATTCTGGGGTTCTGTGATTCTGTGAGATGAGCTCTGCTGTGGAAGCACCGGTGAGGTCCTGGGCAGGGCCCGGTGCGGGTGACAAACCAAGGGACAGCGTCGCCCTGCGCCACGCGGCCCCAGCGGGAACCACTTGGGTTACCCACGGCAGGGAGAACGGTGCAGCTCTCACGGAAAATGAAACACTTTGCTGCAATTTCTGAGCAAAGAAATAAAAATTTTGCCTAATATTGCTGGAGTTGCCAGGATCTTCCAGCAGCACAAAGCCACGTGTACATTTATTATAAGTGTTTATCAGTGATATGGATACATACATACAAATGCATCTGTGTGTATGTATAACGTCTTCATACTTGTACAGTAAAGGTAGAAGCGCTCCAGACTTCTGTTTTAGTTTGAAGAAACGATCCAAACCCTGTGAGGTTAAGTACAAAACGTTTTTTAAATTGACCTTTTCAGCTGCGGCTCATGACTTTCCAGCAGAGGGAAACGCAGCACAAGCGATGAGGCACCGCGGCAATGGCAGGCGGCCCTGGCAAACGCCAGCTCTCTCTGTTCTCTTTTAACTTCACTTTCTTCCGCTGCCAAACTCTGATGCATGCTGAGTGATTAAAAATATCAAATACAGTGTTACCCAGCGTGGAGTGAAGTCAGAGGAAAAAAAGAAACCCAACCTAGTGAAGGCAGTGCTGTAAAACAGAGCAGACTGGGGCGAGGAATGGGAGGTGGAAGGGTTTTATTTAGCCCTGGTGACAATGTCTTAAGAGAGAGGAGAGGATTGTCCTGACGTGGTTTGGTTTTTGGGTGTCCCCCCTCACCTGCCGTGTCCACATCCCCGCAGTTCGGCTGGGAGTTGTTGGATTTCTGAGCTCCCACCGCACTGAGCACTGGTAGCACTGGTGCTGGGTGGGGGGAGGTTGTGGACAGAAGCAGCGGGCGAAGTGCTCGATGTCGCCGCACAGTAAATCGGGCAGCACTGTCAAAATCTGAGCTACGTGTTTGTGCCACAGCTTTACCGATAGCCCTCTGCGTCTGGAGCTCCAGCCCCTCCATCCTGGGGTTGCCCCTTCGGTCTGCTGGGGTGGCCACAGCTCAGCTGCAGGACGAGGCTGCCAGCCGTCGTGTACTCGTTACCTTTGATTTAATCGCGGGAAGCTGATGGTTTTTTGGGGTTTGTGCAGTGCGTTGGCCCAGCCGAGCCCTGAGCTCGGTGGAGCCTCTTTTCCTGTCTTGCTGCCGTAACGCAGTTATGAAATTAACCCGAGGTTTCCCCGGCTTCTGTGGATTTGCCTCCGGGTCCAATGCCAATTCAGGTTCCTGGTGCAGGTGGCAAGAGCCTTGTTGGTACAGCTGCAAATCCCAACCCAGCCTGAAAAAGCAGCAAATTCACCCAAACCCGCCTTGCGCCAAGGAGCAGGGGCTGACAGCGAGTACACGCAGAGCTGCTCTTGCTGTCACTTACAGTTAATTTATTTTTAGATTAAAAAATGTTTTTATTTCTCATGTGCACAGAGTTGGCACTGCTTTTTTGGGCTGTAGCTGACTCCATTGTCTTCTCCAGTTCTGCCTCCCCTGCAGTGCCGAAATGAAAAATTCCAGTTACACATTGTACAGGGGATGGGAGCTCGGAGGAACTGACTCATCTCGTTATATTTGTCCTTTTCAAAGGGGAAGATCCTGGTGGAGGGTTGCAGGGGGAGCAGCAGCGGTAGGCTCCCACCCACCGCAGCAAACGCGATGCTTTGATCAGGGGTGCGCGGGGTCCCTGCGATGGCACCCGGGTGTCCTCACAGCCTGAGGCTCCGCGGGCTGCTCAGGTTGGGGCAGGGAGGGCTTTATGTCGTTTCTCAGGAAAATAATTGTGGCTCCAGCGTGACAGAGGGGACAGCACGTGCTGTGTGAGCAATGCCATCGTTTGGGTGTGCAATGCCGTAGTTTGGGTGTGTAATGCCATTGTCTGGGTGTGCAAGGCCGTGGTTTGGGTGTGCAATGCCGTAGTTTGGGTGTGCAATGCCATCGTCTGGGTGTGCAAGGCTGTGGTTTGGGTGTGCAATGCCGTGATTTGGGTGTGCAATGCCATTGTCTGGGTGTGCAAGGCCGTGGTTTGGGTGTGCAATGCCGTAGTTTGGGTGTGCAATGCCATCGTCTGGGTGTGCAAGGCTGTGGTTTGGGTGTGCAATGCTGTGATTTGGGTGTGCAATGCCATCGTCTGGGTGTGCAAGGCCGTGGTTTGGGTGTGCAAGGCCATGGTGTGTGCAATGCTGTGGTTTGAGCATGCAATGCTGTGGTTTGTGCAGTGCTGTGGTTTGGCTGTGCAGTGCTGTGGTTTGTGCAGTGCTGTGGTTTGGCTGTGCAAGGCCATGGTTTGTGCAAAGCTGTGGTTTGGGTGTGTAAAACTGTGGTTTGAGTGTGCAAAGCCATGGTTTGGGTGTGCAATGCCATGGTTTGCGCATGCAAGGCCATGGTTTGTGCAAAGCCATGGTTTGGGTGTGCAACGCCGTGGTTTGAACATGCAATGCCGTGGTTTGTGCAATGCCACAGTTTGGGTATGCAAGGCCGCGGTTCGGGTGTGCAAACCCATGATTTGAGTGTGCAACACCACAATCCCACCCTGCAATGCCACAACTTACACCCACACCCTGCGGGTCCCCGCACCGGGTGTCGGTGCCGCTGTCACGAGCAGGACGGCGCCAATGTCCCCTGCGCCCAGCAGCAGCTCCTCTGCCCCGCTCCCTCCCCACCCGCCGCGTGTCACATCGCTGCCGTCACACGCGACCTGCCACATGGGGTTTTGGCGTGTGAGCCGCGAGCCCTGAGCGTGAGTGCGGCTCCCGCGCCGGCCCCGCAGCTGCAGGAGCCGCTTCCACTTCCTGCCCGTCCCTGCTCAACAGCTGCCGCGCTCCATCCTGCTTCGTGATGAAAGGTGCTTTAGAAGCGGAAGAGCGTTACGATGAGGAGGAGAAATGATGTTCAGGCAGGGCTGGAGACAAGGCGAGCCCACGCTTGGCTGCTCCCCGTCCGCGGGGCGGGTGGTGGTTTGGGGATGGGTGGTGGTTTGGGGACGGGTGGTGGTTTGGGGACAGGTGGTGGTTTGGGGACGGGTGGTGGTTTGGGGATGGGTGGTGGTTTGGGGACGGGTGGTGGTTTGGGGATGGGTGTCCTCGGCCGGGCAGTGGCACAGGGACCCTTCCCCATCTTGGATTTTTGGGGAAAACACGGGGCTGAGCGAGCGGCACGTAGCGGGCTGGTTCGCCGCGCTCCCTGCAGTGCCATCCCGATGAAATCCGGGAATCTCAGACCTGTGGCAAAACCCCCTTTGTCAACAAAAATGGGGGGGCAGGAAAAGAGGCAGCGCCCAGGATGCCCAACGTCGCCTGGAGCCGCAGGGTGGGACCCGTGGGTGCTGGGATCCGCTGCCCTTTGCAAACAGAAGTGCTGGTTTGGGTAAAGAAGAGGAAAACGAGACCTAAAACTCGCACAGGACCAAATCAAACTCGCAATAACTGCATTAATCCAGCAAGACTGGCGACATTCTAGTCCGCTGGAAGTTAAGGTTAATTAGAGTGTATTTACTTATTGGAACAGATCTAATATACAGCTTTATTGCATGTACTCATTAACCATTAAGAAATTTGGAGAGAGAGGAAACGTGAAGATTGTTTTGTGTTTAGGTAGAAAAGAAGCTGTTGGTTTGTTTTTTTTTCAGTCTGGTTCCTTTCAATCACAGGCTACTGTTGGTGTCCTGTTTGGTTGCAATTATAATCTTTCAGATCAGACACATAATCATTGGGCTGAAGAGCAAAAAGTACCTGGGTAATGCGCTTAACAGAAATTAACCCGGTTACGTTCGTACTCTATTGAAAATGAGAAAGTGCTGATGGTCAAAATCAATTCCTCCCCAGCCAAATTACTGCAGGGCTGGCTTAGGGTTTCAGCTAAATGCTCAACCCTCAAACAATGAGCCTGATTGGATTGAATTAGGCTCCTGATCATATAGTTCAGAGGATGGCAATGGTTCGCCTTTAATGCTCGCAGCGAGTGGGTGGGCAGAATGGGAAATCCACCTCGATTTCCCCCCGGGACCATGCGGAGGGTCCTACTGGGTGTCCTTGGTGCTTTGCCCAAGAATTTCCCATCCGAGTCACACCCCGTCGGTCCGGGATCGTAGCTGGGATTGGGACGATGGGCTGCGGGATGTGGGGTGGGATGATTTGGGATTTGCAGCCCTAAGGGCCGATAAATCGCAGCCGTCCTGGGGGGAAAATGTTTCTTTTGGAGAATTCTTAAGTGCCTGGAGAGCGGGGCAGCTCTCCGCAGCGCTTGTCAACTCCGGCCTGGTTACATCTTTTCCCTTAAAAGCCGGAACCTCGCGGAGTTTCCTGGATGAGAGCACCTCAGTCATTAACCATGAATTTCAAATGAAGCACATTTACAGTATATATCGCAGAAATATGCCCATGTGAGACAGCAGGAGGGCAACCTGAGGCTCTGGCCGGGAATCGGCCCATGTGCCACCCTCGAGCATCACCCCATCTGTGCGCAGCCATTCCAGGGGTGCCAGCCTGGCTCCGCACCGGTCCCTGCGGGATGGGGATGCCTCCGAGGTTCCCAAAACCCAGCAGCAGGGATCGATGGCCGGGGGTGGACACATCCCCAGGGGAATGTGACAAGCAGCAATTAATTAGCTGTCAATAACGGGGAAGGATGGGACCCGTGGTCCCGCTGTTGCAATTAGGGGAGAAGGAGATGGGAGGGAGGGATGCTGCGAGCTGGGGACCGTGGCGGGGACACTCCTGCTGTGGGTCCCAGCACCAGTAATATGGGCTCCACAGCACCATGGGGGTTCCGAGAGCTGCCCTGGACACGGGGGGTTTGTTCCCCCCCTGCTGTGGGACACGGGGCTGGGGACACGGGACATCCTGGGTGCACCCAGGGCCGCGCCGGGAGGGACAGGGGTGGCTGCGGGGGAGCAGCTTCTCCGGGCGCAGAGGGAGGATAACGTAACGTTTCCCCCGATCAATGAAGATTTTGGTTTGTGAGTTATTAGCCCGGTGTCATAAACTATCTCAAAACCGCAAAAGTAAAATAATAAATCTCCCTGTTTACCTCCTGTGTGTTGTTTTTTAAGTACCAAAGTCCCTCCAGGCATCTGTTCAATATTGCATGGGCCAAACACGAACACAAATCAAAAAGACAAAGCTGGATTTTGGGGGAGATAAGTCAGGTTTTGCTGTTTTCCAGCTCTTGTGTGGGGCTGGAGGGGTTTGAGAGACGTGGAGACGTTCTCAGGACATGGGTCCGTGCCGGGGCTGGGGGAACGGTTGGACTCGATGATCTCGAGGGTCTTTTCCAACCCGAACGATGCGATGACTGTGCTGTGCTGCTCGCCGCGGAGCAGGAGCGCCGGGTGATGTGGAGCATCGGGCCCATCGCTGCAGGGCCATCGCTGCACCTGTGCGACCGAACCGGGGCTCAGGCTGCTGCCCCGGGACCCCCCAGCCCCTCCCAGGCTCCCCCTTTGCGGACCCGCGCTGGGAAACGCCGCGTTTCCCGTCCCAACACCTGGATCTCAGGAACCCCCACGCTGTTCAAAGGCGGAGGGGAGGAAACCATCCCCTTCCCCCCCGCAGGGAGCAGAGCGGGGTCTGTCCCCCCCCTCCCAAGGTCACCCCCCCGGCCGGTGCAGGACTCAGGTTCACAGGGCTGGAAAAGCAAAAGGAGCCAAGTGGGAGCGTTTTGGGGCGCAAAGCTGAGCTCCCCGCGCTCCCTCCAGCCGCTGCTCCCCAGCCGGGCTCGTGTCTGACGCACCACAGCAGAACCCACCGCTACACAAAGTTTGGGGGTTGTTTTTTGTGGTTCTTCAAGTCAGATTCTGCTGGGATGTAAACAGGTGCAGCTCATTGGTTTGTTTGGTTTGGGGTTTGTTTTTGGTTTTGTTTTTGTTTTTTCTGAGGCCTGAATTTGGCCCCTAAAGTGTTAAGTGAGTGCTAAACCCTATAAAATTACCCTTTCAGCTACTATTTCTGCACAAAAGGCTTTCGGTGACAAGATATGCCAAAGCATCTGATGAAGTAATATGTCTGTTCTCATTTGTGACATTTATATTTGTAACAGGGAAAAGAAGAAAAAAATAAGAAAAAAAAAAAAAAGGCCAGAAAGAACTCTTAATTGAAGGACTATTGTGCCGTGGTAACTGCTATTAAATTAATCTGCTGCATTCCTTTCCACCCACACACTTTAAAACTTCCTGGTTATAATTAGAACCATTTAAAGCCAATTTGACACTCCTTGGATGATGCGGTTCAGCTGCTTAATATGGTGAAACTTTGGTGAAAGGAGCAAAGAGGGGCTGCGAGCAAGCTGGCTTTGCTCGGCTCTTGCAGAGGATCAAACCCAGGAGCTGACGCTGGGACATGGGGACATTCGGTCCTGTGGGGAAATGCAAACTCGGGTCCCTCTGGTGACACGAGTCGGCCCGAGCCGTGACCCGGCTCATTCCTCTGCAGTTGTCCCATGGGACATGCTCCCGCAAGAGCTGCCCGGAGCATCTTCCCCCAGGGACACCCGTGGGTGCAAGGGAGTAAATGCACCCGAGCGAAAAATGCACCGATGCAAACGCGTCTGGGTGCTTGGATCTGATAAAAAGGCCTTTAACTGCAGGACTGAAAGGTGATTTTTCAGCAAGCGGTGCACTTAGAGCTGTGCGGATGCCCTGCACCTCTGCACCAACGCTGTTCCTGCATCGCAACCTCGGTGGGGTCAGGAAACCCTTGCAGGGTGCGAGCGCAGGGCTGGATTTGGGAAGGGCTCTCCGGCCGTGCAGGAGCTGGGGTTGTGGAGCTGTTTGCTGGGAGAACAAACACTGAAACCACCAAGGCCGGCCGAGAACCGGCGCTGAGCCCCGGCGGGTGTCACTTCTGCAAATGTGTTCCTGCTCGGCCGCCTTTATCTGTCACTCTCGCCACCACCTGGGTGGCATTTCGATGGTATCTGCGGGGCCGCCCGGCGCTCTCCAGCACATCCCCGACCACCTCGAGGCAAAGCCAGTTCCTCTAACGGGCTGGGGAAGATCCCGTTAGTCACGGTATCTCGACTGTCACCTTCTGTTTCCTTCTCCATTTGGCTTTCAGTTTTGCAACATGTGTTAACCAGGACTGTGCGCCGGATCCAGCGCCGGCCCCGCGGCTTCCGCACCCGCCGCTGGGATGATTTCCTCCCTGCGCCCACCTTGCGCCCATCAACTCATCAGCCAGGGCCGCCATGGCTTCAACTTTTCGGGGTTTTGGGGGGGAAGCATGGTGGTTTGTGCCCCATACCCTCTGTTTCCATGTGTTTTTTCCTTTGGGGAAGGGCTGCAATGAAAAAACGGAGGGCTCCAGTGTTGCCCTTTGGTCCTCTCTGCTGCAGCTCAGCTTTTGGATCGAGCGATGGTGTGTTTTCTTAGATTGGTAATTCTCCTGTTGTATTTTCTCGTGTGCCTCGTGACATTCCGCTTCACTTCAGTTGTAGAGTTTGTAGCGCGTAAAACGAAGAACCTGAGATCGCAGTGGTGTTGGAACGGCCGCCGTGCTTGCTACTGCGCGGTGTTAATGGAAGACGAAAATCAATCCTGGCCAGAACTTCAAGGCGCTACCGTTACACAGATGGCAGGTCAGAACTCACCTTCCGAATGCTTTCAGGGGGTCATAACTACAATGGGGACTTCAAACCGAATTGGGCTTCGCTGTTTCGAGTTGTGCCGCACCGCGCACTGCAAACCCTTTCCTCCGGCGGATGCTCGTGTCGCATCGCCCCAGCGTTGTCCCCGTTTCTCTCCATCTCAGGGTCCTGCTCAGGGCTGTGGCGTTTCGGACCTGCTGTCCCCCTCACTGACGTTTTATGTTTGTCCCGGATGCTCTTCGTCGCCCTCAGCTCATCCTCATCTCCCTCCCTCGCGCTGCCCCGTGCGGGGCTCCGCGCGGTGGCCGAGGTGGGTCCGAGCCCTCGTGCCGCATCGACCGGCCAGGAGCGCAAAGAGAAGGAAACGTGGATTTTTGCCCCCAAGCAGGATCCTGCTGCGGGGCAGGGACCCCGCTTGCGCTGGTGATGGGGAGCAGCAGGCGGGCCGGCATCGCCACACGTGTGTTTTCTGCCGTGTTTCTTTGTTTTTAATAAACTCCAATTTCGTAGAGTTTTAATTTCTTCCCTTCTTCTGTCCTCCCCCTTCTTTCGCTCTGGAGCACGATCAGCCCCCAAAGACCAGAGGTTATATACGTATTTGTCCAATCTGTGTTGGCTGGTTTTGGTGTGTGGATTTTTTTTTTTTTTTTTAAATTTATTTTTCGCCCCTCTCTTGCTACTTCGTAATTTTTTCCCAACTTCAGAAGCCCGACAGAGTGGCCAAAGGGAAAAAAAAAAAAAAACAAAAAACCAAAACAAGGATGTTTCTGCTGCCCTGTAACTTTGCAAAAATGCAGCGTGCCTGCGCCGGCGCGGCGGGGGGCGTAACGAGAGCCAGGGGCTGCGAGCTCCGGCCAGACGGAGCAAAATTAGCCCGGGAGGCGGGAGAGGGGGAAACGTCTTCATCCCGGGCAGCCCGCGGAGCCCAGATGGGTTTGTACGGAGCGGGATGCTGGGGCTGTTTGTACCGAGCCCAAGTGTGATGTACAAGCCCCCTCTGGGTGTTTATTTCTGCTCGTCGCAGCGTCCCCATCCATCTCCTTTGCCAGCTCCTCTCCCCTCCAAACCCAGCCCGGGACCGTTGTCTTTTTCTGTTTGTTCTGTGTAGAAATACCTGCGGGTCCCTGACGTGGGGCTGTGCGGGTCCCTCATACCCTGGAGGGTCTCTGAGTATTTCTGAGACGCACCATGGGCTGCGCTATAATTCTATGATTATTCATATATATAAAAATCCATTGAAGTAAATGCAGAGATTAGGACATGGACAGATGTGATGAGGGAATCGATGCAGCCAGATCAGAAGTCTGGGCAGGGAACTCCACTGGAACCAATTTAGGCATCCCAGACAGTAACTGAATAGGAGAAAAAGGCCGAGCTTGTTAGCAGGGGGTGGTAATTAAGAGAGACGGGTGCCCGGGTGGCACCGCGGTGCTGAGGGTGCAGCGGGTGGCACAGCAGCCGCTTCCTTCCTGGGAATGGACAAGAGGGATCGGTTGAAATCCAGGAGGACAAGGAACAAAAAAAGCCTGTTCAGAAGCCGATTGGATCTGACATGGTTTTGTGAGCTCTCCGAGTGGCGTTTACTGCTAAAGATACGGCAAAGAAAATAAATCTCCCGGGTGTGACGGCTTGCTTTGATTAATAACAGAACGCAGCGCTCGGCTGAGCGGGGTGGGAGGGTTTGGGCACTGGAGGAACTGATGCGGGGCTGCGCGATGGGGTAGCGGAGGGTTTGGCAGCCCTGCTGCTCAGCCCCAGGGGGCAAAAATAGGTGAATTAAAAAAAAAAAAAAAAAAAAAGGGAAAAGGAAGGAAAAAAAAAAAAGAGCAACGAGTGGACACTTGTGATGAGTGTGAAGGGGTTAAATCCAGGCCACGACGTGCAAGGCGCCGGGCAGACCTGCCGATGCGCAGGGCGGGGGGAAGATGCTCCATCGCTCGCCTTCCCGTGTCCAGATGCGCTTCTGGATTGCCAGCGCTCGCAGCCCAGACCTGGGCATTTAAATAAAGACCCAGTACTCTCATTTTGTCCCTCGGTTCCAGCCCCTCCAGCCCGGGGACCCTGCGGAGCTGCCCGGCGCGGGCGGATGCTCCTGTGCCAGCGCCTCCTTGGGCACAGGGCAACTTCGGCCCCTTGGTCCCTTTGGGGCAAATGGTGCTGTCCCGTGCACGGTGGCGGGGCAGGAAGGGCGCGAAGCCAGCGGTGAGCTGCGGTCTGACCCCTTGGCGATCCCGTGGGTTCAGAAGTGAAGCCCAGAGCTGCAGCTTGGAGCGGGCACAGTTCGGGGGGTGACGAGGGGCAGGTTCTGGCACCTGGGCTGCCCTGGTGGGACGGGGTGGGGGCAATTAGGGATTAATTATCTGCAGGTGGTGGGAGGGATGGGAGGTGGTGGCTGCACCCCAGCATCTTTCCGGAGAGCTGGTGAAGGGGCTTTCGGCTGCTCCTGTGCTGCAGACCCCAGGGATGCTTTGGCAAACGTGAGCCTTGAGAAGCAGTAGCTGCTCCTTGGAGCTGTCGCGATGCCGAAATATCTCGCGATGCGCTCGGGGTCCCTGTGGGTCAGAGCCCTGGGAAAAGCCAGGGCGGGCAGGAGGCAAACCGGTGACATTTGGGCTGTCCTGGCCCAGGGCGGGTGCCGGGGAGCAGAGGAGGAATCGGGTTGTCCCCCATGGTCTCTGGGTTGGGTGCCCACCAGTTAAGCAGCATTTGGCTCCCTGGAAATGACCTAAAAAGCTTTTCAGTTAAGCAAAAGGAAAAAAAATTCAAAGTGTTTTCTTTCGGACTGGCTGGAGAAGGCTTCTGGGCTGCTCTGTGTGGCTGCTGAGGTGCATTTCTAGGCAAAAGAAAAAAAAAAAGCCTTTCCTAATAAAAAATGGGAGCACTTTATTTTGAAACGCTGGCATAATGTGCTTGATGGTTTGACTTTTAGGATAATAGCTCAGGGAATGGAGAGAAGCTTGTGGGGTATTTAGATGTCACTAAATGTGCGGGTTCAGCCCAGCGGCTCCCGCTGCAGCATCATCTGCAGCCCTGGCCCTGCCCAACCTCCAAAGGGGGCAGAAATATCCAGGAACCCACTTATTTGCTTGAACAAGGTTCTTTTGTGGGAGCAGCTCCCTGATGTACTTGGGCTGGAGAAACTTTCCCCCCTCGCCCGCGGAGCGTGGCCGGTCCCCAAGGTTGTCACCCAGCGCGGTGACACTCGAGCACTTAGTGGCCTGTTGTCAGTCCCCAGATGAATTCTTTCTCTTGACTTTTCTTGAGTTGGGTTCTCTCCATTTGGTCTATTGATTTGAATTTGAAGTGGGGGGGGGATAATGTTGTTTTTATCGTGCTGAGGACGGTGGCGGGGGGCGCGGGCGCCGCAGGAATAAATTGAATTATTGTTGCGTTATGGTGAACGTGAAGCGGCTGTGGCGGGGGGTGAAGGTGATTTGGGTGGTTCGTCCTTGCGGCGCTTTGGGGTGGTGGGATGAGCTTCTCCCCACCAGCATCCTGGCCCGTGCTGGATGGGCATAAATCCCTTTCATCCCCCGTGAGAACCACGGGAGCGAAACCCCCACAACGAAGCCCTGCGCGCCTTGGGTGGCTTCGGCATTAAATACATACGGGGAGAAAATTACCTTAATCAAGTCGAAACGGTATTGATTAATATTTTAGTTAAAAACGCCCAACCCGGGTTGAACAGACTGGTTAAATCTCAGCTGGCAAAAAACCCCGCTGTGGTTCTCCACTGTCTTTTTTTATTTCGGAAACCCAGGCTGGTTTCCACGGCCCCGGCTCTGCCTGCGGGGGCTCTGGGGCTGCCGACCTCCGTGGGCTGGAGAACGCGAGCCGCTCGCCGAGCCGTTTGCCCTTTAGCTGAGCAAATAATTAGTAGCGGTTTAAAAAGGCCCTTTCTCCCCGCTCCCCGCTCCCTTTTATAGGTACCATAATCAGATAAAATATTTCTGGAAGACTATTTACAAACTTCCCCATCCCCATCAATCTTACCGTTAAGAAGGGACGGAGGAAGATATCTAACCTCAAGAAGCTGCTAATGCAACTGAGCTATTTAATGGTGGGGTGGACATTTTTTTTTTTCCTGCTGCCATTACTATGGAATACATAATAACATCAATAATTAAATATAAATTGGATTTAATATTTTATGCTGGCGACATGTAATTTACACTCTACCCGAGAAATCAAAAGGTCACGTCTGAAGTAAAGGCAAGAAGTCGGGGGCGATGGGCTCGTCCGTGAAATGGGTCCTGCCGAGAGGGAGCCTCAAAAACTTCTCCAGGGAGGGAAATCAGAGCTTCATTTGGGGCAGAAAAAGAGAATCAGTGGTCAGACTGCAGGTTGCGTGACTTTTTTCCTGCTGTGTTCCGTCCTGGATCTGATGGTTCTTGGTGCAGTGATGCTCGTGTCTTCATTTTTAGCATCAGCTGGTGGTGACGGGTAGGGCCGGGAGCTGAGCGCGTGCTTGCGATGCGGCCCCAGCGCTGCTGTGTCTGAGCATCCTCGAGACAACGCTGCCCGGGAGGCCGACGTGCTGGCAGCGCACCCGCCGCATCGATTTGGGTGGGGTTACGGCAGATTTCGGTGGCTTGCCCAGCGGAGCAGCCTCCATTAACGCAGTGGTAATTCAGGAACCGCCTGTGTTATTTCTGGAATGTTTCAAATGGTTTTTCTAAAATTTTTTTATTCCCTCCCGCCTCGGGCCATCGAACACCTTGTCTAATTTTCACATTTGTACGTGGGGTTTCGTCCCAGCTCTGGGGCTCTGCAGCCCCACCGCTTTTTGCCGTTCGCTTTACGTCTGTTGTTAATTAAGAACAGGAAAAATCAAACATCCCTTAAGCAGATGTGGGGTCTTCCAGCTTTCCAGCCCCTGCTCTGCATCTCATCCGCTGTTCCCCTGTGTTAGGAGCGAGCCGGCAGCATCGCGCCCTGTTTGCAGGATGCAAACCCCCTTAATAGGACCTTGTAGCAGCAGGATGAGGAGCAAACCTCGAGCCTTGCCGAGGGCTGAGCCGTGCTCGGCTCGCCGCGCTGTGGGGAGAGCAGATCCCGTCATGACCGGGATCGATTGTTGCTCAAGACTGTGGGCAGAGAGGTTTGGGGCTTGTCTGGGCTCCCCGAAGAGCAGGTTTCTTCGCAAGCGAGGCTTCTGCTTTTTTTAAAGGTTGTGCAACGCATCTGGGCAAAAGCCATTCTTGATTCTTCTTCTTCTTCTTCTTCTTCTCCAGCCTGGGGTGGGTTGAAGCGCTGGGGTCGGGTGAGATGGGGAAGTCGGGGGAAACCAGCCCGAATTGTGGTTTGTTCTCCGCGTCTCACCTGGCACGAAGGTGGGGGAGGCAGGTAGCGCCGGGACGGGGCTGCCGGGCGATGGGAGCTGCTCGCTTTGTGGACAGGAAAGGTTTCGAGCCTGAAAAAGAAAAACCTTGAGGCTGAGGGGAAAATAAAGCCCTTTCGTGTGTTTTTCGGGGGCTGCCCGGGGCTGCTGGCTGGGATTTGGTGTCGCCTGGCGCGGGATGGGGTTTGGCTGCCCGTGGAAAGGAGGGAACGGCCAAAAACCTGCGTTTTGAGGGAGGAGCTTTAGGGAGACCGTGGACAGGCGAGAAAAACCCCTCGGTGCCCGGGCAGTGTCGGGTGGCCCTTGGGGACGGGTGAGGGTGACCGAGGGTGCCGCGGCACCCACCACCCGTTCGGCTCTTTGGGGAGCCCGGCGTGCGATGGCACAAACGCCTGCGTGTCCTTTTGGGCTTGTTTTGTCCTGATTTAGTCCCTGCCATTGAATCGAAGGGTGGAGCTCGTCCAGGAGGGTCTGCTGCGTGTGACCGAAGTGGAAAAATATTCACTGATGCTCGCGTTAATTGAACGGCTCTTTTGGGTTTTTTTTAGTCTCCGCGGCCGAGTTGAATTAGAGCCGGTGAGAGCCGACTTTCCACCCCCTCCAGGAGTTATAAACCTGCGTTATAGTCGCTCAGAAGTGGGCAGAAAATGCCCTTTTTAATTTGGCAAGCCATGGATGCGGGATGTTTGGCTTTTTGCTGGGGCAGAACCCCACCTGTGGAAAGGCCCTTGGGGGCCGCAGCCAGATCCTGCCTCCAAACCTGCATCCCCCGCTGGGGTTCAGCTTGGTTTGGCTCTTTTGCATCAGCTGGAGGGTGGCGATCGCTGCCATTTGGGGGCAAAGCTGCTCCGGGTGCCTTGTCGGATGGCGCGGTCTGAGCTGAGCTGCCCCCAAAGGCACTCGGGGCTGAGTTTTATAAGGTTATTCCACTTTCGGTGCCTTTTTATGAGGCTTTCGGGTCCACTTGGAAAAAGAGCTACTTGGTTTTTGCCAGGGATAGCTGGTTTTGATCACCAGTATGGTGGGGTTTTATACCTCCTGCTCTTTCCCAGCCCAGGGTGAGATCAGCACCTGCCTCCGGAGGAGGAAGGATCTAATGAATTGCAAAAGGATGCGACTGTACCTGCCTTCTCGGGGCTACACGTTAGTGAGCTCCTGCTATTTATGGGTTTTTTCCAAGTCAGCTATGGAAAAATCTATATAAATCCCTTATTCTTGCAGCTTTTGGTGCCTCCGAAAGTGAAAACACCTGGTTTCAAAGGGCAATCCTGACTCTTAATTGCTCTTAATAGTGTATTTTGATTTTATGGACAGGATAATGCAACTCGGGGGCTTGCTTGCTTGGCAAAGGAAACACCGGGCTTTTCTGACGCTTTGAAGTTTGTGTTCAGGAAGGTTTTTGGCTGAAGAGAAAGGGTTTTGTTGAAGGAGTCAAGGCCCTTCCCTGTGTGTCTCTGTCCCCTCTACAGGCTGCATCAGCTTTTCAGGGACGCGACCGCAACAAACTCGGTGGGGACGGGTCAGAACAAATCTCAGACTACACGCTTTTCCAATTTAACACGCCAAAATCCAGAGGTATCCCATGCCGCTCCTGTTTTGAAGGGCTGAGCAACTTTAATTCTTAAAAGATTAATACAGCAAAGTTGCAATACCATCAATATACTATTATTTTCCATCTTGATTCATCCCCAGATGCAGCAGGAATGGCTCCCTTCAGGCCATTCATAATCGGCAAATGCTTTTAAGACCTTTAACAGTCGCGCGCTCCATTTTGCAAGGTGCCTGGTTTATTGTCTGCAAGAGTCGCTCTGAGGAATTACTTCGCTAATGTTTTGCAAGGGACCAAACTGAATGATTGATGGACGGGATTCAAGTCGCTGAGAGCCGGTCACTTAATCTGCAATCAGGACTGTCCTGATCAATTTGAGAGGCAGCGAGGAGGAGATGTGGAGATTTACCTTTGCTGCGGCGGCGACCGAGGGATTATTGTCCAGAGCAGCCAAAACCAGGGCTGGGTTGTCTGTGGGAGTCAGGGAGGTTAATCCCAGCTGGGGATCTGGATTTTTGCCTTTTAATTCAGGTTTAAGGATGCCAATGTCAAGGATGCTCTACTACATCTCTAGCTGTGCCAGCAGCCCGGCTCCGCTTACCTGTTGCTCGCGCTTTTCCTAAAGCCCATAAACTCCTCACCCCAGCTAAGGGCTTTTCCATCACCTCTGCAAACTCTCCTTTGCTTTGCAATGAGTAGAATTTATTTGCATTTTGGCTGCCCCGTTGCTGTGAAAAATGCCGGGCTGAGACAAGCTGACCAAACGTCTGGGGCTGCTGGATTTTCGCGTTGCTCTGCAAAACTCTTTTTCAAAGGGACTGGGGGACGGATTCCCTAATGCAGCACCAGTGCTTTGTCTCACTGCCTCAAAACTCAATTTGCTCACAACCCTTTAATTTAAAAACCAGCCTGGGCTGCGGGTGGCCGGGGATGCTCTAAACCACCCCAGGGAGAGACATGAGGTGTGAATCCATCCCGAAATCTGCTGCAGGAGGGACCCGATGCCGTATCCCTATTGCAATTCGGGCACAAACCCCACCGGAGACTTTCTGCTGGTGTTCAACTCTTCTTCCCCTTGCAGAGACCGACAGTCCCTGGCTGGGGTTACTCCCCGAGCAGAAAAGTTGAGCAGCTCTTTGTTTTGCCGCTGCAATCTTTTGCAACAGAAAGCAATTACAGCTAACGGCTCAAAGGCTTTGCCTCCCAAACTTGATTTGCCGTGTCACGTCCCATTAAGTTCGAATCCAGCGCTAATCTCTGCCCTGAAATATATAATGAAAGACATTCAAAATATATCAAAATGGCATTGGTATTGATTTATTAATGCTAGGGAATGCTGCCCTAATTGAATTTAGGTCCAGGAAGTAAGTTAATGCAGCTGACAGTGATACAGGAATCCAATCTCCCCAGCGCACAGAGTTAGGACTTTTTTTTCTCTCTTTGTTGTCAGTTGGATAAATAACAAATCAATTTAAATTTCAAAGAGGTTGCTAAAAACAAGGCAGCACCTGCCTCTGGGCCAATCGCTCGGCCGGGGTTTCGGCTGCCGGCGAACGTCGGGGAGGTTCAGTGGGGATGGAGAACGTCCCCGGGTCTTGCCGGGGGTTTCTTGGTGCCAGCCCCTCCCTGGGGACCGTGTTTCTTGCTGGGGTCCAGATTGGTGAATTTGTTGATAAATGCTGTTGTGGGAACAGTTGTTTCCTTGTTGCTTGTAACCCTGAGGTTGTGGGGCTGTGCTGGGGCGTCGCGGGTCCCTTCCCAGGGCTCTGGGGTTGTGTCTTTGCCTGACCCGCCCAGAAACTCTTATTTTTCCCTGTTTGATGGGTACAATTAGAGGTTTCTGCAAAGCAGCAGGAGCTGCTGTTCAGTGCTGCCTTGGGGAGATGCCACGAGCATCCCCATGGTTGTGCCTTGACTTCTGACCATTGAACACATTCACTAACGCTCAGGTTTAAGTTCATTAACATTCAAGTTTAGGCTAAACAAGGCAGAAACACTTGTTGCTAATAGGGTTTCGGACTAAGGAACCAATATTGCAGAGCCCTGTTGTTCAGAGTTGTCTTTTTTTAATTACTCAGGGCTTTTATTTTTAAGCCCTGAGAAATACTCAGGGCTTGGGTTTGAAATCCAGCCGTGCTGGGGTTGGTATGGTCAAGAAGGCAGAGGAGCCTGAGTTAATTAAATCAACAGCTAACAGTGGAGGTTACCCACAAAAGCGAACCTTGGTGCCCCTAAAACCACTGACCAGAGAATGGCTGGAAAAAAACAAAACCACAGTTGGAGTGAAATGGAAAAAGAAATCTTCAGCTCTATATCACTTCAGCTAGCCACAGGTATCAGAATATTAATTGCTCTTTGACTTGATTTTGTTGTGGGATTAAGGGCACATTGTGGCTTATGAAGATATTCTAGGAGCCACAAGGATGGATGCAAAATCCATCCGTTAAGCGTTTCTTTGCCTGCTGAAATCCAGGATGCTGCCGCAGTCGCTCCAGCCTCCCGCTGCAGCTGCTCTCCCAACACGGAGCAGCATCCTCGGCTCCCCCAAACCACCCGTTCCAACAGCTCCGTGTCCCCAGCGGGGAGATCAGGTACCCAGTGTCATTCTCCCCAAGGTGTCGGATGCTGTATCAATTTGTTGGCTTTGCCAGGGGCGAAGACTCTGGTTGGTGGAGGCTGGTGCAGGGTCCTGCCCCCCTCTCTCTATTCCCAGATGCACAAATCCCTGATGGACGGACCAGGATGGAAATTTGCAGGGAGGTGCCCATGGCTGGGAGGTTGCCAGAGGCTGTAAAACACGTGGGACTGTTTGAGACCGGGTTTTCCTCAATCCTGCAGCGGGTTGTCCCCACGTCTGGTGCCAGATGGTGCTGGAGGACATGTCCTTTCTCCCCGGGCATCCTCGTCCTTTCCCCTGGGCATCCGCACGATGCTCTGCTCCGTGCTGGCCACCCTGCCCAGGAGCACTGATGGATGTAAAACACGATCCCAGCCCAAGCATCACGCAGCCAGCAGCGGGGAGGTTTCCTGAGGACAGAGGCAGCACGGAGCCGCAGACCGAGCTGCCTCCAGCTCCGTGTTTGCCGAGCCGGGAGCCAGCAGTGGGGATTGGGCACCTCTGGGCCGTCCGCCCCTCCGTGCCCAGTGACTGGGTACCGGGAACCAGTGCTCGGTGCCTTTCCCAAGCTCGTAAATCCAAGAGATCAGAGCAGGGGGATCCAGTCCAGCCCATAAGTCACGGGATGTCATATAAAACCACGGACGTTAAAACTTTACTGCAGTGAATAGTTTTAATTTCCTGGGTATAACAGCTGGGTTGACGCTAACGGCAGATGAAAGTGGAGATTTCCTGGTCAGTCCAGCCCCAGCCTGGACGGACGCAGCCAGGAGCGCGGGCTGTTAACAATGCGGCTCTTTATCCCCTGAAACTCAGATCCATTAACCCCAGAGATGTTAATTACAACAGAAATTACCTATGAAAGACCTTGCTCAGGAGCCTGAATGTTTGCAGCCAGTAATAACTTTATTTTTTCCATAATGCTGCTGCCAGTTGTTCGGTGAGGGTTTGGGGTTGTTTTCATTTTCGGTTGAGGGTGGTGGTGTTTTTTGGTTTTTTTGTTGGTTTTGTTTGAAATATGTTCCACTAATGTAATAATTAACATCTTCTGCCCAACTGCAGCCCAGAGGCTTTGTGCCCATCATGGGGATTTGCAGTAGCCTTGTGCCCTGCAGTGGCCTTGCAGGAGGGTGATAAATGGCTATTTGGAGGACAGAGTGAAGAAAAGATGTTGGAAGTTTTGGGGTTTGCTGCTGGGAGCTGGCACCAAAGCACCGCGAGGATTTGTGCTGTGGGGATGCTCTGCAGGTTAGGGATGGGCTGGGGTCGGTGTGCGGCATCCAGGGATAGCTCAGTGTCCCCAGGAAGCCTTTACGATCAAGTGCCTGCCCTGAAACTCATCCCTGAGCCATATTGGGCCCTTTGCGCCGTGGAGGACTCGCCCTTTGCGCCGTGGAGGACTCGCCCTTTGCGCCGTGGAGGACTCGCCCTTTGCGCCGTGGAGGACTCGCCCTTTGCGCCGTGGAGGACTCGCCCTTTGCGCGAGCTCCACAACCGTTTAATGGCTGGGATGAGAGGTTGCCACTCAAGTCCTGGCTCTTGCCCAGCGGCTTCTTCTCTTGTTGGGATTTTATTGCTCCTTTTCATCTCCAAAGCCCACGGGCACAGGGGAGGACGTGCAACCTGGACCGTCTGCCTCGGCTCCGGCGCGGTGCTGCTGCAGCTTGTGACCAGGCGACGGCAACCACGTGGGGACAGCTGACCCGGCGCCCTTGGGAAGAGATGCAAAACCTCTGCCTGACCTCAGGTTAAGCCCTCGTTTCCAACCCGTTCCCTGCTTTCTTTTTTTGTCCTGGGTGGGGAGCTCCTGCCAGACACGGGGGATGCTCAGAGGTGACCTGCTCTCTGGAAGATGAACCAGACGGTGGGTTGAGGCGCTTGCCGAGCCCGTTCCCCCTGCGAGCAGAGAGGATGCTGCTTATGGAAGTGGGAGAAGAGCCGAGCCACTAAAGGAGAAGTAAGACACGGGCAAACCACCTCGTCTGGCGCCGTCTCAAAGTGCAACCCCCAGAGGCGGCTGTGCGGCGGGTGACTGTCCCCGTTGGCTGTGCAGTGGGCGACTGTCCCCGTTGGCTGTGCGGCGGGTGGCTGTCCCCGTTGGCTGTGCGGTGGGCGACTGTCCCCGTTGGCTGTGCGGCGGGTGACTGTCCCCGTTGGCTGTGCAGTGGGCGAGTGTCCCCATTGGCTGTGCGGCGGGTGGCTGTCCCCGTTGGCTGTGCGGTGGGCGACTGTCCCCGTTGGCTGTGCAGTGGGCGACTGTCCCCGTTGGCTGTGCGGCGGGTGGCTGTCCCCGTTGGCTGTGCGGTGGGCGACTGTCCCCGTTGGCTGTGCGGTGGGTGGCTGTCCCCGTTGGCTGTGCGGTGGGTGACTGTCCCCGTTGGCTGTGCGGTGGGTGGCTGTCCCCGTTGGCTGTGCGGTGGGCGACTGTCCCCGTTGGCTGTGCGGTGGGCGACTGTCCCCGTTGGCTGTGCGGCGGGTGACTGTCCCCGTTGGCTGTGCGGTGGGTGGCTGTCCCCGTTGGCTGTGCGGCGGGTGACTGTCCCCGTTGGCTGTGCGGTGGGTGGCTGTCCCCGTTGGCTGTGCGGCGGGTGACTGTCCCCGTTGGCTGTGCGGCGGGTGGCTGTCCCCGTTGGATGTGCGGTGGGTGACTGTCCCCGTTGGCTGTGCGGCGGGTGGCTGACTGTCCCTGCTCTCAACCACATCCCTGGCTCCCAGGAGAAGGGCACGATGGGGACCCTGGAGGGACCCCGCTCCCTGAAGGTGCAGCAGAAAGCGGTGGCCCAGGCTGCGCGCGTCTTGCAGAACACGGTGGGCTCTACCTGCTCTCCTTGCTGGTGAATTAAGCCAATTCTCACCCAGTACAAACCTTGTGAATTTTGGCTTTTTTTTTTTTTTTTTCTTGTAGGTAAAGTTTTGCCTCCCTGGCAAGAATCTCTTGCAAGGTTATCTGTGTGCCTGTGTTAAAACTGCAATTACGCACCTGAAAGTTGAGCCACAGCACCGCTAAGGCCTCTCAGTCCTAAGATGGATGGGACAGTGGTGGGGACAGGGGCAGGGTCGGACCTTTTCTGCTCCCGTGGGTGATCACCCCACCCTCCAAATGCACTGGACGTGGCCCCCAGCACCTGGTGAGCGATTCGGGGTTGCCTGAAGAGGTCGCGGTGCTCCCCGGCACCATTCGGATCCTTGGTTTTAGGCATTAACATCTATAATTGCATAGCCCCCAGGGAGCCTGGAGTGGAAAATATTGTGTTCCCAATCCCAGCCCACCCTTTGCTTAATGAGCACATTAACAAGCCCCCGTTTATTTATATCAATTTCAAAATCTCCGAAGACGTTCCTATATATAAGCAGGGCATCAGATCCCATCCCTGTAATGGGTCATTAATGTATTTTAAGCGAGAGAAACAAGTTCGTGTTGGCAGAGAGGAGGATCAAAAATGCTTTTATAGCAAAATGACCAAGAGTGCCTTTCTGATTGCCTCTAAATTCCCAGTGAATAAATGAATAATAGACAAATAAATGAATAATAGATATATCAGTGGATTAGATATTGCAATGGAAGGGTAGGTCACCCTGTACCCCTGCCAGAGCATTTGTTTAACAGGACAAACTGGGAAAGTCAATACAGAAGGTGCATGGGGACATGATAAACCTCTCCCGGTTGTGTCACTGGAGGAGACAAACTCTGGGTGCTGCTTCAGGGGAGTGGCTTTTTGGGGTCCCATCTCCCAGCTGTGCCCTAAGTTGCCACCCTCTTCTTGGACCCGATCCATGTGTCGGGATGAGCTGGACGTGCTGGACACCCCGTGGGTGCTGCTGCAAGATTTGCTGCAGGGAAGCGGTGCTGCCGGGGGGGCAGCCGGTGCGGGGTGCGACGGCCGGTTGGGGGACAAACCCCCGGCCTTGGGACTCCGGCCATGTCTGGGGTGCCCCGGCCGGCGTGTCCCGTCACCGAGCTGCTCCGGAGCGGTGTGCACTAGAGGGAGACAAAGCCTCACGCTCCGCTGGTGGCACTGGGTGCGTGCGGGGACTGGGTGCCCCATGGGACGGGGACCCCGGTCCTGCCACTGCGGACACACGGTGGGTGCTGCCGGGGCTTTTCCTAACACAGGGTCCAGCCGGATGCACCGAGGATGCTCCCGCACGGGGCCGGGCGCTCCTGGGGGGTTCAGGTCTGGTTTGTGGGTGGCCTGAGCCCAGTCCGTTCACACCCTCGGGGACAGCGGGCGAGGCGGCACCCACCGCCACGGTCGCTGGCAGGACACGCGATGGCACCTGGCTTTCCCGCGTGGCGCTGGTGCCCGGGCTGTGCTCCCCGTGTCACCCCACATGGCCGTGGCTGCTGCTCCGCTGTGGCAGCGATCGACGTCCCTGCCCACGGTGACACCCCGCGGGGCCCCGGCTCGATGGGCAGCAGGGGCCGGGAGACGGGGCTGTTTGCGGCTTTGCCGCTGGAGCCACCGGCCGGTGGCTGGAGGCTCCGAAGCCACACGGGAAGCGTGGCTGGGGCTCCTCTGTCCCCCAGGGCACGGTCCCTGCCTGTCCTGCCCGCACACCAGGACGGTTTTCCTGGGTCTAAAGGGCTGAAAACCCACGGGACTGGGTTTCTGCTTGGCCCACGAGAGAGCCGGTGCTATTGCATCCTGAGCGTTGTTTCAGTGGGGTTGGTTTGTTCGTTTTCTTGCTTTTTGTCCTTTTTTTGCTCTGTAGAAAACCCACTTTCTCCTCCTGAGGCCGCAGCATTGCCACCCTGCATGCTCAGCCACCCAGGGTGGCCTTAAAGAAAAAAAATCACCTAGAAAAATAAGTAAAATAAGCAGAGGCTGTTCTCCTGAGCACAGCTGAGGCTTTTCCCTTCCTTTTTCCACTCTTTGCCTGTGACCACAGGGCCAGAAACCGGCTCTGGTTTCTGCACCGCGGTTCAGACGCTCGGGCGATGCTCTGCACAATCCTGCTCCACCGGCCGCGGCAGCGGCTTGCAGCGGCTCCGCTTGGCGCGATGCGAACCCAGCGCTGCCAGCGGGGCTTCGCTCCTGCAAATCATACTAATTAGAGCAACGAGCGCGTCCTCCGTGCCGCAACACCCCCGCGGGAGAGGTGGAAATGGCCCTCAGCGAGTTTTTTGGGGAGGGTTTTGAAGTGGCTGGTGTTTGGGGTGCAGGGGCACCCCGACAGCAGGGTTTGGTCCAGGTGTCAGACGCTGTCTCTGCGTTTCAGCCGAGAAGATCCCCTGTGGCTTGTTTGAGGGCTGAGGGATGCAAACGAGCTCTTGCTTTAGTTTGTTTATTTGTTTAGAGCCGTGATCCGTCTTTTTTTGGCCTCATTTGGACTCATCTGAGCAGCCTCATTTGTTTAGACGGCCCATCTGTACCAGGCCTTGAAAAAAATACTTTTTCTGGGATGTTTTTTCCTGGGCGCTGAGATCACCCAGTGAAGCCATCAGCTCGGTGCCGGCTGGGGAGGTCACAGGCTGTGGTGGCTCCTCTGTCACCAGCCTGGGTACCCCAGGACCTGGTGTCAGCTCTGAGCGTTTGGGACACTTAGAAAAGCCACATGAAAGCCCAGGCGGTGCCCCCCAGCACCCCTCTGGGGCAGTGGGGATGGGAACACCCTTAAGACGCCTCGTTATTCACCACCAAGGTCCCCAAAGCAGCCCCTATTGACCACCCCCTGTCCTTGTGCCCCTCTAGCCTTGTCCTATGGGACCGTCAAGCCGTGACATCCACGGGTGCCGTCCCGACGTCTTTCCCATGGCTGATGCACGGGTGGTGACACCAGGGAGGGGTTTTCTGGCCAACTTGGGTGAGTCATGGTGATGCCCAACTCATCCTTGCTGCAGAAGAGAGCTCCTTTGCTGGGGACCTCGGAAGCATCACCTGGCGTTTCGAGGCAAAAATCCCCACATTGAGTCAGGGGAGAGGGGAAAGGGCTCCGATTTTCTGTTTTCTTAATAGTTTGTTTGTACATTTGATGAGAATGGCTGTGTCATTAGAAACCACAGGTTCCCCACTGTTGACAGCTCCATTAATGAAGAAATCATTTCTATTTGCAGGTCAAGAGCTGTGGTTTGCAGCGAGTTGCGCTAATGAAGACTGTGGCGTGCCCAGCCTCATCTGGCTCCGCGCCAGCACCCGTGGAGAATTTGACCCACGCCACTGAGTGCTTTCCCCAATTAAACATCACCGCGGCGGGACCGGTGCTTCCCCGCTACCTCCCGGCAGGACGGCTGGAGGTCACAGCCGGGTTTCTCGTGACGCCCGAGACCCCCAGTGCATCCTGAGCCATGTGGATGGGTGAAATGGTTTTGTGGCAAGCGGGATGGTTTCGTGGCCGGTGGCTGGCAGGGAGCAGACATCCCCATCCTGGCTTCAGTCTGTGGCGTGCCATCAATGGAAGGAGCTCCTGGGTAGGTTGAAGTAAGGAAAGAGTGAAGTGACGCTGCAAAATCAGCTTTTGAAGGGCTTCCCCAGGGTCTGGCGGCTCCACTCGTCCCCTGGTGCTGGGACCTGCCATGGCCCTGGCACTGCTCTTGCTGCTGCCCGTGTGGCAGAGGACTCTGCCCGCGGGGACACCCGCACTGGCCATGGCCCCAGGTGTTCCCCTACGGCTGGGCTCAGTGAGAGGTTTCATTTAAACCAGCCCATCCACCCTGTGTGTGCTGGTGGCACAGGGAGACCTCCATCCTTCCATCCTTCCGTCCTTCCATCCTTCCATGCTTCCATCCTTCCATCCTTCCATCCTTCCGTCCTTCCATCCTTCCGTCCTTCCATCCTTCCGTCCTTCCATCCTTCCATCCTTCCGTCCTTCCGTCCTTCCGTCCTTCCATCCTTCCATCCATCCCCAGGTAGTAACAGAAGTCAGGCTCATCCTAGCAATTCTAAAACTTCATTTCAGGTTGCTGAGGACACTCCAAGCTTCTCATTTCTCCTTTGCTGCTCCAGGCATGCTCGGAGGTGAAGCAGAATGAGCAGGGACAGATCTGCCTCCATGTGGTCCAGCAGCCTTTCGTCCCCTTGCATCAGCCATGGTGTGACATTCCCCAAACTGCCGGGTACCCGCCTGGGATGCAAACCCAGCCCTGGGGTTCAGGGTCTTAAATATTTGAGATTAAACACCAGTTGCCCGTTAGTCACCAGCCGTGGGGTGTCCTGCAGGGATGTACGTGGGGAGGGGTATGGCTGGAGAAGTGCAGGTCCTTACGTGAGCGATGTCCCATCTGCACCCACAGATGCTGAGACCTGCGAGAACCCGGCTCCTCCTCACCCCCCAGCGCCCCCAGCGCCGCGTTTCCTCGGGCAGAGGATGATGCTGATGCATTTCTCCTCCCGGTGAGTGATTTGGGGCAGATCACTGTCCCCTGATGGAAAAGTTTCTTCTCGTGGTGGGTCGGTGCTGGGGGAAACAACTGAGAGAAACCTGGGGGGAGGCAACATCTTTCTGTCCTATATCAGAGAAAATAATTATGCACTTTCCACCCCTGTTCCTTAACACAAAGGAGGAATGTGCAGTTATGTGATCACAGTTTGCTGCAGTGAATTATTTAGTCAATCTGTCCCGGAGCATGTTGTTGAGGCTAATGTTGCTTGTACTAATGTAGGAAATCATTAAAGATCAATAAAGAAATCATTAGCAGTGTGACGCCCTTACCGAACCGCCTGAGCTACAGATATACCACTTAATCCAGCCATAAAAACGGCACCATGAGCTCATTTTAATGGGTGTCAGCAAGATTGATTGGCCAGGGGCAAAGGTTATAACAGCAATTTGGGAGCAGGACCGCTAATGCACTTGTAACTCTTTGGTTCACTTTAATGCAACTTAAACAGAAAATGCCCTCGAAACCGCATCGAGTCCTCTTGCGCAGACGGTTTGAAAGACTTTCAATGTAATGCAAGATTTAGGAATAGAAATAGCACAATAGAGCAGATGGATTTTACTTAGTTAAAGCAAAACAAGCCATAACACCGCTCGATAGAGACGACTCCAAGCAGCCTCTAGTGGGGTTGAGGCTGCTGGGGATGCAGGGATGGGGTTCGGGTTCGGTCCCCAACTTTCTTGTCCCTTTCCCGGCTGCGATGGGGCTTTTCTTGGTTTACCTGCTGCTTCAGAGGAACGTCATAGGGCCTTAAAAGCCTTTGCTTTTCTGCAAGTTCTGTGAGCACCCAGGAGATGCCCCAATTTTTGGTGTGCTTTCATGGCTTTTTGCCTTTCCCCAGATGCGCATCGGGCTGCGGGATGACCTCGGGCAACTCCCTGCCGGTGCCTCAGTTTCCCCATCTGTGAAAAGGGCTCGGTGACACCTTGAGATGGGTTGTTGCTGTTGAGCGGTGTCACCGGCACTGGTGAAGGGAGCCGGAGGTTCTGCAGGCGCTGCTGCTCCCCTGGCACCGCGGCGTTTCCTCCGCAGGGCTCCCTCCCTCTTCTCAACGCCGAAGAAACACCAAAGACTCAGGAAAAAACATATTTGCATGACGAGGCCACATCTCCCTACAATCCTGACGAAGGGCATTGGATGAAGTAGACAAATCCCAGCACCGAGGAGGGGAAATTGTGGTGGTACCAGCAGCACAATAAAGCAATTAGTGGGCAGCGCTGCTGGGCTCCACCGTTAAATTCTGTGGTCGCTCCCATTTAATGAAACCCCATCCCAACGAAGACACATCAGCTGTGACCTCCTCATCCTTCACGTTGGCCACAGGCACACCACAGTGGTATCAAGAGCGATTCGAGGCATTAAGGAAAATTACTTATTGCAAGAGAGTGCCTAATGAAAAAGCGCAACCCAACTGACCAAACCTAGTGAGGCTGAAATAATGGGAGTGTGGTTTTGTCTTCCCTCGTTTGTCAGGTTTAAATTGCTGGTGTATGGATAGAGTCTTCTGTTAATTAGTCTTTTCCTTGGAGGTTTCTTTCTTTGGGGTGAACAGCTGCTTTGGGAGGTTTTGCCCCGGTCTGGGATGCACTGGGACAAGTTTGGGGCTGGTTTGGGTTCGTTTCCACGCTGCGGCAAGTGTTCACGTGCTCTGGTTTGGTTTCCATCAGGGAAGGATTCGTTCCCTTCCCCGCCTTAAAACAGGTCATGAAACCCCCTGTATTCTCATATATCCTCTTTCTTAACAAGGATGAAATATCGGAGCCACCTAACAAGTTGAGCATCAATTTGCGCTTAATTCACGCAGCTAAAATTTTGGGATTATTCCCAAGCAAGAGCAAAGCTCAGCCTGCGGTCTGTCCAAATCCCCTTCCTAATTATTTCTTCTTAAGCTGCTGCTGCTCTCAAACATGCTGGGACAGTCCGTGTGGCCGTTGCTGCTCAGGAAGGGTCTCAGGTCTGCAAATGCCATCGGCTCACCCATAACATTTGTCTTTTTGTGATGGGGCAGAGAAGGCTGGTCTTTCCCCAGAAAAAAAAAAAAAAATGCTTCCAATTCGATCAGAAATGAGGCATTTCTTTCGGGTAAAAGTCAAGCAAAACCATCACGCTGCTTCTGCCGGATCGGTGGCTACCACCACTGTTTGCTGCGCCGTATTTTAAAGCACTGAACGTTTAATTATAAATGGCATAATAATCCCTGGCTAATGAAGTACAGAGCCCTGCGGATGCAGCGGATGCAGCTCGCATTAGCTGCCACTCGCTCCTGATGACTTAATAAAACACTCGTTACCCGCTGCCAGCCGGGAGAAAGGTTAGATCCCTGTTTAATAAGTAATTTCTAATGAAAAGTTTCAGGCTGGTAATCAAGGAAATGCACCGGCCGCGGTTGCAAGTGTTTATGAGATTCCCGGTGAATTATTCCTACGGTGTTTGTGCGCCGGGGTCGGGACTGGCTGCTCGTGCCAAAAAGATGAACCCAATTTCAAAGCCGAACCTGTTTTCAAAGCAGTGTGTTTCACAATGGCAGCATGTTGCAATTACACAAAATGTTACAAATGGCTTAATGAGTTATCAGGTTTTAGTAACCTTTTCATAAATTCTCCATGGTCCCTCGTTTGTGGTTGCAGTGATGCGGTGATTTCAAATTGGGTTCATCTTTTTGAAACACCCTGTATTTTTATTTAGTGATTTTTTTTTTTTTTCCCCTTTTGCTTTTTTGTGCAAAGTCGGTGCTGATGTGGGGTCTGTTCCTCCCTCTCTGTGTCTAGACTAGCCCAAAACTTGCAGCCTTAGGGTTCTGTGATGGTCACAAGGGCCACCCCAAATGTCACAGGGGTCCAGTATTGCATCCACCCAGCTGACAAGGACAAAGCAGCAGCCGGTGTCCCCGTCCCCGCCACCACGCGCTGGGGAAGAGAGAAGAAAAGTGCTAGAAGACGGTAATTCAGCATAAAATCCTCGCTAGAAAGAAAAAAAAAAAAATCCCCGGTGGGGTTTTGCAAAACTGGCTTTTTCTTCCAGCCCCAGAGAGCTGCAGATGGGGGGGTCACCGGCAGCCACATCTCCTTCCCTCCCACGGTCGCCCCCAGCAGCATCCTCTCCCACGCAGCCACTCGGGCATTTCGGGGGCTGCAACCCCCCCCGCCGGGGCCATCGGTCACCGGTGACTTCCCCAGCGCGGTGCAGAACTTCTGCTTGGGGGGTGCGTGAACCGCGGCCCCCCCGGCGCCGGAAGCTTCTGCGTGTTGTGTCTGCTGCATCGCTGAGAAAATTTTTTTTTCCAAAAAAGCGATTTCATGATTTCACGCAGCGGCTCAGTCTGCTCGGGGGGGGGGATGCCCTCGTGCGCTTCCTCCCGGTTTGGGGACAGCGGGTGACAGAGCAGGGGGCATTTGGGGGGGGATGCTCAGCCCTGGGGTCTTGTGTGCACCCCCCAGGGTGCTCCCCCCTCTCTGTGGTCCCCAGAGCAAAACCCTCAGTGGTTTTGGGGTAGAAATGGTGCAAAGCCATATCCACACTGCTCTGGGTGTCCAGCGCCGGTGTCACCCCAGAGGGACACCCCGAGCGAGGGCCGGCTGTCCCGCAGCCCTTCTCCAGCGCAGGGCCCGTGTTTGCAGCTGGGGGGGCTGCACCACGTTTTGGGGTGAGCCAGGTCCTGGCCGGGCGGGTGTCACATCGGTTATCTGTGTCACAGATACGGTGACTCTTGGCCCGTGTCTTTGTGTCACCACAGGGTTCCTCCGAAGTTCAGCAGCGTCTGCGGCTGCCGGGTTTCGAATCCTTCCGAGCGTCACAGACCCAGAGCCACGTCCCCGTCCCTGTGCGGCACCCGCTCCTCACAGCTCGCCCTGACGCTGTCCCCCATGTCCCCAACGTCCCCCATGTCCCCCCGTGGCACCCTGGGGCGGTTCAGCTGCCTGTGCCAAGGGGGACGTGCAGGTCAAACCCCGAGGGGTTTGGATTCCCCTTTAGCCTGGTGGGACGGCCTGGGGAGGGAGTAGCTTCAACACTATAAGTTGTTAAATTTTAAATTAAAACCTTAGAAAAATCGGTGCCTGAAATGAAGCATTTCCTCCCAAGCCCAACGCAAACCTTGCCGTATATTTCTTTTCCCCCCTTTCCGATCTTCTTTGTCAGGTTTGGACCATCAATGTTTTCTCCCGCATTTCTCAAAATTGCTCAAGAACTGGGAAAAAAATGTATTTTGGGAGGAATCCCGCACCCAGAGCAGCTGGGGAAAAGCCAGTGCCTGTTTGCTGCCCGGGTTTGGTGCTGGAGTTGCCCATCACCCGTCACCCATCGTGCATCACCCATCGCGCGTCACCCATCACCCGTCACCCATCGTGCATCACCCATCGTGCGTCACCCATCGCCCATCACCCGTCACCCATCGCCCATCGCGCATCACCCATCGTCTGTCACCCATCGCCCGTCACCCATTGCCCGTCACCCATCGCCCATCGCCCATCACCCATTACCCGTCACCCATCGCCCGTCACCCATTGCCCGTCACCCATCACCCGTCACCCATCACCCATCACCCATTGCCCATTGCCCATCACCCATCACACGTCACCCATCACCCGTCACCCATCGCCCGTCACCCATCGCCCATCGTGTGTCACCCATCGCCCGTCACCCATCACCCATTGCCCATTGCCCATCACCCATCACCCGTCACCCATTGCCCGTCACCCATCGCCCGTCACCCATCACCCATCACCCATCGCCCGTCGTCCATCACCCATCACACGTCACCCATCGCCCGTCGCCCGTCACCCATCACACGTCACCCATCACCCGTCACCCATCACATGTCACCCATCGCCCATCGCGTGTCACCCATCGCCCGTCACCCATCACCCATCACCCATTGCCCATCGCCCATCACCCATCACACGTCACCCATCGCCCGTCGCCCGTCACCCATCGCCGCTGGCAGCAGCACGAGGCCACGTGTGCCCTGACCCCCGGTACCTCCCGAACATGAATGAAATGTGCCTTTGCGGTTTATTTTTAGTGTTGTTTTTTTTTTTTTTCCCCTCAGATTGAGTCACCTGCAGAGACCTTTCCAAAATGATTCAGAGCAAATTACAAGAATTCGAAACTTCAATCTCGGAGCGGTTTCGTTTCAGGAGGAGACTCGGCGATGCCAGCGGGAGGTGTGAGCCCCCCGGCCCTGCCTGTGCCCCCCGTGTGTGACAGCAGCATCCACCGAAGCCTCCGTGACCCCCTGGTTGTCCCCAGGAGAAGCCGCCCCCCAACTCCTGCCCGTCGAAGCACCTGCTTGGTTCCGGAGTTCGGAGGATCTCACGTTGCTCAGTGATGACGTTGAGAGAGCCAGAAATGGGTATTTTTTTTCTCCAGAAAAATGCCACTTCGCCAGCTTGAGCCGCTCTTCATAAAGATGCTGCTAACCCATGATGAACTGGGAACGCGTGTTGGGTTGTGCCTCAGTTTCCCTTATTGCTAAAACCCCTCGAGGGTCCCCTCCAGGTCAGAGGAGCCCTCAGTGTCTCTCTTGCCCCCGCCCCCCCGCCACAATACAATTTCAGATAAGAGCTTTGGGGTTTCGTTCTTTTATTTTATTTTATTTTTGAGGCAGGGGACAGTTTTCTTGTTTGACGAGGGAAAAAAACCAAAAAGCCCCTCTTTGAAGCTTCCTCCTCTTAAAAGACCTGACCTTGATCTCCTGCGCGGGAGATAATTGTGCAGCGGGTCCTCCGAGGCAGCGACACTAATTGCCGCTGCTGGGGCTTGGGGTTGGTCTTTTTTTTTTTTTTTTTTTTTGGTTTCTTTTTGTTTCCCCCCATTTCTCTCTTGCTCTGACTGTGACTCACCCGGCGGCAGCGAAGACACAAGTCCCTCCGTTTCGAGAAACCGCACGTCTGAAGAAGTTTCCCACGGTCTGCTCTTTAAATAGCTGCCGCGAGCCGCGGCTGGACCACACCGGTGCTCGAGCATCGCTTCCCCCATCCTCTTCCTCTCCCGCACGCCTTCCCCTTTCCCCCCATCACCCCCAAAAAACCCCACGGGGAGATTTTTCCCACCAATGCTTCACCCCAAAACCCTCAGGGGTGCCCTGAAGCCCCCGTTGGGGACCGTGCGGTGCTGCCCGGCGGCTTCGGGAGCCGAGCCCCGGCACTTGGCAGCCAACCCCTTGCCAAATCCTGCCTGCGTCCCTGTCACCTGCCGCCGCCTTCGTGACAAGTGGCTTCCGCCCCGGGCTCATGACGCCACTGAGCTTTTGCTCAAAAAAATAAAAAAAAAAAAAAAAAGTTTTTTTTTTTAAAAAAAGGCAAGAAAAAGAAGCGGTGAGAAAGGAAAGAGCGTGCCAGGGGCCCTCTCCGCACCTCTTTCCAGTAAGTGAGAGCGGTGAGCGCAGGGGGGGCGACGGGCCCTTCTGAGAAGCCGGGGGTGCTGGGGGGGCACCGGGGGCTGGAGGGTTTCTGTGAAAGCAGCCGGTGGTGGGGAAATCAGGTCGGGGGGGACGCGCCCCCTCCTGCACACAAGCCCGCCCCCCTCAGCGGGGCTGCTCCGTGTGAAAACGTTTGGAAAAGTAAAAAAGTGGGTGCTGGGGACCCCCAGTCCCTGTGGTGTGAATTCGAAACCTCTCCCAGGGCTGAGCCAGTGCAGGGTCTGGCTGTGCTATCACAGCAGGACAAGGGGTGATGGTTTAACTAAAGCAGGGAGATTCAGGCTGGACGTGAGGGTGAGTTGTTGGCCCTGAGGGTGGTGAGAGCCTGGCCCAGGTTGGCCAGAGAGGTGGTGGCTGAACCATCCCTGGAGACATCCCAGGCCAGGCTGGACGGGGCTCTGAGCAACCTGAGCTGGTGCAGATGTCCCTGCTCATGGCAGGGGGGGCGCTGGGGGAGCTTTGAAGGTCCCTTCCAACCCAAAATATTGCACGATTCTACGTTTGGTGCAGACCTCACACCTTCTTTGGGCTCCATTGCTCCATTTGATCCCATTCTTCCCATCCCTGACTTTACCCTTCAAATATCAGTTTGGGGGACTTTTCCAAACTATTCTCTTGCTGGAGAGCAACTACCAGCCAGCCCGTGCTGGCACTGCTCTGCAAAGCCCTTCCATTTGTCCACCCTCTTCTGCACTGTCAGGGGGGGATTAAGTACAGATTGGCTTCAGATGTGATCAAGAGAAACAGCTGCCTGCGCGAGGGAAAAAAAAAAGAAAGGGACAAGAAAAGGCAAAAAGCAAGAAACGGAGGCAATGTTGTTTTGTTTAGCAGAAGGCGTGTTGCATGAATGGGAACAGAACACCACGGGTTGAATCCTTTTAAATTCATCCCCGGTCTTTAAGCCATTAGCTCTTCTGGTTTGAATCTCTTCTCTCTGGAGGAAAGCAAGTAACTCGGTAGTAATCCTAATAAAGATTTTTGTCTCTGAAATAAAACATAGTACTTGCAACATGGATGGCAGGAGAGAATCGGTGACCAGCTGGTAATAAATTACGTGTCTTATTGGCATTACAGTAGCTTTTACCCCCGCTCAGGAGGGATCAAGGTTCTTTCCCACAGCCGGCAGCGCCTGTCGCCGTGTTGGGGGCTCGTGTTGGGATTTCGGAGCTGGTCGTGGTCAAACCCTCCTGGGACTCAGGGCTTTGCCCCCACGCCGGTCCTCGTCCATCATTGCTTTCAGGGCCGCTCTCTGCAGGGTGTTTTTGAAGAGGATCTCGTTTCTGAGGGCAGATGCGGGAGGTCATGGCTGGACCAGGTCTCAAACCCCAGTTTCTTGAACCCCAACTCACCACTTTAATAAAAGTTCACCCCGGTTTGCTGCGCTGCTTGTACCTTTGAAGCCAGACAGGGGAAAACCTCCAAAAACCCAGGTTTAACCTTAAAATTGGGGCCATCTCACCCTGCTGGCTCTTTGCATCAGCCATGGCGCTGCCTTTCTCCCTCACGCTGCGGGGTTGAACGTTTTTCTGGAAGGCAAAACAACAGCGATATCTGGCTGACGGCACCTTGGATGAGCCAAAACCATGATGTGCAAGCAGGATCCACAACGATCATCAAAAGAAACCTTGAGCCAAGTTTAAGGCGATGTCAAATCCATCGCGTTGGGTATCTCGGGGAGCTACAAACCCTCTTCTAGGCCAACGTTGTCCCCATTGTGATGTACTGGTACGTGTGGCCTGCCTGGATCTGGGGTGCAGAACCAGCTTGAATACGATATTTGTTGAAGTGAGGAGCAGGAATCTGACTTTTCCAACACCTTCCTACCCACGGAGCATCTTCCCATCGCCAACGTCTCCTCCCAGCTCTGCCTCTTCTATGCCCTTGGATATTTCTGCTCTCAGGTTGCTTTCGTCACAAAAAGATTGCTCAGGAGCATCTTTTTAGCTAAAAATTGGGGTGGGCTCATGCAGGCGTCTGGGGAAAGGAGAGTTTTCCCCCAGCACTGGCAGGGAGAGAGCTCTGCTTTAAAAAGCTTGAAAAGAACAAATTTTAGAAGTCACTCTGTAGAAAATAAGAGAACAAGAAGTATCTAGAGTAACAGGCATCATGTTATTTTTTACTCACTTGAGCAACTGCTAATGCACTTTCTTAAACAGACCAACAAAAATTAGTTTTCAGTTTAAAAACAAAGGTGAAACTTGTTACTTAAAAGTGAAAGAAATAGGGGGGACAAATGAGGTTTTTGTGGAAAAAACCCAAATCTCAGACAAACTACAACCTATGCTTTTCTTTTTGTTTTTTACATGAGCTATTTTCTGCAAAAAGTTTTAAATGAAAAATATGTGCACCCTTTTTATGAAGACATCTTCACTGCGAAACACTCTATAAATGCCAGGTAATAATTCCAATCGGATCACTTATAAATTCTGTGGAAACTCAAATATATGCACATATACACCATAAGAAGGGGCTGGGTGACCCCTCAAGGTCTCCATTCCGCAGTTCCATGACTGTATTAATGTACTGGTATTTTCTACTATTTTGTGACTGTACGTCAAAAAATTTTCCAGCACATCTTGGCCTTTTGACTCCATCGTGGATTTAAAAACTGGAAAGAACGATGAGTCTGATGGATCAGATCCTTAAAGCAGGACCACAGAGGGCACTGGGATGAATATATAGATATAAATATATACGATTTCCTTTTCTTTGAAGTCTAGACTAATTATTTTGGTATTTTGCACAAATTCTCTACAAGCAGCATCGGGCACGAGGAGAGCGTCCATCACCTGCAGATGGATGCTCGGTCCCCACCGTGTCACCCCAACAGCTCTACTGAGCATCTCTGCGGGCGGCAACGTCTCCACGTCTTGGTTTGCTTTTTCTTCCCTTTTTTTTTTGCTTTCTTCAAGGTGGAAAATGTCTCCGAATCCACCTCTGCCCACAGGCTGTGGGGATAATACTCGCTTTTCTAACCACTTCAAGAGCTCCCTGATAACGAGCTGCAGCCCACGCCGCTCTTGCCGAGAGGAGCAGCGACCGGCCACGAAATGCAAACCCGGCGTGTCCCACCGAGGTCCTGCATGGGGGGCACAGCTGGGATCCTCATCCTTCATCCTCATCACTGCCCCCAAAAACGTCCTGGCCGAGCCAGCCTCCCCGCCTGCTCACAGGTGCCCCTTGAAATGTCAATTATTGCTTCTGTTTAATAAATTAAATGCAACCCTGTCTCCTGGGGAGGGAAATAAGGAAGCTGGAGAGTGATGGCATTTTCCCCCAAGCTCTCTAGGTGTTGGGTTTTTCCTTATTAATGTCAAATCTTGCAAAATACACTCTTAAAAAGCCCGGAGCCTCCTCCATAGGCTCTGCTGCGGGACCCCTGGCTCTTGGTGAGACCGCAGCACCGAGCGCGGTGGGACACGGACCTCAAGATGCTCCCGGTCTCCTCCGTGCTGGTGAACTGGGGTCGAACTCTGCTGTGGTCATCCCTGGTGGGAGACGCCTCAAGAGAGAACCCACCAGCAACTGTCTCGGCTTCCTCGTCTCGGCTTCCCCGTCTCGGCTTCCTTGGCTGCCGCAGGAAACTCTTCTCGGAGAACGTACGTTCCGAGACCACAGACCAGACACAAAAATTCACGTTCTTCGCCATAAATTGTTGTTCGTTTTTCGCGTCGCTGTTTGCGAGAGCGGCAGTTAAAACGGGCGGGCGATCGCTGTGCGATCCCCTGACTATTTCAGGATGCGCGGATGTATTTAAACCCCAAAAGGAAAGAGAATTTCCTTGTGCGCCGTGGACGAATTGAGGTTTGGAGGCTTTTTAGGCTTTCCGCCTGTGGGGCTGGATGTAAAGTGGCTCTGTGGGGACCTGCTGGCCCCGCCACTTTTTTGCTCATCCCGCTTGGAAATGCAGCAAGCCCCCTTAGGGCTTCATTAATTTCTCTCTTCTTTTTACCCGCCTCATCCCAGGGATGTGACCACCTCTGTGGACAACCCCGCTGCGGAGTCGCTCCCCCGGTACCTCCCCAGCAGCTCCCGCAGGTCCCGCACGGCAGCTCCGCCGAACCATCGGCTCCATCACACCCGCTCCGATGGCTCCGGCACCACCAGCGGCTCCGGCACCACCAGCGGCTCGGCACCGGTGCCGTGGACCACCGTGGCAGCACCCACAGCTCCCAGAGGCGCTTGCTTTCCCTTGCACCCGCTGGGGTGAATCTCCAGGAAAACAAGGCGGCTGTGATGGAGAGATCCCGTGGTCTGTCCTTGCTCAGGGTCAGGTCGGGGTTACAACGCCGGCATTGTGCCGCTGGCCACACACGGCTGCCCACGCGGCTCCGCGCAGCCGGATGCTGAGCACCAGCCACCGGCATGCCCGGAGGACCCTGGCGCCGGCGAGGAAGGGTCAGGGTGAAGCTCGGACACAACCTTGACTTGTTCCAGGGTCATGACAGTTTTGACGGAGCCCATCACATGCCTCCTTTCCCCAGGGCTGGGTGCCGCGACTGGCGGTGGAGCTGGGATGTGCTGTCATGGCAAGTCCTGCCCTGGGCACGGGCGTCAGCCCGGGGTGTTGGAGAGGGGCACCAGCAGCCCCTCGGTTTTGGGACAGCTGGGTGAGATGCTGGCGGCTGGGTTGGCTAAAATACTGCATGCCAAGACGATACAGGGCACAACTGATCTGCTTTCAGCCATCTCCCCATTGCCCAGTGCCTCAGTTTCCCATCTATGAAGTGAAAGCCCAATCCCATCTCCTTGCCCTCCAGGTCCCTCAGCCACTCCCCATCAGACTCATAAGGGAAGCAGCAATTTTCCCTACAGAGCAGACCAGAGGGTGCTAAAGCCTTTATTTCTTCGTCTCCCTGGCGTCTGGGTACCAGCACTCGGGCTGTATGGGGAGGGATGCGTGCGTGCATGTGTGTGTGCGTACGGCGCTGCTGAACCGCATCCCTGCACCTTGACAAGCCGACTTTGGTCACCCTGTTCCTGGAGGCGAGAGCTGGTGTTGTGGGGTGAGGTGGGAGCCGGCACCAGGGCGGTTTTGGCTGAGCTGTGGGGGAAGCGGCTGAGCTCAAAGCCCCTTTGCCACGGCAGCGCGTCCGGCTGCAGGGACCCACACGGCTTTCTTCCAAATAAGTCTTTGCTGGGGGTAAAACCAGTGGGTTTGCTAAACCAGAAATGCCTGCGTGGTTCCGTGGCTCGCAGGCAGCTGGCGCAGGTTGCTGTACCTGTGCTTTGGGAGCTGCAGCCCGGCTTGCTTGAGCCTGGGGCTGCGTTTGCAACGGGGACAGGAGAAATGTTGTGATAAAGGTTGATTTTTTGGATCCCACGGGGATGATGACCAGGACCAGACACCCGGGCTGTGCCCAAGGAGCTCAAGACCACGTTCCTGGAGGGGTTCAGCTGTGATTTAGGGAAGATGGGGTAAAAAAGCCCCATCCACAGCCTCCCCCAATTAGTGCTGATGAAGGATGCTTGGTCAGCGTGTAAATCACCGCAGCCGAATTGGAGCTCCCATCTGGCACCTAACGATGTGAGGACTGGGAAGACACCTTAAAAGCACCTTCCTCTCCTCTTCATCCTCCTTTTTCTCCCCATCCACCCTAGCAGGACCTAAACCAGGTAGGGGCTGAGACCCTGATACCTTTCCTGTGGGGAAGGAGCCATGAAATCCCAAAAAAAGAGCCTGAAAAAAACCCTGAATATTGCCCAAGAGGCTCGTAGGGCTGAAGCAGGTGGGGATGGCAAGCGGGATGCTGCTGGGCTCAGCCACCCCCCTCCCTCTGACCACAGTGGGGACCAGGGGACCGTGTCCCCCCATTGCTGGAGAGCTGGGGGGGGACGATGCTACTGCTCTGGGACAAACAGCTTTGCTGATCGGAGCTTCCCATCCCGGGGCTGGAGTGGTAGAGCAAGACAGGGCGATGCTGTTCGGTGCCACAGACCCGGCTCTGTGCGGCAGTGGGGCTTTGCCAGCCTGGGATGCTTTTCTCTCTCCTTTTGTGCCAGCACCAGCATTTGCACAACCTCTGCCCCCTCCACCGCTCTGAAAACCCCTTTTTTCCCCCCCACTCTTTGCTTAAAAGCAGCAAACAAGCAGTTTTCAGCCACAGTAAATAGGATCGGTGCTTTTTTTTTTTTTTTTTTTTTTTTAAAACCCCAAACTCTAAGAATGCTGCAGGAATCTGTGATGTCTTGGCTGATAACATCTCGGCACACCCGACTGCCAACATCCATCAGATGAAAACCTCGATGAAGAACGACAGCAGCAAGTGGCAAGGCCTGACGAGCACTAACCCCTCCAAATACCTCAAAATTATACTTTTGTGCCCCAATAGCCAATATTTTCTGCCTTGGGTCTTATTTGCCTGTGGGTTTTGGTTGCTCAGGCTTAGTTTGCGTTTGTTTTACTCCCTCAGAGAGCTCCTGGAGCTTTTTCTTATGAGGAGGGGAAAAAAAAAAAAAAAAAGACAAATATAATCTCATGTTTCAATTTGACATTTCTTCCCATTTAGGGAAAATTAATCTCTGAGGGTGATAATGGCAAATTTTTGGTGAGAAAACCCATCAGCCCCAGGCAAGGCAAATTCCGATGGCGTGAGCACCCGTTGGGTGCTGGTGTTCCTGTGGTCCAGCATCTTGAGGTTCTCCCGGAAATTTGCTGTGTCTGTATTACTGGATCAGCTTTATTTACTAAAATATATATATACAAAAATTATCTGCTGTTATTCGGGCAAAGCAGGCCATCAGCCCTCCCCGCTGCCTTCCTCCTCTCCACCTTCCCCAGTTCCCCCTCCGCAGCCAGCGCTGTTTATTCTGCTCCATGTGCTTCATATTTTTGCTTAATACTAATTCACATAAAATCCCTGTGAAGAAGAACCACCCATCTACACATATGGAAGCAGTCTCGGCACGCAGTCCCCGTACCCAGCTGGGAGCCGGGAAGCCGTGTACAGCTCAGAATGAGGCTCCAGACAAGTGGTGAATGTGGGAGAAAAGGCAGTTAAAAGGAGAAAACCACGGCGTGTAAATGGGTTTATTACTTCAGTCACCCAATTAGGGATCTACGGGCTCTCTTCTTCGTTTCTTCTAAGGCAACAATATAATTAATTAAAGAGAAACGTCTCCTCCGCTCCCGTCTGTCACTCAGCCACGAGCTGAGAGCGCCCTATGAACCACCAGCTACAAACCCCAAAATAAAAAAAAATTTTAAAAAATTCTTTAAAAAATAGAGAGGGGGGAAAAAAACCCAACCGTAACCCCAGCACCCCGAAGCCGCAGCGATATCGCCGGCCCGTTGACGCCACGGATCAGGTGACGCCGCTCTGCACCCAGCGGATGCCGAACCGGCGGCTCTGCCGTGCCGACCACAGAACCGCCCGCCAGCCGAGCTACCTGCGCCGCCGGCAGGGTTTTCCTCTTCCTCCCTCTCGCTGCCGCCGTTCCCATCCATCCTCTTCCTCCCCTGCACCAGCTCTGCCGGGGCAGCCGGGATACGGGACGAGGGCGATGGCTTCCAACAGCATCTTCGACTCCTTTGCCACCTACTCCGCCACGTTCCTGCGCGGTGAGTACAGACCGGGCTGTTTCGTTCCTTGGCGGCAGGAAATGCCGTTGGGTTTTGTATTTATTTAATTTATTTTTCCTTGCGAAGAAGCGAACCGGCCACAGGTTCCGACGCGGCTTTGCTGGCGCCTCGCCGGGGTTTTCCGCGATGCTCCCGGCCGCCGCCGTGTCTGTCCAGGTTTGGTGGGTGGTTTGCTCTCAACCTTTTATTGCCGTTTTCCTGCACAATTGCAGCGCTGGGAAGGGCCGGGGCTGAGCGGTGCTGGGATCGGTTTGGAGTGTTTGTCCGAGTCGTGTGCCGGGTGGGTGCAGCCCGAGGTGCCGCACGGCGGGAGCAAAATTCTGCAGAAATGTAAATTGCTTCTAAAGAGAAACAGGTTTGCAAGGGAAGGAGAGCGGGGGGAGATTAGAGCTGCGTTCAAGCTTAGCATTTTAAATATTTAGTTATATACAATACTCTAAATATGAAAACACACCGCAAATGTGTATAGTGCCTTGCTAAATATATAACTCCATTGGGTGATTTACCTGCATCACCACATCTCCTTGACTTTGAGTCTTCTGAGAGGCAGCAGAAGGGACCAGAGACAGGGATGCAGATGGGGATGGGGGTAAATCCAGACCGGCTTCCCCATCCCATCATGGACAAACCGTGCCAAAGCACAGGGAAAGTAGGCAAAATATCTTCATGCCCTCCACTTGGAGGTGGTGGCATTATAAATGTGTCCTTTGTACTCCATGCAGCTAATTAAAGGCAGTCCTATGGCAAGGAAATAAGAGAAGTTTATAAAAAACATTTGCATGGTTCTTTTTAATCTATACTTCGCCCTCCGCAAGCCAGATGAAGAAATGCCGGGGTTTAACTGGGCCTGCTCATTTAAAAATAAAAAGAGAGCGAGCAGCAGAAATATCACGTCTTGTATGCAATTTCCATACAAATAGGAACTCATAAAAGCAATAAACATCTTTGTTTCAGACATAATTTTTTCTTAAATGGGGGGAGAATTAAATGATTGAATGAAATGATGGAGCATGGCCAAATGGTGAAACATTTGTTTAGTATTAGGACAAGAAACCCTTGTTTTCTTTAAGGAGATCAGTGTGTCTTCTCCTGCCCGGTTAGATTTGGGTGAGTACTGCAAAACACGAACGTTCATTTAAATTCCTCATGGCTTTGGGGGATTCAACCGCATTCATAGTTTTTGTTTGCTTTTCTGGGCACATCCATGAAAATGGGTGTTTGTTTGCACAAATATTTAAGGAATGAAACGAAAAATCCCAAAGGTATTCACTAGTTAGCCTAGAAACGTTGGTTTTTGGTTTTTTTTTTAATGGAAAAGGGGTTTTTTGGCTTTTCAATGGGATGGGTGAAGTCGTCCCACGTGAGAGATCAGCACCAATCGCCTCTCGCTCGCACCAGTTTTATATACCAGTAAAATATCTGGCGGGGACTGAAATAAATTTGCCTCCAGTCAATGGCTTTAGGGCTAGAAACCGCATTTTTGGTGGCCAGCACCAGCTTGGCCTGAGGGCTGCCTTCACACCTCCTCACTTCTCTTGGAGACCAGCCTGAGGGTGTAAGATAAACTGGGCTGAACTGGGAGGACGCTCCCCAGCAGCTGAACCCCATGGGCAGTGTCAGCCCAAACTCCCAGCGCAGCAAGTGGGACCCGACCGACCCACGGCTGTGGGGCTGCCAAATAATTTTATATCCCTTTTTTTTTGTGCAAGGAGAAAAATAACTGTGTTTTTTTGCGCTCCATCTGAGCACCCTGTGGCTCAGCTCCCGGGTCCTGCCATGGCCTCCCGGACCTCTGGAGCTTCCATCCCGGTGGCAGCCGGTTGCCTTTAAGTCATCAAACCACAAATGTCACATCCGTGAGTCAGTTCTTCATTACCAATGGCTATCGGGACAGGGATGCCTCAGCCACGGAGGCTGGTTTCTCAACAGCCACCGCTGCATTTTCCATGGAAACCTGTAAGGATGCTCCGTGGGGTGCGATGCTCCGTGGGGTGCGATGCAGTTCGGATGCTCTCAGTCCTCTTGGCTGAGGGTCGGGAGTTATTTTCGCCCCAAGCTGAGCCCTTACTGGTGGCACGGGCTGGCTCCTCTGCTTGGGGTGTCCGTGCTGGGCTTGTTCGCCCCTTCCTAGCTCAGGCTGCCGATGTTTGACATTTTTTCCTTGTTTTTTGTAAATCTAAAAGCACATGGGAACAGCCCATAAGCCGTCACTGTCTGTCCATGCTCCCCAGCAAAAACGAAAAAGCGTTAAAGCACTTTTTTTGCCTTCTTCTCCATCACGTTGGTGTCCTGGTGGGCAGCTGCCCTCACCCCATCACCTTCCCCAGGTGGCTTCGTGCCCTTGCACAGGAGGCAAAGGGCACCGAGCCTTGGTCCTGGCACCCAAAGAGGGAATTTTACTGTTTATTTTGCAAATGCAGCAACGTAGGCACGCTCTCAGCCCTGTTCACCCACGACGCAGTGCTCAGCACTGCTCTGAAGGAACTGGGACTGACCCTAGGGTTTAGTCCCGGCTTTGCTGCTTCTCCTGGGCTCCGCTGGTCCTCGCCTCCAGTTGATCATGGCAAATTTCCTCCTGGCCCTGCACCTCCTTTTTCAGACTTGCTAAAGGGAGCGGGTGGTCCACGTGGGCACGGGGAGACCTAAGGGTCCCCGCTGGCCCCACGCAGCCTCGTTAGCTTAACGAACAGGCAGGGTTCTGCCCAGAGCAGGGAGCGTGGGGGCTCGGGGGGTCCCTGCGGAGCAGCTCTGCCCCCAGGGATGCAGGGGAGTCACAGCCCCACACTGGGCAGCCTTGCCTGGGGGTTTGGCATCTCCCTGAGAACATCGTCCCCATGGGGGACCCACCCCATCCCCAAAACGTGGCGGCTCAGATGGACAGACTGACCCAGCCTGCCCCAGCAGATGTTGGAGGAGGAGCAGGAGGAAGCCGGTGCCGGTCGCCTTTGGCTTCTGAAAGCGGGTGATGCTGACAGCCCTGGTGCAGTGGGCAGCTGTCATTTCTTGTCTGGAAGGTCGCTGCGTCCGTGCCGTTCCCCTGTTTGCCACCAGCGTGCGTTAGTCAGAGTTTCGCAACCACTGTGTTGTGGGCGCGGGCTGGTGCTGCACGCCAGGGCCGGAGCATCCCGGGGTGCAGTGCGGCTGTCCCGCTGTTCCCTTTGCGCCCCGGTGCTGCGGCCGTACCCCAGCACGGCGCACAGGGACCCCCGTGCCGCCCCAGCCGCACGCACGCGCTGGCCCACGTGCCAGGGGCTGGTGGGCAGCACCACGTGGCCACGATGCTGGTTCGTCTCCATTCACCCTCCCCTCGTGTGCTCGGAGCTCGCTGGCTCCTGATTGACTGTCAGTGGCTTTGCTTTTTCCAAAGGAACCCCGCTGACTGGTGGCATGTCCTTTATTTTTTTTTTTTAATATATTTTTGTGTGTGTGAACTGGTATAAATCCATCGTCTCTCATCACCTTGTTATGATCTAATAGGAGCAGAGAGGCAGTGGCGTTCCCCTTTGCTGAGAACTTTAATTCGTGATGATTTCTTAGACTTGATCTCCTCCGATATGTCGTCAGTGTTTGCGGTCCACTGTTTTGGCCACATAGGGTTTGGGAAACAAAGAATGAGCTGGATGTTTGCAGGCTCAGATCCACACATGGCCAGCATTAGGAGCAAGAATGCGACTTCCCATCCAAAGCAAAGGGCCACACTGTAAATATTCCCCAAACGTGGCTGAGCAACGGAGAGGAGAACATGGGAAAACCTGCCGGGAGGTCCCCAGCGCCATTGGGGTGCTGGCGATGGGGACTTAGGGCTGAGGATGCGCATCCTCTCTCCCTCCTGCTGCAGGGTCCCTTTGCGTCCCTTCTTTCTCCTGAGTATCACCAGGCTGGGAAGAAAATGTTGCTGCGGCGATGACGTCCGTTAGATGTGTAAGTGATGCAGGATCCGGAGGGATGAGCTCTGCCCCAGCATTTCCCATCACATTTTCCTTGGCTTCCGTGCTTCAGCGCTGATGTGTCAGGGATGGAGTCGGTGAAAAAGCTGGGGCTGAATCCTAGCTCCTGACCCTTTCATCCCAGAGATACCAGCAGGCTTTACCTTCAGTTCTTGGCCCCAAAAAACCCATTAGCCTTGCCTTGTCACTGGTAAAACCTCCATGGATCTCCTGGTGAGGCTGATGTCTTGCTGGATGGAGATTTGGGATGTTATTCCACGATTGTGTGATTCGATGGTTCTGTGCTGTACCGCTGCGGGGAAGGTGCAGGGAGCTGAAGGAAAAGCTTCTGCTCAGGGTGGGAACATGCCCTGTGCTGTAAGAGGGGAGATGTTGGGGCGCACCAGGCTGGGGGTGCCGATGGCAGCACTGGGTGGGAAGGAAAAATAAGCAAAGATGTGCTGCGAATCTGGGACGGTGCCCCCCGTTATCTGCAGGTTATTGTCATTTTCTGGAGCTTGGGGAAAAAGCCCCAGCGTTAGAACCAGCTGAAAACACAGATACTTCAGCCTTTTGGGTTGCAAACACAAATCTGGGTGCTATACGGAGCATCGTGATGCACCAATAGCCTAAAGCAACACCCAAACTGGCCACGGCAGCGGTTCGCAGGGTGCCAGGCACAGCCTTCGACCGCAGCATTATCCTCCTCGGCTCATCTTGCTAAAAATGCTTTACTTTTTTTCTGTTATTATTATTTTTTCAAGAAAGTGGGACAGCCGACGCGTCTGCAATCTGGGGGTATTTTCCATAACATAAACATATTAAAGAAGAAAAAGGGAAAATAAAAAAGAAACAATGATTTTCCATTCCCGCTGCAAACACCGAGTGCATTTGGAACATGAGGAACGCATTACTCAAGCTATTGTAAAATAAAATATAAAAACAACCAAAATAGGAGGAGAAGGGAGAGATTTGAAAAAAAAAAAAGCCTCAGTCGGGATGGGAGACACTGAAAAATGGGCTTTTTTTCAACAGTCTCTGTAGTGCAGGAGGACTCATAGATCCCATTTGCCTCTGGGATGGCGGGATCCTGGATGGAGGGATAAGAGGGTTTGTGTTTCCACTTGGGGCAATGCAGCATTCGGTATCGTGGGCCGTTTGACCTTGTAACCAGGAGCCATTGGCGTGTGGAACCCGTGTCCCCAAGGGGAGCCTGACCGGAGGAGCCACCTTCCAAAGGTCTCTTCTCCTGGTAATGACGAGATTCAGGGCTCCGGCTGCTTTTTTCCTTCTTCAGTCGCTGTGTGTGTGTGTGTTTATGGCCGCTATATTGGGCTGTGATTTCACAAGGCAACATGGTTTGTGTTAAAATAGCTTCTAAAAAAAAATCAAAACAAAATGGCAGGAATGATGTTAGCGGCACAACCCTGGACCCCAGTCTGCCCTGGCTTCTTGTACCTCCTGGGTCCCGGCCAGGGCTGGGTCTGGCACAGGGACAGACAGACAGACAAAGGCCGTCGCAAACTCTCTGTGTGCCAGTGGAGAACGTGCCAGTGCCCGCAACTGTGGTCGTTAAAAAGATGCTCATTGTGTTAACGAGCCTTGGTTGGGGCTTTGCAAGAGGTTTCCCGGGTGCAACCGCAGCGTCGCAGGACGGAGCCGGCAGCGCGGGGTCCGTGTGCCCATCAGACGGGTGATGGTTAATTACTGCTCCCCCTGCAGCTGGAGGTTCATGCATTGACATTGAGTTTGCAATGAAGGGGAGTTTTCTTGGAGGAGAACCTCAGCAAATGGCTGGAGCGGTTGCTTTCTGATCTCTGGGGCGAACGCGCAGGTTATTCCCAGGAGCGACACATTTCCCAACCAGCAACACAGCCGATAGCCGGGTTGTGACGGGAACATCCCCAGCTGCAGCTCCATTTCTCTCCCACTGAGAAGCCAAAAAGCCAGGGAGGAAGCTACACTCAATTACAAATACTAAAAACTCCCGCGAAAATTGCCTATTATTTCCATTCCTCTTCGTGCCGCTTACAAAATATTTAAAGGACTCTTGCTCCCTGCATCTCGCGCTTGGGGATGGTGGGTGCGAGCGAGTGGCAAGAGGATGCTGGAGCTGGGAGAGGGGCCACGCGTCGATGGGGTGCACGGAAAAAACGGGGAGGGTGTTTCTTCCCAGCCTGGCACACATTAAATGCCAGACACGGGCCGTGCCATTTCCTTTTAAACTGGAAGCATATGCGTGGAGATAATTCAAGGACAGAGCACGGTGCCGTGATTTCAGTGACTTGAAGTCAGGAATAAACCACTTAGCAGGGATTTGGGAAAGGCCGTGCTGTTTTCCCTCATTAGGAGAGAGAAAGTGCCAGCCAGAGAACGTAAAGACTAAATCAGGCGTGCTGTTCCAAAATAAAGCCCTTGTTCTGCAGGTCCTTTGCACTGCGCTGCATTTTAACTGGCCACTTTTGTGCCCAATTACCTTGAACCCTGTAATTAAACACCTTTTTTTTTTTTATTAGCCCTGTGTCGGTTTGGGAAAAAAAAAAAATCTCTACCGAATGAGCAGGCCTACCATTTTGTTTCCATAAAACTCAGCAAAACTGGCAGGCGGGGAGGAGTCCTGGTCCCTGCTGGGTGGTGGGACACCCACCAGCATCTCGGCTCCGTTCCATAGAGGGTCCGGCCGGCGCCGAGTGGCTCAGACCCCGGGATGCAGCCGAGGTTGTATTTTGCAGATCAGATCCCCTCTCTCCCCGCAGAGCTGCCTGCTCTTGCGAGACCAAAAGCCGGTACCATTTTGTCTGGGCAAGTTCTGCATTTCTCTCGTCTCCAGCCCTGACCTGCTGCTTGCTGAACCGCCGCACTTCCCGGGCTGCTGTCTGGGCTGGGGCGAGGAGCCCGCTCGTGGTGTCAGCCAGCCGACCCAGGCAGACAGGCACCTCCTGCTTCCATGCGAACTTTTCTAAGAAACTTCTGCGCAAAAAAAAAAAAAATTAAAATATGAGCTCATGCTGATGAGCAAAGGGCCGGGGGGTTGATGGAGACGAGCAGGCGCGGTTCCCTTTCCAAGCTGCTGGAGATGGATGAGGAGCAGTGGCTTAATAGCAGTTCCTAAATAACATCACGTTTGATTTGTCTGAGCTCATAGCCAGAAACCAGAAAAGTACCTTCTGCGTCGTTTTTAGTCTGTGACTAATTCCCCCAAGTCGGGGGTTTGTTCTATGCCGAAAGAGATCCGTAAATGTTGGGTGAATTCGCAGGCTGAAACATCTTGGGGGCTTATTTTCTTGAGCTACTCTACAACTACCAAACCTACCAAACTCACACCGATAAGAGTCTTTACAAAAGGGCAAATATAAAAGCAAAGGTTTGCAATGGAAAAAATAATCCAAGGAAGGAGCAGAAGCGACGCAACCCAGAGCCCATCGAGTCAAAGTGGCCCTGCTGCGAAATAGCATCACCCGGAGTTATTCATAGAAGTGAAAGTGGTGAATAATCACAAAGGGCAAACGAACCTGGAAAATATGGTGTGGGCCTGCAGGACAATTTGCAACTGGAACCAGAGGCTGGTTTTCTCAGAATTACTCTGCTGTAGATGAGTTGTTGACAGCAGAGTTTGAGGTTGCTCCAGGCGGCTGCTGGAGGTTCTTCACAGTTTCTCCTGGGGGCTGCCACAAAATCTGGTAGAGGTGGCAGAAATCAGGGACTGATCACATAGGGATGACAAACACCTTGCATGGGAAGAACTGGTCCTTGCCGAGGACCTTGTATCTTGTGGAAAAGGGCCAGCGTGTTGCATTCACAGAAAAGTTTGGGGTGCGATCCCATTGCAAAAGGGCTGCCCGAACCTCACCTGTATCTTCTGCCTTGAGCTGCAAGGCAGAGTCAATGAGCTGTGTGTGCCGGGGATCTGATGGGCGAGTTTGAACCATCCCTGGAGACATCCCAGGCCAGGCTGGACGGGGCTCTGAGCAACCTGAGCTGGTGCCGATGTCCCTGCTCATGGCAGGGGGGGCGCTGGATGAGCTTTGAAGGTCCCTTCCAACCCAAAATATTGCACGATTCTACGTTTGGTGCAGACCTCACAGCTTCTTTGGGCTCCATTGCTCCATTTGATCCCATTCTTCCCATCCCTGACCTTACCCTTCAAATATCAGTTTTGGGGACTTTTCCAAACTATTCTCTTGCTGGAGAACAACTACCAGCCAGCCCGTGCTGGCACTGCTCTGCAAAGCTCGTCTGCCTGCAGACAGGTGGGGAAAACCCTCGTGTGGATGAAAGCTGCTGGATTAAGCACATTTATAAACCACACATTTATAAAAAACCTCCTATGATGTGCTTCCCTCCCAACCCGCCGGGTCTGCCTCTGTCAGGGCTCAGCCCAGGCAAGAGAAACGGGGTAAAAACCTCGGGGGGAAGATGGGGAAAGCAGTGGGGCTGAGGCAGGAGGGGACGAGATGCTGGTGCCCGTGGCTCTCGCAGCGAGACGTCACAGGCTGAGGTTTTGGGGTGAAACTCTCCACCTCCAGCAAGACAATATTCCAGGAAAGGCTTTGGAAATTTTGCAAAGCTGCCGCGAGGCATCTCTGCTGCCCTGTGGTCAGCCAGGGTGAGATGGCACGACCCCGTCATCCTCTTCAGAGCAAGATGCCAATGATGCACGAGGCCACCGCGGGAAGAACATCTGTGGGCTGCCTGGATAAAGGGGTGTCCGTGGCTCTTGAATCAGTGGGTGCCCTCGCGGTGACCGGGCTGTGTTCCCTTTGCGATGCTGATGTCCTGCAGGGAAGTTAAATGGAGACGGTGTATTTGCGCTTGCCTGTAAAGCTGCTTTTGCTGAGACGTGACTTTAAGACGGCCTATCAGAGCTGACCCAAAAGGGAAATCGGAGTTCCCTGTCTGACGCCAGCGCCGTTGCAGGCAGCTGCCAGCCCCCTCCTGCCCTCCCTGGGGGGACAAACGTGCATTTCTGCCCCCACATCCAAGGGGTATTTGCAGATATTGCAGCCCCGAAGCAGCAACAGCCGAACCTTTGGCCAAGGTTGGCCAACAGCCCTTCGCAGGGAGGTGGGTGTGGGAACGCGAGTGCTTCTCAAGGTTCGCTTGCTTCACGTTTGACTTCCCCAAAGGGACGGCTCAGCAGCCGCAGCCCCGCACGGCATCACTTCACCCTGCCCGGGCTCGAGCACGTACCCCGGTCACTGCTTCGGTGTGTGGGGGCCCCGAGGGTCCCTGCAAACCCCAGCGTAGCCCGGGAGCACTGAGCACCCGTTTGCTACCCAGCATCACCCCAACATTTTGGGCCAGGCTGTAGAGAGCAGCAGTCAAATCTGCTCTTTACGAAACCCTGTTGCACATTCAACAAGCGGACAGGGATGCGAGATTGATTTTTCTCACTCCCCCAGGGATGGGAATGAGTGATGGGGCAGTTTTTCAATTCAGAGCTATTTTCCCAGGCAAGAAATGGCTTTCTGTAGCCCTTTCATGTTGCAAGAGCACTTTGCTCAGCACGTGCAGGAGGATTTCCCTGCGCCCCGGCCCTCAGCGCTCTGCCCGGGAGCCCTTCCGTGACAGCAACTCCTCTCCTCGAAATTAGAAATCATACCGTGTTTTTCTGCATCCACCCTGTTGTACTTTTCTCGTCGTCATGTGCCTTTCGGTTCCTCTTTCCACCATCCAGACGTTTCCCCTTTTTCTTTCCTTTGGAATTTTTTTTATTTCTCCCTCTGTCGCGTTTTGGGGTTTGGGTCCTGGGCTCCGGCGGGACGGGCACTGCCCAGGGCCCTGGCGCTCGGTCCCTTCCCTCGTGTTTTCAGCTGCACCAGGTTCCAGGGACTCCAGGGAAGTTCTGCCCAGGGGCCCCAGGAGCCCCACGAAATGCTCACCACAAATTCAACCATCTGCCTTCCAACGTGGGGAACAGACAGGTTGGAGATGTCTCCGTGTAAGAAGAGCCCTCATTCCCCATAGGGTCTGGCATGAGCCTTCACGCTCCCCTAAAGCTCCTCCAAAACCCTCAGAGAGAGAAACTTCCATGAACTTGGACAGCTCCGAACAAAGCCCAATGTTTCCAGTTGTATTATCCACCTTTGGGCCTTTTTGGAGGAGATGGGATGTCCTTAGGTGCTCCATAACCTTTACATGAATAGTTCCTTTTCTCTGCATAAGCACATTCTTAAAGGAGCATTGTGCTTTCATTCTCCACTTTAACCGTCGTACTTCTCTGTTCACTTGTTTAAATCAAGCATAAAGCTCTAACTGTTCTTTGAATATTTATGACTAGTTTTTATCTCATGCCATGCATACAAAACATACTTGATTTCTTTCCTAAAAGTTTTTTCAAGTGCAAAGTTTTAAAAACATGTGGCTTTTATTGCAGGCAGGAATGAATAACAGCATTCCACCAGTAACCACATTAAATGGAACAGTAATATTCATATGCGTAAGGGCAAAAGCTGCCTTGTTTCCTATTTGCAGTTGAACTCTGAAATTAATTAAGAACTAAAAGGATCTGACAGTCATTAGGATCTTTTAAGAAGGAGTGGAAGTGGCAGATGGGACCCACGCTCCAAAAAGCTCAGCCGTGCTATCAATAGCACAGAGGATGTGAGCCCTGAACATGCTCTTCTTTGTCGGGCTCTTGTGGAGAGAGGAGAATCGTGGTCCCGAACAATGAAGAATGGCACTTTCATGACTTCAGAACCGCAGGATTCACGTCAATCGCACTCGTGCTCCTAAGTCACTTCGCAGTGTTTGCAAACCCCATCTCGTCCCGTCGGCGCTGCACAGGCTCGGGGATTTGTGCTACACCCGGAGCACAGGGCGCTTGCCAAGGGCTGGTGCCGGGGGAGCGGTGGGTCCTGGCACCCCCGGGTGCTGTTTATAGGGATGACAAATCCCCCGACAGCAACAGCATCGCTCCCGGTTCACCCCAGTGGGTGCGCTTGGGGCTCACTGCTCTGGTCCCCGCGTGGCCAAGGGTGAGTGTGTGGGCGCAGGCACATGTGGAGGTCTCCCTGGGGATGCTGATTTAAGTGAGGACTGGTCATTAAATACACCGGTATAAAATGGGGAGAACTGGGAGGAAAGGCAAGCCCCAAAGCTGTCAGAAGAGTCAGCGACCGCTTCTCTGGCTGTGGCCATTTCTAGTCCTTCAGGAAGGAAACCTGGCCCCAGGTAACCAGGTGGGAACCTCAGGTTGATTTTCCCAGAGAACAACATTTCATGCCAGAATCCCAAACTCTCACTAGAGTCCTCCTCCTGCTGCCCCAAGCAAGGATCCCGGACGCCAGGCGCCAGGGCTGCAGATGCAGACAGCAAGGTGGAATCGGGCAGCCGTGGCTCCCAGGGGTTTAATGGATGTCCCAGCTGGGGATTTGATGTCAAGCTGCAGCCCTGGCCCTGGCAGCGAGTGCTGAGAAGGGTTTCCCTGGCTGCGGGTATCGCCCAAGCCCGGGGCGCAGCGGATGCCGAGCTGAGCCTGGTGCAGCTCTGCTGGAGTCGTCAACAGGCTGGTCTGGCAGCTGGTCCCTCGCCCGAGCGCAGGCTTCCCCTGATTTATGTCTGGGGCAGCCACTGCTTTTTCTCCCCCCAAGTTCCCCCTTATTTCTTCCCCAAGCCCTGCAGCTTCCTCCTGCAGGAACCTCCGCCTGCAGCGCCCGTAATTGCCCCATGGGAGCCCCTTTTAGCAGTGACACTCAGGGGTTAAAAATTGTCACCGTCGTGCACCCCATTGGACCCAGCATCTGTTGTTTGATTTATGAATGAATAGCACGCTCCCTCCCTGCATGCTGCTCTCAGATCCCCTTCACTTAACTGCAAAATAGATCCAGACACCCGCATGGCCCTACTGAGCGCCGTGCTCCTGAGAGGTCTGAGGCAGAGTTTGCGATGAATTTTTAATAGAAAACTTCCTATAAGCCTCTGCGCTCGCTTCCTTGCCGTTGAAACGAGCGGCTCTGCTGCTAAATAGCAGCTCAAATGAATTAAAAACTACAGAGGAGCCTGTAAGGGAAGTAATCCCAGAGACTAATGATTTAAAGAGCTGCTGACCTCCCTGCGATGTGAACAGTAGCTTTTAAGGATTTGAAAAGAGGCCCGTGCAAATCCTGGGTTTTATACTCTATTAATCTCCTCTGGAGTGCAGAAAGGGTGGCAGAGGAATAATCCCCACACATCGATGTCTCCTAGTTTGCGGAGGATGAGAGCAGCATGAGGTTTGCCCCCTGTTTGAGACTGAATCCTGCTGTGCTGAAAAGGATGATTCAAATGAAAGATAATTCCCGCAGGGCACAGTGTTGTGAGTCCCCGTAGTCCAGGGACAGTTTTACTCACCTGAACATCTCTTTGCAGAAGAAGCCGCTGAGTTGCTTTGCTGGGCTCTGCATCCCTGGGGCTCACCAGCCAATTTGGGGTTGGAGGGAGCCCAGTTTGCCACTGCTCTGTGTTTTGGGTCTCATTTTATATGTCTGCAAGTCGGCAACTGGCTTTGCCCCTACACAGTGGAGAAGTTCAGAGCCATGCAATAGGTTATGGGGGTGAATCTGCATCCCGTCACCCTGAAGAACAAGCCAGGGTGGGAGGGCAGAGAGCGCTGGAGTGAGCGGCTTTTGGGAGGGAGCAGGACGTGGTACCCTGCACGGCTGGGAACGCAGCGGGGACTGACTCCAAGTACTTCGGGTGGGCATTTGGATGTTGCTTTGAAGACACCAAAGTGATGAAATTAGGTGTCCCTTCTAACGGGATGCTCCCAGTATAAAAAGGATCAGAGGAATGCATGGATGGCTGGGCTGTGAGCGGACACTGAGCGGATAAAGCAGCCGAAGCAGGAAAGGCTGGGAACGGGGAGCTGGCCACGGGCATCGTGCTGCAGGGAGGCAGCTCTGCCTGCAGAGACCGAGCCCATCACCCGATGGGGACTTGCAGGACGAGGGGAGCAGCCACGGCGGGGCAATACCTGCCCGTACAGGGACACCCGCCCTGCAGCTCCCGGGGCGCGGGGTGACCGGGTGACATCCCCAGGGCTGCGTAGGGAGGGCGAAGGCGGGGTAACCCCGGGGGGTCGGTTCAGCAGCGGGAAGAGGCAGCAGCGGCACCGCCTTGCAGAGGGCCGGGGGGGTCACAGCGGCCGGGCCGCCCCGTCGCTCCCGCCCCGTCGAGGAGCCGCCACGGCGGAGCCTCGGCGACAACTACCGGTGGCGAGCCGCACTGCAGCGCATGCGCGATGTGTCCCTCCGCGCATCCCTCGGTGCGCCCTCCCCTCCGGGGGAACCGGGATGGGGGTACCGGGGTGGGGGTACCGGGGCGGGGATGTGGGACCCCCGAGCAAACGCCGGTGTGGGGCCGCGGCAGCCCGGCCCGGCAGGTCCTCCCCGCCCGCAGCTCTGTCCCCTGCTCCGGGTTTAGTGTGAGTCCCCCCGCTGCTGAACGGGGGGTAAGAAATAGAACTAAACCCGGCGGCCGCCTTCGCCTAAAAAGGGCAGGATTTCAGCACCGGTGACTGCGGGAGACGGCCCGACACGCGGGGCTGGCGGCCGCCCCCCCCGGGCACCGCCGCCCCCCGGGGCCGCTTGGGCTCGGAGCCGGCACCGGCTCGACGGACCCGGCGCGGCCCCCCGGGGAACCGGCCCAGCCCCCGCGCTGCCCCGCTTGCTAACGGGGCGTTGTAGCGAGGGAACCCCCGCTCCTCCTACTTAAAAAAAAAAAAAAAAAAAAAAGAAAAAAAATCTATTTTTGTTTTTCTTTTGGACAAATACGGGGTTTTTCTGAGTCTTGCGAGCAGCGGGAAGCGCAGCCCGGCCCGGGTTCTCTCCACAGGGCAATGCGGCTTGCGAAGGAAGATGTTTCATTAGTTTGTGGAGTGGGTTCAGGAAAAGGAGAAATTATTTTGATGTTGGGTGTTTTGTTCGTTTGTTTTAAGGAAAATCGCGTTTCATACCGCGCAGCGCGGAGCCGGGAACGTTGCGGCCCGGCCGGCTCCCCTCCGACGGGTCGTCCCGGTCCCTAAACACCATCGGCGGAGCTCAGCCCCACCGGGAAAGGGCCGGGAAGCGCGGGCAAAGAAACCTCCGGCTCACCCCCAGGTCCTGCCCCCCGCCCACCCCGCGGTTCGGCCTTTCCGCGGCCGGGGCTCCGCGGGCAGCCGCGGAGCGGAGCGAACCGCCGCCTTCGATATGTTCCCGCAGAACTGGCGGCTTCGCCACGAATTTTCTCGCCAACGATTCCGGCCGGAGCCGCCGGACCTGCCCGCAGCCACAGTCCCGGGGGAGCTACCGGAGTCGCCGGGCGCTGCGGGCGCCCCGGGATCGCCGGAGATGAAGGCGGTTTTCATTTTTTGGGGGGCAGGGGAGGCAGGAGGTGGGGTCGGGGAGCAGCGGTTTTCAGAGCAGGCCGTGGGACGCGTGTGCTGGCGGCAGCGGCTGCTCCACAGCCGCCGCTCCCCCCGCTCCGCCACGGCCGAGCTGCGGACGCGGTGGCGGCGGGGGGGCAGGGAGGGACGTGCTGTTTTCCCAGCCGCTCTGCACGGCGGCGGCTCCGGCGGCTCCGGCCCCAAACCGGCCCCATCGCGCCCCAAAAGCCTCCGCCGGCGGCGGCAAGAAGCCACCGCGGCCCCGACGTTCGCCCGCCCCGCCGGGCCAGCCCAGCGGGGGCGGGGCTTTCCGCGGACACGCCTATTATAACGGAGGCCACGCCTCTTTCCGCCTTGCCCACGCCCCTTTCGGTTGTGGCCACGCCCCTTTGCCCCGCAGGACAGGGTGGTGGGCGGGGAGAAGGACCCCCGCGGCCGTCCCATTGGCGCAGCGCCCCGTCCGTCAGGGCGCGGCCCGCCCCGTTCCCGGGGGCCGGCAGTAAATACGGTACCGGGCGGCGCGGCTGACATTTGGGAGCTGGTTTCGGGGCCGCCCGGCGGAGCGGACCCGCCTGCAGCCGAGGGTGCCCGCGGCCGCGACGTGGCTCTGCCGGGGCTCCGCGCCGCCTTTCCCCGGGCGGGGCGGACGGGACCGCAGCGAAACCACCGGGGACGAGCCCCGGAGCCGGGCGAGAGCAGACGCCCCGCACCGCTTTCCCCGCGCCGCCCCGCCGAGGACGGCGATCTGCCGGGACGGAGCGAGGCAGCGCGGGGCCCGGCCGCCGCTGCTCCCGCCGCGTCCCACCGCCGAGCCCCGCCGCAGCCGAGCGGTTGCCGCCGGGCCCCGCCAGGCCCCTCCTCGTACCCCCGGGCTGCGGCGGCTCCCTGACGCCCGCCGTTGTGATGCGTATTCCCGTAGACCCGAGCACCAGCAGGCGCTTCACACCCCCCTCCACGGCCTTCCCCTGCGGTAAGATGGGTGAGAACAGCGGGGCGCTGGGGGCCCCCGCACCGGGCGCCCGGGCTCGACCTGAGGTCCGCTCCGTCGTGGATGTACTGGCCGACCACGCCGGCGAGCTGGTGCGCACCGACAGCCCCAACTTCTTGTGCTCGGTGCTGCCGTCCCACTGGAGGTGCAACAAGACGCTGCCCGTCGCCTTCAAGGTAAGCGCTGAGCTCCGGGGGGGGTTGTGACCGGGGCAGGTGGCCTCGGTGGCTCGGAGGGACCGGTTCAGCTCCGGGCTTGCCCTCCTTCCCGACCTACTCGCCTCTTTCCCTCCGCCCCTTTCGCTTTAACTCGCTCTTGACATCACCTTCAAGGGAGCCCGGTTTATTATTTTTAATCAAGTCTCCGCATTGCCCCGCGGTCACAGCATCTTAGATATTCCGTACAGTTAGGAGCTCTCAGGCAACTTTGAAGTTTAATGAGAGTGGAGGTTAATTACCTTCTTGGGAGAGGGAGAGAGAGGCAGGGAAGGGAGATCTAATCTGAAAAAAAAAAAAAAAGAAAACGAAGAGCTGGAGCACGGGGCCGCGCTGCCCGGGCTCCCCGCGGCCGCCCGGCTCCGCTCCCGCGGAACGGGGTGACCCGACGGGGCAGCCCCGGGCCGGGGTTCCCCACCGTGCTCCCGGGGCTTGGGGGAACGGGGCCGAGGAGAGGGAAGCCAAAAACTCAGCGGGAGGAGAGGCGTGGGGAGCCGGGCAGGACGGCAGCGGAGGCCCGGGGAGCCCGGCAGTGGCCGGGACGGAGGAGGCTGCAAACCGGGTTCCTCCGGCTGTCCCGGCACCGGGAGCTCGGGGCGCCGTTCCTCGGGGAGGGGAGTCCCTTCTCCGCCAGCTCCGCACTCCCCCGCGGCCGCGCAGCTCCCCGGGTTTCCCCCGGCCCGGGCGCGGAGCTCCGGGGCCCCGCTCGCTGCCACTCCGCGCCTCGCAGCGCTTTTTTTTCGCCTGAATCAAACAAAATAAAAGCTCAATTTCTCCCGGCGGGGCCGAGGGCGGCCCCCCCCTCCCCGTAGAACCCACTCGCTCACTTTAACCTATTTTTTTATCTCATGTTCCCCTTCCCCCTCCGATTTTACAGCCTTCCTCGGGGGCTCGGATTGCTTTTGGTTTTGCTTTGGGTTTGGGGTTTTTTTTTGGGGGGGGGAGGGTAAACCTTAGGGCAGGTTAGTTCCGACCGCAGTGAGTTTGAGCCTAAAATCCTCGCCTCCTGCCCTAGGTCGTGGCCCTCGGAGATGTGCCCGATGGGACGGTGGTCACGGTGATGGCCGGGAACGACGAGAACTACTCGGCGGAGCTCCGCAACGCCTCCGCCGTGATGAAAAACCAAGTAGCGAGATTTAACGACCTCAGATTTGTTGGGAGAAGCGGCAGGGGTAGGTACTGGCCGGGAAATGGTTGGCCTTTTTTATTTGGCTTTAAAGAAAAAAAAAAAAAAAAAGAGAGAGAGAGAAAGAAAAAGAAATTGAGTTTGGGTTTATTTTATTTTTAACGGTGTATTTGTCGCGGGCCGGTGGTTTCGTTGCTGCGGGCTGGGTTTGTCGCGCAGGGAGGATTCCCCAGCCCCGAAGCGGTTCCCGGGCGGGCGATGGGATGTGAATGCGGGATGGATGCGGGAGCATCCTCGGCCGCCTCCGCAACAGAACGGCCCCGCCGGCCGCTCTGTCCCGCTCGTCCCGGGGGTTTTCCCCGGGAAAGGACGGTGCAGGGGAAATAAAAAAAATTACAAAACAACCTCGTTGCAAAACCTCCGCGGTGGGGCAAAGCAGCCTCGACCTAAATCCTCCCGAATTTAGCTCCTCAGGGAGGTAAACGGGGGCAGCGGGGGGTGCGCGGTGGTTCGGTGAATGTGCTCAGGGGCAATAACTCACCTGGCAGCTCGTTTGTAAATGGTGCAAATCAGGTGTTTGAAGGGAAATAATAACGCAGTGCTTGGCAGGAGGGGAATGCAGCGAGCAGGGATGCGGAAAGGTTCGTTTTGATCGGGAGATGCGGGAGCCGGGCGGGCGCAGGGCAGAGCTGTGGGTGCTTTTTTGGGGAAGGTTCACCCGTTTTCTGCCCTCTTGTTGCATGAAAAGAACGGGGGAGAAATTTAGATTTCTAGCCGTAAAGGCTGGCTGTATCATTTAGTCTCAAACGGATCTCGCTGCTGACTTTTTTATAACAAACCGTCAGGGAAATCAGGCTTTGCCATCCGAGGAGAGGGAAATAAACGCCCTGAAAACGCTGAACGGCCGCGGGTGTCGGGGGAGCACTGCTGTACCTGCCTTTCCAATAGTATAAATAGAATAATTTCGGCATTTCATCACCAATAAACACTGCAGGTCGAAGCACTTAATTGCTCATTGAAACAAAAGTAAGAATACTATATTTTAATGGCCATGTGGCAGCGTTTTCTGAAAGGCTTCGAATGTATACGCACAATGTCAGATATATTTTGACTTCTCTGCATTAATTAAAAGCAGTGATGTTAGGAATTATTTGCATGTAATAACTGTTTACTTGTTCCTCTTTATGAAACTTGAATAGTTTACATTCTTTCATACATTTCCTTTTTCCTGTTGGCTCCTTCTCCATGTTGCAGTTTCTTTAAAAACTCTCCACTTAACTGGTTGCAGGTTGATGGATGGAAAAATGTTTTTCTTTTATGAATTAAGCTTTCATTTCTGTAATCAATTATTCTCTTAGGCTCTTTTCTTTCTGTGCTTTTTATTTTTTCATCCCCCTTACACAAATTTCCAAACTGAGCACAACCCAATCTCAGCTTGACTCTTGAATTCATTATTAACTTTCCTCCTCTGCAGACCCAAGCTCTGAATTAACAGTAGTTTACAGTCTTAGAAAGCACTTGGGTGAACAGTCTCTTTCCTCAGGCAGAGTCCTGGAAAATACTCATTACAGCAGTGAAAACACCTCCGCTGCCTCTAACAGGCTTTGGCGCGAGTAGCGTAACCCAAGTGCTGATTTCTATATATTTTTTTTAATATATTCTTGTGGTATGAGGCTTTGTAATATTTGTAGAGAAAGAACTCCGTTGTTGCTCCCTGGGGCTGGCATGAGGGTTTTCTCGCAGCGTGAAGCGTGTGTTTAGCTCCTCTTGTCCGGCCACGCTTTCCCGGCAAGGGGCTCTTTCAGCCCTATTCAGCGTGAAAAATCGTTTCTATTGAATTTTTATTCTGGGTGTCACACTTGTTTTCCCTTGTTTGACTTAATCTCTCAAAGCCCGGTGCTGGTTTTGTTTATTCTGGCAGATTTGCTGCGGAACAGTTTGTTGGAGCAGAGTTGTGTGTGTAAATGTTCGTGTAAATCCAACGTGCGGACGTGGGCATCTGAAAGCACACGTTGTGAACAGCCCGGCCGTGCGCCCGAGCTGCAGGAGCCCTGTGAAATCAGCAGCAGTGAGGCTCTTGCTTTGAAAACACGGCTTGGATATAGTTCAGAATTGGGCATTTTTAATACGAGCGTGGCTGGGATTATTCCCAGGCACTGTGAGCTGGGAAGAGCAGGTCCTTACCCATTCCTCTCCAAAATTAGACAAAGAGAGGGGAGAAGGACCAGTTTCCCTTATGCTTAGCTCTTAAAAAAAAAAAAAAAATATATATATATATATATATATGTAAAATAAAACCACCCTTTTCTGCTCAGATTGCACTGTATAAAATGAAAGCCAAGGCCAGCTGGGTGCTCTCCCAGCTGGAATTTTCCCCCGGAGCTGTGGGTGCTCCCACAGCCACCCAGGAGCTGTGATCCCCATGCAGAGGTGCTGGGCGCACGGTGGGCATGAGTAACCTCAGCCTGGCTTCTCGAGAAGGCGGGAAATGAGTAAAAATGGTGCTGAGTAATAATCGTCATTTTCGATTCATGGGAGGATTTTTTGAAAGCTGTTTAAAAAAAAAAAAAAAAAAAGTCCGGCTGGCTTCACGCTGCGGCCGTCGTCCCTGGAGAGGTGTTTGTGTCTGCAGTGAGCGGGCTGGGGGGGAGTGAAATGCAGGCGATTCATTTCACGCGGAAAATGAAAAATTGAAAAATAAAAGAATAAAAATCAGATATAGTGGTGAGGAGGAGCCGGGCGCGGAGCTGCTGGGCTCAGCTCCTGGGGCGCGCGGGACGGTCGTGTCTCACAAACCGAGGGGCTCCCCCGGCTTGCTTCTCCTCCCACTGGATTTCCTAATTGCCCCTAATAATGGTCATCCCCGCACTCTGGTTCTGCAAACCTTTTGCCAACAAATGCTCCGGGCTGGTGGTTTTTTCTGTGGCCGTGCAGGCGCCTGGAGCCTTCGCGCTCCGCGGGCTGCGCCAGCCCAGCTCTTCCAGGCAGGTTGTCAGCGCGACCGCTTCATTGGGGGTTACATTTGTATTTGGGAGGGTAAAAAAAAAAAAAAATATCATTTTTGTGCAGAAATTGAGCTGAAGGTTTGTGCAGCGTTTAGTCTTGTCTTGAAAGCTGAGGCTGGGCACGGATCGATACTTGCTGTCTGCTTTAAGCCAATATTTCTCCCCCGGTGCTCCCGTAGGGAAACTCTCCCACCTGGGATAATTGCAGGATGTTCTCCGGAGGAGATAATTTCATTTTTCTGTTTATTCTTTTTCCTCCTAGCTGTATAAATAGTATTTTGGTTTGCTACGGATATTCCCACGTCCAACCCTGTAGATAGGTGATGTTTGGGATCTGAAAATCTCTAATTCCTTTAGAGGGGAAAAAGGGAAAGGAGGTGGTTTGTTATTGGATTTATTTGTGAAATGAAGGCTGGAGGAGTTAAGGGCTATTGCACGGGCATTTCCAGCCTGATTCCTGCATCGAGGGGGTGATGGCAGCAGAGATGGGGCAAGGAGGGGGCAGAGGGTCTGGGATGGGGGTGCCAGGGGTGCGGGGGGCGACTGGGTCTGGGTTTGGGGTGGGCACTGGGAGAGCGGGGAGGCACGTGGGTGCAGGGGTGATAACACCCTCCATGATGCCAAAAGCATTTTCGGGTTGCAGACGGAAACCTGTCCTCCTGGGTCACTGTGTTCTTGCAAAATTGGGCTCCCAAGTGCTTTTCACTGCTTTACGCTCTGGTCAGGGCTGGGAGAGGGGGACAGTCCCCACAGCCGGCAGGGCCACCTCTCTAGTGGCCAAAGCTTGGCCAGATTCAGTTCCCATTTTGCAGTTTCCAGTTTCTGGCACCCACACACTTGCCATGCAGCTGAGACCCCCGGCACAATTCGGCTCCAAACGCCGCCGTGTAGGTACACCCACAGGGCCAAAGCCACCAGGTTTCCCCAGCAAACCCGAGACCGAGGCCGCCTCAGCAGTTTTCTCCCACAGGAGCCTCCCACGGGTGCCGGGACCCAAACCCATCCCTCGCAGAGGGGGTCCCACATCCAACACCACATCTCGGGGCTGGGTTCCCATGGGAGGAGCAGGAAGGCACCGGGACGCTGCCGTGGGTGGAGGGGGTCGACCTGGGGACAGGGCAGGAGAGGGGGGACACAAGAGACTTTTCCACCCGGGGAGGTCCTGGCTCTGAACTGGGTCCAAGCCTCTCTCTGCAGCCGGCTGAACCCCAGCGGGAGCCGGCCGAGCTTTGTGTCTCGGCAATAATGCCTCATAAAATTAAATGATGTGTGTGTTGGAGTTCGGTGGATGTGGCTATTTGCGTCTGAGCCTGCTCCAGCAGGACCGTTTTGCTCCCACAAGAGCTGAACCCACTTCTCTTCTCATTCTCCTCATTTCTCTTGGCTTTTATGTTTTATTTTTCCTCCTTAGGAAAAAGCTTCACCCTGACGATCACAGTGTTCACCAACCCCACCCAAGTCGCTACCTATCACCGAGCCATCAAAGTGACTGTCGACGGACCCCGGGAGCCACGAAGTAAGTGATGTGTTTGATTTGGCAGCCGCCGAGCGGCGTGGGGGGGATGCAGGGGCTGAGCTCTCCATGGCCGAAGGATGCAGGATGCCCTGCAGCTGGGCAAAGCCACCCGGGGCAGGCACCGTTTCCAGCGCTGGCATGGCCGAGCAAGCCCCGTGTGTTGGGCACGGCTTGGCCGCTTTTATTTTATTTTATTTTCTCGGCACAGCAGAGCGTGGCATGTATCCCCGCGTGCTGCTCGCTTGGGCCATGCTCTGTATCCCGTCACACAGGGATGGTTTTATAGCTCCGGTCCTCATAGTGGTTGGGATGCATGGAAAATTCTTTGGGCTTTGACAGCAAAACTACAGAGGCCTCAAATCTGGAGGTGCACAGGGCATCTCTGGGGGGTTGCAAAGCCAGAGATGCTGCGCCTGGCTTTGGAGGCTGACTTGCTGATTATTAAACCCAAAATGTAGGCAGGTTTCCTCTGCGCCGTGCTCGTATTTGCCTGTCTGTCCGCACGGGCCCGGGACAGCTCGGTGAGCATCTTCCTTTTTGGGTTTGTGGTGGTTTCGCTTTCGGGTTGTCAAAGGCTCCGCTGGCAGCGGCCGGGAGCTGCGTTACTTGAGAAAAACCAAAGAGACGAATCAAGCCCGGAAACGTGGTTCTGCTGCGAAGGAGGAGGCGCTCCTGCGTGCGGGACGGTGCCTCTGGGTTGAGGGCGGCTCTTTGCAAGGGCGGCTGCTGGGTCGGTTTTTGGCGTCGGGCAGCTTTGAGCTCACCTTGGCATCTCCCGCGATGCGGGGAAACGCTCCGGTGCTGTTGGCTGGAGGAATTTCCTTTAGTCAGGAATATCATTGGCACTGCGGGACCCCCTGTGTGATGGGACCTTGTCCCCAGCACCTCCGTCTCCAGTTTTTCGCTCTGGCTTCGCCTTCCTGCTCGCTCCGCACCACCCCGGGGACTATAAAGCCGAGTTTGTTCCCTTTGCGTGTCAAGCTGTCAGTGCCCAAATGGAAGGGAAACGGTTTGATCCTTCTAAATATGCTTCAGAAAATATTTTTCTGTTGATGCTGCCGTTGGGCCATCGGTGCCCCTTGATGTCAGGCCAGGTGGAGGCTGTTACCTCGGCGAGGGGGTTTTATTTGCATCGGGGCTGTTTGGATTTTCTTCCCCCTTGATTTTTTTATTTTGGAGCACGAAAGTCTTTAAAGGAGCCTGCCGAGCTGCCGGGCTGGATTTGCAAAGCTGGCATCCAGGGGATGCAACGCTGTTGGTTTTTATTTTAAGCCAGAAACACAAGGCAGGTCCCCATCGTGGGGCTGTGGCAGCGAGTCGTGGTGGGAACCGGGAACGGGCTGGGCAGGGAATTTCACAACTTTGCCAGGTCAGGAATAGAAACCAGGTCTCCTGACTCCTGGCTCAGCCCTTTATCTGCTCTATCAGATCACCTTTCTAATAATAATAATAATAATAATCAGGAATACATAAATAATAATACGAGGCGAGATAGTTACTACTCTTGGCGTTTGGTTTTGCTCTGACTCGCCAAAACCCCCTGCTGAATCATCCCCGCTCCTCCTGCATTTCAACACCTCGGCCCATCGCTCCCCATCTTTAATTTAAATTTCCCGATACGGAGGGGCAGGTTTCGTCGCCGGGCGCGGGGCCGAGCCCCGGGCACGCTGGCCCTGCGCTCTCCGCGTTGGGGCCGTTTGGCATCTTCGTTTGGCATAACGAAGCAGAGGCGGAGGACGGAGCGGCGTGCCCGGCGCTGGCGCGCGGTGCCCGAGGGATGCCCTCCCCGGGACGCCGTCCTGCCTGCAACATCAGCAGTTTTCTGCCCTTTTTTTTTTTTTTTTTTTTTTTTTTTTTCCTGATTTGTGGACCTCAAAGTGTTTGGGAGGTGTGAGCTCATTAAGGAATTCTGCGTGGGGTTTATTTGCTGCTTCTGCTTGTTCCACGAGGGCCCCAGAGGTCGATCTCTGCCCCATCCTTGCACCCCCACAGCCCGTAAATTGCTGATGGAAAGAGTTTAGACACAAGATGTGGGGTGGTGGGTCTGTTTTTTTACTTTTTTCAGATGATCATAGATTTATTAGCAGTAAAGGTCATATTTTGACTTCTCATTTGACCCTGAGGCTTAAATTCATGATTGATGAAAATCCGGTGTCTTGCACTGGAAGGAAAAAAAAAAAAAATTAAAATCCTTTTTTTTTTGCCACACTTTGGTTTGCACCCTCTAATAAACACGAATTTAAAAAAATAATAATAAAAAAAACTAATGCCCTTTGCCCTTCCCTGCAGTCCTGTGCAGAAATCCCTGGTGTGGAAATACCGGCTGCAAAATGATCCAGGTTGGCTTGTGGAAACCCAAGGTGGTTTTCCTGGTGAACCTGCCACTGGGTGGCTCTCCGGCACAGCACCCCTGGGTGTGTGGCGCCCACGGGGCTCCTGGCCGGCGACTGGAGCCAGTAAAGCCCCAGTAAGAACCAGTTTGGCCCAGCACCATGGTTTGCGCTGCCCTCCCTTGCTTGGCTTTGGGAGGTGAGAGCCGCCAGCAGGAATTGCAATTTTTACGTGTGTGTATACATATGATATATACTTTAAAATATATATTTATATATATTATATGTGTGTTAAATATAAAGAAATAAATAAAAATAAATATAAATAAATATAACTAAATATATAAAAATAAATATATAAATAAATATGTAAAAATATAAATAAACATATAAAAATATATAAAATTTATAAATAAATATATAAAAATATATAAAAATTATAAATAAATATATAAAAATATATAAAAATATAAATAAATATATAAAAATATATTAAAATATAAATAAATATATAAAATATATTAAAATATAAATAAATATATAAAAATATATATAAATATATATATGTGGACTTGATGATCCTTGTGGGTCCTTTCCACCTCAAGACATTCTATGATATATGTAAACACATATGTGTGACTGTGTAAATACGTGCATATATATGCGTGTGTGCATAATTTTTAAAAAATACATAAAATCTATCTTAACCTCTCAAACATGGCTGCAGCGTTGCAAGTGAGCAGAACGTGGTGTGCGTTGGCTCCTGGTGCACAGAATCGGTGCTGGCCGGAGCTGGAGGCTGGATGTGGGGTTGGTGTGAACGGGCAGCAAAGCGCCCTTAAATGTGGAAAGAATTGGCCATTTGTCTTGGCATCCTGGGAAAGCCCTGGGCATCGTCTTCTCAGATGCGGTGAAATTCTTCCAGCAACCGTTCTCGTGGGGTTTTTTGGGTCAGAACGTGGCCGGGCTCCACGCCCCACCTCCGAGCGCCCCATTCATCTTCCACCCCGTCCCATCGCTTCATCTCAGCCCTTGAGCAAGTCTTTTAACTCAAGCCGTGCCCAGAAAAAGAAATAAAAATAACAACAACAACAAAAAAGAACTTCTGAGGAGTTTGCAATTGAGTCGAGATGGGTGAGCAGTGGCAGGGAAGCGGGTGACGGCCCTCGCGGGGCCGGGGATGCAGCTGGAACGGGGACCGGGAGAGCTGGACCGCGGTGTGGAGGGCACCCAGGGGCGCTGGTTTGCAGCCGCGTCAGGGCACGCGTGAGGCTGAGACTGGCGGTGGCTTTGGCCAAGTCACCGTCTCGCCCGCTCCACCGCGGTCCCCAGCGCCACGCAGGCCCCCTCCAAGTGCCTCGCTCGCTCCCAGATTATTATTTCATTTTTGCTTGAGCTCAGGCTCTTTCTGGGTCAGATCTGGAGAGAAAAAGGACATTTTTTCAAGTTGACACCTTAGCTCTAAACAAATGGCGCAGCGGGTGCCAAGTGTTGACATACTTTGTACAAACAGGAAGTAATAAAATATTTGAACTTCCTGTGGAATTTCCTTTTTTTTTTTTTTCCCCCCTTCTTTGCAGCTCTTTATTTAGCAAGAGCCCGACTCGGCTGAGCTGCAGCCCTGGTGCAAAGCCCTCTCGCATCCACAGCTGCTTGCAAAATAATCCACAAGAGGCAGAACGTGTTAAAAAATGAATAGCTGGAATCTATCTGGGGATGTTTGGTGCGGTCCTGGGTACGTGGGAGCATCCCCAGGGCCTCCCCATCACACCCACCTGCTGGCTGCCTTCCCGTCCCCCCTTTTTCTTTCCCTTCCCGTCCCCCCTTTTTCTTTCCCTTCCCGTCCCCGCTTTTTCTTTCCCTTCCCGTCCCCGCTTTTTCCTTCCCTTCCCGTCCCCCCTTTTTCCTTCCCTTCCCGTCCCCCCTTTTTCCTTCCCTTCCCGTCCCCCCTTTTTCCTTCCCTTCCCGTCCCCCCTTTTTCCTTCCCACCGCTCTCACCTCCTCCTTGCTCTCACTTTTGTTTTCTTCCTCCTCTCGCCCATTTCCTGGGAACTCTTACACAAAGTCCCTTTTTTTTTTTTTTTTTCCTTTAAATGCCTTTTGTTTTCCCCCTCTTGGACATATTTTCTTGTTACCGTTCAGTCTCCACCTCTCCCCCCCTTCACCTAAATCCCCTTTGCCCTAAACCCCTTGTTTCTGGTTTCCCTGCATCCCTGCTGAGGAGGAAAGGGAGAGCAAGAGGACTTGATCACATACTATAACCCTTGTGGGGAAGCACAAATTTGCTTTTCGGAGGTTTAATGCTGTGTAAATTTGGGTGAATGGAGCTGGTTTTCTTCCCCCCCCGCCCAGCAAAGGTGGTGGGTAGAGCAGGGAGCGGGATGCTGGAGGGATCCGCACCCGGCAGCACAGACCTCCCTGCTCTTACGCTGCGGTTTCATTTTCTCCCATCCTGGGCTGCACGATGCAATGGGGGGTGATGATGAGGAAGGGTCGCCGCTCGGGTTTCCACACTGGAGGACCGAGGGGCAGTGGGGTCCCCGCATCCCCCCTTGTCGCCCACTTGGCCGCGCTGCAAACGCTCGTGGAAGGCGATGGCGGCTGGAGTCTCCTGTCCTGCTCATTTGGGGTTTGTTCATCAGAGAGTCGGTGCCTTCGGTTGTGTCACCGCTTGGTGTGACCGCGGTGGGTGCCAGGAGGGTGTCCCCGTGCTGAAGCACCACTGGGCTTGGATCAGGACGAGGAGGGGGCTTGTGGCTGGAACGCCCCCGGCCAGGCAAGAGCGTTTCGTGTCCCCTCCCCATCTCGTCCATGCAAGGTTTCCCTGATAGGACGCCATCCTGCACAGGTACAAATCCCCTCCGTGGTCATTTATCATCCCCAAAAGGCTCCTTCCCCCTCTGTCCATGGGGTTGGAGCAATGGGGCCGTGTTGGGAGCGGTGACAACCCGGGAGGCCACGGCTTTGGCTCCCCCCAAGCACCCAGTGCTCCCCCATCGTGCGGCACGTAGCCGGCGGGTGGAAAGGCTTCTCACCTCCCACGGCTCTCAGGCGTTTCCAGGAACCGCCGCTTTTTAGCTTTTGTGTTTTCAAAAGCCTCAGCTGGGTGAGGGTTTCCCTGCCCGCCTGGCCCCCGCACACAACGTCAGCCCCAGCCCTGCGCTCCTGGCTGGGAAATGAAGAGTTTGGGGTCTGCCGAGGGTGGAAACCCCCTTGTCCGTGCCTGTGCAAGGTGTTGGTGGCACCTGTGTCCCCGGGGTGCTGGCGCTGGGTGGGTGCCAGGCTGTGGCTTGGGTGCTGGCTGCGCTTGAGCACCCTGTGCACTGGGGGCTCTTGGCTTCGAGTATGGGGTAAAAAAGTAAAAAAAGAGGAGAAAAACCCTGTCTGTAAATCCAGCCTGAAGAAGGCTTTGCTGCTATTGAGCATGGGGTGCTGGGTGGCTGTGGGAGGGGGTGTCTGTGTCCCCGTGTGCCCCCGGCCCCGCCGTAAGGACATTTTTTCCAGCAGCGTTTGTGCTGCCCGGGGTGGCAGCCGGGGAGGAGGACGAGTCGTACCAGCCCTTACCGGGATGACACACACCTCGCTGTGGCTTCTCTATCCATCTCGAGGCTGCCCCGATAAGAGCAGCGCCCCAAACCGCCCCGTCCTGCCGCGGACGCGCCTCGGCACCGCTGCCCGCACCCCATCTCGCTTCCCACCCCACGCCCAGCGCCTCGCCGACTCCCCGAACCCCGGCACGTCCGCAAACCACCCTCAAAAAGCCTTTCTTTTTTTTTTTTCTTTTCTTTTTTTTTTTTTTTTTTTTTAATTTAAAGTGCCTATGGATCCATTTTTCTTGAGTTCAGAGGAATCTGTGCTGTAGATTTTTTTTTTTCCACATTATTCCTACTGTATGCTCCAGTTTGAGGCTAGAGAGAAAAAGGATGTGCAGGACCACGACAGTGATGCAAGTCATCCCCCCGCTACTTTCCCCATCCTCGTGGCTGCAGATGAGTCTGAGATTTACTACCAGAAATAGCAAAACTGAAACCCATTTCACTCAGGGAAGGGAAAAGATGTGCAACATTCCACCCCATTAACCAGAATAAGCTCTGTAGAGACCCCGATATGACGCTAATAACTAGAAATCAGGCGTCCCATATAAGACGATGCTGCCCTAATTTAAGGCTCCCATTCTGCCCAGTTTGACCCACAGATTTTGGGCTGGGGGTGACTGGGGGAGTCTGAAGAGCCAAGTCAGCTCCTGCGCTCTCGCTGGCAGTGGGGCTCAAATTTGGGGGGTTTCAGCTCCCCACAACCTTCCAGCCTCCTGGGTTTTTTTTTTTCCTGGGGTACAGCAGCCCTGTGCAAACTCGATTCCTTTAGCGGTGTCGTATTTTCATGCCTTAATGGTTTAAATGCCAGCAAAAGTACAAAATAACGTGTTCGATATCGTGCAGAGTTGGTTTTCTCCTTTCTAACTTTTGGGTTGTAGTGTCTTTAAAAGTATTGATGGTATCTGCTGAGATTTCTGACCCCATGATAGTTGCTTGGAACAAAGAGCAGCTCTCTTGGGCTTCCTTCCTTTGCACCATTTTGGGGGAAAAGGGGGAGAAAAACAAGGCAGAAAGGTTCCCGTTGCTTTTGAGAAACACGAATTCACGCATCACCCCAGCCCGGTGTGGATTTTAGCCGATGCTTTGTCCGCGGACCTGTGCTGTGAGAGGATTTGCGTAAATCCACATTGTGCTTCCTCCATATGGGGGGGGGAAAAAAAAAAAAAAAAGGTTATCTCATGGATTTGTTATTATTTGAAGCAATTTTGAGAGGAAACGGGGAGCTGGAAGAGCTGTGCAGGGCGCGGGGGAGCTTGGGGCGACGCGTCGTGCCCCCTCGGGATGTCACCTCCACGAACCTGGATGGAGAAATCAAAATCTGTAGCTCTCCCGTTCCCGGGACACGGGGGAATCGGGATCTTCCGGGTGGCAGAGACGGGTGCGAGTCAGCGAGGGACAGTCTGAAACAGCTGAGGATGAAGAAGAGGGAGCGGGGAGCCGGACGGGGTGACGGGACGGGAGCCAAAGAGGAACCAAGACAAAAATATCCCAAATTACCATTTTCTTACGGAAAATTTCGGGAGTCTGCAGCATGCCCGAGGCCCTGACACCCCGTGTTTGTTGCGCTTTTTCCCCTTGGAGGTTTGATCTGGCTTTGGCAAGGGCTTGGAGAAGAAATAATAAATTATTAGAGGGATTTGCGCTTCTCAGAAGCTCAAATGGAGACCCAGGACGGGGGCTGCGTCGTGCCAGTATTGTACGATTTCAGATCTTTATCTTGGCAAAAAGGCTTCCTTGTGGGGATGCATAAAACTTGAACTGGAGATGTTTCTGTAATTAAAAGCAGGCGCAGTGCTGAAGTGCTCCCGTGGGGTGATAGTTTTGGATATTATTAGGGGCTTTTGTTTTCTTCCCCTGCTTGTCCTTAGCGAGATATAAATACACAGACATTTCCCAGTTTGTCTGGGAATTAGAGGAAAAAAAATGGGGGGGGAGGGGAGGAAATGGTGAAGAAAAAGGAAAACTAAAAAAAAGGGCAACTAAATCAATCAAACCGACGAGATCATTTAAACAAATAAATGACCTCACTGCTTCCTGGACAGTTATTTGCCGATGTAAAATTGCTATAATTTGTTCTAATTTAAAACGCGGTGCTTAAAATACGCGGACTTGCCACTTCTTAAGACCTGTCCCTTTCCCTGGGGAGGAAGAGGGGGAAATCCTGAGCGACACTTTCTCGCTTCCCAATTAACTCTCCGTTCCGTACGAGCGCCCGGGAGCTTCGGCATCGCTCTGGCTGGTGGGGGACTTGCCGTGGTGGTCCCAGCAGTGGCCCTTGGGCACAGGGGGGGTGACGCTGCTTGGGGACATCCCGGTCGTGCTGCAGACAGACAGAGCTCCTGGGTCTCAGCTTCTCCCCGCGCTGCTCCGGCCCCACGGAGGGTCCTGCCTGGAGGAGCAAAAGGGCTTTGGATGGAGCGTAGACTTTTTGGGGTGTCCTGAAACAAGGTGGGCGTGGGAAATCCTCGGTGGGAACGCGACGTGTTTTAATCCTTTAGTTTTACTGGTGTTTTCTCTGCTGTCGCCCAGCTGCCGCTGGGGTTGTTGGTGATGGGGCACTTGCGTGGGTGGTGCCCAGGAGTCCCAGCCACCCTGTGCATCCTGCGCAGAGACCGTCCAGCTCCATCCCGCCCTTCGCGATCCCGTTTGTTCTTTGGACGGAGACACACGAAAAGGCGAATGAAAAGCACCGGTGCAGCTTGATTAGGGCACGATGCACCACCCGCTCTCGCCTTCCATCTGCCAGATCCCTTAAAAACCTCCCACCGCCCCAGTCACCGCGAGCGGGAGGTGGAGGACGAAGCCGAAGCCGCGTCTCCGGGGGCACGGCAGAGGCCGGCGGGCGGTGGGGAGGGACGAGGAGACGCCGGGGCGAGACTCAGGGCTCCCGAGTTCACCCAGAGCCCTTGCAAATCGGTACTTGCTGCGCAGGAGGGTTTCTCTGTTTGTATTCCCATCGCTAATGTGTTTTGATCCCAGCGGGGGAATTTGCACCCTTTGGGATGTGCCCAGACCGTCCAGGGCACTGTGTTCTTGCAGAGGCAGTTCTGGACCGCTGTTGATACATGCATGGCGAGCAATTATGTTAAACTGCCTCCTCCTCTAATTTCTTATAGGTGCTGGTATCCAGTTAACCCCTTCGGGGTCCGATCCTGCACAGACAAAGCGAGGGGGAGTCGGGCTCCGCTCTGGGGTGGGGAGTGGAGGAAAACCAGAAGAGCAAAGCAGCTCAGCACTGGGTTTGTGTGGGTTGGGTTGTGCAAGAGCCCCCAGCCCCATGGGGGACCCGTCACCCCCGGGCAGGACACGGGGACACCCCGGGGGACACCCCGGTGCTGGGGGGTTGCAGGGCGTTCCCTGGGGAGAGCAGAGAGCGGACAAAGCTTGGGGGTTTGCATCGCCCAGGCCGTCGGTGCTACAGCTCCGGGCTGTAATCCCAGCCGCGAAAGAAATATAATTTCGGTTGCCGCATTAATATGGGCTCCAGCACATTCACTCCTCTAATTATTTTATTTGCCACATATAGTAAATTCCACCTCTCCTTTTATAATCACCTGGCGCGTAATAACTTCAAAATAATTTCACTTAAAAATGGCCAATATTTGCTGAGCGAAGCAGTTATTGGGAGTGAGACCAGGGAAATTATATTTGCTTGCATTGTACAAAGAAATCTTTGTTGAAATTGGTTGCGATACCTCCTGCTTTTGAATGCTTCGGGAAAACCCCAGGGCACGATTCTCAGCTGGGGTGGAAGAGCCGTATCTGCTCCTGCGCCGGCTCTGAAAATAAATAAATCAGAGTCGGAGAAGTGGGCATTGATCGTGAATTTGGAAGAGATTAAACAGGATCCTCTCTGGTGGATGGGGGGATGTTTGGAGAACTAAGTTTCATTGAAGGCTCCTTCCAGAAGGATGTTGGTGGTGTTTTGATGCCGGGCACAGGAGCGAGTTGTGCTGGGTCCTGCACAAAGAAATAGCGAAAGAAATTCCTGCTGGGTCCTGCGGTGCGGCCCAAAGGGAGCTGTGCAAGAGGATGAGCGGACTGGGCTGGGATGCAGGTGATGGGGTGACACTAAAAAGGAGTATTTGTGAGCAAGGATGTTGGTGATTTTGCTCCTTCCAAAGGGGCTGTGTTTTGCCCCGTGCCTCAGTTTACCCATTTGTAAAGCAGACCTAATAACCTGCCGGGCAGCGGGTGATGTGGGAGTGTTGCACAGACGTGGAGGCTGTTGCCAGTGAGGATTTATCAAGCTATAGCTGGGATTGCAGGTTTATTAAAGCAACGCAGCCCTGCGTCCCTCGGGCAGGATTTGTGAGCTCAGGAGGACAGTGCGAAGGGTCGTGGATTGGAAAAGAAGATAAAGGAAAAAAAAAAAAAAGGCAGTGCTAAAAGGCGAGTTTCATTTCGGGGAAGAAGACAACAACTAAAGGACTAGAACTATCAAACAAAACCACAAGATCACATCAGATGTCAGGGCAGGACACATCTTGTTTCTCCCTCTCGAAAGGGCTTATCAGTGCAACCAATCACTTTAATGATGTGGCAGAGGGAGGAAGAGGATTTGACTCAGAGTGAGATGAAATTTAGTTCCTAAGACCCTTCTCTTCCGCTACTGGAGCCCAGTCACCTGTTCTGCAATCAGCCAGAGATAAATCATATCCTGCAGCGGAAGGTGCTTAGACATGATTTTGCATTATTTTATCGCACTCTTTCCAGCGAACTGATGCACTGTGGTGGGAACCGGGGGAGAGAGGGGAGGGAAGAAGAGAGACCCTGCAAGCGGGGAGCATCCCCGTTGCCCGGCCCTGTGCTCCGTGTCTCCCCCAGCCCATCGCATCCCAAAGGCGGGTCCGGGAGCAGGCAGCAGCTCGGCAGCTCTGGGTTTTGGCTTTGGAGGAGCAGCGTTGCAGAGAGGATGAAGGTGCTGTGCAGGTAGCGTTGCTCTGGGGCTCTTGCTTACGGCGTGGCGTTGTGTGCACTGGCAAAGCTCGCAAGGAGTTGTAATTATCCGACGTAACAGGCAGTATTTGGAGATGGAGCTCGGAGCTCAGTCCTGGGATCCGGGAATATTAGCAGTCAAATGGCAGGGCTCGGCTCCAGCTCTGTCCTAGGGCAAAGGGGAAACCCAGCGCTCAGCATCCTCAAATCTTGGGAAAATTTGGGTCTGATCTGGGTTGCGCTGGGTTACCCGGAGCCCAGGACCGGCTGGAAAAATGCTACTATATCCAGTTGGCTGCCACGTGGACACGGCATCCGAGAGATCTCCAATCCATTACCTGCACCACGGCACATTCCTCGCACAGGGCTGACCCCAGCGGATGGTCCTCCCCGTCCTGGGCAGAGTGTCCTTAACCAGTGTCACCCAAAGGAATTTGATGCGCTTGCCCTAATGGAGCAGGTTATTAACTGGGGAAAAACCAGCTATACTGGTAGCGCGCAGGTCGCATTTCAAGTTGTTAGATAGCAGGCATTAACTCATGGTAAATTGGCATCACTCCACTGATCTATGTAGCGACAGCTCATATATGCAGCTGCAAATCTGATCTGGGAGACGACTGAGGCAATATCAGCTGGAGGTACTTGAGATCCGGCTGCTTCCTCCCAAGCACCCAGCTTTGAAATCTTTGAATCAGGGGGTTTGCCTAATTCCAGGAGAACTGGATCATGGCCCATAAATGAATTTTGCCTTCCTGGAAATGAGAGCAACTGCAGAGAAGTCAGCGAGGCTGGTGGGTTTTGCACCCATGAAAGCTGCTGGATTTCCCACTGATGTGCACCCATTTGCTCGTTTGTGATACACGGGGTGACATTAACTATATACTACCTAATTCACCCTGAAGTCCCAGAGATAGATTTTCAGAAGTCTTTAAGGATGGGAAGATGCAGGAAAGCACTTGTGTGGATTTTCAGTGAGGCACAAGTGGGCTAAATGCTCAAACCTGATGAATTTTACCCAGTCTACTGCTGAGAATGCCCCCAGCTTTACCTGTGCTGTAAAGTGCTTTAAATATATATATTTTTTTTTTTCAGTCCAGAAAGATTCAGTCTTCTGGCTGAAACCCTGGGAATGGGGAACTGGTGTTCTTTTGGGATTTGTGCTGGAGTTGCATGGAAATTTGGGTGTGATGTTCCTTTGGATTTGAACAGGGATACACAGCTCTCACATCCCAGGAGGTTTTGGAAATGCTACCCTAGATTTCTGCTCAAATATCTGAATTAATGCCCTGCTTTGTTTTCCTTCCAGAGGGCTTATTTTCTGGGTTTCCCAGCGTAATAAGAGGCCACCGTAGGATTTATCAGAAGCCGCCCCGTTTGCAAGGCCTCCCGTCGCGGGGTGGGCAGAGGCAAAGCCAAGGGACTAGCCCAGAAGTGAGAGGAGATTAGGGGCTTGCAAAGGCAGCTAATCAATACCAGGCTGCCTCTCACAAACATCTCTCCTGCTGTTAGAGCTTCAGACAGTAAAAAAAAAAACCCTACTGTAAATGCAACATATCTCAGTGCTTCCTGCCAGCTGGCCGGGAGCCAGCCTATTTCCTTCAAAAAGAGGGATATTTATTTTCATCCTTTTAGAGGCAGCCAATTCATCTCAGACCACCACCAGCTAAAAAAGCTTTATAAATTAGCAACCTTTTTTTTTTTTTTTTTTTTTTTTCTGTTTGTTAATTCTCTCCCCCACCCCCTTAAATATTATTTTCCTTTCGTTGTTCGGGTCGGTGTAAATCCTCTGCCAGGACATGCGAGCCGAGGCGCATTGCGACACACTCCCCTTTCTCTCCAAGCTGGAGAAAGACAGTAGCCGTAGTGTCTCACGAAAGCCAGAGGAAACCAAAGCAAAGCCTCGCCGTGACTGATTCTCCTTCCAAATGGCGTAAGCAAGCCAACTTCAAACATGTGAATAATGAGTTATCTGTGCTTGACTTTGTTCGGCAGCAGAAGAGATGGTTCCTTCTAACATTTTCCTCCTGCTCCCTCCTGTGAACTTCTGGGCTTCAACTTTTAGAAGTGGGTTGAAGTAGCGTTGGCACTTGCCGGCTGCTGCTGCTCATGGAATCATGGAATCATTTTGGTTGGGAAAGATCCTCGAGGTCATTGAGTCCAACCGTTCCCCAGCCCTGGCACTGCCCCATGTCCCGAGAACCTCATGTCCGTCTGTCCAACCCCTCCAGGGATGGTGACTCCAGCACTGCCCTGGGCAGCCTGTTCCAATGCCCCACAGCCCTTTGGGGAAGAAATTGTTCCCAAGATCCAACCTCAACCTCATCTAAATCCCAGCTCCCTCAGCCGCTCCCATCACACTTGTGCTCCAGCCCCTCACCAGCTCCGTTCCCTTCTCTGAGCTCGCTCCAGCACCTCAAGGTCTTTCTGGTCATGAGGGGCCAAAAACTGACCGCAGGGTTCGAGCTGCAGCCTCACCAGTGCCCAGTGCAGGGGGACAATCACTGCCTTGGACCTGCTGCTCACCGGAGCTCGATGGAGATCTCCAGCATCCTCCATGGAGACGTCATGTTTGAGCCCCTTCCAGTTGGGGGCAGCCCAGTTTCCATCCCCACACCGTCCTCCCCTCTCTCTTTGACTGCCCACGCGGCTGCACCAAATTCTTCTTGGCTGGGAATTTCCCGTGGCGAGTGCGGAGCTGGAGGTGGGTTTCCAGGGAAAACCTGAGGGATGTTCCCATCTTGGGCTGTAGGTGTGCAAAGATGAAACCGCCCCAGCATCTGCTGTAAGGGACAGGCCTGCTGTTCCCATAACACAGGCGGTTCACATGTGGCTTGTTTCTGGAGCACATGCTGGGACTTGATAGTCTAGCCGAGACTCAGACTGGGAAGAAATTCAACCTTGTGTGGAGGATTGGTGTGTCTCTCTGAAGTTCTTATTTTGAGGGCTACAAGAGGGATTTGAAAGATGTTTTGTGCATTGAGCTGGAGTTTTATCCGCTGCTGATCGCTTTCTTGTGGTGGGTTCTCAGGGACGTGTAGAGACTAAGCCATTGGGCTGTGCGCGGCGTGGCTGGGCCGACCGCTCCCAGTGAGCTCCTGCTCGGCTAAACCGTGGAGTTTGGCTGATAATATTCGAGCAGAGCCTTGGGTGAGGGTGTCCGGAGCTTGCTGGCGGGATGCTTGGAGCCTTGCTTCGAACACGGACGAGTGGGGGCTGCTGATGGCTCAGCTCGAGCTGCTGCCCCAGCCCGCGCTACTGTCTCCCGGTTCTCGTCTCCTCCTCGGTGGAGTGAAGGAACTGATCTGCAAATGCGTGTGTTAATGAACATCCCCTCCGAGCCGGAACGCTCCGCGTTTCCTTTGCTCCAGCTTGCCGCCAGTGTTTCGCAGCAAGACGCCTGGGGATGGCCAAGCCGCTTCCCACCATCTGCCCTCCCGTTCTTTTAGCAGCACGGGGTTGTGGGGGACGGGGACAAACGTGGCACCCAAATCCGAACTCCTTGAAGTGGGAGGGCAGGCTGTGCGCTCCTTGTCTCTCCCACCTGTGACCCCACGTACATCTAAACACAGATAAACCAGGGGACCGGGACCCCCAGGCACCCCTAAGAGTGTTTTTTCAAATCTGCCCACTCTGAGATTTTGGTATCGCTCAAGCCACGAAGTTCCTGGACTCTCTTTCTACCTTTGATCAACTTTATATTCTGCGTCTTAGGAATCTGGGGAAATAAGCTGCTTTTGGTGGACGCTGTGGACACCCCCCCACTGCCTGGAAACACCATGCAGGTCCCAGCTTCGGAAGCCACATCAGGTTGCACAGTCCTAGAAGGACGAGCAGGGTCTGCTTGGTCTTTGAAATGGTTTAATGCAGAAAGCAGGGCTTTGAGTCACCGTTTTGAGGGCCGGAGCTCCAGGGTGGCACACACCGGTTCCCTGTCTGCATTCCAAGGAAACACCCAAAACTTCCAGTATGCTTCTTATTACCGGCCTAAAATGTCAAATTCACATCGGCTCTTCCAGCCGGGAAGCGTTCAATGGGACCGTTTGTTTGATGTGCTGATAGAGATCTTGTTGCTACATCAGGATCGTAGGTGATCTGTCAATGTTTACACCATGTCACGTTCAATATCGGAGTGAGCAGATTCGGAAACCTGATCCAGCATTAAAACGCTTGCGCTGTCGACAAGAAGTGCCTCAGGTCAGCAGCTGCCGTCGTTTCATAGTCCTGAGGGCTGTTGTTTCCGTAAATATTGACCTGCGAGCCAGTGCCAGCACGGCTGGAAACGCAGCGCAAAACCGCCAACCCAACAGCAGGTTTCGTGCCCCAAAATCCACAGGTTGGAGTGATTAAGACTCCTCCGGCTGATTTCTTGGGATGAGGCCTGGAGCTGTTGGAAGTCAATTGAAAATCCACCCCGTGGCATTGGGAGGCTTTGAGTCAGTCCTTGGGTTAAGCTCGAAACCGCCTTCCTCTTCTCTAAGGTATGAGCCATTGTTCACTTGACGGCACTGGTTTCCTCTCCGTGACAGCTGTGGGTAGATGGGGAAGGGCTTTTAATGAAGCCAACCGCCGCAGAAATTAAAAAGCTCAGGTTGTTCTGATGAAAGAAACCTATTAATAGCGATCCTCTCTTGCGTGACAAAGTCTGACGTCCCCAGCTCAAAGTGACAAGCGGCAGGAAGTCCTGGGGAGACAGCCTGTACCAACCAGGGTTGGCAGGCCAAGTTGGTGGTTTTTAACTCGTTCGCCGCCTTTTAACTCGTTCGCCACCTTTTTTCTTGCATTTTAACACTTCCCGGCCCCTCCCATGTAGATGCGGTGGGATACGACCTGGCGAGGGTCTATGAAAGCCGGGAAGGGCCCTGATCCCACCATGGCTTTTCTGGCTTTTCACTCCTAAATAAGCCCCTGTGTTTGCCTTGGCTTAGATTTGCATCAAGTTTTCTACTTTATTTTTATCAGGTTTAGGTTTTTTCGGGGGGTGTTTGCTGGTAGTTGCTGGGTCTCCCTGCAGACCAGCCCCTTGCAGAGAGGGGAGATACAGCACTTCTGTTTTCCTGAGGCTTAAGAAGCGCCCCCGGGGCTGTGCCCGCGTTCAGACAGCGCAGAGACCGGAGCAACCGCGGTGCGGCACGATGCAGCCACATGAAGCCCTCGGTTCAGCCGTACGGCTGAATAATCTCTGAAAACATTATCAGCACGGAGATCACTTGATTTATTTTTCAGGATTTTCTCCGTCACATGCCAGATACTACCGCAGGATAGGGTTTCAGCCGAGATAGAGGCAGAGGGCTTAATTTCCACTAGATTTCCGTGGAACTTGGTCTTTGAAGTTCTTTTGGCTTCTCTGCTAAGCTCTGCCTGAGAAAAGTGGTTAAAGGAAAAACGTAAACCTATTTTTCTTCTTCTGCGCCCAAATGCATGCTGCAATAATAAAACGTGGACTGAAGGACGACACCTCGGTGACCACACTTTCCCCCTTGGGAAGGCACAAGTACCGTGTGACAGATGCTGCTCACGTCTCCGAACATCGTCGGATGCGGCAGAGGTGCCCAAGGTCTAGGGACGCACGGAGATGAGAACAGGTCATTTATGGTGTTGATTTGAGGTTTCCTTGGTTTACTTCATGCAGCAGGGAAAACGCATTTTCAAAATACGGCTGGGTTTTGCTTTGTGCTGGGAGTTTGTCCTCACCAAGTTTTGCTCTCCGGCGTCAGCACGTTTTTGTTCAGTTTGGACTTTTCCCCAGCCAGAAGCCCGGGGATTATAGAGGCTGGGGGGTGGTGGGGCTCGCCTGGATGTGGAGCTCCCAGGGGAGGCTCAAAGCCTCTCAAAACCTGCGGTTTGAGACAGTTTGCTGTTTGGACACCCAGGGAGTGATGCTGTCCAGAATCGATGCTGTCCCTTCCAAGCCACCAGCATCTTTGCAGACAGCCTGGCAAGTGCAGCCTGAGCACCACGAGCCAAGAAAATGCAAGATCAGAAGATATCATGCATCAGATTTAAAGAGGGGGAAGTCTGGGGACTTTCTGTGACTTCGCTATAAATTAACACCCGAGCTCACGCTACGCAGATGTGAAGGGGGGTGCGAGCAAGAGGTGGCTGCGTTTTTCGCCTTTCAAATGTGTCGCTTTTCTTTTCAAAAGCCGCCAAGAACTGAGCCCGACTTGGTGGATGTTGGGCCGGAGGGCTGGATCTGATAAGGCTCGGCTCTCAGAAGAGCTGCAGAAGGTTTTTTTTCTTCTCAGGTCTTCTCCTGCCTCCCCGACGTGCCCGCACACCTCCAGTGCCCCGAGCTCTGCTCCCGATTACGCCGGGATAAGGCATTCCCCACCTTGGGAAGGTCCTTTCATGGCAGGTGCAAAGAGCTGGGGGCGTTTCAGGGCCGTCTGGCCGCGGCAGGTAAAGAGCAAGGAGAATCCAAGGTCTGAATTTGGCACCGATGTCAAACCGGAGCAGCTCCGGCTTCTCTGGAGTCCCTCCAGCTTTGTACGGGTGTAACTGAGACTGGAATCTGGCCCAGAGAGAGTGAAGCTGTTCAGCAATGATTAATACAGTAAAATGCGAAAGTTATGTATCGAGCGTATTTCATGCGCTTCTTGCCTCGGGACAATCAGCATAAATTTAATAATTATTGCCCTGTGCCAGCAGCTGCTACCTAAGGAGCTGGGAGCTCTTTACAAATGCTCGTTCGCCGCTGCCCTGCCTGCGGGAGGTGGGGGAATCGTCTCCCCGTTTTACGGGTAGGAAAAGAGGAACAGAAAGAAGCAAAGTGAGGTGGCCGAGGTGCGGTGCCGTGGCCGGGCCAGTCCCTTCCCATCTCCTGCACCTTCCCCAGCCCTGCTCGGCTCTGGCCCCGTTGGGTGGGCAGAGCTGGGGAGGGGGATGAAGTACGACAAGAGTTCATTCTTTGTGCACTGAGAAAATGCTGTTGAAAGTACTTAAAATTCAAGGTTTCCTTTGCTGGTTCCCCAGTCACCACCCTGCCAGGAGATGGGGTTTCTCCTGCCTTGCGTGTGTCTCCCCTCTGCGTTCGGAGCCGCTGACGGCGGCTGTAGGTGGGTGCTCGAGCCTGGCGCATCCCGAGCCCGGCGCATCCCGAGCCCGGCGCATCCCGAGCCCGGCGCATCCTGAGCCCGGCGCATCCCGAGCCCGGTGCATCCCGAGCCTGGCACATCCCGAGCCCGGCGCCTGCATCCTGCTCCTTCATCGGGTGTTGACTTTCCCAACGATCTGGGGCCACCCGTGCGGGTCAGTCTGTGTCCCTCCCTCATCAGGGTTTGTTTGCCTGAACCGTGAGATCCTCTGGCCTGCGTGTGCCTTGCAACCCCCCCCCGGTGTGAATAACAGCAAACCGCAGAGACGGAGGCTGCGCTGACTTGGTGTGTAACCAGGGCGCTCTCGCCAAAGGGTAACTGATTAGATATCACACTCTCTTATCATGTTCCAGGGCACCGACAAAAACTAGAAGACCAAGCCAAACCCTTCACCGACCGCTACGGGGAACTGGAACGGCTGCGCCAATCCATGAGGGTCACCCCAACAACACCCAACCCGCGCGGATCCCTCAGCACCACGAGCCACTTTGGGTCCCAGGCTCAGACTCCAATACAAGGTAACCGGGTGGGTGCCCCAGCCCGGCATCGCACCCCGAACCCTCGTGCCAGGCAGGGCGCGGACAAGCATCCCTCCGGGTGGTATTTCAGGGCTGTCCCTGCCTGGGGACAAGCCAGGGAGGGGTTTGGTTGGGTTCCTTGGCTCTTTTTGCACCCATTAAATCAGCAGATGGCTGCTGAATCAGAAACCCAGGTGATTTTGCTCCGTGCACCATTAGGTATGGGGTCCTAGGAAAAACTAGAACAGTTTCAGCATGAACATGAGGGAGATCAGAGCAACACCCTTTGAATCCAGTAACTTCTTTGACATGAAGGCACCCGCGGAGACGATTAAGCATCAACTAGAAAGGGTGTATTATACTTTACATGCTAATCCAAAGGGTTTCTTATCTGGTTGCATTGTGTTTATGCCAAGTCTGGTGATCTATCGCCCGACTCCAGCATAATTCCCCACACGTATGCACACCTGCATGGGCGCACGCGTGCGCACACGCACGGGCTTTGCTCTTCCCAGATTTGCCATCAGCATAGCTGAGCCCTCGGGCGCTCCCCGTGAATCTGCATCATAGCTCGTTGCCAGGAAAGAGGTTGGAATTGCCACCAGAGTTACTCGAGAGAGGCCGCTCTGCTAATTCCCGTGCATCTGAATTTTTAGCCCCCAAATTAAGCCTTGCATTTGAAAATAACCGGCAGCCGGGATGCTCCCGCCTTGCTGCATTTCTCAGCACGGCCAGATGCCACCAGGATGCATTAAAGAGACCGTTCTGCACACAAGACATGGTCCTTTTCTATGCATTTTTCATCTCGGTGTTGTTTTCCTTTGAAAATGAGCAGAAATTCTAATTGGGTTTAAGGGATAGTACTTAACCTGTTTGCATTTTGAGTTTTGGTGATCGGAAGGTTTCAGACTGAAAAGCTGCAAAAGCCTTTACGGTGCATTTTCAGAGGTGACGCGGACGTCTGAGAAACCTCAGTGTCATTGGCAAAGAGGGTGTCTCAGGTGCAAAAACATGTTTGAAAATGTTACCTGAAATGTAAAAGCTGCCCCACTCCTCCCAACCCAAAATTACAGCGAAAATTTAATTTATTTCTCATTGAAATGCAAATTCTTACGCTTGGAATTTTCATTGATATTAGCACGGTTTATGAGAAGAAGACGGGCATTTTGTGTAGGATTATCGTTTGATTTTCATTAAAAAAAGCAAGAGGGAGAAAGAGTTTTATAGTCTCATCTCATTGGCCGCATAATAAAGAAACAGATTCTTGAGGGAAGAAAAAAAAAAGATGCATATTTTAAATTAGCACAGTCCCCTGTAGTGCCAGAAACCCAGAGAGTGTTGTTTGGAGCAAAGAATCAGGTGGTGACACAAATTCAACAAGAAAAAAAAGAAGCAGCTGGCCACAAGTTACTGTCGGTGCCAAATTCCCAAATGTCAAGTGACAGCAGGAGTGGAGACACACCAAATTAGCCATCTCGGATCATTCCTGCGGAGTGAATCCCCGCTCCCAGGAATGCTGCAGAAGGCGGTTTGTGCGCACCCTGCGCTTGGCTCCCGCGTTCCCGGACGGGAGGAACTGTCTTAAAATTACTGTGGGTTCTTACCAGCGTAGCTGGGAGCAGAATCAGTTTGGTAATTGTAACCTCAGCCCGGTCCTTGTGACACAACGCTGACTATAACCAATCGTAATAATCATTTTTAAAAAGCCTTTCCCCCACATACACACGGCTTATTCACCAAGATCGTAATTTTTACCCAACCAAGTGGAGCTTGGCCCATGCCAAGAATAACACAGGAGTTAACAGGCCTGTAATTCTCACGACTTGGCACGTTCTTAGGTAGCACACACGAGAAGCCAATTAGCAAAAAGCATAACGAGATAGCAGCTGGGTGGGACGAATGGGGCAGGCTGGAGTTCATCCTTTACCTGGGTGCTTCCCAACGTTAATGTTTCCAGCATCCTTGCACCCCTGTGCGGGGATTAAAGGGGGGCGCAGGGGCAGGTTTTTTCTCTGGGAATGAACCCCCGGCAGCCCCAGCTCGTGCGCCGGAGGTTGTCGGGGCCTCCCGGTTCTGCTGACCCAGCAGTTTGCACAAACCCTTCCTAATCCTTCTGGCAAAACCAGGCTGGGGAGCCGAGCTGCTCAGAAACAGCTGAGGGGTTCGGGCGCCTCAAATCCCTGAACGCAGCACGTGGGGTTTGGGCTTGGAGGCCAAAAGGGTGGGAGACGGCGTTTCTTTTTTTGGGGGGGATTGGGGATGTGTTTGAGCTGATCCGGTCCAGTCTTTCCTCCTCGGGAGCGGTGGAGATCACGGCAAGGACGCTGGTGTAGATGGAGGAAGGATCTGGCCCTCAGCCACGTGCAGAGGGCTTTCAGGAAAGCTGCCCGTGCGGGTTATAAATAGCCCCCGTGTAAAATCATCCTGAGGTTAAATGGTCTCAAACCAAAAACCTCCCGCTAAGAGAAAACTGGTGGTTTCTGAAGGGCATGCCAGGAAACACGGGAGGAGAACGCGCTCAGCACCGCGGCCGGGCGGGTCAGATCCTGCTCTCCAGCTGGTTTCCCACCGCCCCGTGTCGGTGCAAGTCAGCGGCTTTGGTCTCGCCGTACCCCGCGCGGGGACCGATCCCTCCCCGCGCCTGTCTGCAAACGTGACTGACATCTGCAGCCCTCCACAGGCCAGATTTTATCCCCGATTTCCACGGCTTTGGAGGGAAAACAGGGCAATTCAAGGTTCACCCCAGTGTAGCTGTGATGAGAGCCCAGCTCGGCAGCGGGGCAGGTGGGACAAGCAGACCCTCGTCCCGCATCAGCCAGCGCTGCTTCCCCGGCTTCAGCTGGGCAGAGCCGTTTGCCCCCGTTGAGGTTTTGGCCCGATACTTCTGCAGCGAGGTCTGGAAAATCTGAGGTTTTGAAATCCCGGCTCTCCCGTCTCCGCAGCGAGACACCAAGCTGTCATTAGGATGGCTTGAAATGGTTCCTTATTACGGGGCACGCGAAGCCAGAGCCTTGCGTGCTTGCTTCGTTTTGAGTTTTGTCTTCTAGCTTAGGAAAAAAAAAAAAAAAAAATCAAGTAGCTCTCTAAAAGCGAAGCAAGATGTTAAAGGAACTTGCTTCTGCCTGCCTTGGGCTGCCTCTCGGGGCCCCCTTTGCTCTGGGGAAGTGGGATGGTGATGGACACACGTCCTCACGGGGAGAAGCGGGATGCTCCTCGCAGCCCCCGGTTCTCCGTGCGATGCTTTGCCTGCGTTTCAGCCGTGGTTCGTGCTGAAGCGTTTCGTTCCCGTTGCGACAGAGGAGGACCGCCCACGCAGCCGGCTCCCGCGCTCTGCCTTCGCGGTGGGAACATCTTCGACCGCTCCAAAGCAATTGTGTGCATTGTCCAGCAGCATGTAGGGGCCTTGCGTACACAAGGACAATTGCAAAGTGATTCTAAATTTGATCTACTCAATAACAGGGCAAGCTGCTTTGATTAATGCACTTAACATCCCCTTGCGTGCTCTTCATATTGCTCCAGCAAACCCAAATTCCCTTGACTTCCCAGGGAGAGCAGTAAATGCTGGAGCCTTTTGCAGGCTCCATCCTGCCTCTCCCAGCCTTGGTGTCTGCCGAGCAGCTTGGGAGACTTTGTCTTTGCTGGTGAAGAGCTTTCGGGTCTCCCGATCTGGAAACAGCCCAGCTTTAACCAGCTTGATTTCCAATCCATTACTTAAAACCAGTGCAACGTTTTTAACACGGGCCAGTCATCAGCAGAATGCTTCACCATATGCATTTAGAACAAAATCTCGCTCCCTTTTTCTTTTTAAATTTACATTTTTAAAGTATTACGTTACTTTTAAGAAACCTCTTGGCATAGGCACCAAGTGCCCTATTGTTTCCGAAATGCAACGTGGCTGCTCTGAGGTTAAGTCCTGAATTACGGGCCCAGCAAATACACTGAATTGCTGCTTCCTAATCCCTGTCCAGATCGACTTATGGTTTCTTTAAAATATCCGTTTCTTAATGGATAAAAACATTCTACCATGGGCAGAGGCTAAATTGTTTCCAAAGGAAGCTAGGCAAGCATTAGTGGGAAGAAAACATCTTGTGGGATCCAGCTTCAGCCTCAAAGGAAGGAACACGCAGAAGATGGGTTTCCTGCCTGCTCCCAGGCTCCGCAGGCTGCTGTGCCTATCTTTAAACTGCTTTTCTGCTCCCCTCAATTACATTTGCCCGTGGATGTCCCTTAAACGAATTTGGCATGTAACGGTCAAAGATGAACCACAGGCCAGCGCTGTTCGGGAGCATCCACCAAAAGAGAGTCCGAGCATCCGTGGCCGCTAATGTGCAGCCGTCTCCGTCTCCCAGCCGCAGCTCAGGGTGCCAAAGCGCTGCAGTTCCTATGAAATAACAGCAGATGAGCTTGCAACGAGCCCGGCTGAGTTTACCTCGGGCTCCAGGGATGCCATCCCGCCTTTGCCGTGGGATTTTCGCAATGCCGGGATGCTGATTGCCAGGTTCAGAACGCCCCCGGGGATCCCCCAGCCCGCGGTCCCGCTGCGGGAGGGCACTGCCCGCATCGTCGGGCTGCGGTGCAGCCCGGGAGCGCTGGAGCGGGGCAGGAGCTGAACCTCCGGTCGCCCCATCAGCCGCCCTCATCACCCCGGCGCTCCGCAGTGGGTTTCCCATGGCAGACCTGGCTTGGCCTGGACCTGCTCGGCAGGCACGGTGGTCTAGCTGCAGGCGGGGTTGTAAATTCTGCAGCTTCCTTTTATGTAGTCAGGGCTTGTTAATTTTTTTTTTTTTTTTTTTTTAATACCCTTTGAATACAGGTAAAGAGCGAAGCGCGGGCAGGCCAGAGGGAGTGCCTGCAATCAAGGGAGCGCTTCCCGTTCAGCCCACCCACCCGCTCCAATTAGCACCGTTAGCTTATTCATTAGCTTCGCGGGATGGAGCGGCAGGGATTGAGCCTGATGCCGGGATGCGGGATGTGAGGTGCAGGCAGAGGAGAGCTCTGGGGATGGCAAGGGGAGAGGAGAAGCAGCGGAGGGAGAGGAAGCCGGGAGAGCCCAGCTTGTTTAGTCTAGGCTGGGAGCGGGGCTGATTGCTGTGTTTAAATACACCCGGGGGTAAACATCGGGGAGGGAGAGGAGCTAATGTAAGCTATGGAGGATGGTGCTGGCACAGGAGATGGGGCTGAACTGGCCCGGAATAAATCCAGGCTGGATGTTGGCAGCAGGGTCCTTCCCAGAAGGGTGGGAGCATCCCGACGGACCTGGGGGAGTTTGCAGAGGAGGTTGAGATGCGGTGCGTGATTCACAGAGCCGGGAATACCTGGGAATGTCCCTTCTCGCTGCCCTGCCCGCCTGTAGAAACCAGGAGGCTGTTGCTCACTGTATTCAGGGTGTGATTAAGTGCTGGGAGAGGACCCAGGAGAGCAGGGTGAAGGTTTGGGATGCTCACCGGGGCGGGTTTGGGAGCTGAGCGTGTGCACGGAGAATTGTGTGAGGAGAATGAGAAAACTGAGCAACAAACGTGCTCGGCGATCTTGAGGTGGTGCCTGGTGATGCTGCGATAAGCGACATGTGTGGTGGTGTGTTTTGGTTTGGGGTTTGGGCTTTTTTTTTTCAAACTCTGCAGAGGAAGTACCTGCACCCAGTTGGTGAGCTGCTCGTATCAGATACACAACAATCGCTCCATGGGCGTGTAACAACGGATGCTGCTCACACCCTCATTTTTTTTTCAACACCTCCCCTCCTCCCCCCAAAACTAAATTTTGCTCTATTTTTCGTGGGGTGAGAGGAAGGGGCCGTTTTCTTTTTTAGTTGGCCCTGACTTGGAAACGAATGAACTCGTTCACATACGTGACAGAGGCGTGAGAGCGCGCCTGCATGCGTGGGTGGCGAGGAGAGCGGCGCCTTCTCTAGAGATGAGCTGGGTCTGCAGGGACCAAATGCATCTCGTGCACCTTCCCGGACAGAGCAGGTTCCCCCCATCTTTGGCCACCTGCCTCTCCGTGCTCCCAGATGGAGCTGTTATGGTCACGGGAAGGAAGCAGAGAGGAAGAGAGGTCCGAAAAATGCTGAAAGACAACTCGGAGGGCCAAGCATCACAGAAAGCAGTAGAGAAAAAACAGCCCAAGGTATATACAGACAGAGAATCTCTGTCCCCGCTTCGTCTTGCACATGCATGTGTATTATATACATGGGCATAAAGTATCATTAGAGTTTACATTGTCGTCAATCTTCATGGCATGAAACAGGAAAGGAAGGCTTTTTTGCCCCAGGCTAGATTCTTCATGACAATTTTGCAAGGCACATACGTGCGTATAAATAAAACGGTGATATATGGCCAGGCTGAGGATATTTAAATATTCTGTACACTTGGAGAGTTCCACTCTACCAAATTCCCTCTGAATTTCCTTTATTCTCTCTGTGTGTACCACACGCTACGTGCATTTGTGTCTGTTGTGCAATGTACACGCATGCTTAGGTTTATTGCTGAATGAGCCACTGCATGGTCCCCACATCTCTAAACTGGGGAGCAGGGAGTGATCTCTGGGTGCCGTGGAGTTGCTGGGGCTCCACACGTCACCGCTCGGCCCCAGATGGTCTGACAGCCTCCTCCTGCTGCTGTGCTCTGCACACATGCCCTGCGTGAGCTCCTTCCCTCGTCCCTCAAAGCTCTCCCCGTGCTGCACAGTTCCTGCTGTTGCTTTTGCTGCCCCAGACAGAACAGGCATTTTCCCCGGGTGGGGAGGCCGTGGAAGCCCCCACCACTTTGCTGGGCTGGATGCACATCAGCGCCGTTCATCTCTAAAACCTCTTGCAGGACGCATCGCCTCGGCATTTATTTCCTTGCCACCCCCCCAAGAAAAGACCCCTATTGTCTCCGAGGCAAAAAGAAAGCTGCTGTGTCACTCGCACACGGTTGTTTTATCTGGAAAGGGGCTGAGCAGCTTTGAAAGCCTGTTTCTATCCGGCTTCACGTACAGAGGGACTTGGGGGTCCTCAAAAGGTGCAAATTGCAGCTGCACAATTAAATGCCGGGGTGTGTCCCGGCCTCCGCGGTCCCCTGGGCAGCACAGCCCTAACGAGGAGACAGTGGCATTACTAACCAGGGCTTTGACCTTTACATGGCTTTTATTTAATACACATTCCACACTTCCCCAAACTCCCATCCAAAACATTGACATTTCCGCTGATAGATTGGGTCAGATTTTGGAGTAGTTGGGGGACTCAATTCACTCTTACAATGGTTAAATTCTTACAGCTAAATGGGCTTATTCAGTTAGTGCAGCAGCTGGTGTGATTTCGAGAAGAAAATAAACATTTCCTTCAAATATTTTGATTGGCAACTGGACAACTGAAATACTCAAGCTCAGATTGCCAGGGTCCAAAAAAGCAAATGGGGGCTGGCCGGCGAGTAAGCGAGGCAAACCGTAGTAAATCCTCCGCGGCCGCGCTACCAGGCACGTGTGCGTGAGATGCACCGTGCTGGGGAAGGGGACAGCGAAATGTCATTTGTAAAGCACATTTGGCTGCGATTTCGAAGGGAGCGCGGAGCCTGAGGGTAGAACTTCACCCGCTCCCACTTCCCTGGCATTTGCCTAGCCCGTCGCTTGGCGTTTGACGGCTGGCTGAGCGTGGCGGAGAGTTGCTTTGCTGCTGAGCTGGGTGGTTATGCAGGGTATTAATGGCGATGTTTGATTTGGACCTTGCTGGGGCTGTTCCAGCAGGGATCTCCGCGGATGCGGGGCGGGAGGGACGGTGCCCTCGGCCAGGGCTGTGTGTCTGACCCACACGGACCCGTGAGACGGAGGGGCAGCCCTGAGGTGAAGGAGGTGAGAAGGATGGGCAGCCCTGGGGCGAGAACTGAGGTAGAAGAGGAGACTGAGGGGTGACTCGTTCATGGGGATCAATACGGAAAGGGGGAGTGTCAGGAGGATGGAGCCAGGCTCTTCTGGGTGACAGCCAGTGATAGGACAGGGAGCAATGGGTGCAAACTGGAACACAGGAGGTTCCACTTAGATATGAGAAGAAACTTGTTCCCGGTGAGGGTGCCAGAGCCTGGCCCAGGCTGCCCAGGGAGGTTGTGGAGTCTCCTTCTCTGCAGACATTCCAACCCGCCTGGACACCTTCCTGTGTAACCTCATCTGGGTGTTCCTGCTCCGGCGGGGGGGTTGGACTGGGTGAGCTTTCGAGGTCCCTTCCCACCCCTGACATTCTGGGGTTCTGTGACAGGGCAGCCCTGAGGTGATGGCGCTGATGCGGAGGGACAGCCCTGCGGATGACAGCGCTCAGGTCGAGGCTCCGTGGAGCCGCTGTGCCGCCGCAGGGCTCCCCGGGCGCGCTCCCGCCGCAGCGGGTGCCGCTCCCCGCGCAGCGCGGGCAGCAGCGGGGCCGGCGCGCCCGCGGCTCCATCTGGCGGCCGCTTCCCGCCGCGGGCCCGGCGGCCGCTGCCCTCCAGAGTCCGCGGTTCGAGCCCCGGCCGCGGCGGCCCCTGCGCGGAGCCGGGGTGGCCGCCGAGCCCCGCGGCGGGCCGGGCCGTGGTTAACGGGGAGGCCCCGGGGGCGGAGCACACCCGTGCTCTCCCGCCTGGGTGTCACGTTGGGGAGCGAGGACAGACAGGCTTTGCCTCCCCAGGGGCTGCTGGGGGCCGCGGGAAAGCAGAGGCTGACATTATACAGCAGAGCAGCCCTGTGTCTGGTTGCCACATCCTGGGAAGTCCGAATCCCAACCCCAGATAACGCAGAGACAAAATACACAAGTGGTTTTTTATGGTCGTGTCTTTTTTTTTTTTTTTTTTTTTTTTTTTTTTTTTAAGCCTCAGACTCGCAGTGGAAAGCTGGAGCTTTATTCTGAGCCAGACTTTAAGCCCAAGGCCCAGCAAAGATGAAAGCACTTTGATCGTGGTCACTTGGATGCTCCGCTTGCCCGTGGGTTTCCCCGGCCGGGGCAGGCGCAGCCAAGGGATTCGTTTTCTAAAGGATTTGCACCCACAGATGTGCAGAATGCAGAGACCGAGTCCTGCAAAAAACAGGTCCTGCAGAGCCCTGTCTGTCACAGACCGGGCTTCCAAAGCCTGGGAGAGCTCGCCCGTTGCCCATCGGTGTTTCGCAGGCAATAGCCAAGTGTCTCCGGTCCCGACGCTACCGCTGCGCTTTGCTCGCCACGCACGCAGCCTGTAATTAACACTCCTAAACGCTTGCCTCTAAATTAGTAGTGAGGACCCGTTGCCAAATGTTGCGAGTTCAGGCCGATAAAACATAACCTTTAAAAAAACCCCAAAAAACAAAAAACCAAAACAACTTCGAGCGTGTTATAGAGGAAAACAGAAATGTGCCCTGAGCGCTTACGTTTTGTTTCAATTTGCTTTTTATGGAGTATTATTTATGGGCATGTGAAAGGTAATGAAGGAGCGTGGTCTGATGGCTGGAGATTGTCATCTGCCCTGGGGAAGGCAGGGAGCAGCAGTCTGGGTTTTCTGGGGTTTTGGGGGGATTTTGAGACGGCTTTCTCTCGGTGTCTGGCAAAACAGCCCAGCGACTCGGACCGCAGTGGGAGGGCTGCATGTGTGTAAGGAGGAGGCATTCAGAAAATACCACTTTTTCTCTCCAAGATCAGCCAGGGTTTTTGCCCCGTGGTCCTACCTCATCCTGTGATGCTGCCGGATTGCTAAAGCTACAGAATCTGGTCAAGCTGCTTCTTGCAGGGTCGGTCTCCAAACCCCAGCTCACGGCGCCTGACAGCGTTTCTGGTGCCGCTTTTGCGGCAGCCCGGCTTTGGGATGGGGCAGAGCGTCCCGCTGGCAGGCTGAGCCCTGAAATCGGGTTGGTTTGGTCAGCCCTGAGCATTTTTCACAGCGTCGTGCTTTTCAGGAGAGCCCACGCATCCTACCCCTCCAAACAGCATGCAAGAGGGACGGCCGGGCAGCCGCTCCCGCGCTCGGTGCGGCTGCATCCAGCCCCGGGTGTGTGCCGAACAGCACGGTTCGTGAGGGGTTTGGGCTGCTCCCCTCTTTATCTCGCACCAAAGCCGCAGCCACGTTCGCAAACCAGGTGCACCCTCTGCCTTTCTCCTCCGTGGAGCCTGCGTGGGAAGGGCAGGCGCTGCCCATCGCCCGCAAAACGGCTGGAGGGGAGGGAGGAACCTCCTGCTCCTTCTCCTTCCAGCGGCCGGCGGCTGAAGGACTCAGCTGGGATGAGAAAGAGGGTTCAGATCAAACCTCCTGCCCGTCTGCTCCTCCAGAGCATGCTTTTGCCACCAGTTAGCTGCGAGGGATTAGCTCGAATGTTTTTTTCTTTTTCCTGGGGAAATGCTGCAGGGCTTCAAACACCAGCCCTGAGAAGTTAAAAATGCTTCATCGTAATACATATATATAAAACGTGCATCCCTATGCATGCATAGCAAATATGCAATCATATGAATGTGTGCATCTGTGTATATATGCATATCTAAAACCAACGAGCACGTTTATCGCACTTATCTCACACGTTTTCTGGCTCTGAGTTGATTCGAAAGCCACCCGATGCGACAAAAAAAATGTCCCTGAGGCCAGCTGACATCTCACTACCGAAGCAGGTGCGATGCCCCTGCCTTTAACAAGGGAAAAATAGGGGTCTGGGGAGTAAAGAGAAAGGATGAAGAGCCACCTCCAGCTGGCCAAGGCTTCGAGCTTGGTGCGCCAGTCCGGTGCTTTGGGCTAGAGCTGCTCTTTCTGCAGACTGGTCCTAGGAGAGCTGAGAGAGCCACGGAAAAGCCTCGAGGTCCTCAAAGGATCTGCTGGTCTGGATTCCTGTCTCTAAGCTGGGCTTACCGCAGAAACACGAGGCCCGTCAGCACCGGGCGAATGTCCCTTGCCAGTTACAAACTGGCTGTGACCCCGTTTGGGGTTTAAATCCCCCCCCCAGGAAAAGGCACGAGGGGCTCCGGCATCCGAGGGACCTGGGTAACGTCCCCATCGTGCTGTCCTAAACCTCCCTTCCCCCAGCAGAAGAAAAGCTGGATTTCTCACTCTTCTTTATCTTCTTGGAAGGAGCAAAATACACAGAGAACTCAAGCAAAGGGATATCGTGGCTCCTCGCTTGGGAGTTTTCAGCCGTGTGTTTATCAGCTCCATCCCCTGATGGTATCAGCACGAACAGGCCACCCACACGAAGGCTTAGCAGGCTGCTCTGGACTCGGCTTTTCCTCCCCGGCTCCGTGTGTGTATATACACCAGCGAGGATCTCAGGGACTGGCCGTCTGGGGCCCGCATCCATTTATTTACTACACAGCTGATGTCATGGCTAAACATTTTTTTTCTGTGTTTATGGGGTGTGGGCTTTTTTTTAATCCTCCTGAGATGACTAGACCCCTGGAGAAGTCAGCGCAGTCGTGTCTCTTCTTGGGTAGGAAATAACAAATTTTAGGGCAGGAAATGGGAACAACTTAAACAAACGGGTTTAGGGTTTTTGTATTTAAGTTCCCCTGGCAGATCCAAGAGTTGCTTTCCCCACTGACTTCAGTTCCTCAGCCCAGGCTATAGGACAAACTCTACCGGCTCTAACCCCCCCGCTTTCTTCCTCCACCTCCGCAGGCACGTCGGACCTGAGCCCCTTCCCCGACCCGCGGCAGTTCGATCGCTCCTTCCCCGCGCTGCCGGCGCTCACCGAGACCAGGTTCTCCGACCCGCGGATGCATTACCCCGGCGCCATGTCCGCCGCCTTTCCCTACACCGCGACACCCTCGGCCACCGGCATCGGGGGCATCAGCATGACCAGCATGCCCACCACCACGCGCTTCCACCACACCTACCTGCCGCCCCCCTACCCCGGCTCCACGCAAAACCAGAGCGGACCCTTCCAGACCAACCCTTCTCCCTACCACTTGTACTACGGCACGTCCTCGGGCTCCTACCAGTTCTCCATGGTGGCGGGCGGCGAGCGCTCCCCCACACGGATGCTCTCGTCTTGTACGAGCGCCTCGGCGGGGAACAACTTAATGAATCCCAACCTGGGCAATCAGAACGACGGGGTGGACGCGGACGGGAGCCACAGTAACTCGCCGACGGCCATGACGACTACTGGGAGGATGGATGAGTCGGTCTGGAGACCCTACTAGGAGGAACTCAACTAGGCAGTGATATCTTTGGCTTAATCAGCCACCGTTAACGTTACTCGTTTTGGTAGTGAACAGAGCAAAATGATGCCTAGGGAAAAGGTAAGCCAAAGTGTCCCAAACCAAAAGCATGCAAGCGTGGGCAAACATCAAGCGAAGATGGACCAGGACCTACGTTACATTTCAAGATGAACGTCCACGAGGCTTGAATTTGTCGCTTGATGTGGTTCCTCTCATATAAGTATGTGGAATGTACATAGGGAAAAGGAAAAAAAAGAAAAGGACGTGTGGAATCCGATGTTTGTTTCTTGCAGAACACTTCTCAGTCATCTCACTTGCACCTCTTCTCCACACAAAGCATTCGAGAGTTACAAAAAGCTCACCCTTCTTCTGCAAAATGTTTCAGAGAAGAGAAAAACACCAGGGAGTCGTCCAAGCCATCTCTCTGCCAATGCAGGAAGACTGAACTGAAAAAAAGGAAGAAAAAAGAAAAAAGAAAAAAAAAAAAGAAATACCCCCCCCCCCGTTGTCTGCTCTCCTTCCCTCCCCACCGGTGTAGGGCCCCCAACCACCACAGAGCTCCGGGCCAGCACCAGAGCCCCAGAGCCTGGTTTGCAGCTCAGCGCGTCCCCCGCGGGTCGCCCGGCACCAGCCACGTGAACGAGAGCTGTGATGTGATTGTTTTCACTTGTCGCTGACGACACGGGCTACGTTGTTCATTTTTTTGTCATTGTCGTCATTTTTAAAACAGTAACGTGGCTGATCCCGCGCCTGACAGACCCCCCCCTTTCCTCTGTGTTTACATACGAGACGTACTTTTTACGAGATGCATTTTTTGTTCGCCCTCTTGTCCTGACCTCACCGTTCAATTCTTCGCTCCTCTTCGCAAATCTCAGTGGCGGTGGCTGAAGCGGTGGCGGCGTTCGGGACAATCCAAGATGCACCAGATGCACTTCCAAGTGTGATCGCTGCCAAAGGGACTCGGGACCGTTTGACACGACCCCGGCTCTCCCTGTCATCCCCTCTGAGCGGTGACACACACGCCTGGTGGCAAAGCATCGTATTGCCCTTATGATTCTTTCCCACATTTTCTACCCGGAGCGGATTGACATGCGATGACTTCTTTTTTTTTATATTACAAAGCGACTTACACTTGTCGGTTGATACTGAAAGCTCTAACTGAGATTTGGAGAAAGGAGCGATTTCTATTTAATCCCTCGGTGACAGGAATATTGCGGAGCAACGTTATCTTGCATTTTCCCACTTTCCTTTCCCCCAGGCCACCCAGTGCACGGGTATCTTGCTGTAGATGAATAAGCTGAAGAAGCGGCACTAAAAGTGCCAAATCCCAAGACTTTTTTTAGGTTTTTTTCCTAATTTTTTTTTTTTTTTTTTTTTGCATGAACGTAAGAAAACGAAACCCTCAGCTGCCCCCCCGGCCCCTCTGTTTAAAGTTGCACCATTCCAAATCTCAGTTGGCAGCTTGTGAGCCCTCGCTCGAGGTGCGGAGCGTTGTAATTGCACTACCACGGCAAGACTGGAGCAAGACACCCTGGCTTCGTTGGAAAGCTGCGATGACCACTCACAGCGTAAATAAGCAACAAGAGCAACTCTTTGAAATGATAATAATTTTAAAAAAAAAAAAAAAAAAAAAAAAAAAAAGGAGAAAAATAAGCCCTACCCCAGCAAAACTGCAACCTTCACTTGCCTTAGAGGCCGCGGGCACCTCGCCGCTGCTCGCCAGCTGTAGAAACTGGACCACGGCAGCCTGTGTTTTAATGCATTTATTTTTATCATCCGACCGCGCCACTGGTTGAAAGCACAAAGAAAACAAGGCATTCGTAGTACTAGGTTAATTTAAGACTGTTCGTAATGGATTAAAAAAAAAAAAAAAAAAGTAAATAAAAAGAATGGCAACGATGTTATTTTTATGACATATTGTCATGTGAAGGTGTAAATATACGCACCTCTATTGTACGCAGATGGTCAGAAGACAGGCCAATGTTTTTTGCTTTGCACTATAATTTGCTTTTTTTAAGAAAATGCACAATCGCTTGTACAGTAAAACCCCTTTGGCTCACAGAATATTTAACTATAAAATCTAATTTTTGGTCTTATTTGTTATAATAATATAATTCTTAAATGTGTTGAAGGATCCAATGCTTAATAATGCTTCTAATACTTGTATGTGCAGGGTAAAATAACAACAAACAACTAAGGAGATGAGAACAAAGTTCTTTGTAGATAAAGAAGGCTAAAGTTGTTGGGTTTTTTAATGGTGTCTTACGATGGACATTAAAGAAAAAAAAATGCTAGTGATACCAAATAATGTGGTTATTTGTGTAATGTACCAGCCCTACTTGAAGGTAATGCCCTTATATTTAATATGTAGCCCATCTTTTTAAGCTGTAGCACTTGTCACTGGGGATGGAGAAACATGAGGAGAGAGGGAGGGTGAGGAAGAGGAGGGTCTGCTCCTGTCGCAGTCACGGGGAGAAGCTCTGGCCGGCGCCGATGGGAACAGGGTCGGGCGGAAACCGCGCCGGGACGAAGCCGTAGCGAAGCGGTCAGTTCTGCTTTCCTAATTATGGGCTGTCGATGTTCTTTATCCGATGTACGTGATTGTATCATCAGGCCTCCGTGTAATCATTTTAATGACTTTCCAGGTGGAACAATAAATGTATGGTTACGAGCCTCCCCGCTGCCGTCGCCTGCTCACTTCTCACCCCCCCGCACAGGAATGTTCCCCTCGCTGCTCTTTCTCCAGGGTCTGATTTTGGCACCTCTTTGAGCATCCCAGCACCCCGACCAGTGTCTGGGGGGGGCTCACGGCTGCTCTCAAGCGCAGTTTGGCATTGCAGGGTCGTCCAGGGAGGGCTGGGGGGGACACTGGGCTGAGAAAACCCCTTTAGGCATCTCCAAGGGGGGTCTGGACCACTCACACCGAGCTGGCAGGTGATTCCTGCATCCCGCGCCGAGCATCCCGTGCTCCCCCCGCCGCCTGTCAGTAGGTCAGAGAGGTTCTCCTGCCCCTCTGCTCTGCCCTGGGGAGACCTCATCTGGAATGTTGTGTCCAGTTGTGGGCCCCTCAGCTCCAGCAGGACAGGGAACTGCTGGAGAGAGTCCAGCACAGCCACGAAGATGCTGAAGGGAGTGGAGCATCTCCCGTGTGAGGAAAGGCTGAGGAGCTGGGGCTCTGAGCTGGAGAAGAGGAGACTGAGGGGTGACTCATTCATGGGGATCAACATGGAAAGGGGGAGTGTCAGGAGGATGGAGCCAGGCTCTTCTGGGTGACAACCAGTGATAGGACAAGGGGCAATGGGTGCAAACTGGAACACAGGAGGTTCCACTTAAAGATGAGAAGAAACTTCTTCATGGTGAGGGTGCCAGAGCCTGGCCCAGGCTGCCCAGGGAGGTTGTGGAGTCTCCTTCTCTGCAGACATTCCAACCCGCCCGGACACCTTCCTGTGTAACCTCATCTGGGTGTTCCTGCTCCGGCGGGGGGGTTGCACTGGATGAGCTTTCGAGGTCCCTTCCAATCCCTGACATTCTGGGATTCTGTGTGATTCTGTGAAAACTCCAGCACAAACTCTCAACCCAGCCCACATTCCCAGGCGGTCCAAGCCCAAACCCCTTAGCACTCACCACTTGCCTCCAGAACTCAAATGACAGCTGAAAAGCAAAAAAAAAAAAAAAAAATTTACAAATCCCAGCTCACAATAGGGTCTGATGCCAATGCGCTGTGGGCTGGGGGTTCCGAGGAGCCAAACCGCTCAACGCGAGCGTTGGTCATCAGCCCATCAAAGGCAACGGCTCTGCCTCTTCTTTGCAGCATCTCCGTAAGCGTAGCCCAGAAAGAGGGGAAAAAAAGAAAAAGAAAAAAGAAAAAAAATGAAGATTAAAAGAAAAGAAAAGAAAAAAAAAAAAGAAAAAGGAAAAACCCAAACAAAACCACAATAAATGCTAATATGGGTGAGAACCCAGCTCCACGGCCCTGGCCAGCGGAAATGTGTTTCAAGTCAAAGCCCAGATGCACCCGCTGCTTCACAGCTACTGGGAGAGGAAACACCCCGAGGTGTAGCTGCTATTTACAGCAACTTTCCATTCCGAACGGATCCGCGCTTCACTCGCAGCCTCGTTTAGAACTGTGATGAGAAGCAAGAAGAAGAAGGGAAGGGGAAAAGAAAGAGAGAAGAAATAAAAAGGGCTTCGTTGTACCGATGTGCACCGGGGCACCCGCAGAAACAGGGGCTTTTGAGGGGAGCGGCCCCTCTGCAAAGGGGTTTTTTTGGTGCTGGTGGGGTGATGCCCATTGGGGTGAGATGGCGGCAGCATCACGGGGAACAAACCAGTGTGGGGACAACACGGCAGCAGCGAAAATATTGCCGAGAGGTGCAGGTTGCCGAGCGATCGACGGTGTTAAGCATACCCAACACCTGAGGGCCAGACTAATTTTCTTTTTTAAACGGGCCACCTACCAAGCGCGGGACCCGGCCCGCTGCGGATGCTGGGGCTGCATCTTGCTTGTATGCAGTTTTTGCACTAGTTTAATGAATTTCGATCGGAAAGCTGGACCCCAGTGTGGCATCAGCTTCTCGCAAAGGCCCTTTGAGAGCCACGAGCGGCCGCGGATGCCGGTGCAGGCAGAGCCGAGCACCCAAGGGCTCCCGCTGTTCCAGAACTCCCAAAAACCGGCCAGAAAGCCATCCTGGGGGGCAGGCAGGGCAGACATGTCTGGGGCTTCTTTTGCAAATGAAAACTGAAAGGGAAAAAAAAAAAAAAATCACTGGAGCTCGGATGACTTTTTTTGAACATTCAGATGTTAAATTGAGCAGAGTTTGGGCTAAAATATCTCCTAGGAAAAATGAAGAATATTTCCTTTGAGAACAAAGCTAACAAAAGTCTCAGCAAAAAAAAAATCTTATTATATTCTCTTTCCAGACCAAACTCTAAACCCCAGCCTCTGTTTTAATGGCCGTGTTGTCTCCAAACTCTCCGTCTCAGTAAATAAACTTTTAGCTTGCAAAAAGCTTCTTGGCTTCACAAGGCACAGGGAAGGAGCCTGCCCACACCTTGCGCAAAAGAGCAATCAGCTTCATGAAGGCACAATCCTGTTTCTCTGAAATAGTGGGGCCAAGTGACCAGTGCCCTCCCCACAGCCCCTGAACCCACAAATATCCATCACCTGGACCAGCGTGAGATGGAGCCACTCAGCATCATCTCCATGGGCATCCGCGGGGGGTTAATCCCGCTGGGAAGGATGGGTGGCTCGTTCAGGTTGGGGTCTGGTTTTTGAAGTATTTTTTTAAATACTGCCTATTTAGAAGCTAAACGGTGGAAAGCATGGAAAATTCATTAGGGTGTCTGGGCAAGTGTTAGGTTACACATCATTCACATTGACTTACTCAGCGGGACCTCGCGCCTTGGGGGAGATATATATTTATATACGTATATATTTATATATGGGTTGGTGTGGTAGTGTTGTGTTTTTTTTTTCCCTCTCCATTCGATTCCCAGCCAGGCACAAAAGCGAGTCCTTTCGCTTCTCTTCGAAGCTGCCACCCTTTCTCCCGGCCCCGCTGGGGCTCCGTCCCCTTCCCACCCAGCCCTGCTGCAGCATCCCTGGGAGGCGACCGCTGCCGCCCCCAAAAAGCGGGCGCTGTTCCGCCCGCGGCCCGTAAAGGGCAAACCCGGAGCGGCTCCAGGGCCGGCTGGCAGCCGTCCCCGGCCGGCTCGCTCTTTGGTGCTGCCTGGCAAAACGCTCGGCGAGGGCAGGAGCTGGGAGAAAAGCAGGAGGGCAGAGCGCCCAAACGATAAACCGCGCCCCCCCCACAAAAAAAAAACAAAACACCACCAATCCTTCAATCCTTCATTCCTGACCACTTGGAATTCTCAAGTTTGGTGCGAGACAAAAACCAACCCAATAAAAACGTCGCGCCGGGATCACAAGAGCTGTTTGTTCAGCTCCTCTGCCCAGCTCTTTCCCCCCAGCTTCGGCCCGTCCCGATGCCACCATCCGGCCCCGAACCGCAGCTTGTTCAGCTCAAATCAACCCCAAATCCTTCTGTGTTTTGCAGAGGAGACTCCTTGATGCAAAACAAAATAAAAGCAGGCTGTGTGTCCGTGTTTTCCCGTAAATAGGACTCCAACAACAAACCCTCGCCGCTCTGCTGCCTCTTTGCTCCCGTCCGGGACGCCCCAGCCCGGCCAAAGGGGATCAGGCTGAGTCCGGGGTGGTCCGCTTGGAACAGTTTGGGTTCACTTTTAGTGGGTTTGGGGCACTTCTAATACACTGTCTCACGTACCCACCTTGGAAATCTCTCCTTAAACCCAGATGGGGTCGAGGCTGCACTTGGGGCTAAAACAAGCAAAACAGCCGATGGGAATTAAGCACCAAAATACTTTTTCACAGCTCAGGAGTCTTTCCCAGTGCCAGCTTTAAGCCCGGTTCCATGTGTCCCCATCTAATAACATATGCTGGTTTTTATTTAAGCCATGCGAAGTCACCTGTATAACTGTTAATTCCCTGCCAGCAGCGGGCTGACACGCAGGGAAGGCGTTTTCTTGCCCAGAAACTGGGCTGGGCCGGGAGATCAGAAGAGTTTCAATTAAAACAGGCTCATGCCCTGTAAGCCTTTATTGTTGGCTTAACCCACAGAGGCTAAAAATGATGTTCGCGACAGGGTGCCGGGCTCGAGGCTCATCCCACCCAGCACCGAGCGCCGCCGTGGGACAGAAAGCAGCTCAGATTCAAAGGGCCGGGGCAGCGGGGGACGGAGAGCGAGGACTCATTAACCTCGGCGTCGCGTTAGATGGGGAGACAGCGGGTTTTAATTAGGCCAGACGAGGCGGGCAGGGGAGACGAGGCTGCATCCCCGGGGAGCGCATGGCTGTGTGGCGCTATTTCGGTGCATTTACCCCCCAGGTGAGCAGCCCCGGGCGTGCACCTGCCTGCGTGGGCAGATCGCACACGCGTGACGGGACACGTCGGTGTGGCGGGGGGGACACGCGCCCAGCGTCACCCACCACCTGCCGTCACCTCCTGCGGGGACGTGCAGCCCCGGGGACGCTCCGATCCGGGGTGGGGGGCCACAATCCGGCCTCGGGAGGGGACAGGAGTGTCACCCCCCGCTGCCGCGTCCGTGGGTCTGGCAGGGTGGTTAATGGGCGCTGCTTTTAAATATTTGTAACATACCCTGGGCTCATATATTTTTTTAAGATGGGGAGGAAAATAACCATTGCGAAATTGGGTTTGGCTGCAGAGAGGGGACCTGGCGGTGCCGTTCCCGGGGTGGCTGCAGCCCCGTCCCCCCCCTTGGCAGGTTTTGCTGTTTGTCTTTGCAGCCGGTGGGTTTATTATGGCCGGGAACACCCAGGTTTTTTTCACTGTCTGCCATGAAATCGATACAGTAATTTCATTTCTCAGCCATAAATGAAATGAGCTGTAAAGTAAAGTTGGGTGTTTAAGCCAGACTGAAAGAATGAATTGTTCTAATGGGGGACGTTAACGAGGGGATTAAATGTTCCTGCGAAAGCCGGGGGTCCCCGGCCGCCCCTGCCTGCTGCTGGCTGCTTTTAGGGCTCCCCACACCCTCCCTCGCATCACCTCGGAGCCGTGTGCTCCAGCACCCCCACCCATTATTGTTTTCCTTATCATCACTTTATTTATTAGTATTTTTAATTTTTAATTATTTTTTTTTAATCCAGCACCCCCAGCCATTACTGTTTCTTAATAAAATTAAAAAAAAAAAAAAAAGTTTCTTAACAATAGCCTTTCAGCTGACCCAAAGCAACTGGTTTTCTACCCAGCATTTTTCTGGGGGACACAAAAGCCTCTGCTTTCGGGGCAGGGTGCGCAGAGGTTCCTGCTCCCGGCGCGGGCAGTTTGCAGCCCATGGGATGTTTCCCAGGTACAGAAGGCGCCCGGCCCCTCTTGCCACGCCAGGATTCACCTGGCTCCACACCATTAAATATTAAGCCCCAAATGTGGGCTTTGCTTCCCACCCGCAGCCCAAACCCGGAGCCCTCCCGTCCCTCCCTCTCCCCTCCTGCTCCTGCGCCATCATTTAGTTTCCAGCAAAAAATAACCAGGGCAAGAGAGAGCACTTTGACAAGTCCAAAAATACGAGGGCCATATTATCTTTAAACCAATTTAAAAAAAAAAAAGAAAACCCACAGTGAAAGCCCTATTGGGCCAGGAGAAACTCCAGCCAAGTTCCCCGAGTCCGCCCCCCGACTCAGTTGTATTCCCCTGGAAATCCTCGCGAAGAAAAACACGGGGCACGAAAAAAAATTTGGTTTTCATTAGAAACCTCGAATGTGAGGGGTTCTGTAGCTTTCAATGGGGCTTTGATTCCTATAGATGCTGGAATGTTTTCAGAACATTTAAAAAATGTTCTCCACCTTTCTATCTTATATCAGCGGAAAACTGCGCTGGCGTTTTTTTTCTGATAGAAGTGGTGAGCGTTGAATGCAGATGCAAACCTCTGCCTTTATTTACCTTGAGGTTTCGTTTTAAAAATACGGTGATATTTTCTTGTGGCTTTGGAACCAGAGGAGATAATCCACCTGGGGGGAAAAGAAAGGTGAGGAAAATGCTGCAGGAATTTTCTTAAAGGGGGATTTTATTTCTTTTTTCATTGAGAGAAAGTAGGGTCACTCGGCACTCGAAGGCACCATCGCCCGCCCTTTAAGTCGTCGCTGCCTTCATGGAGATTGTTGGCTTTGCCTAAAGAGATTAATTTATTGCCGGGTCACATCCCCGCTCCTGGCTGCACCAGCTGGTGGCTTTGCGAAATGCCCCTTTACACCAGCCTTTTATTTATTTTTTATTTTTGCTCACCCTAAGAGCAGGTTCTTGGCCTTTGCATGTTTGAAGGTGAGGTTTAAAGGGCTGGAATCAAATGGGAGGAAAATGCCCCTTCCCATCACACCCACCTGTGCCCGGAGCCGGCGATGCTTGAGGAGCCCCGGGGCGCGTCGTGTCCCCTCCGCAGCCAGGGCTTGTCCCCACCGGGGTGTCCCCAGGGCCCAGCTGCCCACGTTATTCTCTGCAAAGAGCTTTTTTGCTGAGGGCCGTGCCCCGTGCTGGCTGTACCCGTGTCGCTGCACCGGCATCACCTCCAGACCTCACGCAAGCCCCAAACCCGCTGGCGTTTCGGGTGGCTTTGTGCTTTCCCTCGCAGGAAAACAAATGAAATAAAGTGAAAGAGATAAAATGAAAGAAATGAAATAAAATGGAGGAGAGGAGAGGGAAGAGGGGAGAAAGAGAGAAGAGAAGAGAAGAGAAGAGAAGAGAAGAGAAGAGAAGAGAAGAGAAGAGAAGAGAAGAGAAGAGAAGAGAAGAGAAGAGAGGAGAAGAGAAGAGAGGAGAGGAGAAGAGAGAAAAGAAGAGAAGAGAAAGAAGAGAGGAGAAGAGAAGAGAGAAAAGAAGAGAAGAGAAGAGAAGAGAAGAGAAGAGAAGAGAAGAGAAGAGAAGAGAAGAGAAGAGAAGAGAAGAGAAGAGAAGAGAAGAGAAGAGAAGAGAAGAGAAGAGAAGAGAAGAGAAGAGAAGAGAGAAAAGAGAAAGAAGAGAAGAGAGGAGAAGAGAAAGAAGAGGAAGAGAAGAGAAGAGAAGAGAAGAGAAGAGAAGAGAAGAGAAGAGAAGAGAGAAAAGAAGAGAAGAGAAGAGAAGAGAGAAGAGAAAGAAGAGGAAGAAAAGAGAAGAGAAGAGAAGAGAAGAGAAGAGAAGAGAAAAGAGAAGAGAAGAGAGAAAAGAAGAGAAGAGAAAGAAGAGAAGAGAGGAGAAGAGAAAGAAGAGGAAGAGAAGAGTAAAAGAAAAGAAAGTGAAATAAAGAAAAATAGAATAAAATAAAATATACAATACAATACAAGAAAATACAATACAATAAAATACATAAATAAAATCAAATAAAAAAATAAATAAAATAAAATCACACAATACAATACAACACAATAAATCTTTCATGCACTTGGGCACTCGGTGCAGCACCAGGGCACGCGGCGGAGGGCAGGAGGTGGGAGCCCAGCCCTGTGCGGCTTGTGCCGAAACGCAGCACCCGGCACGAGCCGGTGCAACCGGTCAGGCTGGCTGAGCAGCGCCCGCTGCACCCAGACACGCCGCGTTCGCCCCGTATCTCTGCTCCTTTTCCCCCTACACCTTATGTCAGCTTACCTGCCCGTGGAGATTAAAGCCTCATCCCAATTACAGGAGTCATTAGTCACCGCCCAAGGAAGGGCCACCCAGGCTGCGGTGGCACGGTGCCACCGCGGGTGCCCGGCTGCCCCGCGCCGCGGGATCACCTGCAGCGCTCCCAGCCCGCGGTTATTCCAGAGGGATTCGAGGGAGACGAGGGATTTGAATAAACCCGAGGGAGCTGCGCACACGCCGCCGCAGAGCGACGGCATCCTCGGGGTTTGGCATCCATCGCGGAGGCGCGGAGGCGACCGATGCCAGAGCCCGAGGATGCCGTCGCTCCAGCCCCGCCGTGTTGACCTGACACCTTTGGAAAAGCAGCCTCTGGCTGGTTTTGTAGCTGTTCCCCCAAATCGGTGTCCCCACACGCCGGCGGAGTCTGACGCCGGGGCACGCGGCTCGACTGCCTGATCTTCAGAAGGGCGACGGTGAACGGGCTGGAGCACAAGTGTGATGGGAGCGGCTGAGGGACCTGGTGGAGTCAGAGGTTTATTTTGGATCTCGGGAACAATTTCTTCCCCAAAGGGCTGTGGGGCATTGGAACAGGCTGCCCAGGGCAGTGCTGGAGTCACCGTCCCTGGAGGGGTTGGACAGACGGACATGAGGTTCTCAGGACATGGGGCAGTGCCAGGGCTGGGGAACGGTTGGAGTCCATGAGCGTGAGGGTCTTTTCCAACCGAAGTGATTCTGTGATTCCCTTGTGCAGGCAGGGACAAGCCTGCTCTGCCTGCAGGCAGCTGCCGGGCTGCAGTGTATCAAAGGGCTGGGAAGAAGCATCTTGGAGTTAAGTCTTCGCCTTCGCCCTCCCCCGCGGTGTCCCCGCGCTCCCCCAGCACAGGCCTTGGTGGCCCCGGCCCGTCCCAGCGCCTGCCCCGGGCCGGGGGGCTGGGGGAGCCGCGCTGCGGCGCCTGCCGGGGCTCACGCAGGCAGGAGGTGCCGCCGAGCTCGGCCGCCTCCTCTCCAGCACGGGAGAGGACGGGAGGAATTCCCTTTGCAGGATGGACGAGCAGCAACCGAGCGCCAAAGGTGTTGTCCAATGGAGATGTGGCTGGTCCTTGTTTTAAGATTATAGAATCATAGGAGACCCGCAAGCTCATCGAGTCCACCCGTTCCCCAGCCCTGGCACTGCCCCATGTCCTGAGAACCTCATGTCCGTCTGTCCAACCCCTCCAGGGACGGTGACTCCAGCACTGCCCTGGGCAGCCTGTTCAATGCCCCACAGCCCTTTGGGGAAGAAATTGTTCCTAAATCCAACCTCAGCCTCCCCTGGCGCAACCTGAGCTGTGAAGATGTGAAAGCCGACAGCCCCTCGCTGCCCCCCGGGAGCAACAAGTGGCCGAAGAAAAGCTCCCCAGCTCCGACCTGCCACAAGAAATACAAACATAATGATTTTTTTTTTTAATATATAATCAACTTCTAATGCGTTCCCCTTGCGCTAGGAGTACAGTTACCACCTCTGCAGCTGTCACTTTAACACTATGCGTAAAGAGGTTATAAAACGCCCTCGTGGAGTCTTTACAGGTGTTAGGATCACATTAATTAGCACATAGGAGTGAGCAGGATTAATCACCAAAGACCCTGGGCGCTGATTCGGGCAGCACTGACCCCCCCGGAGCTGGGGCATCTCTGAGCCCCGTCGGGTCCCTCACAGGGCTCCAAACAAGCTGAAATTATTCAAGGCGAACATCGAAAGCCCCTCCATAACCCGGCGCTGGGCTGATCTGTGTCTTGAGGAGCTCCAGCACTTGCCTATAGGAAAAAAAAAAACCAACTAAACAACATATTACATTAAAACCAAGCCCCTCTTTATGAATCCTCTCCCTCTTTCTAAAAAGCAGAGGTGGGAAAAAAAAAAAAAGAAAAAAAGGAAAGCTTTAAAGAGCCTTACCCCTTCACGGGAGACACTCCAGCCTTCTGCAACTCTACAAATAAACTTCGCTTTAAAAATTGGACCTGTGGCACAGTTTTGGCAAATTCAAACCTCTTAAATACACTGTTTCCTGCATTCTTGATTGCTATCTGCAGGCTTGTGAAAATATACAGGTGGATGGAATAAACTTTGACTCTTTGCTCCCCAGCCTCGCCCTCCGATTGAGAAAACTGCTGCTCCAACACGGAGCTCCGGGCTGGTCCCAAGGGACCGATGTTCCCGGCTGGGGACAAAATCTCCGCTCTGGGAGCACGGGGAGATGCTTAGGATGGGTTTAGGGGAAAACAGGAATTGGCCCCAAAGGGAAGGGCTGGAAATCAGGCTCAACACCAGGTTCCCGCTGCAGAAACCCCGGGGACGGAGGGGACGGTCAGGGCGAGCAATGCTCCGCGAAGGAGGCACTGACGGTGCGGTTGTCTGACATGTTTCCCCAGCATCATCTTGCTGCTAAAACAAACAACCCTTGCCCGTACAGTGAGCAGAGAGACTTCAATCATTTAAATAAACTAAAAAAAAGGAATCAAGGAAGCCGTTCCCCGCCCCCGTTCTCCTGGACAAACAGCCTTTCTCAGCCCACATGCAAGAACTAATTTCTTTCTGCCACATCAAGATACTACGGATCTGAATCAGCTGTTTTTCCAGGATAATTTTTTTTTTTTTTTGCGTTTGCCAATGAAAGTATTAAGAGGTTCAGCTCTGGAGATGAAAAATGAGCAGCTGGAAGGAAACGCAGCCCAGAGCCCCAGGTGAGGTGTCCGGGGAACCTGCGCTGCCCGGAGACGGCGCTTTGGTGAAGATAAGCTGGGCATGGAAAGCCCGGTTTAATTTCCACCAGAGCAGCCTACGAACAGCAGTGACCCCGCTGGCTGAAGGTTGTCTGGAAAGCAAAAGAAATGCAAATAAAAAAATAATCATTTAAAAAATTATTAGTGTTCCAGCCAGGCCTTTTGCGTAAAGGAGACCCTGGGAGCTGCAAATCCGAGGGGTCTCTGGTTTTCTTCTGCACCACAACGAGGAGACGGGGCAAAGAGGGGGCACACGCTGCCAGGGCGCCCTCACCCCCTCCAGCCTCGCGGAGGCAATTAACAGGAGGCAAACGAAGCTCCTGACTCACCCCCGTTTCCCCAAAGAGAACCTAAAGCACATGGGCACGCGGGCCAGAAAAAGCCCCGCTGCTCCACGGCTCAGCCAAAGGACCTCGGCTGCGTCCCCCCCACCTCGGGCACCTCTTGAATTGGGGTGACGAGGACGTGGCTTTCTCCAAAAGAGCATCGTGGGATCTGGGTCAGGCAAGGGCTGGAAAAAGCTGGTGGGACCTTCCTGGGGTGCTCAGGGCTCGTGCCCACCAGGCTGGGAGCGGAGGAGACGCCGGCGCCGAGCAGCAAGAGCCGGCCCGGCGCACGTGAGAGAGCCCGGGAGCGACTTGAAGCCACGGACGAGAGAAAGGGAGAGGATGAGCAGCCGCAGCCCTGCGCCGGATCATCCGCGGTGCGTGAGGACGGGGAAGGCGCGCGCTCGGCTCTGAGCTCTGCCCCACGTTTGTGGAATGACCTCGGGCAAACGCTTTCATCTCGCTCCACTTCTGCAGAACTGGGTGAAACGCTCCGGTCTTCTCTCTGTGTTTGTGGAGATGGCGGGTGGGCTGGAGCAGTTGTCACCCAGGTCCTCGCAGGGCAGCTGCCACCTCCTGGTCCCATTTGAGCCGGTAGCCACCAGGCTCGGGCATCCCAACACACCGTATCCGCTCGCTGCACGGCAACGGGAACATTGCAAAAAAACCTGCTTCCTCTAAAAGAGAGTAGAAATATATTAATAGAGCCGATTCTGCCCCTGGCTTTTCAACAAGGGGAGCGAAACCTGGCTATCAGAGTGGGGAGCTCCTGTTCTCTTTCCTCCCCATCAGCCCCTCCTCACTCCATCTCCAAGGGATGGACGAGATGCCGCAGAGCCCTCCGGGAGCAGGACAAGGTGCTGGGGGCAGGAGCGGGTCCCTTTGTGCCCCAAACCTCAGGGACTTACACCTGGGGGGTCACATTTGCCCCCCAGCTCCGCGCCAGCCATGCTTCCCCCATCCCCATCCCTCGGCGCGGGGACCCACCCCAGCCGCCAGATGGGGACGGGGTGGCTGGAGAACAGCCAGGATGGACCCAGCTGCCCCCGACACCCCCTGGGACGTGCCGGGACAAGAGAAAAGCTCGGCTTGTCTCACCCCACACCCCGGGGAGGGGACCCGGCTTATTAGTGCAGGCACTGGAGGGGAGAGAGAAGGAAAAAAAGGAATCTGAGCCCAAAACCACACGCTGCTGGTTTATGGGAAGGGTTTGCATCGACCACAGGAAACAACACACACGTCCAGGCACCTCTGCGGGGCCAGGGCTGCTGCGCGGGCAGCGCCGGGACAGGCGGGACGGGCAGAAGCCAGCGGGGTCACAGCCCAGCCCACGGCTGGGGACACGGCACCGTGGGCACCGTAAAGGAAAGGCAGTGGGAAGGATGTTTTGAATTGTTGAGGCTGGATCTGGGGAACAATTTCTTCCCCAAAGGGCTGTGGGGCGTTGGAACAGGCTGCCCAGGGCAGTGGTGGAGTCACCATCCCTGGAGGGGTTGGACAGACGGACATGAGGTTCTCAGGACATGGGGCAGTGCCAGGGCTGGGGGAACAGCTGGACTCGATGATCTTGAGGGGCTTTTCCAACCAGAAGGATCCTGTGATTCTCCAAGGCAGGAGGGTCACGCTGACCCCAGCACCACCCACACACACCCGGCTGTGGAGCATCCCCCTTCCCCTTCACTCTCCAAAAACACCAGCAGAGCTGCCGAGATGCTTTGGGGTCCCTTCTGCACGCACCAAAACTCAGCAGGAGTTTTTCTACTCGGAGAAACCTCTGCCCATACCCAGTGCCCCTGCTCACAGCAAAGACAGAGCCGTGGAGCAGCATCGCGCCTGCTGGACGCATCGGCTGGCGGATGGGGAGCGGTGTGGTCCCCACCCGGCCCCCATCTGGCCCCTGTCGCTGCTCTGCAGCCCAGCTCAGCCCCACAACCTGCTTTTCCTTGGCCGGACCCACCACCCGTCACACCAGGGATCTGATCCGAGTCACCGAGCGGCTGCACCGTCCCCAGCTTGTGGGGACAGCGGGAGGTGGGAGCCGGGGCTGGCGGAGGGGAACACGGGCCAAACCCCCGGCACAAACCCCCCCGTCCAAGGGCAGCGTGAGCGGGTTGTGCAATAACCTCCCGGTACCAGCCCGGCTTTGAAATGCAAAGGCAGAAAGATCTGTTACGCTCAGGTAGTGCCGCTGTGGTCTGAGGCAAACAAAGTGCACAATATAAACTGGCTGCAATTGCTAATCAACCAGCAGGTTCAGACCAAGAGGCATCTCGCATGCAAATCGGATTTACCGCTAATTAAATGCACAAAGAAGATTTTTCCAGGCATCCAAGGTTGCTTCGGCAGAGTCTGAACACCCACACACACACGCCCAGCACCTCTGCAAAATGACGGCTTGATTTTTGGGGTTTTTTTGCGCACAAAGCAGCTCGTTTCCATGTGCGTGGATTGGGCAACGCTGCCGTTCCCGTGTCCCCTGCCCTGCTCCTGCCAAAGGCACCTGGTGGCACCATCCTGACCTGTCACCAGCCCTTGGGTTTCATCCCCACGTCCATCTCAGGGCGTCTGGATGGGAAACACAGAGCGAAGGGACCATTTCAGGCCGTTTCCAGGGTTGGTGGAGCTGGGTGAGGTTCTGAAGGTGCCAGAATCCTGCAGGTTTGGGGAAAATGGTTTGAGGGACAAGACCCAAGAGGTCCCGTTTCCCAGAGCCGACCGCGAGGGTGGCAGGAGCGGAGGAGGACGAGCCCCTCCATGCGACCTGCTCCCTGCTTGCAAGCAAACACGGATAATTTGGGGCCAAGGAGCGATTCCCCACGTGTGCTGTCACCCACAGCGGGTCAGGAGGCAGCCAGCCCGCAGGACAGCGCGGCGACCGCTGCCTTTAACGGGCGGTGAATATAAATCACCTGCTAGACTTACTTGAGATTGCTGCGACTTCAGAGCGAGGAGGAGGGCACGGTGGTGAAACCGTCCTGGTCTTTTCCTAGAGCTGCTCCTGGAGCGGTTTGACCGGCAGAGCCCCACGACTGGACGGGCAGGACGGGGCGGCCGAGCCGGGACAAGGCACGAGGAGGCAGCGCGGCCGGGATGTCACAACCCGCTCGCCCCGGCCACGCGCGCAGAGCACGAACCTCAGCCCTCCCAGCAATGCCGAGGAGCTGGGGACACCCGCACCCCAAAATCCCGCTGCCCCCGGCGGGTGCAGACCCCCGTTCCATGCGTTCCCTGAGCATCGCCCATGCCTGCAAGCAGGGCTTCAATCCCAGCCGGCTGCTGCGCCTGGAGCCGTCGTCGCACCACAAGGACATCGCCGCACAGGACGCATTTGGGATGCATTACAGCGGGGGGTGTCAGCGGCAGTGAACGCTTCAAGGCTTGGAACCGCGGACACAGACATTCCTGCCGCTTCTTGACACGGCGAAGCCCCGTGTACGTGTCATGTGCAATTAGGGGGACGATCAAACACGTGGTGAGGCAGTGGAAGGATTAAACTCCTAATCCAGAGCAGCGCTAACGCTCGTGAGGCTCTGGCAAAGAGTCTGCAAACCCAGGAACGGGAGATTTTCCATGCAGAGCAGTTGAACAGTGAAAGCAGCAGCAGGGCCAAGGGTGGGAAGGGCCAGCGAGCGGCCAGACAAGCTCACGGGGACACTGCGGACGACCAGGTCTTAAAAGGGGGACAGATTTATGAGCAGGGCCTGTTGCGATAGGACAAGGGGTGATGGTTTTAAACTAAAGGAGGGAGATTCAGGCTGGACATGAAGACGAAATTGTTGGCCCTGAGGGTGGTGAGAGCCTGGCCCAGGTTGGCCAGAGAGGTGGTGGCTGAACCATCCCTGGAGACATCCCAGGCCAGGCTGGACGGGGCTCTGAGCAACCTGAGCTGGTGCAGATGTCCCTGCTCGTGGCAGGGGGGGCACTCCAGGTTTTGGAGCCCTCGCTGCCCAAGGGAGACACAGGGGACAGTGGGACAGCAAACGCTGCCGTGTTTCGCAACCCCAAACGGCTCGTGCTCCCCACTCCGCCACCCACATTCGGGGTGTGCTTGGGATATCTAGATATCGACTTTGTATCTCCTGCTTATCTCCAGTTGGAGCATTCCTTCTTGTTTACTGGTCCTCTCCCCGTCCCAGGATCCCAGTCGAGCGAAGGAGCCTTCACTTCCAAGGGACATCTTGCATTCATTAGGACATGTTGTTATTGACTTACAAGGCTGCTAATTCTCAAAGTCCATTTTAGCCCTCAAAACTACTAACGTGTGCTGGGGAGTTGCTACATCAGTGCGATCAGCCAAGAGCGCAAGCCGACGCAGCAAAGCCGGGCACAAAGGAAGGCCCAGTTTAAAGCCGTCGCCTCCATCGCTTTGGTGGGGAGGGAGATTTGGGTCCTCAGGAGCTTCAGTCCTAAAGAGCAGCTAAAGAGCGGTGGCTCTGCCGGAGACAGGGCTGGAGGACGAGCTCAATACTTGCCCTCTGCAAGCAGAAATGGGAGTCGATGAAGAGCAGCTGCAATGCCAGGGGAGATGCCGTGGGGTGACGGGGACACCTGGTCCCCCACACCAGCACTGCTGGGGGGCCACGGGAACAGCCCGTGTGGCTGCAGGTCCAGGGGAGACACAGGCAGCCCCCCCCAAAATAGCAGCAGAGGGTGAAGCTCTGGGGCGGGGGGACAAACCCCGGCTCGCGGGGCCCATCCACCCACGAGCCAGCGCGTCAGACGCGTCTGCAGAGCAAATTCAAGTGGTTTGAGAAATTGCCTCAGCCGGGGATGAACTGCAACGACTGACCACAGATGGGCCCCGTGTCTGGGCCCAGCATTAAGTAAAACAGGTTTGCTTAACTCCCCATCTCGGGGTATTTCTCCCCACCTCTGGTACCCGGGGAGGGGCAGGTTCCTCAATTGCCTCCTGGCAGCCCCACTGACTATATATAGTTGAGCCCAAGCTCTTAACTTAAGCCCCCGGGGGCACTGACTCACAAACAGAGGTGGATTAAAGTCTTAAAGTCGGGGTGGCTGAAGCAATTACAGCCCCCGGCTGCCCCACCCCAGCCGGGAAGCTGCAGCCCCCACACCGGCCGTGGTTGAACCGCACTTGAAGCGACGCCTGAACCCGCCGTGTTTACGGGCTGGGGAATGAAAGCGGCGCTGGGTTCCCGGGGAAGCGCGGGCCCCGCCGGCTGCACGCCGCGATGGCTGGCGACGGCAGCGGCCCCCGGGCCCGCCGCTGCGGGAGGAAGGAGCGAGGCCGTGGGGAACGCGGCTGATGCACCTGCGGGAGAACCGCGCTTGGAAAAGAGCTCTTGGTTATTGTACGATGGGTGGGCGCAGCCCTGAGATCGCTTTTTGCTTGGACAAGAAGCCGAAAAGCTACAGCTAAAGGAAAAAGCCACGAGACGGAACCTACGGCCTCTGGTCCATCACCGATGGTACAAACCGCATCCCCACTCGCCGCCTTCCCGCCCCGTCCCCAGTTTTTGCAGGTTTGGATGGCACCGCGGGGCAGGACCCCCTTTCCCTGGGTGTCACCTGGTGTGGGACCTGGAGCTGGGGCGGCCCAGCACGGGGGTCTCAGGGGTCACACAGGGTGGCTGAAAGTCCTTCGGAGAGGGACGGCAAACCCGCTTCTCCACGGCTCAGGTGCTGCGCGGGTCTTGTGTGGGGTGACCTGGAGAAGGAGAGCCAGGAGCAGAGCTCCCAAAATACACCCGCTCTGCAGGGGCGGGTTTGGGGACCAGCTGAGTGTCCCGGGACGGTGTTGGATGCGGGGCCGATGGCAGCAGCTCCCGTGGTCCCGCTGTGGGATCGCCCCCAAGCTGAGCACAGCACAGCCCCCGTCCCAGCACACATCAGTCAAACGAAAACCCAGACAACTATCACCACCTTTGCAGGCAGTTCCTCGAGCGGAGCAGAGAAGCGATGGCAGCCAGGAATTGCATTACCTGAGGTGTTTACACGAGGAACGCTGCCTGGCCGTAAAAATATCTTCGCACGCACACAGGAGCTGCTCAAGACACTGGAGCACAGAGATAACAGCTCCGCCATGGGCCCAAATCGCCACATTAATGAGAAGAGTCTTGGGATTTGCATCTTGAGGTCAAGCTCTGATGAGAACTCGCTTTCCATCGGGAGCGAGCGGGATGGAGGCGAGCGCCTACGGCAAACAGCAGCAGAGCGGCAGCGCCCAGCGGGCGAACGCGTCCCCAGGGCACGGTGCAGGACCAGAGGTGCTCCTGCTCTGCAAGAAGCCAAAGTGTCTCCATGTGCCCTTGGAAACGCTTGGGAAGGGCCGGGAGCTGCTGTAAGAGCCCATTGCCAGGAGCCAGTCCCAGGAAACCCGGCCTTGGGCTCCTTGGGAAAAAAACGATTCTCAGGTCATGGCTGAGAGGGACTTTAATTTGTTACCATATATTTTAAAAATGCAGATGAAGAGGAGCCTGGGCAGGACAGGTACACCTGGCTACAGGCAAGCTGTAATTAAAGGGTTTGACTAATTCTTCCCAAGTTCAGGTCATCACTTCACTGCCCACAGGAGGACTCGGTCCTCGGAAGGAGCCGACCCCACCACTGCTCCCGAATGGCTGTTCAGCCGCAGGTGACATCGGACGGCCCCGGTGAACCACCTGCCGGTCAACGCTGGGATGGGACGTGTCACCGCAGGGCTGGTGGCCTTAAAGGACGGGATTTGAGCAGGTCGAATAACCAAAAATGTCCCTTTTGGCACTAAAGATCTGCATCTTTATTCGGAAAAGCAACCCCAGAAGTCCCGAGGAAGCGATATGTGCCTCCAAAGGCAGGAGAGCGGCTGCACGCGGAGGCTGAGCTGCTCACGATGTGACGGGCATCCTCAAAGGACCACGGGAGATGGTCGTCCCGACACAGCCATCCCTGCAGAAAACCCAACACCACCAAATTGTTTTAAGGCCTCAAAACAGCAGCTGAAAAATCCAAGCGTATCGTTTCCTCCTGGACATATTTGGGAATGTATTTATTTTATATCTCGTGAAAAAAATTCCAGGATGTAAGTGAGAAGCCAAGAAAGAAAAAAAAAAAAAAAGAGGGGAGGGGGGAAAGAAAAAACAAATTTGAACCGGGAATGTTTTACGTGCAGTATTAAATCTCCAGCACACAATGAATCATGCAGTTCTTGGTCTAACAAGGAGGACTCCAGAAAGTCTGTAGTATGAAGGAGTCACTGGAGACTAAAAGAAATATGGCAAGCTTGGTCCAAAGTGCACAAAAGAAAGGGTTTTTTTAGTAAAGGAAAAGGGAAAGAAAAAAGCTAATGGTAAGAAAAAAATATCTGAAATTACAGTCTAACAACAGCTTCATTTGTATAATCCTTCTCATAGCTCGAAGCTGTTTAGCAGCGCTCAACGAGACTAGAAATAGATGAGAAAACGCAACAAAAGCAGTATGTATTTGAAACTTTTGTTCCAGATCCAAAACGCGTGTTTACGGTGGGACAAGCGCATGGGTGAGTGAACGCGCTCGCAGGCGAGTTCTGTGCATACAAATCACGGAGAAGCAGGGCTGGAGCCCCAGGAGCTGCCGAACCTGTTCCCTCGCCCGAGGCTCGCGGGTGTTTACACAGACAAACATCTGTCTGGAGCGCTCCAACGCGTCCTTCACACCCGTGGTGGCGGTTCCCCGGCCTGCCGAGATGACGGGCGATTTTTTCCTGGCATCTAACCTGAATCTGCACCTTTTCTTTCCTCTCCCGCAGAGCAGTCCCCCTCCGCGGCTCCCATCTGCATGGTGGAGATTTGTGGCTCTTCCCGGTGCTCATTTCTCTAGACGATGCTCCGATTCCCTTTGTGCATCCCGCTCCAGGCTCTGGTCTGCTCCTCTCCTATGAAAATTCCAGAAATAGCCACTTACCGCTGAGGTTTGACCTTGTAGCCTCCAGCCCCGACTTCCCAGCTCGGGGCAGACGTGCACAGGACAGGACAGCACGAGGTGGTGCAGAAACACCCCGAGAAATCCCTGGGGAAAGACTCTGCTCTCCCCAATCCCTGGCACAGCCTCTCCCCACCCTCGGCTTGAGCTGGGCAAGGCAGGAGCCACATTCCTCTCTTTGGGGCTGGAGATTGTAACGGATGGATCCACAGGGAGATCGGGGATGGCCGTGAGATTGGTTTGGGTCTGGAGAGAGGGTACGTGCATCCAGCCAAAAGCTCCCCGAGGTGCTCGAGAGCTCCAGCAGCGATGCCAAGGGTGCGCAAAGACTCAGCTGCTTGCAAAGGCAGCAGAAAGCGGCCCCAAGCAACAGGACCCCCGACCACGGTTCCACCACTCCCCGCTGTCCTACAGAGACGTCGCTTTATCCCCTATGCAAACGCAGCCTCTCCTGCCCCACGGCACAGCAAACACCTTCCCGCTCCTCAAGTGGGAAGCAAAGGGTCGTGTTTGACCTGCAAAGCTTCAGGACCCTGCTTGTCCCTTTGGTCCCCAAAGCAAAACCACGGGATCTGCGACAGCAACAGGCAGCCGTGCAAAGAGAACCCCCTGGGCCAGGGCCTGCCCGCTGCCGGGGGGCTCGATCCCCTTCGCGCCAAACTCCCCGAGGAACTTGCCCACGCAGCGACCGGCCAGGGCGAGCCCAAAACCTCTGGCCTCCCTTAGTCAAAAGCAGCAACGTCAACAGAGGAATGTCTCGCCTTGCCCAGTCGCACCAAGCTCCAACCGGAGCGATTAATCTTTATAACATGGGGAAGGAGGAATGCACAAGTCAGCAAGCGAGCGGGGCAGGTGGAGGAGTCTCCAGGAAGCTGGGGGGCTGCCTTTTTTTATTTTTGGTAGCGCAACAGGCTGCATAGAGCAAAAGATCAACCTGTCGGCTTGGCTCAGCCCAGCCGTCAGTCTGGCACTTCACAAGCAGTGAAACACTTTGTGGTTTTGCTCCATCACCACCGTGGCAGGGCCGTTCTGGGGAGCTCGCTCGCTTCTCGAAGCAACTTTGATGCAGGATGGATCCACTTAAAAAACTGGGGGAGGGGCAGAAAGCTTCCCCCATGGGCATGCACGAGCACAGCAAACTCGTTCCTTGGCCTTTCATCTGCCTTAATAACATGCTTTTTGTGGCATCTATAGAAACCTGCTAATAGAGAAGAATATGAGCTTGTCTAAAACATTCATCCAGCTTCTCTGCATGTTAATGGCTGTGATGGAGCTCGGGGAGCACGAAGTGAGGACAGTTACCCTGCTGGAGCGCAGCGACGGGTCTTGGAGCATCTGCTGTGGTTACCGACAGCATCCTAAAGCACTTCTTGCTTGATGAGGTGGGAAATGGGAAGAATTATTGCTCACTGTTACAGTCTTCCAAGTGTTACGGGAGACATCCAGGAGCGAGAGGTACTTTTCTTCTCCGTCCGTTCTCCGTTGACTGTGCTGAGGACCTTCTCTGCTCCAGAGCTCCAGCGGCCCAGAACCACCACGATCCTTGTCATTAGTGACTGAAGTGGCATAAAAGCCACAATTCGTGGGCAGGACAGGAGCCCAGCAGCAAAGGTCATTTCAGGAGCCTCAACTCAGCTCTGCTAATTATCACCGGGCAGATGGTTTCGGGATCCTCAGTGAGGATCTATTAGGGACGAGCCAAGTAAACGCCTTGTGGGAAAGAGATGGTCTTAAAGTGCTGTGATAAGAGATGTTTGTCCCACCAGCCTGCTTGGTGGGCTTTGGAGAGAAGCGTCACACGAACAGCAGCTCCCTGAGGTCCTTCAAAAACTGCCCCACATCTAGAGCTGCGCTCTGTCCAGGCTGCAGAGCTGCCTTAGCGGTCTGTGGCATTTTGAGAACGGGGACTCCTACAACGGCAAACAAATCCCCATCGATTCCCAGTGTTCTTCACTTGTTGGATATGATGGGATCTGAAAAAACACCAAAAGCACCAAGGAGAGTCCCGATGTCCATCTGTGCTCGTCTCTGAGCTGCGAGACACAGGTCAGCACATTGGAGATGTGGCACAGATCCTAAAATACGGGGACAAGCGTTTCTCTGACCAAAGCCCAAATATACCCACGCTGCTAAAGTGGGGTCAGAACCAAGCATTACGGCAGTTTCATTTCCTTTGTTCTCTACCCCTCCAGAAGTAGATGAGGTTCTTAGGGACATGATTTAGTGGGTGTTAATGGTTGGACTCAATCTTGAGGATCTATTCCAACCAAAATGATTCTATGATGAAGTCGAACGTGCCCCAGTGTCTCTGTATTCTCCTCTCCGGACCACAAAGAAAAAGCAGCGGGATGTCAAAGGAGGGCAGTGAGAGCCACCAAACCCTGGGTGGGGGGACAGAGCTGGCCCTCCCCACACTTGGGGAGGGTGCTGAGGGGCAGGAGCGGGGCCGGGGCTGCTCCCAGGAGGTTCCTGAGCAGAGCCTGACCTCCACAGGCCAGCTGCCTCATAACAGCCCTGCTCGCCGCCTCCTCACAGCTGGGAGCACCAGGAAAATATTTCCAGACTGTGCAAACAGGGCTCTTTCCTCGCCCAAACCAACCAGGTGTTACCAAAGCAGCAGGAACTGATAGGATCTGGGAGCGTCCACCTCGTGTCCCGGCAAGGACGGCTCCGTTTCTCCTCTCCATCTTCCCCGCTCATCCTGGGCTCCTTCCTGTGCATCTCCCCTGCTGCTGCCTTCGCTTGCTCCAGAAATTAAGAGGTTATGAGAGACATGGATGCTACAGAGAAATGGAAGCTTCACAGCAATTCATTTAGCTGTTGGTCTAACAGGGCACCTTTTGCACAAATATAAAGCGGGAGCTCAGGGCCAGAAGCAGCCCCAGGAATCCCAGTTCCCCAGGATCCGCATCATCTGTTCACAACAAGCAATCACCTTTGGACTAACACAGTGTCCAGGGCTTATCCTATATCTGCAGTTAATCAGTAGGGCGGCAAACACTGAGGATTTGGCTCTCAGCTAAAAAAAAAATATATATATATAAAAAAAAAATATATATATATATATAACTCATCGGCATAGCTGATACTGAGGTTTCCTTTTTCAAGACAGTCTGAGTGAGCGACGCGTATGCCCTGGCAAAGAGTGAAGTCATCCCTGGAGGGCAACAGCAGCTCCAAAGCTTCTTGCCTTGCTGAGGTTTTCACTAACAGCTGCTGATCTGAATTCCTAGACGCAGCGTTTGCCTCCTCAAAGCCTCAGGTTTGTCTGGGTGTTAGTGCCAAATCCCAGAGCGCTCCAGCATCCAAGCAGATCTGCTTTGCCCTCCGTGCATAGGCAGCATGTGATGGGGATGGAGAAGGAGCCGCATGTGGCCGGAGCGGCGGGCGATCTCCCCGCAGAACGGCAGTTGTATGCTGGTGGTGCTGGGGAGGACTTCAGAGCGGGAAAAAATCAAAAGGAGGATTATTCAGAGACTCATTTTATTGCCTGGAGGAGGAGAGTGAGCAAAGCAAAGCAAACGCAAGCGGCAGGACCAAGCGAGTGGTTTGCAGGTCTAAGACGTAACGCGAGCTGCTCCGTGTCCCTCCAGCCCACCCCACCGCTTGCCCTGAGCCCAGCCCAGGTTCTGACCAAGACCTTGGGGTCCTGCTGAGCCCCATGTTCCAGCCCTGATGCTCTGACAGGTTCCCTCACAACTACCCAGCCAAAGTTGTTTCACCGAGATGGTGAAAACCTCCTTCCTTGGAGGGCTGAGGAGCTGCAGTGTCCACAGCACAACACTCGCACGCCGAGGCGGGTTTCCTCTCCCCCGGTGCCACTACGGGTGGGAAAACAAGAGCCTGAAACAGGAGAGGGCAAAGACTTTCTGATCGTTCTGCCACGATGGCACTGGTCCTCTCATGTGGGCAACTGGACTTTTTGCCCTGCGGACCCATCAGTTCTTCCTGGGCTGCTGCTACAAACAGACTTGCTAGACCAGTGCTGTGAAAAAGACGTGAGGAAAAAAAAAAAGCCTCCCATGAAAAGGATCATACAGGAAGGCGCCTGGCAGACAATTTGATGTACCAACACATTCTGCAGAGCCAAGTGTTTATACTGAAGTGAACTCTGTACAGATACTCACTCTAGGCTGGGCAGAGATCAGGATCACAGCAAGGGTGTAAATAAAATAATGAGTGTAACATCAATTCCAGTTTGCCCACTAACAATGTTCCCATTCACTCAAGGAAACATTCCCAGGAATCGCTGCTATTTACTGTCTGGCAATTCAGGCTGCGCTTTTCTCCTCTGTTGAACCAACGCTCCTGATAACACGGGGAGCCTTCCAGCCACTATCCCAACCTAAACACACAAAGAGACCTCGCCTTTCATTGCCTGTTCTAACCAGCGTGACCGAAGCAGGGATCCTGGGGAATCAGAACTCCCGGATTCCTTCCTGGCCCTTTCCAGCTCTGGGAAAGGCTCTCCACCCTCCGCATGCAAAGCAGGGGCCCCGATATGCGCCCACACTCCACTGAAACGGGCGCGTTTATAAGCTCAGCTCCCTGCGGACGTGATAAGATCCATCCTTGGAAGCGGCGTAACCGCAGCAGGACAGCGCTGCAGCTGGGTTGTTTAACGTCTGCACAGCACCCCGGACACAGCTTCACCCCTTCGGGTCGGGTCAGAAGCGGGGATCCCTCCTCCCGGTTGTGCCGCACGCTGCAGACACGCACCCGGTGACTCACACAAGGGCACCCCGAGAGTCGGCAGCAGAACCAGCTACTGCGCCCAAGAGCGAGTAACCTGGAGGGACCCCCAACGAAGCTGTAAAGCTCAGCTCTTCTCGGGAACCAGTCACAACTTGCCTGCGTTTCAAGGCCGTCTCTTATCTTTTGCAGCAACCCGGGCTCATTGTGAAATCTCACCACTGGAGATGTTAACAGCCAGGATTTATGGCTTCTGTAGTTTCCCTTTAATAGCTTCAGCTGGGGAAGCGCTGGCGAAGGATGAAAGATGCTGGTACGGGATGGATGTCAGGAGAAGACTTCAAAGACTTCCAATACGTTGAGTCGCATTATGATACTCGGGATCCTTCTCTTACAACCATCCAACACTTTCAGGAGCCTCTCCCTCCTTAAGCAGAGCCTTAACCATTTGGATCCACAGTCAAGCACCTGCGTCCCAGCTCAGGATTCTGCCCTGAGGAGCCCCCGTTCAGCTGCTCCCAGCAAGTTTCTCATCGCCTACAGCACATCACCTTTCTCCTTAGCCCAGATTTCCCCAAACCCTTCCCTCCCAAAGACACTATGAACTGGCTCAGACCAATGCAGTAGCCACTGCAAAATCCAGTTTGCAGCGGGAAGTTTCATGGGAAAGCTGAGCAAGCTGTGCCATAACAAGTAACTGGCCATAAGGAAAGTCTCATCTGGAGGGGAAGGAAGGAGCGAGCCTGAGAAGGGATTTCGCACACTAATATCTATGGGTTTCATTGCCCTGCAGGCTCATCACACTGTGAGAAAGTTTGCTCGTGTGTATTTTCTGCTGCCCACTGGTACAAAAGGATCTCAGACTAACTGGACTGGTCTGTCACACACTGTATGCCTGGAGGGCAGGTAGCTGGGACCCAGGGATAACCCCCAGCCCTGCGAGTTGCCTGCAAATGTGCAATATTTCTCTCCTCAAGGAATCCAGCAGAGCAGAATTCAGCCACTGGTCAGAGCAGCATTATTTCACACTCCTTCCCACGACAAGTTTTACTGCATCACTGATTCTGTCTCCAAGTCCACAAAACACTGTGAAATTAGTTAGACCCCCTTGAAGAAATCTCTTCAAATCTGCCAACCCCTTGCACGATTCCCGCATTAAATGTGCGTGTGCTGTGGTAGATCTGATTCTTGGGTGAGTGGGTGCAGCGAGACAAAGAGCCAACCGCTGCCTTAAAAAAAACACAAACTACAGGAACTCCCAGTCCCTATAAGAAATATTACCTGAGGAAATCAAAACTCAGAAGTAGCTGAAGCAGCATATGCCTGCCCACACCTTAAACCCACATACACAAGCAGGAGCTGAAAACTCCCATTATTTTCCTACCCTATGTCCTTGCACAGCATATCCTGGCTTCACAGGCTCGTTTGTCACAGGTAAGGCCACCCGCACGCAAACGGCAGGTTAAGTTGTCCGAGTGCCCTGAACGACAAGAAAAAAAAGCACAAGCTTCATCATTTTCATAATTCAATTTTGTTTCAAACATACCCACAGCCGGAGCCCATAGATAGAGATCAACCCATCCAGATCAAATGAAAAAATCCAGCTACAAGCCACGGAATTGTAGGAACATTAACGCAGCTTTGTTCCACTGATATAACTTTATTCCCAGCAAGGCAGATAAACAAAAGTCATTGTGACCGGCAGAGTTAATAAAAGCCCATTTCCTTATGGCACACACCCTCCAAAGGGCCTTCATTTCGATCACAAAGGGAAATGATCGGCCATGATACTTTCTTCTTAAAGATTCTTCTTTGGTAGCTGCAGATGGGAAACACTACCAAAATCTTTTAAAGGTAATTATTCCAGAAAGCAGAGCTGAGACACGACAAATGGAAACAGCTTGCCCACCACGGACAAGAGTCAAGGCCGTTTGAACGAGCATAACCTTCAAACTCATTAAGAGGAGCAGTATCGCTTCAATCAGACTCTTTAAAATAAGAATTCCATGTGCAAACTGACAAAGTCATTCTCCTAGGTCCTGCCAAGCCCTTTGCCGCAGGCAAAGGAGCTGAGACGTCCCTTAGCATCAATTTTGTTTGTTTATTTATAAAGTTCACATGTTTGATCTTAGTTTAGCAACTGTTTTCATGTGTCTGTCCAGTGGTAAGAACACAGCAGCTCTCTCTTCAGTCAAAGAATCATGAGTTCTCTTTTTCCAGCTCTGGAAACCATCCAGCAGCAGCTTTGAGAGCTCATCAGAAATTTAGCAAGACCAAGTACAGCGGGATCTGCAGGGAGAAGGGTCACTTGCCTCCAGACTTATCATTTCTCACACACAGTTAAAAGCTGGGCTCTTTTAGTTGCCGAAGTTAATACTTTTCAGAAATTCTCTCATGACACTTGACTCATCTGCCTCCCTCAATCTCCAGCACCACACACTTTTGGCAGTCTTGGAAAAATACTAACCCAGACTAAAGAGCTTTGTTATTGCCACTGTTGCTGCCTTTTTTTCTTTACTTTATTAGAGACTAAACTGCTTTAAGTCTCACCGCTGTGCCTACTGACTTCAGGAGACCAGCGCAAACCCAAGATTTGGGTGTGAACTGTTCAAGGCGAATCTTGAATTCAATGAAGAAAGTAAAGCCCTCGAGCAGCAGTTCCAAAACATCTGTGATTAAAAGGTCAATCAACTGCTCAAGGACCACTCACCCTCTGTTAATACCATCACCTGCTTCATATAAGCCCATCAAAGGCTCACCTTGGCCTCCTGGACCAGCTGTGATCCACCACAAGGAGTTTAGGAACCACTACAGTGAAACATATTCTTGATTCATGAGTCACTACATCCACCCTTTCTCCTGGAGATGTTCAGAGGCAGCAAAAATGTTCAGACATTCAGCTCAGACTTGGCTTTTATTGACGTGAGTGTCCAAAAGCCCTCAGGCAACCACGTCATCTGAGTTCCTCTCCATCCTGCTGAATACAAAGGTTTGTCCAGGTTTTTTTCCTCCCATAAAAATCCTGACTACCATCTGACAAACTGATTTATTGCTACACCAGCAACTACTCAGAGACTTCCAGGGTCTCTTCAGCTACTGTATTTTATTGCTGTTTATAAGAAAACTGAGTTGAGGAAGTAATTAGAAAACTGTTTCTGGAATTTCCACAGCACAATTAATACTACTGAAGCTTTTGGCAAGCAGTGTGTTTTAGCCTCTCTGCAATAAGAAAACGGGAGCTCTGATAAAGTGCGCTAATTGCTAAAGGAACGAACCAAGGCAAATCAGATCAATCCTCTGAAATGTGTGCAACACCCTATGTAAGAAATGGAACAATGCTAATAAAATGAACTTCTCAGTGAAATGTCACCAAAAAAGCCGTTGATGAGGACCTAAAATAGTATTTCCAAACAAGATGCCAACACTTCAAGGCTCACACCATTGAAAACACTTCTCAAGGTGAACCAGTGCTCGAAATCAGAGACTGACAGCAACTTCCAGTACAACTTAGAATAGGGCAGAGTACAAATGGAAACAAAATGATCGATTAAATATAACGGGGGTTTAGCTAAAGCATGTTAAGAAGAGGGTGACGCACTTGAGAGCAATCATCGCAATTCTCAGACTGCGCTGCTCTCTGTCCGTACAACTGAGAAGAGTCACCAAGTGCTCTCACAAAGGCTACTGATCACAGTTTAGTTAATCCAGATCCTAAACCACCGGCGTTCACTACAAATCTCTAGACTAGTTGTCCTTGGGAACACGGCGGCATTTTTGGAGAGCTAAGCCAGAGCTACGAAACCTGGATTCAAACCAAATTCAAAGTTCCTTGGATCAGAGCTGTCCCTGAGAACAGGGAGAACACAGCGGTCGGAAACACGTAGGAAACGATTCGGCCTCACCCAGTGCCCCTCAAGCTCTGAAATTCTGTCCATTGCTCACAGACCGAAGGGGTTGAGACTGGGCTCCACGGCTGCCACCGAAGCCAAAATCCAGTTGTTTCTTGCTAGGACATCCAGAAGGAACCTTCCACACCAGACTGTGCAGCCACCTGAGGTGTCTTAAAAACAAAATCTAGCAAAAAATGTAAAGGTTATCAGCTAATCAAAGTAGCTTTTGCAGCAAATCATTACTATACAAAATACTCATATTGCAGCTTGACAATGCTCCTTTTCAGCATGCTTTTCACACGAAAAAGGTGTTATGTTACCTTCTGGTCGACTCTGTTGTATTTCACAGATGTATGTGACCAAACTGAAACAAGGCAACTGCAAATCTTATTGCAAAACCCACCTCCGATCACAAACCTTGCAGTCGGTAAAAATAATCCCACCAAGGGTTTAATTGCTGGATTTCCTACTATTTCAAGCACGTCTGTTACTTTCCTGCGCATGCTCAAACTCAGATGGTGGCATCCCAGATTACAGGCTCCAGGAACATCTTCTAGATTCCACAAATTTCCTTTCAAAAATAAAAATCACACCCCAGATACACCTCAAACACTTACAAGACATACAAGAGATGGACATGATAACACTTCGGAAGTTTTGAAGAAAACTTCCACTAGTGGCTGGTGGTCTTTGCTCTGAAGATCTCACACCCAGCTACCAACATGTATGTTCTTTAGAGTTTCCACTTAAAATCTGAAAAAAACCCCTGCTTTTCTTAATTTCTGTGGGAGAAGTCATTATTTCTCAACTCATCTTCAACTTTGAGAAAGTTTAGTTCTTTAAGGGGCATGATATCTAGATATAATGTTAGAAACAGCACTTATTCTGCCTTAAATCACACCACCACTGAAAAAAAAGGCTAAATATTGAGAATATAATTACTACAAAGTTTTGTTCTGTAGTTTAGCGCAACTGCATTCAAGTCACAGCTTACACACGAGAGAACTGTAGTCTTCAGAAATAAGAGAAAGATCTGCTTGGTAGTGAAAATATAATTTTATTTTTAACAATAGCTGCCAGCAGTATACTGGTATATCTGTAAAAGATGTTCCAGAGAGTGAAAGACATAAGCAAACTACAATAAATTGTATCAACTCTTCAAGTATTTCTGCAAACAATGCTCTGATTCTCCGTGTCCTGTCTCGGGAGTCTCAATCTCCTATTCTGCTCCACTATTCTCCTATCCCTCCCACCCCCTCCAGAAACAAAATGTAATAGTTGGTGGCACAGGTTCTGAGGCAGATTAAATATTTTTCACTTGGGATAAAGCCTTCTTCTGAAAATATTGATTGGTTGTGTTCAGATAGCACTCTTGAGCGGCAAGGAGTAAGAAAAAGTTGACTGTACTTTGCCACTTTTTGTTCTCCGTTGAGATAGGCATCAGTGGGTTTGGCTCAAGCATCGTCAATGTATTCATGTCTGTGCTCCTTTGATACGAAACGCTAATTTGCTACTTTAGCATAAAAAACTTGATTACATCTCTCTTTATCATGGAACTGCACGCAACTCTCAACCAGTTTAGACATGCCCGTTGCGGAAAAAAACCCCGATTTTATGGGAAAATGGGAGCGGACAAGCTACGTGGCTGTGACCGTCCCTGTGGGACAGTTACACAGAGTAGCAGTGAACACTGGATGGACAGGAAAGCTTTGGAGTGCACAAAATCGCTTCAGAATTCACATGCCTCTCGTTCAGCAGGCAGCTCTTACACATAAGGAACCTCTTCAAGAACAAAAGCTTTGTTAAGAGGCAAAACAAAAAAAATCGTGCATATAGTATAATCTGTTCTCCCACACAAAGACAGGGTGAAGATGATGGATTTTCCCTTTATGTTCAGGAAAGACACAAGTCACCTGTTTTAATGGGAATTTAAGCATATTTCAGGTTGAGAATAAAGTAAGTTATTCAGCATGCTAATACATGCAGCCAACTTGCAAACTGGAATGCCTACTTGAAAGGGTAACTGCTGTTTTTAAATCGTAGAAGGGGCTAGAAGCATCATTTTAAATTTAAACAGGGGGGTAGATTAATTGCCGTTTGATGAAATTAAAAATGCATTTAAAGATCAGATTGTAAACAAGTTGACAGAAGTCAAGAATTTACATAGTTATGAAAGGGCTTTTTTAATTAATGTAGAGCTGGTGATTGGGGCCAGATGAAAGTGCTCTACCCACAGCAGACGCGCAGGCTGTTCCACACCTCCCTGGCTCGGCTCTGCTGCTCTGGAGGGATCACCGAGAGCTCCTGGCTGCTCCGGGACGTTCTTGAAGGCAGCGAGGGGCTGGGCAGCTTCTGCCGCCACACAATGGGGCAAGAGGAAACCTAAAAAACTCCTTTCAGACAGGACAGTTAACAACATCCTAAAGGAACCGCCTTAGAAATCGCTAACCTGGTCCTCGTTTTAATTACACCTATAAGGGAAAGGCTCCGAGGCTCAATACTTCATTGTACTGAGATAAGAAACGCATTAGTTACAGCAAGAGGTTTAACTTTGTTTACAAGCTTTCAGACACGATCATTAAAATACTTAATGCTGAATATAATATATTACAATTGTCTGAAGATTGCCTAAAAAGTAGAGAGAATATATTAGCTATAAAAGACAACAAGCCTGGTACTTTAACAAGGATTTGTGTGCATTGATATGCAGGCAGCACACACTAGAAAACAGCATGAAAGTGTTTTCATGCTCATATGCACATAATTGCCTGATGTACTAAAGTGTGCACGCAAGGGCTAATTTGCTTTTAAAAGGAGTTGAAGCCTGATTACTACAACCTCAGACAACCTCCAAGGGCCATCCTGATCTAGGTTTTAAAGCAGAGTTAAAAATTTATCAAAGCTACGCCCACAATCACATTGCTTCCTATATTTTTGTTTTTTAAGGTTAATTATACAATGGCAAAGAGCACCAAACCAATGAGGGCTGGGTAGTTGGGGTTTTTTTTACCCTATGTGTCATTAAAACGTTATCTAACAAAAAGGAAGTCATTCCTTTTTCTTGATGCCACGTTGTAGCAAAGACTGAACCCCTACAGAGGATTATTATGGCTGAGAACCTTTATTCAGGATGAGAACGTGACATTAGAATACAGTAATTATTCAAAGGCTACAGTTAAGTTTTTCCTAACCAGGTCTCTCTGCAGAATTTTCTTTCCGTGCCTAAACACCCCGTAATAAATCCTAGTAGGGTTTAATTGTATCTAGGGTTGTGTTCAAAAGACACGTAACAGGATTGCGAACTGCCTTTGTACAGGAATTGTAGCTCTAGGAAGGCAAGACAAGGCACCACGAGCCACGTGTACTAACATGGATCCTGCACTCTACCTCTTCTACGTCAAACTAACTTCGTGGGTATAGAAAGTAGCAAAAGCAGGATGCTTAGAAAAGTCAGGCTGATTTTCATAAAGCCAGTGCTTACCAAAAAAATTAGTGTATAAAAGTGTTTATGTGAGCATTTCCACGTTATTGCAGAACGTTAAATATTCCAAGAACAACCTACCAGGAATAGCACTTTCCAGCTTCTAAAAATCAGTTAAATATAAAAGTATCTTTACAAAAAAATAGGCATATAAGTCTAGCATTCTTTGGAGTTGTTTATGATGGTCTTTTAAAAATAACCTAGCAGTTTATTTCATGCATCAAAATCATTAATTTTAAACAAGAAAACTATTCCCTGGTTTAGAAATATTTGAAAATTGCTTCTAAAAAAATCATAGTGCTATTCCTTAGTGTTGCTGTAAAAAGATTATGTATAGTAGTGCAATGATTATGATTACAAAAAATTGCAGTCCAGGTGCATGGACAAGCAATTAGGATAAATTCGATGTAAAGGACTGGATTTCACACACCATTTCTTTACCAGAGTAATTAATAGATTTCCTTTCAGGAAAACAAATGCATACTATAATTTAAGGCAAATGTTATCTGTAAAGGTCACTTTTAGCTTTCTTCAGGAAAGAAACAGCTTAAAAAAATTCCCAGACAGACTCCCCGTTTAACAGCTCTCGGTGTTGTCTTGCATCACTAATCATTGCACTGCTATTCACCATACACAGTAGCTATTTATCAACTAGGACACTAATGTTGACAGGTACTTCGTTTATGACAGCACAGATTTTGTAAGTAAATATCACCAGAAAGACCTATACAAAATAAAGGCTCTTAACTACCAAAAAGAAAGCCACTTGCAAGTTTTCAGCTGAACAGATAGCAAGCATCCAATTCGTCTGGTTTCATGACGGTAAAGGGCATCCTGACAATTACTCATTTGCTGCAACTCAGAATTCGAGACAAGTGTAAGTTGCCAATTTAAAAAAAAAAGCTTTATCTCACCAAGACACAACTAAATACTAACTCTGAACTGTGAGCTTCCTGCTAGAGCAGCCAAGCCTAGATTCAAAAACTTCCCTGATGTCTGAGGTCATTCAAAACCAAGTTTCACATCTTAGTCCATTCTCAACCATTACTGTGATTTCAAATCTAAGAGATTGGTTTTGTTTTTTTTTAATGTTGCCAAATATTCTGCAAATGGCTCTTTTGGGTAATAGTTTCCCTTCTATATGTAAATAGGATAGACAAGCAAGTACAGTTCAATGTGTCACAGGTTTGACAGTTGTGTATAGATCTTCTGGAAAAGCAATAAATTCCAAAATACATAAATATTCCTTGTACCATATAGCAAGACAGTATCCTAAACCAATTCGTAGAGAGGGACCAAATGTTTGTGAAGAAAAGTAGTAGGGGCAAGATAACCCTTCATAGTGAAGAATCTAGAGTTACCCCAGTGCAATATTAACATAACTGCATTAATGATATTCAAACTTGCTGTGAAAGGAGGTAAGAAAACACAAGCCTATAATTAAGTCTGCAAACTTTAGGTAATTACTGTACCTGGTCTATCCAACATAACTTTGAATAACTGCAAGTTCATGCAAAAAAATTGCTATCTTATATGAAAAGAGCAGTCTGTTAGAAGCGTTGTTATGGAATATGCAAGAAGTCATCTCTTTTGCAAGTGCTGTTTACTTGGTGAGTCTCTTGGCTACGTCGCTGTAAGCGATTTCAATTTCTTTGTCTCCAGGACAGGTGTTGGTGAATTCATCCCTGCTGTAAGCATTTGTCAGGTATCTCCAAATACCCGTCATTTCCTTGGGAATCTCAAAGTTGCGGTATTTTTTGGCCACCACCTAGAAGAAAATAATCCGACTATGAATTTACATCCTTCAGTTTAAACCACTTTTCCATCCCTTGCCCCTCTCTTGATAACTTTCCAAGGCGTACACTGGGAGTCACTTGTGAAGTGAGCAGAACCTGTCCCTCCGGGACGTGCCCGGGCCTGTCAGCGCTGCCTCGCTTGCTTTGTGCTACTGTCCTCACCAGAGTAAATCCTTCTGCAGCCAGGGAAAAACTTAATCTGTGGCTCCATCTGCAGTACAAAACTGACAAAGATCACTGGAGACAGCGAACAGAAATCAAACCACGATAATCTAGGCACAACTTCACTCTTGTAGTTATCCTAGGCTATCTCTTCCTAGACTTCAGACTTTTCTTTAAATAAAATCTTTGTGTTTCACATTGTGTCATTTACTTTGTTGCTAACGGAGCAGTTTTCTCCACAGATGTGAAAAGACATCCACTTCAAGCACTGACTGGTCAGAGGATGTTCACTTTCCCCCTCCTGCCTCATTCTCTTAAGCGTTGCAACTTCTTCCTGCGACCACATTGGTCAGCGCAGTAAAATGGGGTTTGGCTTGTGCCATTTTATCATCTGTGGCTCGGCTTGTCTGCTGATCCACTGAACGCAAAGCCCTTGTGAATCACCCAAATTTTATGCAATTTCAGGTACTATTAATACTGTAGTTAAACTTACATGGGAGCTTACAAATGGTTGAAATTAGTTGGACTCTAGAATGTCGTAAACCATAAGCATCTTGTCCTTCATTATCGCGTAACAATATACACGTCGTTTACCTTGACGATGTGTAGTTTGGGTAGCAGGTTGCAGTCTGCTAATGTCATCTCATTGCCATCCAAAAACTTGCGGGTAGAAACTGTAATGTCCTCCATGCTATTTTCATCTATCTCATCAGGAAGAGGAGAGTTCAGATACTCGTCCAGTTTCTGGAGGGTTTTCAAGAGGCCACGTTCTAAGGCTACAGAGGAACAAAGAGTCTTAAGAACAAAAAAGAAAGCCAAACCGCAGCACATAAATGTAAAAGCAAAGTATCATTTAGAATATTGATATCAGTACCAGATCTGAAAAACAAAATCCACATCACCATACTACCCAGAACAGGCCATATACTGAAGGATTTTTAACCACTGTACAATTTTTGTGGCAACGCTACTGCTGGAGCCGCCTTTGTGATCACTAGTGACACTGCAACTGAACAGAAATCCCTTGAAATATCACACAGAAGCAGGTTATTTAAAAGCTGGTTTATACATGAGTTTGCATTAATTTAAAATACTCTAAGACTCTCCACAAGTGTTTATTTTTGGTTTAAAAAGTGGCTTATGTCAGTTTCTTAAGACTGTTCCTAACAGGCTTAAACTAATTAGAATTAAGCTATGCTGGGGTTTATATTCATTTAAAAGTAATCTGTTTAATGTCACATGCTCATGAACAGCCACAACTGAGCGCGCACACTGCCGAGGAGGTTCAGGGAATGCAGCAGCAGAGGGCAGCACACCCCACAAAATCACCAAGTATTTCTCAGCTGTTTACAAATATTTTCAAGTTCTTCATTTAAAATACAGCAGAAGGGCTTCCCAATTTGTATTAAGCTATTTAAAGCTCTAATTGTGCTTTTTTTTAACCTCTTATTGATCTCCCACCTTCCATCTACTATGTTCTCTCCACACAAAAAGGTCTTAATCCTTTAAAGATAGTGACGGGAACTAAGCTTAGCCCAGACTGGAGCCCTCAAGCCCAGAAGGGTCAGATACCAAGCGAGCAGAAAGGCCTCGCAGCAAACACATGGAAACTCAACCGCTGAGGCATGACGCAAACTCTGCAGGGATTTCTTTCTGGCTGTTAAAATCATTTCTACTTCGTTCAGGAGTTTTGAGTGGTTGTCGCATAGAGGAGTTTCAACGCCAGGGATATTTCCAAACTACGTGTCCCTTACTAAAATTCTGAACCAACACTGTCTAATTGAAGTTTTCTTTGGAAGTGTTGAAATCTTTTGTCTCTGGCCATTAATTTTAAACCACAGGTTTCACTCAACATGCAGTAAAATGTCAGTGAGACACTTCATAGTAAATTTGCTCTGAAAAACACAAGACACCGAAACACTGTGTGCAGAGCTGTGAGCCCGCAGGGAACCTACCTTCATTAGCTTCTGGTCTAGAATTTTTGATAAATGCAGAAAATTTGGCAAATATATCCATTCCAGCAGTGTTTGATTCTGGATGCTTTGGTGAAAGTTTTAAGTACCTAAAAAGTACAAAGGAGAAGATCTACAGCACGTTTAGCAGAATGATGCTCATCATATATTAACTAGCACAAAATGGCCCTTAAAAAAATATTTTACATCACGTACATTTACCAATTTATCCATTTTCAGATTCATGTGGAGGACTCGCTTCTTCCATGAAATAACACCACACACTTCCATTTAAGTTCAAAATTTTTAAAGCCAACACAATCATAAAATAATCCTGAAAACATTTTTTAATATAAAGATGAGGGAGCAAGAGGGAGGAAACGTATGACAAACAAGAACTCCAAGCTGTGTTCAACGTCTGATCTTCAGTTTCTTGATGCTGAAGAACATCTTAATTAGTACAGAAAACCCTTTTGGGAACACTCCATCTAATCTAAGGTGACAAATCATCATTTTAACACTTACTTGGGTGGAGCCAAAACATCTTCCAGGAACTCTTCAATCTTATTGACGTCTGTTTTCACTTCACCATTGTAAGTGATGAAGGGCGGGTGAGTGCCTGGAGCCAAATTTTGAAGGTCTGCTGGTTTTCTAGGGTGAAATACAAACCAATACACAAGTAAGCATGGGACATCCCTGACCCCAGCTTTCATTGCTACAATCACAAAAGCACTGCCTGAGGTTTCCACACCCTTGCCGTTTTAAAAAGATATCCCCAGTTTTCCTTTTAAAAAGTGAATTTGCAGCTTGATTAGCATTTTGAATATATACTTGGTAACAATCAATTTCAAATACTAAAAACTCCTCCTATCTCTGGCTATGTTTTTTCTCAAGTCAATATAACGTTGACTAGCAGGGTGGATATATATACACCATAAACATTCTTCCAACATCTGCAATACGGAGTTTATATATAGCGTAATCTGTGATCAGTGATAATCCTCCCCTTTAAACAGAGCTTCTCTGGAAAGAAGCAACTCAGAGATAGAGCAGTATGTACAAACCATTTATTATGTGCACACAGGATCTGGTTCTAGACAAGCTGGCAGATGCTTAAACATCATGTTTAAAAATTATGCTCAAAGCTTCCTCCAGTGAAAAAACTATTTACAAATAAGAGCAGCACACTTGGGCAAAAGGAGGGGAATCCCCAACATCAGTATGACTAGACATAAGTGAAACAGAATTAAGCTAAAATACTCAGACATTTCTAAACCTTAAGTCCGTTTAGATGGTACCTCTTGCTATTCACACCATTTCCTTTCACACTAATCCTTATCAAGCTAAGTAAGTTTATTTTCCAAGCAATTGGCTTCTCTCTCCTCAAGTTGTGCTTTGATGCTGTAGGGACAAGGGACAACTCTGCAGGCATTTATTTCAAAGCCTGTACGTCAGCTGCACACATTCACCTACCTACCCATTCACCCCAAACGCCTCCCTCTTTAACGTAGAGAGATAACGTAAAGAGCAGATCCAGATGCAAAGCTGAAGTCAATATGAGATGTGGATTCATTACAAGCTATAAAATCCAAAGCACCATCTAAAAAGCTGTAGACGATTTTCCCCAATAGATCACGGCGGTATTAGCTAGTCCCATGCTAGCGCAACTGTCTCAGTGCGAGCAGAACTCCAACGACAGCACTGCCTGGCACTGCTTCAGTAGCTGCACTTCAAGCTTTTCTCTGATGGAGCTGCTGACTCCAGCCCAGGATGATGGCTCAGAAGGACACGGTCCATCTTCTCTAAGAACCTCTCCACATTTTAGAGGAGAAACGGCAATTCCTCGTTCCTCAGACCATCCCCGTGTCCCGAGAGCCGACAGCACACGTGGTCCAGATGAGACACAACCGCACAGTTCCATTTCTGTCAGGCTGACGTGTCACAGAATGACCATCACCTCCTGTTCGTGCTGTGCTGGACGAGGAACAACAAACGATACCTGACCCAGCAGAAAACTCGCCAAGATAAAGTTGTCCCTTCGTTACTGTTTGAACAAATCCAAACCAGACTGTAACCCTTGGACGGGGTTTGTGCTTTGTGTGACGTGGCCGCGTCTCTGAGCCAGCAGCAGGCACTCCGAACCGGATTTACTGAAGACTGGAAGCACAGGTTAAGAAAACCTGAGTGCGCTGGGCAGGGGAACTGGATCAGGAATACACGCAACCACGGCCACTGGGGCAGCTCGAGAGAGCGGTGCCCTCAGGGATACCACAAAGCATCCTGTGGAAACGTCGCTTTCCATTTCTTACAAAATTAAGAACCCCTGCAGGAATTTCATGTCCTGCCCACTGCTGAACCTTTCAAAAAGTGCAAACAGCAATGGTAGAGAGTGTCAAAGTGCGTATGGCAGATACGAGCACTCAGCACTAAATGTAAAACTAAATGAGAAATCTGATTTTACACTGAAGAACATTAAGCACCTTGCTTTCAGCCAGGTGACAAAAGTCTTGTTAATCCAAGGACTCAGTTTCCAGTTTTTAAGTTTCCAATAAGTTATTCTCACCAAGAGTTGCCATCAGCCTCTTACTTTTAGGATTTAAAGTCTGTTATTGGTTAATGCTTTAAGTAGCTTAACACTTCATTTAAATAGAGCTTTGTAACCCACAACAATTACAGGAAGTCATTGTGGCTCACTTCCAATTTCACATGTTGGCTAGATAAAATTCCTCAAAAGGAATGTTATTTTAAAAACAAACACAGGCGAGACCACCAGATTTGCAGTAATATTAAAGGCAAGATTTTATTTCAGAAACAGACTAGTCTAATGAGCCAACCAAAAAAGTTTTCCAAAGAATCCGAGTGCATCTCAAGGATCTCAGAACATTTTACTAACCCCTCTTGCCACTCCAGTCAGACAATTTGTATCTTTTTAGAGAAAATGAAAGCAGATCAACATCCCACAGCCAAAGCCCAAACGTAATACAGGGTTTGACTTCCAGTTTGCTGCTCTTGCCAGGGGATCATTAACAAACCCTGGTTTACCACATACAAGCCACAGCCCTTAGAGCATCACGAGTACACAGGAATATCCCTACAAGGCTAAGAGGGCAACTTCCCTTAACAGTCAAGCAAGAAGGCAATTAAAAATGTTATAGTGAAGTTTACTTCAGAGATAAAACTGGATGGCTTTAAAAAAAACCACTCCCATAACCATTCAAACCAATTCCACAATAGCCAGTACCTGCCCCACAGTTTACGGGGATATTTGGACGCAGGACCGCACCCTTAAAAATCTGGCTATCACTAGCTAATTAAGGCTTTTTAACACCAGAGTTCAAGTATAAATATTTTACCGCTTTGCCACAAACTAGAGTAGCAATTAGAGTTCAAATAACTTCTTTAAGACCAGACAAAAGCCAGCCACCCAATGTAATACACTCTACAGTGATTTATAAATTACACAACTGCTACAATGACTGTCTGAAGAGTAACACGAAAAAATGCCAGCAGTAAAGAAGCCCTGTCTCCTGTTCCTAAGCAGTATTTTACACTGCTCAAGTTGCATTCACCTCTGCGCAGTCTTTAATATTTACCAATCTCTTTATTTAATATTTGTCTGTCAACATAATTGCAAAACCACACAATCAAGATGTTTGAAATGGGATTTCAGAAATGCACTGAATGTTGTTCCAAGCCCAAGGAATGGTTTGTGCACTGCAGCTCTGCTCCACTCACCACGAGCCAGATCTCTGAGCACTGAAACGCTGCTTCTGAAAAGGGAAAGAATAAAGCTTCTGTCTGACTAAATAGGAGCAAGAAATGTATCATTTCTTTGAAAGGGCAGTATGTCCCACTTTGTTTGCCTATGTGCATATTTTTGTGTCTTACGAGTAGAACTGCAAAATGTTCTTTTGTTAGCGCAGTATGATGTCCGATGCAATTATGGAAGGGAAAATACACACCAGAGTCAGTCACATCAGACTCAGATTTTCCTCTGTCCCAACTTACTCCCTTGTGAACTTTTGTACCCAACCATGACCTTTTAAGCCTCACAAACAGACAGAGTTTGCCTGACCGCTGTGCAGAAATCAGGCTCTCAGGCAGAACCATGGTTTGCAAGTAAACCTTTTTCTTTTTTTCGCCTAATAATATAAATTCAGATGCTTAGAATCATTACTACTCAGCTCTTCAATGAGTTTGTCTCTTTCAAGAGAACAAAAGAGAAGGCAATTGGCTTAAATAATGTACTTGTAAAAGCAATTTCTTGTGACAATATTACAAGTATTAAGGCAACATCTAGGACCTATTATCATTCTGGTAATGCTAATGGGAAAAAACACCATCTGGTATAAAACATTTCCATTTAAGCAGTTAATTGAATTTGACATTTTGCAAGCTATCCTACTCTGCAACTACCTACTAGACAATCCAGAATGTCGAATTTGTATTTACGAGGCTTTATTTTAAGTCTGAAAGGAATTAAGTTTGTATCAACATCAATTCAAATCTGAATTAGCTTCAATGGTCCTTCTTTGCCTTTACCAGAAAATAAATTCGGTGTACAACAAAAACATAGAGTTCATTTGGCCTATTCCTGTGCGGTTTTTTTTAATTTTGCGCTTAGTGCTTTCCCCTCCCCAACATAAAAAACCTGAAAGCTTTCCTTGTGTAAGAAAGGACGATTTTAAACATCTGCAACCAATTTATAGTCTAAAAGTTAGTTTTACATCCCATCCCCCCATCCAATTAACTCAAAGCTGCCAAAGGCACACAAATAAAGCCAATTCATCAGGCATCTTAAAGATATTTCTCAGACTGGTTCGGCAGTGAAAACGCTTCCAAATATAAAATCTCTCTTTTAACCTTCTTCTCCTCCCCTACCGCCCCAATAACTGCAAGAGGTTAAACAACACCATCACTAAAAGGAAAGGAAGCCCCAAACTCCACACAGTACACAAGCAACTCCAGTGATTTTGAAAAATTAAAACAAGTCATTGCCTTCAAAAAAATTACCAGAACAGGTTTAAGTCTAACAGGGTGATTTCTTTCTTACACATTTTACACTTGATTCATTGGAGAACACTGTGTATTTCTATTGGCTTTATTTCTGAAAATAAGGTTTGTAAGCACTGGCAGTTTCTCCTCTCTCCAGAGAGCTCAGTGACTAAGGTTACAATAGTGCTGTGAAAACATGACTTCACACCAAAAACAAATACAAGGCTTCTGCTGAATTTAGCATTACCACTTCTAACAGAAGTACACCCAGCCTTAGAAAATTAAGACTCACCCTTCTTAGCCACTAAGGTACACACTTCACATAAGAGGATCATTTACAAAATTTAAGAGAATTTATCAGACCAGTTGGTTTTCATTACAGATACTTACAAATAACCATCAATGAATGCACCATTTACATGGAGTATTTTCTGAGGACAGATTTTCTTTTTATTGTCAGAAAATGAGGCATAATTTAGAATTTCTTACCTCTTCAGGTCAACTGTTGTGACGCTGAACACCACTCCCTTCAGCCACAGAATCATGAACAGCCTCTGAGAAAAGGGACAGTTTCCTATGCTCTCACCATCGCTGCCAGCCTGCAGGAAAACACATTATTCATTAGCAGGTAGGACTGTGCCACCCACACGTGCTCACAATTACGGAAAGATCTTAAATAAAGACAAATGATAACAGACCATGGGTTTTATTGTCTGTACAGTCTTCAGATCACTGACTCTGCCACCGACCTAAGCAGCTCCCAGCCAACCCTCACGGCATCGTGCAAAACACACAAAAACGAGCATCCGCAGAATATTTAAATACACTTCATATGCTGGGAAGGTACGCACGGACTTCTGCATCATTCTATTTCTTTTTTGTTTTCTAAATACTTGCACCTTCCAATTTTTTTTTTTTTTTTGCTGTAGACATAACAAGGACTTTATTATGATGAAATTTGCACATTTATGAAGTCAACTAATCTATTTGACATGTCCTCTAACAGCTGCTCACAAAATGTATCCAAACAAGATTTCAGATCACAAAATAAGTTATCTTTCACACTGAAAATGATCCAACTGCTCTTAAGAGTCAAGAAAGGGCAGCTAATCATACTCATCTGGGCAGCCACACCTTTTGATGGCAGTTTTCCAATGTCAGTATTGTTCTTTATTATTCTTTTTTCCTTCTCCTACAAGGCACAGCTAATTAATTGTAGTAATCTTCCAGTGTATTGCTTATATCTCTCCCTGTGTAATGCTACAGCGAGCCAAGTGCAACCAGGAACTCTGGATCTTTATTGTACTGCAGGTGTTGTAAGGAAAGACATAACTAAGTACATAGAGACTTCACTGACAATAAAGTCATATTCCAAAGCCACTTTTTATAGGCAATTTATCAATTAGTCTTTGTCCTACCACAACAAAGGTCCATTGCATAGCAACAGTAAGGCACTCCAGGGCACCCAGTGATGGCATGCATCTCATGATTGCTCTGACAATGAACTACGTACTGCTGAGTTGGAAAATTTAGGTTTTAATGGGCTAGAATTAGACACTTGAAACCTTGAATCTTGCTATAAAATTCAACCCTCTGAAAAGAAAGCTGGTTCAGTAGTTAAAACAGCCACATACGTCAGATTATCTTCACACTTTACATTAGATGAGTTTCAAAGGATTTTGCTTATTATTATTAGAGTACTTCCAAGAATAATTTTAATCAGTACAATTCTCAGAACCTGGCTAATTCTTTCATCATTACTATCACCTCTCAACTAGGCCATTTTCAAACATATTGTAGGATATGCCAGCTGTACCCCTCAGAGAAATGACAGAAAACAACTATGTTCACTAAGCACCGGGTACTTAAAAGCAGAGCTACAAAACCTCATGGTGCCTTTGCTGATAAGGCCGAGACTCCTTTAATAGTTACCGATCCATACCAGGGCACGAGAATTCATAAACTGATTTATGTTGCCTCAAGTTTATGGTCTCATTTCTACAAGTATCCCTCCCGACAGAGCTGACTATCCTTCTGAATACTTTGTTGTTTGTCTTCAAACCTTTATTAGTGTCATTAATGAAGTTCTGAAAGAAAAAGAAGTTGTCTTTCTGCCATAAATTACAGATTGCCTCCTTTATCTTTGGAAAGTGAAGTAAAACTTGTAGCAGACCAACAATACTAGATTGTTTTAAAAGCTGGCCCGTGACTTCTCGGTGTTCAGGAGACTAAACTCTAAAAGCATCTACAAAAAGGATAAAACAGAGTCAGTTTGGTTACTCTGGGCATTCTGCTTCACATCGGCTCAATCCACAATACTCTATTGTGCATGTAACTGCTTTGAGGATTCTTGTTCCTATATGGATTCACGTGCTCCTACATCACAAGATGCTTCCATGAAGATTCCACTCTGCAGCCTATACCTAACAGCTGTATGTTCTCACAGATGTTAACATTAACCGCGATGCCATCCCTCCAGACAGCAGCGTGTCTCAGGATTTTCCACTACAGTTACATTCCTGTGATTACACTGGAACAGACGTTTCCTGCAGGTAAGTGATGCCATTGTAGATTTGTACTCAGCTACAAGATCTTACCTCCCTTTGAAACATAATGAACAGACATTTTTGTATCAGACAGACTTTGAAATTTAACAGCTTCAACAATACAGTTTGAAAGGAAGTTAGGGTGTTGGATTAAACCCCATGCCTTCTTTCGTATGATGTAATTCCACCACGGAGCTTTATTATTTCTAGTGCAAGTTTTAAAAATTGCAACAGAAATAAATCCAACTCAAATTCAGAAGGCAGTTTTGTTTATTGTACTACAAATGAAATCTTAGCCCGTCTGGAACCCAAAGCAAAGCCACTTCTAAGTCACAAACGGAATGAAAAATGGTTTAAAATTTAAGGTATAGCACAGAGCTGTGGCCTTCATTAAGGTTCATTTTCCCAAGCCAAAACCAATACCAAAACCAAGGCAAACAATGAGGACCAAAAAAGGTCAAATGCATTTACGCTGTAAAGCCAGCTTGTACCAAAACTTTTCTTCTCTCCCAACACAAGCGTAACATTCAAAATGAGCAAACAACAAATAGCATCTGCTTTTGTTTAAGTGAGATAGGCTTTTTGGATTATTTGAGTCAAAAAAAATATTATAGCCCACTAACATACGGTGTTTGGAAAAAAACCTAATGCATTTTCAAAGCTGAACAGCTAAACTGAGCACAGACTTTTCTGTCTACATTCAAACGTTTGTCCCACTTCTGCTCCAAAAAGTCCCAAGTTATTCCAAGCACATACTGGGAAAGGAATGCAGTCAGAATGCCAAGAAACTTCTGGCTTCCGTGCTCGTGCAAGGAATTCTGCTCTGTAACTGCTTGCCTGAGAGGCCCGTTTTGTGTCTTGGTGTATCTGATGCGCCAGGAGCTGCAGCACAGACCTGTTACAACCGGCATGCAGATCAACGTCACGCTGGATGGAACACGTCATTCTTCATCCATCACATCAGGAGCTTTTTTAGAGGGAGATAAGTTTGGTAGATTCTTCAAGAGTCAGTTCTGACTCGGATTTTCTCCACTGGAATAGAGCTGCACTGGCAGTAATCTATAATCCTTTAAATATTGCAAGAATATTCTGAGATTCTGCATTATTCGTCATGCAGGGGGTTAATCATGTAACGATTGTTTCTTAGCCAGAAATCTGTCATTGCCTTGTTTTTATAATTCAGGCCATAATACTCCAGGATATCTTCAGTGTCTAATCCTAATAACTATCAGAGTGAAGAAACTATTAAATGTTGACTTCTCTGTACTAATGTCAGTGTAGATTATTTGTTTATTACACGAGATTATACTCATTCTATACCGACAAGCTTTGAGCTTTATTTAAAATTCTTTCCAAAACAGGTCTAAAAATCTTTATAACTAGATAATGTAAACCTTCCTGCTATTAGGGCTAATTTTCAGTTATCACCAAATGAAGCTGCCATTATCCACGGAAGGACATGTACTCAAGAACACCATCATGTATTTCTGTTTCACTGCAGGGAAAACTACCTGAGAAAAACAGTATGATGCATACGTGCTGCCTCAAAACAGCAGATAAATATCACCCCTGCATGTTTCGTGAACAGTAAACTCATTTCAAAAAGAGAGTAAATTAGTAATAATCCTATATGAATTACTGTTTTGAGAGGAAATGGTTTAAAGTAAACTAAGCGATTCAAGTCAAAAAAACACAGCAATTCAAAACTGGTTTAACATTCCACACATAAATATTGAAAATGGTCTGGTAATATCAGTCTAAATCCTTGCGGTGTCTGCTCAGACCTTTATCTCACCAAGCTGGATAAACAAAATTCCATGCTGTTTAGTGAGCAGTGCTTTCAGATAAGATGTAAAGAATTACATCCATGAAAGGACTATAACAGTATTTGATGTAACACCAATCAAACGCCTCCTCCGTATGGTGCCAATGTACCGATTGCTTTGTGTTTTTGTTCAGGCAGAAGATGGATGAGCCGCGGGGATGTTATCTGTGAGCACCCACCCTGCAAGGCAAAATAGATCTTAAAGGGGCCCGATGTCTCAAATATTAATGAAGCATCATTCAAAAGAAGAAAACAGGTGACGAGGCAGCAAGCTGCAGAAATCAAGACTGAAAAAGTGTTGTCCGCAATACAACAGTGCCCTTCTGCCACTAGCCAGGCCAAAACTTAACAGGACACTTCAATGCACAAGAGCGGCATGTCATAATAAATGAGGCTGATATTGCTGATAACCTAAAGAAGTTCCCTGCCACAACGAGCAAAAAACAGAGAAGGTCAAAACTAGGGGGGAGGGCGGGGAAGCCCGAACAAAATAAACTCCACAACAAGGAAGACAATTCTGTCCTGCAAAAGATTCAGAATACTATTAACAGAAGGACCTTTACGCCCTGTTTCAATATAGATAAAATATTTTATTACTATTACCAGGAACCGATAGGTGGTGGCAGCAGCAGGCACTGCTTGCAACACGCAAGAACTTAAACCACTCATTTTCATTCTCTTAACAGCACTGCAAGTGAGCAAGTAAATCTTACTCTAACCTTAACATGGAAAGATTGCCTACAGATACTTGACACACGCTGCTATGAAATACTTTTCGTCATTCTTCTGATAGTAATTCAGCTATGCTGGTAAGTATAAAACAAGGAGTACTGAAAAAGAACATTAAAATAGAAAATGTAAAGAACAGTATTATCAGGACAGGCAAACTAATGGAAGTAAACTAACTCTCAGGCTCTTTATTTTTCACATAACATCAACAAAACAGTGATGCCAGCACAAAACCAATGGCAACTGTGAATAACTCCTTGCAGCATGTTTGTTCCCTTCTGCCAGACATACCAATGAGAGTGTTCAAGCAATAAACACTTCATAAACATTGCAAAAACATCCGCCTGCTTCAATAATTAGCCCATGAGACCTGCTATCAACATATCCACGTGAAAGATAAATGAAAAAGGCCTGGAAAACATCTACTACGCACACCTTGCCCTACAGGATCTTACCAGCCCACACGCACGCAGAGGTGTCCAGGAATCATGATATGGAACCAGAGTCTGGACCACCTCATATAAAAGAAAAAAAAATTTAAATCCACTCACAAAGAGGACAGAATGAAGAAGATTTAAAACACTTCCCTAAGACAGTTCTGCTAGGCTCAGAGATTACGATTGTCTTGACCTCATCTTTATGTTAGACTACACATTTGGCAAAGCTCTTCAATATCGAATATACTATTTAATTTCCTACATTTCAGTTCTGAGTGCTCACTACGGCTGATATTTGTCGTGTTTATGAACCAACTCTCTCATTTAAAAGTTTTTTCTCAATAGATTAAAAAAACCGTTGCAGGTTTAAAGACCCACGTCAACCTCTCAAAAAGAGACCGGAGCAACGGCAAATCTCAAGACAGCTTCAGGCTGCTGGTATCTCAAGTGTTGGGGTGCAGGTCCTGTGTATTCCAGCTAATATTGCAGCACAGCTTTTTAATTAAAAAAAAAAATTAAACCTATCCTACCCATTTACCACTAAAAAGTCACTAAAGACTCAGTCCAAGAACAAAATAAGTTTGTAGCAACCATTAAGATGATTTATTCACACTATTAAATGTCTCTGACAAGCAAGCAACCTCCTGCGATTCTTTCACAATGTTAAGAAGATTCTAAATAAAACATCCAGCGTCACTCTCATCGCCCCAAAGGTCAGCAGTTTGGCACCTTATACAGCTATTACTTCAAATTCGCCTGTGTTCCTCGTGTTGTGTGTTGTCAGTCGATGAGCCCACAGCATCACAAACCCTCCATCATGCATTTTCTGCCGTCTTCTTCTCTAAATGCCATTATAAACTAACCTCCACCCTAAGTTTCCCCAATACCTTTCAACCGCTTTTGAACTCAGAAGGTAACTTTTTTCATAAAGGAAAGTACAAAAAGTCTAAAATGATTAGTTGGTATTTTCTATACGCTGATTGAGCGTATAGCAACCTTGATCACCACTGCCTCTTGACAAGCTGCACCATCTTTGCGCAATTTGCAATCAACCCAACTTCCACATCAGCTGAAACGCCTGTAAACTCAAAAAGCTTAAAAAAATTATCTGAACTCCCTGCATTTACTTGAGATCTGGCTATTAAACCAGGGAAAGGAATGTTTATCAGCTCATTCCAGTAGCCTCTGAAGTCATTACCTTTCTGATAAGCCACGGTTGTGTTAGACATTTGAGTGTAACAGTAATGACCAATTTAGGACGATGCTATTTTTAGCTCTGTGATGCTATTCCTAACAAAATAATTAGCAGCCTTGTCTCGTACACTTTCACGTAACTCTTGTTCATTGCTACCTACTGTAAAGCTTTTGTAAAAAGCTATGGGATCTTCGCATGTATTAAACTTCACAATTCAGAAGAAAGTAATTAAGCCCTTCTAGTTCTTTGGAGAATAGAAATTATCCCACGTTCATCCTTTGGGAGAACCAGACAAAGAATCAAAACCTGCATTAAATACTAACTATAATTTTCTTCAGTGAATAAATTAGCTGAATGATATGGATACAAAGACGTGGGATTACTGTGGCCAGCCATGCACATGACCACCACCTAGCCGGACAGAGGAAAATTAAATTATTCATTAACAGCAGAAGCCTGCTGTCTCTTCTGTCCCTCTTACTCCAGTGGCAACACCTCTCACAAAGGGATCCAGTTGTAACAAACCTCAGTAAGATCAAAAGGGCCAAAGTGACTGAAATTTGCTGTGTAACAGCCTGACGCATTCTTGCGATATCCTATTAGGAAACTATAAGCAGGTAATTAACTATACAGTACTAAGGGTTTCTTTTATAGTGCTTGAAACTTGCCTTTGGGTACCTAGCATAGGAACTTGAACAGGCATTGTGTATGACAATGATTCTCTCCCTCCACACGTCTTAAATTTGTTAACAAAGCACAGCGTGTGCTTTGGTCACAGCCCAAGAGTCTCATTTCCAATCCTGCCCCCAAATAATCAAACATCTATAAAAATTATAGGAAAGAACTGCAAACCTTGTTACTGGGGCTCAGAAGGCCAAGCAAACTTTTTATCTTTGGCATTTATGAGTTCTTCAAATAAACATTAGAACGCGCGTCACTTCTGCAGAACACAAAACCAAAGAACTCTGTTTATGGTATTTTATAACCTAATTTACAGAGCTGAGATGAGCAATGAGTCGGACAGACGAGCAGAGAGGAAGGTTTGCTCCCTGTTGCTTCTGGTTTCAACACAAGCAATAGGCAACTCACTAACAGGCACCTCTCCAAATGTATTTATTGTGCATCCCTTGGGAGACGGTATCCAGGTTCTCCAGTTGCAGGGTCGAACTTCCTCCGTGGGGACGTTTCGCCTTCTCTCATTAAGCTTCAGTACAGCATGTCTCACTGGGGCAGCTAATACATCCCTTGGAAAGACTACAGAAATATACTTATGCTTGCTTTGATTTTATTTTTAGACAAAACCACGCAAAAACTATTTCCTTTATTTAAGAAAAGCAGCTCTCCAAAGTACAGACCAGCAAACTCTCGCCAAAATAGTAATACTTCAGCAGAGCCAAAAAAACTCTGAAGCTGATCCAGTAGCACTGACTGATCTCATCAGCTCTTCTCATGAAAATATACAGATATGACTTCACTCCTGGATTACACTCCTATATTTAGTTTATACCTAATATGGACATTCAGTGTACAGAATTAAGTAATTTCCTTTCCTCGTGTCAAGTTCCTTGCCCTTTGTCTAGCCAACAATACAAGGAATAAGTTTGAACTCTCAGAGAACTCACACACAAAGACATCTGTACTTAACAGCAGTTCAGCTTATGTTTTTCACTTCAGCATAAACAAACACAGCATTCAGAGCCCTAAAAATCAGATTGTGCCAAAAATGCACGTTTGACCTGAACTGAAAAAAACCTCAAAACAAAAATCTCCTGAAGTCAAAAGTTGTATTTAAACTCATATCAAGGCAACATAATGATTTTGGGTTTGGGCGATTTAACTGCTAAAATGTTCACAAACTCTTAATACAACAAATGAGCATAGAGTACCTAGCATCTATTTTAAAAGCGAAACTATATCATTCCAAAGAGAAGAATATGCAAGGCAAAAAAAGGAAAAAACTTGATCAGCACAGTAAGTTGCTTGTTACAGGTTATTTACAGAGAACTTTAAAGATAAAAATCAGATTAATAACAAGTAAATTATTTTTCCATGGATGGTCAAGCACCAAGCACCATCTTAATTAATTGCCAAGTGCAGTTATCCAGTCTTAAAAAGCAGTTCTTGTGGATTTCTAAATGCTGTGTGCAGCCCAGCCAGAACTTGGGATTGATGTAGGCACTGTTATAAGAGTGTAGGCCTTGTGTTAGTCACAACACAATGAACATCTCATTTAAAAGAGAATCAGAGCAAGCTTACACCGCTGAGAAAATAACAACATCCATGGGCTTTTTTTGTCCCTTTTAACTAATGTATACTTCTAAAAAAATCAAACTTGCAACCTCAGAGTACAAAAGTCATTTTCCAAAGTACATGGATTACTGTTTAGCTAGAGGTTCAACGAATTCCCCAGCTACATTTTTCCAAACACAGATTTTTGTAAGAGACTACACAGCCTTCAAAAATCCACAAGCTCAGATCCAGAACCAAGTGCTGCTCTGTTCACCCTATTCATATTAAAAAGACAGTAACACTCTTCAAATAAAGAACTCTCTCTCCTCACTCTTTCCTTCCACAAGATCACGTCAGGATAACCGGTGGAAGACTAGACAGAGACACTGAGTCACTCCAGGCTGCCAGGGTAACGATTACTAACTTCTTAGGATGCTAAGAGTGTCACAGTGCTGCCCAGTAAAAGATTATAGGAACGTCCCGCCCACTTCCCAACAGTGAAACCCAGTTTACATCAACGTTCTTCATATCTACGTGTTACTTCTCAACAATCAACTATCTCTATGTACAGACAAGACACATCTTTTAAGAAGGTTTTCCTTCTCAGACCATCCTCAGCTCAGCCAGTTTTCAGACCACTTTGTGGGGAAAGAAGGAAAAGTGCAGGAGTGTCAGACACCTCTCAGCTGCAAAGTAAAACCCCAGTTCTAACTCATCTGAGCTGTCTACATGTTAATCATTGGAAAGGGAGGGATAGATGCCAGTGACTAAAGCCATTACTGTTGGAGAGTGTTCAGAAGCAATTTCGGACCGAAGAGGAGCTAACTCATCTGTGTAATCTCTTTGAAAATGATTGCTAGGAGTTTTAAACTTACTTGGCAATAGAATTAACATCTACACTTGAGACCATCTTTGTACTTTTAAACTATATTGTACCAAGTGCACCAGTTTCTGCATTAGCAACTAGATTCAAATCAAACAGACACGGATGTTTCTGGCTATGAGGACTTTCCCAAGCAGAATTTAAAGGAATATAGTTTGCTGGCCAAAGAAGGAAAAGGCCTCATTTATAACAACTAAACACAGGCTATACCGAGATGGTCACGCCTCAGTTTATAAAGGGATCCTTTACGATACTCTGGTATTTGCTCACGAGAAATAAGCCGCCCATGAAATTCTGCTATCTACGCCAAACGCATATCAAAGACAGACTGAGAAAGTTCTCAAGTGCTGAGGTTATGACATCAAAACCTCCAAAGGATGATCTGGTACGTCAGGAGGAGACTTATCTAATAAGATTATCAAGTGACAAGCCTGCCCCTGACAAGACTATCCCTGAGAAACAGCATTGCATGTCGCTAGTCCTGGTATTTCCCTGTATCAATGTTCCTTTTAATTTCACAGCTACAACAACAACAAAAAAAGACACAAGATTGTGGGATGGCTTGTTATAAACCAATATACATTAGCTATATGACTCCAGAATGACACGTCTGAGCTTACGTAAGGATACGCACAGGCAAAGAGGAACCGTAAGACAAAGGCAGACCTGGATGCGCTTAAATCACACAAACCACACTCCTCCTCTCACTCAGCCCTGAGCTAATATCAAGTCTGCTGCTAGAGATGCACACACATGCATCCCTTTCCTGCCATGGGCTCCAACATTTAACTGAACAAAACAGACCTAGATCCCTAACACAAACAGTTCACCTGCCAATTTTCTGTTTAATTCAGATACACAAAAATGTCGACAAGCTTCTGTTACAACCACTGGGAGTGTTTTAGAGTGGGCTATTTATTAAATGTGAAGTCACAGCTTTTTTTTTTTTCTCCTGACAGTACAATTCACAGGTAAACAGATAGCAGACACTATCTGATTTTCAAAACAGGTGCCAAATTTCGCAATGACATCTTACTTGAAAGCTGCCAGCAACTCAAGGTCTAATTAATTTGCAAGTACACACACGTTACAGAGTTGAAGAAGAGAGCACCTTCCTTAATGGTTACCTACATCTACTATAACCCACCTCACGCCACCAGATATACAACTACGAATTTCTTGTTTGTTGAGTTTCTTCTTGTTTTTTTCTTTAACACCAAACTTGTTGACCATGTGTGTCTTCACCTTGCTATTACCAGAAGAATGCAATCACCAACTGCCTTCTCCACCACCAAGGGCTGAGCTCTGGGCAGCTCCCATCCCCAGCTCCTTCGTACACTGTCCTAAAGAAACCACACTGGTAATTTTGTAAGCTCTGTCCTGTGGTTTCCGCAGGTGAGTGGTTCTATTTGATCAAGTCAGTCCACTACACTTTTTATTTACAATAAAAATCCACACACATCAACTAAATTGCAGCTGTTACAAGTGGCCTATAAGAGCTGTATTCAGATCTGCTCTGAGTTTCTGCATGCACATTCATTACAATGCAGTCTTCACTACTCTAAAATGCCACTAGGGCATATAAAAATATTCTTGGTAGACAATGGAAGTGAGCCTCCCTCATTAATAAAACATGCCAAAATATGAGGAAATCAGATCCAGCACTAGTTTCCCCTCATCAGCTCTCAGAGGAAAGTATTGAAAAAATATTTACACTTAGTTTAAAAGAGATCGCAGGCAGCCCACCACCACTGTAATGAAAAAGCTGCTCAAGCTACTCATTATGAGACCAAGAAACAGATTATTGACCCAAGTCTCAGCACTGTAACACATTTTCTTACCTCAATATCCTAATGCCGCATTTAAATTATCACAGACAAAGAAAACAGCAGACTGATACACTGTCTTCTTGAATAAATCACAGCAATTTGCTGGTGACAAACAATCCCATAAAGTTATTCACAACTGAAACCCAACCAAGTGCGCACTCCTCCCTGTGCCATGCCCATCCTATTTTGTTACTGATCACAATTTAATAAGATTCAACCCCAACATTTTGGGCATGAAGCCAAACAGTCTCTCCGGCTTCACAGGTTTGTTTCTCAAGCTTTAATCCATACCTTTGTTTCATCTTAGTCTGGCTGCTACAATCCTTTGTATGCAGGTCATACAGTTACCGCCCTTCAGCCGCAGGCATTTGGCAGGGGTTTCTTTTTTGGTCAAGAAGTCTTTCCACTACCTCTGTCTTAAGAGCTTTGCTGACTAACAGTGCACAGGTAGAACCAAGACCCCATATACTGCTGAAAAATGACTACATTGCAAAATACTCTTAACATTCGCTAAGTAACTTCAGAATTTTTCTAAAAGTAACCAGGTGAAAACTGCACAACAGAGAAAAGCAGAAACTGAGCTTACCTTTTACAGGGGAAAAAAATGACTAAATCAAAGTCTAGTGCTCTTCTAGACAGACACGGTTAGTTTTACTGAATAACCATAAATATTCTGCTTGCATTTGATGAAGTGATGATCTTAATGAGCCAGGTATCGAGCAAGACTCCTATTAGCTTCACAAAAACACTGTTCCAATAATACTCAACAGCTGCAGTAAAGCGTGGCACAGGCTGCAACACCCAGGTGAAACAACTATTTTGGTCTGTCTGCTGGGGCGGGGGGTGTTTTTCCTCTGCAGGATTTTACAGGGAAATAACCTCTACCTGAAGATCACGAAGGCAGACAAGAATAACTTCTTCTTTAACCTGAACTATCCTGAAGGCGGGCAGCACACAGCCTGCAGCAGTCATTCACAACACTGGGAAAAGGCTTCCTAGAGGCAGATAGTACTCACTGATAATCCTGAACATTACCTTCTTAAATCCATGCCAATAAAGAAGTTTCAATTGAGAGGGACAGAAAAATTCCCTGCTTTTTCCACTTCACATACTTTAACATGAAGTATCCCCTTAAAACAGACCCACAAAGTTTATTCCCCCTGCCCCCAAATCCTTCTGCCATCAATCACTGCTCTAATTTGTTTAAACATAGGAAAAAAACGGTCAATGAACTTTAGGACAGATGAAGATGAGTTGGCATGTTATATTAGAGAAGTATTGCTATAAATAATTCAAAGTAATCTGTAACTTAATTGCTCTACTAGTGAAGTTCTAACCTCTACACTAAGAACCTAAAAATTCCAACCAAAATCAGGTCTGGAATCCTCCACCGTGATGCTTTCCCTGGGTCTCGTTACTGCCTCCCGAGGCTACTAAAACGTCCAAAACAAGGAAAATTCATTGTTTTAAAAGTATCATTTAATAAATCTATACTGAACAAGTTATTCGCAAAGCTCTACTTAGCCTGCTGGAAATTTTCATGTTTGTCATCGTGGCTTTTACACTAAGCAATCCCAAGCTCTCAGATGAAGGCTTTCCATTATGTTCTCACTGCAACAAAAAGAAACCTCATTTGAAAAACTAAAATACTTCATTTCTAGAGAGGTTTTCTTCCAAGTGAGTTTAAGCACAGGAAGATTAACACCGTTTACTCCCTGCACTTTTGATATGAAGTGAAAGGAAGATGCTGCATCGCTAGAGCCCCAGAGGATGCAAAATATTGCATCATACTGCAATGTATGAATGCAGAACATGTGGGGATACCATACGGTATCTCTGCCAGGTAAGGGCAGCACAACTCACGCTCATCCTTCTAGTTTAGAAATAAAAGCGGTGATGCGTTTACATGTTTCATTTCTCCCCCAAAAGCAGACTTCTTAGGCAGGGGATTGCGTGAAAAGTAACTTGTTTTTTACTACCTTCCTGCGCACGCTCGGGCACACAATGCAGGGAGCTGAATGTCTTGCGGTTCAGAGCCAGACACCCCTCTGTGCTTCCGATGCCCACGGTCCTGCTACGCGCCAGCTGCAACATTTGCTCTCGGGGAAAGAATTTTCCAGCAAACGCACGCAGACACTTTCCCCAAGTGCCTTACTTGCGGGCCGCGCTATCGCTCGCTCCATCTGCACACACTGACTCAGCCCCGGGTCCCCGCACCGGGCACACACCCTCCGCTCCCCGCCCCGGGGCTCTTTTGTGCGCGGCAGCCCCGCACCGCCACGGGGCGTCGCCTCCAGCCGGGCCCGGAGCCGCGCTGAGGGGAGCCAGCCCCGCGCTGCCGCCGCCCCGCCTCGGCCCCGGCGAGTCTGGGGGCGCGGAGGGGATCGGGGCTCCCTGAGGGACAGGGGGTGCCAGAGGCGGCGGCCCCCCCTCAGTCCGCCGGGGAGGAGCGGCCCCGAGCGAGGCGCTGAGGGAAACTTGGAGCGGGCGGGAAAGCGGCGGTTGGGGGAGGGGGCGCCCAACGGTCGGCGCGCGCGCTCGGCGCCGAGACGGGGCTGGACGGGACCTGCCCCCCCCCCCATCTCCGACCCGCGCCGCCTTTACCTTCACGAAGAGCTCGATGACGGGCTCCTTGTCGCCCTCCTTCAGCCCGTTCACCGGCACGGACAGCGCCATGCTTCAGCCTCCGCCCAGCCCCTCGCCTCGCCCGCCGCTGCCAGCCGGGACGGAGACTCCGCTCAGCTCCGCTCCCCCGCCCTGAGCGCGACTGCGCCCGGCCCCGCCCCAGCGGCACAGGCGGCCGGCGCGGGGGGCGGGGCCGGCGCGGAGGGGGCGGGGCCGGCGCGGAGGGGGCGGGGCCGGCGCGGAGCGGTGTCGGTTTCCATGGCGGGGCGTGGGGGGTTGTCGTAGAGTCACAGAACCCCAGAATGTCAGGGATTGGAAGGGACCTCAAAAGCTCACCCAGTGCAATCCCCCCGCCGGAGCAGGAACACCCAGCTGAGGTTACACAGGAAGGTGTCCAGGCGGGTTGGAATGTCTGCAGAGAAGGAGACTCCACAACCTCCCTGGGCAGCCTGGGCCAGGCTCTGCCACCCTCACCGGGAAGAAGTTTCTTCTCATCTTTCAGTGGAACCTCCTGTGTTCCAGTTTGCACCCATTGCCCCTTGTCCTGTCACTGGTTGTCACCCAGAAGAGCCTGGCTCCATCCTCCTGACACTCCCCCTTTCCATATTGATCCCCATGAATGAGTCACCCCTCAGTCTCCTCTTCTCCAGCTCAGAGCCCCAGCTCCTCAGCCTTTCCTCACACGGGAGATGCTCCACTCCCTGCAGCATCTTCGTGGCTGCGCTGGACTCTCTCCAGCAGTTCCCTGTCCTTCTGGAACTGAGGGGCCCAGAACTGGACACAACATTCCAGATGAGGTCTCCCCAGGGCAGAGCAGAGGGGCAGGAGAACCTCTGTGACCTACTGACCACCCCCTTCCAATCCCCCCCAGGTCCCGTTGGCCTGGCCGGGCCTTGGCAGAGGCCTCAGCCCTGTGGGTGCTGCCGGGCCCGGGGAGGGGGTCGGGTCGGGTGGGTGTCCTCGTGTCCCCACCATCGCCTCGGCCCCGGGGCCGCAGGCTGCTTGGCTTGGGGGGAAAAGCTTCAAAACTAGAAAGTTTCCCCCTCACGGACCCGCCAGCCCGCGGGCGCCTGCGCCAGAGCAGCAGAAACAGCGTCTTTCTTGGCCAAAATCTATTTCGAGAGGCAGGGAGGAGCGTTTCCAGCCTAGTTTTTCCCTCGCTATTAAGGTCAGGGACTGAGGAGCTGGACAGAAAAAATGCGCAGGGAAATTGGGCGAAACATCGGAATGAAGTTAAACCGTTTGCCCTTTTCCCAGCCTTTCCACCAAAATAGCACAAGGCAGCGCGCGGCCTGCCATCACATTTTCCCCATGCGACTTCGCGCCCGCGGAGCCCGAGCCCTTGTGAACAGAGCGGCTTTTATGCCTCGGCAGCACCCGCCCTCGCTCCCGGTCCTGCCTTTTCTTTTTTTTCTTTTTTCCTTTTGGGAGCTCAGACTCTTAATAGTCTGGGTTCAGCTGCACCTGAGCGTCTGGGCAGAGCCGTTCCCAAGGCGGGACGCGCTGGGGCTGTGCGATGCCCCGAGGTGGCACCGAACGACTCGCAGACGCGGCTCTTCGCCTCTGCTGCTTTATTGCTGTTTGCGCCCCGGCGCTGGGACCAGCCTCCCTGTAATTTGTACCCAAATGCCTCCGTGCAACCAGAAACGGCTCCGAATTAAATGGTTACCAACAGAGCATTCACTGGTAATAACAAAACCTCGTATCTCTCCAGGCATTTTACTACCCTCAGTTCTGCATAACCGGATATCTTCAAGCAAATTTCTTCTTTGAATGCCCTTGAATTGTTTAGGCAGAGCAGGAAAAACTGCTGTCAGACCCTCTCCCGGTGCTGACAGGGCTGGGCAAGCGATGTGACAAAGTACTTTTCGTTCCCGTTCCTACAACTTCTGCACAGCCCTCCCCAGCTCAGCGACTCCCGGGGAGTCGCTGGAAGATTCGTTGCTGTTTATTTTACGCAGAGTCCAAGGAATCTCGCTGATTCATGGGGTGGGACAGTCTGAATGGGAAATCGGTGTGTCACTGTAACCAAACCGATCCGGGACTGCGCAGTCCAGGAACCTCCCTCAATAATCACCCCCAAATTAATCGCAGCCTGCACCGCAGAGGGCACTGTCGGTAGAATGTGGGTGGTGTCGATGGGAGGGAAAAACCTTTCCCTTAAATGGGATTGTCGTAGAAACCTTCCGCAAGCACCGAATTTGGGGCATTACGTTCGCTTTTTCCACAGGGCAGAGTAAGAAATTTGTGCCAGTCGGGCCAAACGTCCCCAGTACATTCAAGGAATTGGCGACGAGGGGTTTTTATTGGGAGGCCGTTGCAGGAGGCTGGCAGGGGAAAGATTCATCCTCGCCTTCCTCTCTGCCAAAAGCTTCAAAAATCACAGGGTTTGGTCAAACTCGAAATACTTTATCGGCCTCCCCAGAGCAAAGCGCTTTGGAAAAGGCGGTGGGTTTAGCACAAAGGAACAGCTCTCCCACGGCGGCGCTCGAGGTGGGTGTAGAGCAACAAATCCGAGGTCTGCGCGGCGCTCGGTGCTTTTTCATGTTTTACCAGTCGCACAAAGGAGCTGCCAGGGCTGGTTTTCCTCAGCACCGCTGTATTTCTTCCCCAACAAAAGGGTTTGCACGCTGTCGTCTTGCAGAGCAGCTAATGGCTTATTTCATTTCTACCCAGCTGCACCAGCCTCGTCTGTTGCTTAATATCTTTTCAGTTATTTTACTTTTAGATGACATTTTCCTGGTTTCCAGCTGCCGCCTACGGAACCCCTCATCCTCTCCATTCAAATGAAACCTCTAACGATGCTCAGAACGGTTTGGAATGTTGAAAGCTCTCCATTCTTTCCTAGCACTGTAATTGCTGCTTATGTTATTCCGGAAGACTTTTTTTTTCGGTTGTTTTTAACAATAATACTCAGAATTAATTTGCCCAGGCTTTACAAAATAAATAACCAGTCCTCCATAGGAAAGTGGGTATTACCCATCTTTTACAGCCGCGAGGAATGAGTCAGAAAGTGAAGTGACTTATTCAAAGCTAAATTTGCACGGAACCGGGGAGTCGGAACAAAGCAATTCTGGCCCCCACCTGTGCTTAGATCAGTAGGTCGCTCCCTCGGTATTATTTTAGGCTGTATTGAGAAGGTTTATTTCCATTTGGCACAGCAGTAAAACAGCATATTATTGTTTCACTTCTCTAGCACTCCTGGCCTTTACGTGGCAATTTTCCATCTCAAACTTTCCAAGCGCTTTCGAAACTGGAGGCATCGGATGTTAAAGATATCAAAGCCCTCGCTGTGCACGTTCAGCCGCTGGAATTTGCTGCCGCGTTAACCCCAGGCTTCAAAAACGTCTCTTTATTTCCACGGGGAGATTTTCAGGCGCTGGAGGAGCTCGTGTTGCAGCTCAGCGGGACCACATGCCGCACGAATATCCTGGGTTTTAAGCGCAATGAAATGGTTTCGGTAAGAAAGGGGAAGGTTTGGCAGGGGAACGCAGCTCGCCAGACCACCCGGTGCTGGCTGCAATGGGAGGCGAGAGCCCGGCCGGGCAGTCAGGGTCATTATAACGCTTTAAATTAATGGTGGATGAAGCTGCGAGAAGAACGTGCCCACGGACACCTATTAAAAGAAAGGCAGAGCCGACACGCCCTGGTTTAAAAATACCAGCGTTCTCATTCCACGGCTAATTCGGGTTCCTGGGCTGGGATGCTGCGAAGTCCTTCCCCGGAGGGAGGAGCGGTGGCCGCAGCGCCGTGTCCCCGTGTCCCAGCTGCTCGGCTGTGACCGTGTCCCTGCAGCACAGCAACCCCGTCGTCTTCCCATTTCCTTCACCCATCCAGACACCGAGCGAGATTTTGGGCTCCATGCATCCCCCGCCGCTTAGGACGGGCCCTTTTGTTCCGCCGATATCGCTCGTTTGTATTTTATTACCAGCGTTTTTGCTTTTGGAGCGGATCGGAGGGTGTTAACCCGCCAGATTTACAGGGAGCGCGGGGGAAAAAATCCAACTTCTGCTTGTGTCAGACTGTTTGCAGTTTGCGGTAACTCCCAACCAGCTGTCCCTCGATGGCTCATTTTCATCCGGGGAGGATGCCAAATTTTAGCATTTTAGCAGGATCGCGGAGCTGCTCCCACGAGGCGCCCAAGTGAGCAGCTGAGAACACGCAGCGCGGAACTGGACCCAGTTGAGAGCTGATACTGGTGCAGACGAGAGCAGAAACCAGCTCTGTGCTGTGGGCCGAGGCAGAATTACAGGAGCAGATGACACATCCCGGGTCGTTACGCGGGAAGTTCACTTCATCCCACGATTTCTAGGTCACGTCTCTTTTGCACGGTCCAAGGTAACGCCGCTCCAAGCACAGAGGTCACGGGACTCGATGTTTCTAGGAAATATTAATCAAGAACTTTTAGTGGCAGTAATTGCACCTTGGAGTCATTTAATAATCAATGTACTTTCCATGCAATAACATGCTGGGGTTTTATTTTTTTCTGCTTACTGGCATACGGTCCTTACCCCAGGGAGCTGGACAGTGATTAATGCATTTTGTGGTGAAATGTTTGGACTCGGCGTCTCGCGGAGGAGGGAGGTGGACAAAGACGCCTTTGTCTGCGGGTCCCCGGGGCTGCCGCGGGTCCCCTGCGCCGGGGCAGGTTTCTGGGAACGCTGACACAGGCGGAGTTGTCACCTCGCTGCTTTTCACATCGCTGAAACACTGGGAAAAGTTAAACCATTCGGAGGCGACATCCAAGGAAAGTTGGCTCGCAGGACCACACGTACGACGCGAGTCACTGAGCGCCCGGCTCGCCCCGTTCAGCGCCAGGCCGTTGCCATGCCTCTCCTCTTACTCCTCGCTGCCCTACTTTTAAAATTCAGATATTGGCCTTTGCTGTGAGCACCAGGAAAAATAGGTTTAGCTTCCCCCTTTTGCAGAAAGAGGCCTGGAAAGGACGGAGAGGCAAAGTTGGAGGCTCAACCAAGCACAAAGGGAGCTGGAAACCTCCCGGGACACATCCCCGCAGCGGCACCGGGCGTTCCTTCAAGAAAAACCCCAAATCTGTTGCAGTTCTGGTTCTTAAAGTTATTGGGGGAAGAAAAAAAAAAAAAAAGACACTGATTCCTGTGCCTGCTTAAATAAAATCTATATTTCCCCACCCTTATGTATAGAAGTTGCCTGAAAGTAAATAAATAAAGGTCATTGGCTGTTTTCTTTTTAGGTTAGCCTCCAGGTGATTCAAAGAGCTGGACTGATAATGGGATTTGCTTAAAGAAAAAAAAAATATAACCAAAACCACACTGAGCAACCTGCTTCTCTCAAAATAAAAATACCAAGTTTGCTTGGCTTTGGTTGAGCAAGTGGTTAAATGAGCCAAACGAGCCCCAGCACAGCGATCAAACGCCACCCCCTTGGCTTCCCGCTGAATTTCTGTCATCCCCAAAGCCCAAAAGTCACCGGGAGCTGGGGATAACAAACTCTTTCCGTTCAATCCCGGCAGCTCCCAGCTGGGTTTCAACACGGCGGACTGGCTTCCGTCAGGGAGCTCGAACGGGGAAACGCTGTTTGCTGGGGTTTTTTGTGGGTCCGCGAAGGACGCGGGGGGAATTGAGGGTGGTCCTGCCCGCGCATCGTGCAGGAGCTCCAGCCCCTTCCCCACCTTCCAGCGGCTGCAAACGGCAGCTGCAGAGCAACAGCCCAACTAATGACACCCAGCCGGGACGTTTTCTCTCTGGGGCGCAGCTAACGTCGCTAAAAATAAAATCAAACACCAAAACCTCTTCATCCCTCGGCTTCCTCGACCCCGAACCACGCTATCAGCACAGGCACCCAATAATCCGTCCCCGTTTATTGCAGGACCGGGTGCATTTTCCCCTCGAGGCCTGGCGGGCGGTGAGACGCCGATGCGACTGATTGATGGTTTTTGTATCGCCTGGGGATGGCGGGAGCCCAGCAAAGGGAGCAGGGGCGGCGCCGCACGGGGGACGGGGACTCGCCGGGAGCACCAGACGCGGATCCCCGAGCGGTTCCGCCACGTTATCCCGCAGAAACGCGCGTCCTCTGCGGGTTTCCGCCCGCGCCGATGGGGTGACGCTGCGCAGCATCCCGGTCCCGCCGAGTTTTCCAGGTGGTTCTTTGGGCAAAGTCCTTGTATAAGATTCATCACGTTCGTCACAAGGAACAAAGCAAACGCCCATCATAGAGCCAACCTGCTCCGGACTGGTGGCGTAAATGCCGATCTGACTCAAGCGGTGACACGATGAATGTGGATTTTATTTCCTCCTATCTGAGTCCTGGTGGAAGGAGCCAGATTTTTTTTCAAAGGACCCGAGGCAGAAAAGGAAACGTGGTCAGGACAAGAAGCCAAGACCTCACAGTTCTACCCAGACTTAGAAATAACCTTTTTGATAAACTTATTTACATTGCAGCAGCATATAGCGCTGGCAGCTCCTAAACACAGTGTCAGAAACTCCTCCGCCTTGTTTAAGCCTCGCAGCCCAAGGCAGCACAGCGGAGCCAAGGGAGCGGTGTCCCAAAGCCTCGATATGCCCAGAGCTGAGCTTAAACCTCCTGAGTCACGGCTTAAAACCTCAGCGCAGCAGCTGCGGTTCTCGGCAAAGCCACTTTTGCCCTGCAGACGGGGAGAACAACAATTCTGCGGGGCAGAACCAGGGCAAAGATTCCCCAAATCTTCGTTATCGGCAGCACACGCTCTGCCTGCTCAGGCTGAAATTCTGGTATTTCTGAGCACCGGGTATTTGATTTTGCAATTTTAATAATCGCCTCTTTAGCCCGGCGGTTTTTCTGTTGAAGGTTCACTATGATGTTCCTGCCGTGGCGCTCACAGGCGCTGCTCGCCGCAAAGTCAGCTCTTCGGCTGCCAAAAGAGTCTCAGTTATCAGGAAACGATGTTAATTGCGTGAGCATCCCCGAGCGTTTTATCAATATGAATCTTCGCTACGCCACCAGGGAACGCGAAACCCGCTGTACAGACGGGGAAACTGAGGCAGGAGCGATCTCATGAGCTGCCCGGCTTTACGCAGTGAGCCCCGTGCCCGTGGAGATGGTCTCCTCCGGGGTAATTTTCTCCCACAAAACATACGAATTACTCCCTTTTCACCAACTACCTTCAGTTCTCTCAGCCCCGGCCAGCGAGGTGTCTGCTTTCCTCGTCTGGAAAGAAGAGTTGAAGCTGAAAGAAGAGTCGAAGCTGCGAGAACAGCTCCCTGTATCCTCCCGCATGAATAATAGAAGGATCCATTCACACGCTTGCAAGAGATTAAAAATAAATAAGAAAGAGCTCGATTTTGTTTTGCCAGTCAGGCACTTAATGTAATTTTCCCTTCCCGTCCCCTTGCACCGGTGCACGCCGGCTCACGAGGACTTTCATAAGCTGGAAAGGAGCCAAACCGTTTCTGTCTCATTAAAAAAATATCGTCGCAGAGGTAGTTTTTTTCACGCCGGTAGTCAAATCCACTCGCTGGATTAAAACCCAGCGGATGGAGAGACCGTCTGTTTGTAACGGGAGCTCCTGGACGGGGGCAGCGTGGGGAGTTGTTCACAAAAGGCATTGGAAGTTTTTGCGGCTGCTCCACAGTTGTAGCACGTAGCCGATGATTTTTAAAACCTGAACGAGGAATTACAAAAAGCCTCTTCCCCCCCCCAGGCAAATCCCCTCCCGTGAGCCCGGGCACAGGACGTCCCACCGGGGACATTCGCGTCTCCGGCACCACAAACCGAGGTTTGTGCTCCTGGGGACGCCCAGAGCGGCACCGGCCAAGCGGGGAGAAAAACCAGAGGAAGATCTGGCCGGGCAGATAAGTGGAGAAGTGATGCACGTGCTTTTGTGAGGCTGGCCGCATGAGCCCAACCTCCTCTCCGGGGCCATCCCCGGGCTGACGTCGGCAGCCAAAACTCCATTATTCCAGCATAGCCACAACAATTTACACAAGCTGCAGCCCTGCCCCTGGGTTTAACACAAAGCTTTTGCGGAGGAATTGAACAATTCTTTCCCCGCTCAGAGTCGCTTTCCCAAGAGAACCGTTTTCCGTGTTTTCTTTGAGTAAAACAGAAGGATTTGGAGCTTCCCACGCTGGGGTCGCCGCATCGCCCGCCCTGCCCCGTGGCCCAGCGGGGAAGAACAACCCGAGCCCTCGAGCATCTGCTGCACAACGTCCTTCTCCGTTTCCCCGTAAGCGCCTCCCACGCCCCGGGTTTATTCCCCGGACGCACCAGCGATCTCTGTTTCCACGGGGGTTGCGTCCCGCGCCCGCGTCGCTGTCGGGAGCCGGTGCCGCAGCCCCCGTGGCCGCGCCGGCGGCTCCTGCTCGTTCCCGTTTCGTGTCCCCTCTCGCAGGCGACGGACGTCGATCCCAACGCGCGCAGCTGTGGTTTAACGCTGAGCACAAAGGCGGCATCGATCCCGCCAGCGATGGCTACAACCTGCCCGAGGGGCAACCGCGTCCTCCGTTACACGGAGCATCGCGACATGTCCCGGCTGGGGAAGAGATGTGGGTGTTAAAAATTATCCCTGTCCCCCCGCAGTCGAGCTGTGCAGCCTCCCCCGGTCCCTGCTCATGTCCCACAGCAGGAATTCCCTGTGCGACCCGCAAGGGGTTGATGCTCAATGAGAAAAAACACCGTTCGTGAGGAATCTGCCACAATATGAACTCCAAACGTAATTAATTAGTGATTAAAACACCTTACGCTAAAGGCTCGAAGTCATCCCCCCCCGGCAGCGAATCCTCTCCCCAAGCTGCGCTCCCAGTGCTGACACTGGTCCCAGTTTGGGAGCCCACGAGCTCTCCCCTGCAGCGCCGATTTTTGGGGTTTTCCAAAGCAAATGTTGCTGAACCACCGGGCACGCAGGGCACAAGGTGGCCGCCGTCCCCGTGTGTCCCCATCCCCTCTAATCCCAGTTCCACCCGGGCAGATCAGGGTGTCGAGCGCTGACTCACCTGCCCCGGGAGGCGACAACGTCCCATTAGAAAATCCAACACTCCCAGCTAAGGGAGAATTTTCAGTGTCCCCTCCCCGGGACACTCGGGCTGGTTCTGTGCGATACCTGTTTGCTGCCCCCTCTCAGCTATGACACCCGCAGACTTCATAGGGAGCGCATGGCACGTCATGGTTTTAAACGAAAGACTGTGGAAAAAAAATAAAATCAAAATATCTCCTTTCCAGTAGTACTTTTATCTCCGTCACAAACTGTCTGTGGTCCTTCTCCCTACTTAAGGAGGGAGAAGCTGTTTAAAATTATATCCGTTAAAGTCTAATTTATGGTTACCTATTGAAAAATTATTTGGTGTAAAAACTTTCAGAAAAAGACACTCAAAGACGGGCACAAAGCCTCATTTTTAAGAAAATTGGTGCAGAACTTGAGTCCATGACCTGAACATCCAAAGACTTGGGTGTTTCAATGGGAGAAAAGTCTTATTAAAATTGGAAAATAATCTTTAAGTAGGGGTGGTTCTTCACCAAGATAAAGTTTAATTTCCTCGCAACGTGACAAGGAAACAGCACTGGACCCCCTTGTCCTGTTCGCTAAAGCACAAACACGGACAAAGTCGCTTGCAGATGAGGAGCGAAGATAAAAAACTGAATTAACCGGCCCCACTGTAGCTGGGCCGGCGCTGGCTTTGCTAAGCCAGACTTAGAACCTACCCCGATGGGCTGGGCTCTTGACTCTTAATTGGAGGCTATTTTTTGTAACCCTGTGCACTTTAAAGCCGGTACCACGTGTGTTCAGATTTTGTTCGATGCGTGCTGCTTTGTTTTTTCCCTCTGCAGCAACAATTTTTACTCATTGTTTGGCCAAATGGCCTTTAGGTGAGAGTTAATCAAAAAAAGAAACATGAGAACATTTTTTTAGCTGTTTTGCAGGGACTGATGATTTTAACAGCCACTTTCCTCTCCGAAAGGTGAACAATTGAACAATCCCATGTTCCTTTGGGAGGGTTGTGGCCAAGCTCTGCCCGGCTGCTGCTTCGCTGTCTGGAATCAAATCCATTAGAGGAATTTTGCTGTTTGTATTTCCTTCTTTCCAAGCTCAAGACAGCACAAAGCACAGCTCTTCTTTCAATGTGCGCGGAACTTAGAGCAGTTTTGGTAAAGTTTGGTATATTTTCTATGTTTTTCTTTGAAAAAATGTTTTCTGCTTTGCCCGCTGCGCATCTGTTCTTCCTTAAGGGTCGTCAACAGCTGATGCTTTAGTGAACAGGACAAGGGGGTCCAGTGCTGCTTCCTTTTCACATTGCGAAGAAATTAAACTTTATCTTGGTGAAGAACCACCCCTACTTAAAGATTATTTTCCGATTTTAAGACTTTTCTCCCATTGAAACACCCAAGTCTTTGGATGCGCGGGTCATGGACTCAAGTTCTGCACCAATTTTCTTAAAAATGAGGCTTCGCGCCCGTCTTTGAGTGTCCTTTTCTGAAAATTTTTACACCAAATAACTTTTCAACAGGTGACCATAAATTAGACTTTAACAGATGTATTTTTAAACAGCGATTCTTCCCGTGGCCGGGGGAGCAGCTCCCGTCTCTGATCTTCAGCGACTCCCCGCAGGCCCAGCCCTGCGATAACCACAGCTCGTGTTTAAGGCAAAAACCAAAATACTTTCCCTCTCAAGGTAAAAACACATGGACCCCGAAGCTGGATCCCTCTTCTCACGAGCATCCACAGCTGCTAAATCCACCCGGCACCCAGAGCGCCCGAGTTACCGACAGAACTTGGGCTGTGTCATCTGCCTTCACCCAGCCCTGCAAAACAGCCAAATGTGTTAATAATAAATAAATGTACAGTGACTAATTGAGGGCCCCTCTGAACACAGGTCACCTCCAGCTGTGTGTCGGCTGTTCTGCTGGTTCGAGGTCAATTTAATTAAATCTCACTCCTCCCAGCCATCTTCCCAAGGCTTAATCCACACGTAGAGCAGGGCGGATAACGAACTTGGCCACGTGTTTGCACCGATTGCCTCCAGGCAACCCAGGAACCAAACACCAACTATCATAAGATTTTCAGGCATGATGGATGGCAGCTCGGCTTCGCTCTCAGAAGGAAATGCTACCGAGTCAAGTCAGGACTAAACCCCAACGACAGAAAACACAAGTCAAACTGCTGCTTTCAACCAGAACCTGGCTTGAAACAAAGACAGGGTGATAGCATCAGCAGTTTCTGTGCATTCAAAAATGCAATATAGCAGGAAAAAGGCCGTGTTCTTGCTGCACTGTAAGCAGCTGACTCTGATTTCGGAGACAGAAAGAGCTCAGGTGAGAGTCACGGTTACAGGACATCACCAGCCACCCGCGTGTGGAAACATCTCGCTCTTCTTGCTGAATGGATTCGAGCAGTTACGGTCTCTTGGAATTCATTCTGGGAGAGACGGAGCACAGCTTGGGGGTCAAACTGTTGACTAAAGTTTAGAAATACACAACCCGCCTATGTCATTGTTCTCAGATTTAATATTTTATTATCCTTAATCCGTACTGCTTTCACGGTAATTTACTACAATGACCGAGACCTGAGAAACAAACAATTTTGCTGGAAAGTTCTGTGAGTATGACAAAGGGGAAATAAAAAAAATGTCCAAGAGGGAAACCAAGGAAGGTGGAAAGGCCCGTGGGACAGTGAAGCGAGGAGCAGCAGCTCTGCCTCGCCAGCCAAACCTCCGCTGCGGTTTTGGGTCCCAGCTGAGAAGCGACTCGAGTGTTGTCAGAGCTGCAAATGCCTGATGTGGCACAACGGACTTGAAACAGACGATTTTATGAGCAGATGATCCTGTACTAAAACTTAAGTTGTCACACACAACAGCTGAAATGAAACTCAGATAGCTCTGGTTTTCGTACCCACACACACCCGTTAGTAGGTTTGGTGTTTGAAGAAGCCAGCAGAGCACAAAACCGCCCGTGAGGTTTAGGCTGCGCCTCCCCGAGCCCGGCTCCAGCTCTGCTCACATTCACGTGTCAGACAACGCGGGGCTGAGCAACCGTGGGCTTTACTGTGCGAAGCTTCACAGCAGCAGATCTGAGCGCAGAGCTCTGCCTCCCTGCTGCGATTTCTCACTCGGGTTACAGCAGCTCACCAGGAGTACTGGGCATTTTCCAAATCAGCAGCAGTCCTGAACATTAAGGCAATTCACAAATTAGTTTCCGAGTGTAAAACTGCGGTGGTGAAGCTCAGGAAGCTCCCTCGGGAAATTTCCAATCACACAAGTGGAAAACTTTAGTAATCCAACACTGAGTTTCTATAAACTCCGAACTATTGCACACACACCTGCTATTGTCCCATCTGTTGACATAACAAATACATCTTTCTTTGTCACAAACTACAGATATTGACCTGCCAGTGACTCACCACATCCTTACGCTCACTCCTGTGAGCTCGTTTTCATCTAACTATACAGTCCAATTAAACTTGAATTTATTCTTTTTTTTCTGTAGTTAGATATAGTTATTCCAGTAAGTCCTTTATCGAAAGCCACGTATCTTATTTCAGGGAGGCAGCCGTGCTTAACGAGCAAACACAGGGCATTAGCAGATTCAGAATAAAAAGAACAAGTGGGGATCGTGTACCTGAGGTTCTGCTGTGCTGCACGAGGCGTCCTACAGTTACTGTCACAACTACAAAAAAAAGGAGAAACAGAGGGAAGAGGTTAAGCAAGAAGATGGAGAGGTGAACAGATCAGACACGTTTGGTTTTGGATGACGGGGTCTCAGTCCCAGAGGATCAGGAGAGGAATTCAGCGATGAGACACCGGCTCACCAGAGTGCAGACACAAACGCCAAGGGCCACGGTCCCAGTGGGGCCGATTTCTGCTAAAAAGCAACTCTGCAACAGGCCTTAGAGCAGGAAGAACAGCGGAATTGCTCACGAAAGACAAGAGGTTTGCAACCACTAAACTGGGGTTTAAACGCGATGTTGGTATTTGAACGAATGGCCAAGTGGGAAGGAATTAAAATACTAAACTAAACACAACTTAAGAAGTTGTTTTCTTAAAAAGCACATTTACTTGTTTTTTCCAACTTAAACCATTCTTTATGGATAGATGTCAATGAGCAGGGAGCCCCTAACAAACTCCAAAGGAGAGGAAAAGGTGGGGGAACACGTGTGAGTCTGGGGAAGGTTTGTCCGTCCGTCTTTCAGGACCTGTCCAGGATCAGCTGGGAAGGAACGTCCTTTAAAGAGCGATCCTGGAGGCAGGAGGCGAAAAATCGCTCCGAGGGAAGATAAGCAGCCAGTGACTCAGGTACTGAATATATTTAAAGAACTTCTAGGAGATTAAAAGGCACAATGAGGTCACAAACCCAGATGAAAGGTTCAGATGATAAAGAACGAGGTGTTAACCCCTTGTGAAGACTGTACACATATGGGCTCAAAAGACTGAATTTCAGAACCATTTGTGCTGCCAAGGGACACCCCAGGAAAAAAAACAAAGAACAAGGCAATGACATTAGCACAATACAGTGTCGGGTTCTGTGGTCTCCTAAGTATCAAATTCACTCAGATGTACTTTTAAAAATGTGTTAGTCCAGAAAATTCTTGGAATTTATTATACACGTTTAATAACAGATGATACTTGACATTCAAGTGTTGTTGAACTAATTTTACAAGCGCTTGAGCATACAATGTCGACTTATGCCAAGAAACAAAAGGTTCAGCATATAAGGAAGTGCAGAAGGAAGCTACTTAGAAGATATCCCCTTCCATCCAGTATCTACAGAATACCGGCTTGATTTTAAAACCTTACACCATGTCAAGTAAAAAGACTAATCAAATATCTACACTTAATTGTGCACATCACATCTACCTCAGATGCAGGACAAAAAAAAAAAAAAATTTCAAAACCACGTTCTATCCCTCCTTCCAGAGGACCCTCAGACTTCAGAATTGACTTGATTTCAGAACCAGAGCTTGAATTAAAAAAAAAAATCCAGCAAGTTTCTAATCTGATTATGCAAAAGGCAGCGAGCCACCGGGATTCTTCAGATGATCTTCAACCCAGGGTTCACAGGACTAAAGCTTGGAACTAAGTCACCACAAACCTGCCACCAATTTCTCTGCAGGACCTCAAAACATTTTACTTGCCATGAGGAGCAATTTTCACCAGTAAATATTTTGTTTAAGCTTTATCCATCCTGACAGAGGGCTGAGCGGGCAGACTCTCTTACTCTTGCTTTGCAAGAACACCGATCCAGACACCCAGGAGCATCAGTGAGCTAACGAGGGGCTATTTCTGCCGCCCCTCAGGACAGGTAAAAGCCCCAATTCTTCCAAAGCCAGCATATTGGATCAAATACTTTTTCATATCTGTGTATTCATTAACCCTGTACCAAAAGAAAGCCGATTAGCAAATGTAAACGTTCATATAAAAATAGCCAACATCTGTTTAAATTTAGAAATTTATTTTGTTTAATCCACAAGCTTTATATAGCTTTAGTTAAAAAAACAAAAACCAGTGAAAACATGACAATATCCAAAGTTCAGGTTCCTCAAACTTTCAAAGACCACATCTCTGAAAGTTGCTCATACCATTCAGAAGAACCATAAAGAGACAAGATCTATGAAAGGGCCAACGACATCTCACAAACAAAATTTATGCAACTGAAGGAATTTTTTTTCTGGGACTGCTGATCATGGAAACTGCCCTTTAAAAAAAAGAACATAAAAATACAAATGAAATTCCAGTGTTCCAAATCAACATGTTACATCTATATAAACCCACAGTGTCCTGGTAAACAACATGCTTTCATTTATGTACCATCCTAAGTTGCTATTTTTGATTCGCTTTAATGGAGACTATACAGGCAACAGGAGAAAGCAATAAAATATATGTCCTTCCTCAGTAATTCTGCAGTGGTTTTACTTCTGGGCAAGCCTACAAACCACAAAGGTTAGTAGCATAATGTAAGTGGATACAAAAGAAGTCAAATGAGACCCCTTGCGGGTTCTGCTAAAGGTCTGGTTGGATTTCAAGGAAACCAGGGAACTGACAGTCATGTTCAAAACCTTCCAAACAAACCCCTACTGCTTCTAAAAAGTCTCACTCTAAATGAAATTCTGTTGACTGCCAATGAAAGAATGTCACTAGTACACTGTGGACACCTTTTGTAATGTAAATCCATGCCCTTTGTACATGGTGAACCTCAACCTAGCAATTATTACAACAAATGTTATATTCTAAAGCTCAAACACATTTAGCAATTTGAAATTGAATTCTGAGTACAAACCAAATAAAATGTACATTATATCAAAGGATTTAGCCTAGGATGGTGGGGACACTTGCGCCTTCCGCATCGACCTCAGGGCCTTCTCTCGCAGGTGTTTTTCTAGGTCATCAAGGTTGTCTTCTGGTTCACTTTCTGTCTCCTGCAAACAAAGATCAAGCATTTCTTCAGACACTGAAGCTAAGCCAGGCTGCAGCCCTCCCAATGTCGCAAACCATCGAGTGAAGCGCTCATGAGTTGCATTTCTGAAGCAAGACTGCCGTTTAGAACAGAAGTACTGTGTACATGCATCACCATCTATTTTCCTTCATGGAAAAATTCAAAAGTAAAGCACAGTTATCAAATTCCTACCTTTTTGGGTTCTGTCTCTGCTTCCTGCTCTTCCTGTGCCGAGGTGGTATCTGCTGCAGCCACAGCAGCAGCTGCTACCGCCTTCTCCTTCTTATGTTTTTTGTGTTTCTTGTGCTTTTTATCCTTTTTATGCTTCTTATCCTTCTTTTTCTTCTTCTTCTTTCCACCCCCTTCTTGATCGGAATTCTGTAACAAACAATTCAACAGATAATTACAACTCAGTCCTAAGGCTTTGATAAAATGTTACAAGCAGCCCACAACCATTCTGGGAAATCTGAATGGACTGAGTAAGGATTTTTTTTTTCCATGTGAATAAGCTTAGAGCTTTTCAGCAGCTAAAACTTCACGAGAATAACTCGCCATATAACCCTGCAAAATATTGCTTTTATTAGCAAACAAGTACCCTTGCAGGTGATGGGCTCTGGGTTGGGCTTTTAGCCTTTTTTGCAGGTGACCAGTTTGCAGAAGGGGAACGGGACCGAGCAGGAGATGGGGGGCCCGGATGTTTTTTCGGTGCCGGCTCAGGTGATCCTGATGCAGAGCGTGATGAAGATACTCGTCTTGCAGATCGTGGACTTGGTGTGGAAGCCCTGTGAAACAGAAGGCCCACAATTAGAGATAAAAGAGCCAAAACAAGAATGCAAAAATTAACAAAAAAGCCAGATGAACATACATCCTTATAACTTGGCTAAGCTACCGCTTAAAAATAGTTACTTTGCTGGCATATGTTGCAAAAGGCAAAACAATCTAAAACCACTGTGGATCTGAAATGCAAAAGGATATTGCAACTTAATAGCTTGTTCAACAATACTACTATTGTTGTTCAGGAATGATTGTCCCTTTCTTCTGGTATGACCACATTATAACCACATTACAGCAATACTATTTTATCATCCAATGAATAAGACATTACATTCAGCTACATTTTGTTTATGAAAGAATTAGTAAGCCAGCACCTTTTGACTATCTGCTCATAAGAGTAGCATCATGTTGAACTGCTAAAACTCTAAATGCTTTTGTTTCCTCTTGGGTGACCACTTATGAAATGACTCATGAGCTAATGGAGTGTTGGTTCCCTTCTGCAGTTAGCTCTAAAATAACAGAAAGTTCTTTTTTCTTTAAACAAATCTAGCAAAAAAACTCCTCTCAAACTGCTTTTTACCTGCTCAGTCCCAGTGCTTTGTTGTGCTATTCAAAGACCCCTCAAACTCCATATAAAGCCTCTTTAAACAGGCTTCCAATCTAATAAACTTCCAAAAATCAGCGTTACAATGGAACCACCAACACTTGAGCAGCCTCAAGATATACAAGAGCCATTTTAATGTGATTCCCCAGCTATTCCCACTGCATTAAAACAAACCAGACAAACAAAACCCCTCACAAAACCACCAAAGATGGATTTTTTTACTTAGTCTTCTTAGGTTCTGGCGTTCTCGACACTCTCCTGATGGGTCTAGTGCTTGGAGATGGAGACTGTCTTCTCTGGGGCGAAGCTGACGCTCCCCTTCGTGGCGGTGGCGGCGCTGGGCTCGCGGAGGTATGAGAAGCTCTAGGCCGTGGTGAAGGTGAATGCCGTTTGTTTTGTGGTGGAGAACGCGTTTCCCGATTGGACCTGCTGGGAGGAGATCCCTTCCTGTGCTTGGAAGATACGGAGGGCGAACGCTTCTTAGCAGCTGGCGAGCTCCTTTGTTTCGGCGGCGGGGAATGGGAGACTCTGCGTTTTGACTGTGGAGAAGGCGATGCTCTTCGTTTAGGCGGGGGAGGAGGAGAAGCCGTTCGTCTCTTAGGCGGTGGAGAAGGAGAATATCGTCGCTGGATCGGTGGGGAGTATCTCCGCGGAGAAGGCGAGCGTCTGCGGGGGGGTGGTGATGGAGACCTGCAGAGAAAACACATGTTCAGGTGTCACATCGGCATGTGAATTAGTTACAAGCGTCTTGCAATTTGCCCAAAGAGGGGAAAAAGGATTCCTCCAGAAATTCTTTAAAACTTAATAACCAAGATGTTTCAAAAATCACCTTAATGAGTGTTACTCAGTATTTGATACAGCAATCAAATGATATCCAGGCCACACAATCTCACTGCAAAACTACATCCCCCTCGGTAACTGTGAATCAAGGAACTGGTTTCCTCAATCACGGCATTTCTTTTTACACGTCAGTCGGGAGTCAACAAACCAAAAGCAACAACTTAACGACAAAAAAACCCGCAAATACTGACCTTCGACGGGGTAAGGAAGGCGAGCGACGCCGCCTGGGAGGAGGGGCAGGTGAAGGAGAGCGGCGCCGCCTGGCTGGGGGGGGTGATGGACTTCTCCTCCTCCGGCTAAAGACAGAAAGGGATTGCTCAGAAAAGTTGCAACTGAGCCACAAAATTCTTTTTGTGTTCTGCTTTTGCTATACAATAACGTTCATGCACTTCAAAATGAAATTCTGTCACAAGATGGAAAAAAATATGCTTATCTTTCTAAAGAGTGTGAGACAACACTTAATTTTACTGTCATTTTCAAAGCCCACTGCAGCAGTCATGCAGCAATTTCACATTCTGCTTAACCTGATCTATTTGAATCTTGTAGCCAAACAGGACGCCCAATTCTCTCCCGTTTCCTTCTCCTGAAAGCTCATTTCTGCCACTTCCCTTGAACTGAATCGAGTGATAATGTATACGAGTCAGCCCAGCTCACTGATCCACTGGAGACTAATCCACCCAAACCAGCTCTTTGTCGTCAGGCAGACTTGCCAGAGGCAGCACAAAGGAGGAACGGGGAATGCCCAGCTGTGCCAGGCGGAGCAGAACCGCGTTCAGCAGCGGTCGGAACTCCAATGGGATTAAAGTGTGAAACTGTACTCTTGTGAAACTTTTATCTATGGATCTAAAATCCAAAGTCACTTATTTCTTGAAATGCAGAGAAAAATCAGAGCTGGCACTAAACTGCAGCTACCTGGATTAAAGTTACTCAGCAGATGAGCTATTTTCTGCTCTGCAAGGTTTACAGCAGACTTCTGGGAGGGGAAATTTTAATCAAAAACATACTTTCCTAGAGTTTTAAAGGAGAGGACTATTGTCTTTCCTTTTTTTTTTAAAAAAAAAGAAAAAAAAAGGCAATTCAAAGAAAATAACCAGATAAAGCAAAAAATGAGAGTAATGAAAAAGTAAAGAAGCTCATCTACATAAACTGAGATTTGATTTCAAATACCCTGGGCTGTTGTTCTCCAAGACAATGAGTTATACTTTTTACAGAGAAGAGTTTGCTCTTTTTTTTTCTCTCCAGTGAAATGGTCCCAGATCCAACACATTAAGGAACACATCAGCCTGAATCTCTCTCAATTTACTACTTCAAGTCTGCAAAGTCCCAAGAATGGAAGTACTTGTCCATGACAAAATAAATGAGAACCTGTCTAAATGATTTTCTATATGTAAATCCTATTTAACAGATCAATTTCTAACCAACCTTTTCATCACTGGTGATTGCCACCTCTTTTCCATCTGCATCCTGATAGCAGTGGAAGAAAAACAAAACAAGACAAATCTATCTGCCATTTATCTGAAGCAAAAAATAATTCTGTTGTGTATTTATTGACAGTTGCATGGCAGATAAACAACATTAACTAAATAGTTAGAAAAAAAGACATCAGTTATGTTGAGTTTAAGAAGAAATTACCGAGGGGAGGATTCCTTCTGTCGTTTTCGTGGCGACGGTGATGGGCTGCGTGAATGTGAATGGCGCCGGCGTCTCCCAACTTCCCCGTTCTTCACGTTGGATCTTTTAGGTCTTTCCTCTTCAGATGATGAAGAAGAACCAGAATCTACAAACGTAGAAGAATCACTCTCTGGGAAATGATTCTCCTGACACCGTTAACGCAGTTACTGACAGTTTTAACTGCAGTACTAACCTCATCTCCCGCAAAACAAGAAACCTCGATTTAAGAGCAATTCAATTAAAAATGACAGTCGAAGTGAAGCAATAAATAAATCCATTGGAGCTGGATAAGAATATTGGCAGCAACCTCACTGTCCACATAAAATTTGACCAGCCCGGTAATTTAAAAAGTGAACTGCAGTTACTCACACAAACATTAAGTGGACAAAAACCTACATCAGGTTCAGATTAATTTACTGATCTCAAGCATACAAGAGTCCAAAATATTAGGAAATAACCTATTGCAACAACGGATTAAGTAATCCATAGCAAACAATATTTGTGTGTGATGATAAGTGTTTAAAAGTGCAAATTTTAAAGATGTAAACCGATTAACAAGAGATATATCGTAACCTTTAAAATTATACTTTCTTCTTCATGAGTAAAAATTAAAGTGATTTCATTACCAGTGGTAAATCTAGAACCAAATTTACAATAGCACTGCGGTGCACATAACAAATAATTTTCATCAGAATTTGCACTTAACTACTTTGTGCAAAAGCAAACTGCAATCCAGTTTCAGGAAATTTATGTCATCCGTACCAGATGAAGACTGTTGATTTTGCCTTCGGTACTGACGCCTCTGTTGAACAGAGTCTGCTGCAGCCATTTTACCTCCTTTATCTTCTTCTGAAAAGGTACATACATGGACAGAATATTTCAACTGAAGATACACATTTGCCTTATTCAGGCAGAAGCAAATAGTATTACCGTAGAACATCAAGCGTGCCTTTTTTCCCCCCCAAATTTTAAGAAAACATTGAGGCTGGAATACACTCTGGCTGAGCTTTTCCCAAGAAAGCCTGGATGAAGTATTTGAGGCAGTATGAGTGATCATCTTTATACTTCCGAAAACTCTTGCTTTCAATGCCAGCCTATCTAGAGGGCTCAGCATTTTACCACTGCCTTTTATTATCACGCATATTTGACTAAAAACCGCACCCAAAACCAGTGTCGAAAACTGAGAGCCATACCTGATTCAGACAGTTCTGCTTTCCTGGGTTTTGGTGCTGGAGAAGGAGATTCTCTTTTTTCAGTACTCTTATGTTTGGGTGCTAAAAGACAAAGTCAAATAACTCAGTTACAATTTGTTACATCCTTGCGTGTTTTCTGCTCACACAAGCTGTACACGCCATCTCTGAGAAAACAAAAGCACAATATGATAAAGCTGCCGCAATACAAATTTTTATTCGATTACCTGATGCTCTGCTAGGTGAAACAGAGCCACGGCTTTTTCTTGCACGATTCGACTGCTGGGGCGTTGGAGACCTGCGTGGTTTTGGAGGTGGACTTGCTGGTGGGGATGGTCTGTGCCTCCGCCGAGGTGGGCTGGCTGAAGGAGAGAGCCTGCGCGTTTTTCGAGGAGGACTGGATACAGTTCTTTTAGGTACTTTCTTTGGTGGTGACCGGGAACGTGAGGAAGAGGAGGAAGAGCTACTGCCGGATAAGGATGCTGATGACCGTCTTCTCCTGGAAATCAAATATAACATCAGGTTCTGACTAGCGAGCTTAAGAAATTTTTGAGCGTGAACACCGAATTGCATTTATTTGCAAGCACAAATACAGAGCCACATACAACTGCACTTCCAAAACATGGTGGACAGCCTTCAACACTTGGTTTGTAGAAAAGGAGAACAACAACCCATCTTTCACAGTTACTTTTAAACTACATAGTGAGCAAAAAGTTGTTAGTGTTACCCTTGCTTTCTTTCTGTCCATCTACAGGCTACAACTAAGCTTTTCTCCTGGGAGCAATTAGTTCTGTCTGGGCACTTTAACTTTTGGTTGGTTAAGAGAATTCTCCATGTTAGCACATGTGATTGAATGATCTTCAGAACAGATCTCTTTGAGTTTAGTGTGCAAGTATGCTAAAAAGTTTTTATACCAGGAGGTAAAAATTTCAGACAACAACTTAACAATTCAGAGTCAATCTAACCATTCTTATGTTTTAGTCTTTCATCTTTACTTTGTAATTTTAAAATGGTAGGGCCTCTAGAATTCTGCGGCAAAATTTGTGGCAATTTCTGTTGCAATTGTGTACCTGCAGAATCCACCTTTGGCTGCAGAATTCCTGAGAACCTGGAAAAAAGAAACCCTACCTTGAGTGAGATAAACATTTGCTGAAAGGGAGCTCTTGTACATCTCGTAACACACATTTGGTACTTTTCACAGTTTTCCCAGTAACTGTGTGAAATGAACAACTTTACAAACTCAGGAAAAAAAAAAAAGACATCACCTAGTCATAAAAAGGAAGAACCGTTCCTTCCTAAAAAAGAATAACTACTGTACATGGGAAGTACACAGGAAACATCACTTTAACTCTCTTCCTATGAAAAGGATAAGAATCTATTCTCTTCCTATGAAGACAAATTACTATTTTGGCATTGCCAGAAATAAATATTTTCTTTGCAAGGCAACTCAGAGCTTTGCTACTAGAACAATTGCTTATGCTGTCAAAACTGTTAACCTCCAACATCGGAGAGCAAACTTTGAAGATTATTTTTTTTTACTAAAAGAACGTGAAGAAGGAACACTTCAAGTCAAAATTTAATTTTTATTTTAATTTTATGTGAGGGAAATGTAAGTCACCATTAAAAAACTGCCAACCAGTAAAATCCAGTTACTTGTTCTAATTTATTACCCAGGCAGGACAAAAAAGTATTAAGACTTCAGCAAAAAAAATCATAAAAGATGTCAGGACACTCTATGCTGGGAGCCATCCAAAGCTATTTGAAGAAGTTAGTTCTGAAATTGCCATTTTTCAAAAAGGTGGAATTCTCATCACTATCTCAACTCAAAAGAAATCATTTCACAGCTACCACTATGTTCCCCCACGACACACGTATGAAATATGACGCTGCAGTTTTTATATCATGCAGATCATACACCCAACAGCGCTGAGGTAAGCTGAACAAGGTAATTTGGATAACACTCATTCCTCCCCAACTCATGGTCCCTCCAACTTTGAAAGTTTGACATTTTCGGTGGTCTCAAAAAATGGGATCTTACCGCCTCACAGGGGATCTGCTTCTTCTGTGTCTGGGAGGGGGAGGCATTCGCCTTGGCGGGCTCCTTCTCCGTGGGGATGGTCTTCGTCTCGGGCTTGGTCGCCTTCTAGGGGAGTAAGACCTGTCACAATCAAAAATTCAAATGAAAAGCAACTATCTAACTTTCAGAGTTGAGGAGATTTATCCTCAGGGCACTGAGTGTAAAGTTGCGTTTCTCCAAGTGCATCACATTAAAGTAGCAGTTAGAATATGATGCAAAGTGGTTCATTTAGACACAATTGGTATTTTAAAGTTTACTAACAACTCTCTACCAAGAAGAAAAATAATTTTTAAAAAAGGAAGAAAAGTAATTTACAACATATTCAGCATCGAACCTGTCTCCTAACAGAAGGCTACACAATTCCCATTATCTGACAAATGCGACACTCAGCATTAAGTAGCCCATTCTTATCCAGTCAGTGTCAGCTGCTGTGAGCACCTTCTCAGGAACTGACAGCAAGAAAACAACTCCCCAATACATTTATCCACTGAATGCATCCTTCTCATTTCGCCTGAAACATCCCATAGCTCAACATCTCTTAAAAACATCGCTATTTGAACCAAGAACATTAAGTGTCACCTTCAGAAGAAAATATTCACTTCTCAACCTTCACAATCAGGATAAACTGAAGTCCCACCTTGACCGTGATCTATGACGTCTTCTTGGTCGAGAATGAGATGGAGAACGTGATCGAGATCTTGACCTTGACTTGGATCGAGTTGGGGATCTTTGACGAGTCTTCTCTTTTTCCTTCTCTCTCTCCTTCTTTGAATTACGTTCTGGTGAAGTTTCCTTAGTCTCTGGTACAGGAGGTTCAGGTTTTGGAGGTTTTGGGATATCACTGTCAAAAACAAAACCTTCATGTATAAGTGCATACAAACCGCAGTCCCCCAAGTAACATTTGAGAATGTGTCGAGATATTCCATGACAATGAACATTCTCCTGCCCATCGTCTGACAAGATGTTAGACATCCCGCTCCAAAACTACGAAAAGAATCAGAACACGGTACAATGATTCAAACAGAAGAAAAAGTGATATACAGGCTATGTGTCAACTGGATAGAAAATTATTAAATAAATTCTTTCGCCATTGCAGGGGGACAGGGAGAAGCAGGCATTCCCCCAAGTCAAGCTCCAAACAGGTATTAAGACAACTTCCATTTTTTTTTTAAATGGTAAGATATAGTTCTACACACAAAATTATCACATTTACTTGTTTGAAGTTGCCTCTTGAACAATGGTCTCCTTTGGTTTCACAGAGGGTTCCGGCTCAGGAGTCGCCTCTTTCTTTTCTGGCGCAGGGGTAGCACTGCGGCTCTTGGTTCTGTGATGAGGGGAGCGAGAATGGCTGCGTTTCCGCTCTCTTCTGACAGGTGACAACCTCCTTCGAGGGGAAGGAGACCTTGACTTGCGTCTAGGAAAAAGAAGTGTCATTTAATAGTGTAACATAATGAAAAAATGTATAGGATAATAAATCCTGTGATATTCAGCAGCTAAAAGCTCTTCTGAATCAGGTACTCTTAGTATTTTCTACAGCAGTTAAAACACATGTAGGAATACTTAATATTTTGCGCTAGTATTTGACAGCCAAATTAAGATGGCAAACAAACAAAACCTCAAAAAACAAATCCCCAAGAACAAGAACAAAGCCTGGAACAGATAAACCATCAAAACCAGTTCCTAGCAAAAACAATACCTATGTCAAAGCTGCTCTAGTTTACTTGCAGTTACAGTTCAGTAGCAAGCCAAGCCAGCCTGTTAAAATAGCTAAAGGGAGTATTTCCAAAGTTCAATTAATTTTTCTCTGCCACGCACTCTTCACTCTGTTCCAGAGTACTCTTGATACACTGTCTGTGAATTTTCATTACCTTCTTGGACTCCTGGATCTGTCTCTTTTTTCTCTGTTGTCTTTGTCTTCCTTATCCCTCTTCTCCTTGTCTTCATCTTGTTTCTTCATGGAAGCCAGTTTCTCTTGCTCTATCTATGCAATCAAATAGCATCACTTAACTCAGAGGCATCATAAAGACCTTACCAAATATTTATGCTGAACAATAACCACAACAAATATACTGCTTCAGGACTAAAATACATTGCCCAGACAGAAGAGTTCTGCTTAGCACAAAATGTCTACTGAAATACCAATAGTTGTACAGCCACTGATTCTGTCCAGCGCTCACAACTCACCCACAATTCTATTAAAAAAATCCTACCTGTCGCTGTTTTATTTCTTCTTTCTTCAGTTCCAGAAAAGCAGTTGGAATACCAGCAATGTTTTCTTGTGCACTTAACAGCAGTGGCCACAGTTCTCCCATGAACTCCCTAGCATTTTTCCCATTCAAAAAACCAGTCAGGTTGATTTGCATCATTTTGGAATCTGGATTCTGCAAAGAGATATGACAGGAAGACAAACCGGTTATCTGAAAAAACAACATAGAGTCCATATTAAACTTCAATTAAATCTACCATGGGGGCTAAAGTACATATACACTCAAGAACTATTTTTTAAAATCTTTCCCTAGTGATTTCTCATCGATTTAAGTTTACTGTACTAGTAATTTTTCTTTTGTGTCTTACCATAAATATTCAGAAAGGCCTGTTAATCCTTTGTGGGTTTCACAAGTATTTTTGGACTGCATAGCTGCTACACAGGAAGACAGGGGCCTTAAATTTAATACACCATTACAATACTGCTACGAGCTTTTATAATTATTTTCTAAACATTTTTTTCCTGGTTGTTTTGATTCTCCTTGCTTGGAAATCTTTCTTAAGGTCTGCACAACGGACAGAAGCCGTACAATTGCCTAACACTGCAGATGACACTCTGTTAAGTACCCTACATCCTGCTGGGAAAG